>NC_141689.1:1364035194-1365235194 GCF_964263255.1 Lissotriton vulgaris | reverse complement strand
GTTCGCGATGGCTCGCATGTGCTCCAATACTCTTAATTTTACAGGATTCAGCGAATACAGATAATGGTGCCGCGCAGCGCGTTCAGATGTGAACACTGACGAAGGTATTCAATCCCGAAACGCGTTTGTTCTGTGAATAAATCCTTTGCTGATTGCTGATAACCCCGGGAGGGCTGTATTTTCTTCTGACCCGGCTGGGTATCCTAGAGGAATTGGAGAAATTATTTGTGACGCGGGGCACCGCCGCGCAACAGCACCCGCTTGTGAGTGACCTGTGCCATCGGTGTATAAGGAGCATGAATATATATATATATATATATATATATATATATATATATATATATATATATATATATATATATATATATATATATATATATATATATGACGCTCCAACTTCTCTTCCCATTCGAAGAAAACAACAGCACTCGAGGTGAGGTTCCGTGACAATCGTAAGTGGTGTTTTCGACTCGTTCGAATATGGACGAGTTTGGTATCTATGATCCGCAAATGACGAGTTTAGTGGGTGTACGCGTTTTCGCTATGCTGACCTAAGCCGTTCGTCTGTTTCGTGGGTTTCTTCATCTGAACCCACGGGTTCCATTTAAGATCAGTGGTACCGGTCCAAAGCCCGACGATCGTGAGGAGCTTCGTGTGAAATCTCTGAGGGAAGGAGCACCCCGCTTCATCGATCCTGTTGTCGAAACAAGTGGCCCGTCGGCTCCGACAGACTGATGCCCTGACTGTCAACCTGTTTTGGCGCCTGGCATAGACCTTTCTACAGCGAGACGATTGACGGGCCTTCCTGGTGACGCCATTGTTCTTTGAGTTAAGTATTTGTGGGTCGCTCCCAGAATCCTTAGTTGTTGATGGTGCTTAGTTGTTGCATGGTTCCATTGCAATTGTGGTTCTTCGTACTTTGTTCTTAGTTGTTCTATTTGACAATTGCAGTCGCCAAAGACCAAGGGTCTTACATTTTTGTGAGGATATCGTAAATCGATAACCCTTGACGTTTGTGAAACTCGGTTAGTGTGCACGATGCCTGGCTGTAGTACTTTGTTTAGTTGCTTTAAGGGTTGTGGTGCGGATTCCCGATTGGAGGACTCATGTCCGATACCTCCAGTTGGAACTCCAGTCTATGAATTATATAGTCGCCATGGTGTGGGTCCTATTACATTTAATGATTGCTAGGTCCGCTACACTAAAGATGACGGTGTCCTTAGTTGGCCACTTCATGGTAGTTTCGAAACAGCAAATTTGGATAATCTAGAAGCAAAATTGTTTAAAAAGAAAGCAAGGCCGGCCATGTTCGATTCCTTTCGGTTATGGCGTAAAGAAGCCAAGCAGAAAGAAATCAAACAGCTTAAACATAATAAGAGAGAAGGTATCGTTACGACAATGAGAAATGCAGAGCAGTTTCAGCGAGACAAAGACGAGAAGGAAATGGAAGTTTTTGATAGATTGCAACGTATGACGGTGGATAAGTGTTATCCCGCTCTACCATCGAGTACTGATAAGAAGGGAGAGGAAGCAGTAGAGGACCCTTTGTTGTCCTATCTACTGAAGTCGCCACCTCCATATGCGCAGGATACCACAGCCCCTGTGGTTCCCCCTGTTCTTCAACCTGTTGTTCCGGCGGCTACTGGTCAGCCTGTCGCTGGTCCTGTTCTTGCGAATCCTCTTGTTCCTGTTTCTTTACCTGGTCCTGTTCCTACTGCTCCACTGCCTATACCTTCTCAGTCTACTGTCCCCGCCACTTCTGCTCTTGTGGCTACTCCTACTGCTCCTACTGCTCTCGTATTTAGCTCTCATGTTGTTGCTCCTGTACTTTTCTCCTCTTCTCCGTCTGTTCGAAGACGAATTCCTAATGCTGTTGCTAATCTTTACTCTCCTTTTGGACCGCTTCTTGGGTCCGACGTTTCTGATGTTCCCCAACGACGAAGTCAGCTTCCTGGTGGTAGGGAACGTGATACGTTAATTAGAATGGCGCGTAATTAAATTAGGTATCCCCTTAAAAATTCCCCGCGCATAGTTTTTGAGACTTTCTCTCAATTTAATGAGCCAACGCAGAGATTTGTGTTTGACGAGATGTGCAAATTTTTACGTGAAGCGATATCAAATGATGAGGTAAACGAAGTACCGATTGACGTAACTGAACTTCAGCTTCAGTTTTCGAGTGGTATACTGGTGGGTAGCAATGTTCGACGTGCTATAGAACATCTTCTATCCTTTCGGCCCACTGTGATACCTCGAGCATTGTTTAAAGATGAATCTGAGGAGTGGATGGCGAAGCCTGGTCAGTATCCCATGCGTGAAGTCCCCCCAGTGTATATGCCGGGTAACCCTGGTGCTGCCCCTCCGATTCTGCCACACTTCCAGAGAGTTTGGATACACCTCCCATGGAAGCGATCGGAAGTCTTACAGGTTAAGCAATCTTTGCCTGACCCCCGTAAAAATCCTGCAGGTTTCTATAAAGAGTTGTCCCAATTAGTGGATGCTACGATCATGAATCTTGCCGACATCGACATGTTGTTCGGCAACGTAGTACCTCAGCCGGTTTGGGCGAAAATACGTCACGAAGATCACGCAGCTGAGTTAGGCGGTGATTGGGCTGCGCTTACAGCGGCTGATGGGTTGCAGGTTGGTGGGGCTAAGCCTGAGCAGTTAATTACGGCTTTGCCTCAAAGAATCATTACACTAATGAAGACACTTATGCCAGCTATGAAAGTTAACTGGGATAAACTGTCTGCGTGTAAGCAAAAGAAGGATGAGAGTGTCTCTGATTTCTTTACGAGATTTGAGGAGGCATTCATCGATCACAGTGGTCAAGATATGAGCACCGAGGGAGGTCAGAGGCTGTTCGTAGATAAATTTGTATCGAATTTGTTGCCTGATCTTAGCAACAAATTGAAAAATTCAGAGAGTTCGTGGGCTGTTTCTACCTCTGCTCAGATATTGGCCACGGCTCAATATTATGAAAATAGGGAGAAGGAGGAAAATGATCGTGCGGATAAAAAGACGAAAGATCTCAAAACAAAAGTTCTGTTACAGCAAGCGTATCCTCCGTGCTCAAATCAAAATGATTCTCAACAGCGGAATAGATCGCAATCGCAATCCGCTAGGCCACAATCGCGGAATGACTCCTCTTCGCAGAGACCTATGCTTGGATACAATCAATGCGCCTACTGTAGAGGTGAGGGTCATTTAAAGTTTGATTGCCCGGTTTTGCGCGATCGTAATAATGGTGGTTCATCTAGAGGAGGTCGTAGTGGTCCTCAGCAGGCCTCGCGAGGTAGAGGTCGTGGTCAAAATGAGCGTTCTAACAATTCATCTGATTCCAATAATTATTTTGATCAGCGTGGTTCATCGTCAGGTAGATCCGCACAGTACCATGTGGACGATTTTTATATCGAGCAGGGTATTGATGACGGTAATTACTAGGACAGCCACAGACAAAGAGAGGGAGTAGTATCAGTTCCGGTTGATCAGAGAGGGCCTTACGTCGCAGTTGCCACATCGGGTGTAGTTGAGCCTTTTCTGTTGGATACTGGTGCAGCGAAAAGTTCCATCATGCATTCGAAACTCCCTGGCGCACCTTTGTCTGGCTTTAACGAATGTTTCCGTTGGATTCTCTGGCGCCCCTGTTAGCAATCCGGTCTCTAGCCCTTTGCCCCTTACAATTGGGCCTTGTGAGCTGAAAGCTCCTTTGATTTTGACTACTGGTTGTGGTGAGAATCTTTTGGGCCTGCATTTGCTGAAACGTTTATATGCAACTTTGTATTGTTCTCCTGTGGGAGTGGAGCTTACGTTGGGTCAAAGAGTGATCTCTCCCATGTACTTGTCATCTGATAAGCTCCCACCGGAATTGAGTTCTCTTCCTGCATTTTTGTGGGCAACAGGTCCCAATGACGTGGGCCTGCTTGACATCTCCCCTTATGTTGTTCAACTGAAATCGAATGTACGATTACCACGTATTCCCCAGTATTGTATCTCCCTTGATGGTGAACGAGCGTTGTTAGCGATCATCTATGATCTGATCGAAAAAGATGTTATCAAGGAGAATCGGGGAAACGTGTGTAATAGTCCTGTGTTACCTATTCTGAAACGCACTGATCCATCCAAGCCTCCTGTTTATCGTTTTGTTATTGATTTACGGGAGGTGAACAAAATTGTGATTCCTCAGTTTCCTGTGGTGCCTGACATTACGGCTTTACTGACTCTGATTCCAGCATCTGCTTCTTGGTTCTCAGTGATTGATCTGAAGAATGCTTTCTTTAGCATTCCGATTGCTGAGGAAAGCAGAGATCTGTTCGGTTTCTCATTAGGTGGTCGCAGCTTTAGGTTTAAACGCGCTCCTCAGGGCTACTGTGAGAGTCCATCAATATACAGCCAAGCCCTGAAGAGTCAACTTGACGCGTTTGTGTTACCGGCTGGCGCGGCCTTGATCCAATATGTTGATGACTTATTGGTGGCTGCTGACACAGAAGATATCTGCAAAATTGCTACGGTATCGTTGTTACAGCATCTCTGTGACTTACATCACAAGGTGTCACCTTCTAAACTGCAATATTGTTGTCAAGAAGTAACCTATCTAGGTCACTTATTGTCAAAGGAGGGAAGAAGGTTGACCCCAGAGAGAATTGCAGCGATCGCTCGAATGACTGTGCCAACAACTCAGAGAGATGTGCGTGCCTTTCTAGGTATCACGTCATACTGCAGGTAATGGACTAGTGCTTGCCTACATGAGGGCAAAAGGCGCCTCTGAGTTTCCGTGACAATCGTAAGTGGTGTTTTCGACTCGCTCGAATATGGACGAGTTTGGTATCTATGAACCGCAAATGACGAGTTTAGTGGGTGTACGCGTTTTCGCTATGCTGACCTAAGCCGTTCGTCTGTTTCGTGGGTTTCTTCATCTGAACCCACGGGTTCCATTTTAGATACGGCATCCATTTTGTTTCTTGCCCTCAAGTAGCCAGCGAACGGACACTGTCCGCTTCGTGACCCTGGGATTCCCAAACTCTTGCGGAAGACACGTGTTCCTTTGAGGGTGTCTTTATGATGAGGGGGATGACACTGCAAAGGCAGATGGCCCTGCTCGAGGCTCATCTTGCCGTGCCGGTCTATTGTTTCAGCCGTGCATTCATTAGGCATGTCTCCTTTGATCCCTGCAATCGTGTTTCCGATACCACCCCCTTACACTCTTTTCAATCTGTTGACTATCTTTGTCTTCCTCTGCACCTGTTTTCTGACTCTTCTTTAACTCGTTTACAGACGGAATGGAATGCACTAATGGTGAAAAGATGTACTTTTACAGTTGGGAACGGGCAATGCTACTGTAATTATGTTCCTGGACCCTGAATACATGAAAGCGACCCCCTATGAAATTTACTGGGGGAACTGGGTTGTAACCTTTTGTTTGCCATGTTGTTCTATGACGAAAAACTGTATAAAAGGAGCGATCCACAGATGCAATTTGAAGCAGTCTCCTAGAACCTACATACGTTGTACTTCTGGTGACTTCTGTGTTCCCTGCAGTAAATAAACCTCGATCTTTGACGCCTAAGGAAGTGTCCCGTGTCTCTGTCATTTGTACGCCGGAACAGGTAACCCACGAAGGTTTCAGGTGTTGTCCCCTGGCACCGCTGGGTCTTAGGAAAACCCAGTCCTTCAGAGGGGTCCTTTCAACGATGCAAGATTTATTTTTGCAGGCGCTCTACACAGACGCGTTTCGGCGTGCTGCCTTCGTCAATGTGGATAACAACAATCCATACATCACAGTGACTTAAATAAGACATTTTTTTCTTTCTCTTTTTTGTCATAGAAAGAGACAGAGGACAACCCCACTGTGGTCACTCTGGGCGCCATCTTAGAATGGTACAAATACAACCATAAAATATTGGCAGGTTGTACAATTGAGCCCATAAATGGGCAAATCCATATAAAAAGTGGGTATTGATGACATCTAAAGTGTTTAAGATATAAACAAACAGAAAATAAAGCCGTGGATCGGCTAAGGTCCTCTATCCTAATTCATCATATAATGATCCACCTGTGTGTAAATACATACAACCATACATATCCATACATATCATTGTTTATACTGAACTGTACAACTAAAGATCAAACATTGGTCCATCAAAATGTATATCTGGGTAAAAATTCAAAATTACTTAGACAATTCATTTTTATATATTCCCGGGCATATATTGATTATACGTACAGAATACTTCCAAAGCAGTATTGATAATACTTTGAAAGTGACATTAAGCAACAGCCGAATAACCTCGCAGAGATTATTATTGCTCGAATACCATATTCTCCAAAGTATTTCTCATTGAAGCAAATACAACAAGACAAAATACTTGTATCGGTAAACGGGTCATGCTTATCAATTCAGTGAAAAGCAATTACTGTAACTCAAGTCACATTCCACATCACATCACAAAATCATATGCAAACTGTATGATCACCATGCCCTACAAAAAGATAGAAAAATGATTTCTTGTAGTCAAAATGGGCTCCCTAGATACTGTATAACCCTGATGGTATGTTCTTTATCTACCCAAATGGAACGCCATCACCTCCCCGCTGTTCAGGCCCTTATGATGCTTCGTAGAAAGATCTATAATAAATCTAGATTCTAATCTACGAAGTCGTCTCAGGCGGTCACCGCCCCTCACATTGGGGGGTACGGTGTCAAGACCATAGTATTGTAATTGTTTGCGGTCCCGTCCGTGTACTTCAGCGAAATGGCGGGCCACTGGATAACTGGGGTCGGCTTTGTCGATGGCCCTGAGGTGTTCCAATATCCTTAGTTTTAACTCTTTAATTGTACTGCCGATGTAGCAAAGGCCACATGGGCAGTGCAAACAGTAAACCGCATATTGCGTGCTACAGGTGATGAATTTTTTGATGGGCATGTTTTTTCCTGTATCTGGTATTATATATGAGAGAACCCTCTTACTGCTCGCGCAAGCTTTGCACCTGCCACAGGGATAAAACCCTTTTTGATCCCTTAGGGTGTTTGTCCTGGGCAGGGCTTTTTCTAGATGGCTGGTGATGACCATGTCTCCAACAGACCTGGCTTTACTGAATGTTAGTAATGGATTTGGGGGTAAATCCTCTTTTAGTACAGTATCGGTTTGTAGAATGTGCCAGTTTTTTTTTAACATTCTTCTCAAATCATTGGCCCCGGAAGAGTAGGGGGTGATCATTCTGAATTTATTTTTGTTAGTGGTTATATCCTTGTCACGGCCAGCCACCTCAGGTTTGGCAGTGAATAAGATACCTCTTGGGATCTTTTTGACTCTTTTAAGCGTGCTTTGCAGTAGATATTCGCCATATCCCCTGATCTTAAAACGGGAAATGCATTCCAAGGCAGCCGCCTCGAAATCCGAGTCTCTAGAACAGTTTCTTCGGAGTCTCAAGAGCTCTCCGTAAGGAATACTGTTGATGAGTTGTGGTGGGTGCCTGCTGCTGGCAAAAAGTGTGGAATTGCCAGCAGTTTCCTTTCTAAATAGACTCGTGTGTAGCTGACTTCTGTAAGTACAGTTGTTCTTCAAACAGGAATACATTATGGGTTAAACAAAACTCAACAAATTCTAGTATCATCGTATTATGTCTGGCAAATCGCATTTGACGGTGTTCGAGAGCATGTCTTATTGCCTTCAGGCCATGTTGGTGTTCGATACACGTGTATAAGCTTGTAATGTCTAGCACCAAAAGCAAATACCCTGTGTTCCATTGTAGATCTCGTATTTTCATCAAGAAATCCTTAGTGTCCCTGATGTAGGATTTTAAGTTCAGCACCAGAGGAAAAAGGATATTATCTACAAAGCGTGACATGTTCTCTGTCAAGCTGCCAATTGAGGAGATTATCGGACGTCCTGGTGGACTATCTCTACTTTTGTGTAGCTTTGGGAGGTGGTAAAAGGTGGGAATCCTAGGACAGTTGTTACGTAGGAATAGGTGTTCATCTTTTCCCAGCATCTGAAGATCGTACCATTTTTTGATAAGAATATCATATTCTTTAATGCTCTGTTGATACGTGTCATTGGTACATTTTGTGTAGAACTTCTCTTCCGAGAGCTGCCTCAGTGCTTCAGTTTTATAATAATCCCTACTCATTAAAACAACGTTCCCACCTTTATCTGAAGGTTTCACCACAATGTTGTTGTCTTTCCTTAAATTCATTAAGGCATCATATTGCTGATCTGTGATGTTGAGTTTATGACTTTGATGGTGTGATTTCCGGTATCTCATGAGGTCATTGACCATAGCTTCGCTAAACACATCTACGGCGTCCCACGGAGACTGGGGAACAAACACGGACGGGGTTTGAAACTACTTTCCTCCCTTTCTTGGTCGATTCCTTGCAGCTCTGCCCTTTGGGCAGTGTCCAAATGATCTGTATCTAGTGGTTCCTCTCTTTCTAGGTCTTCGAGAGTCTCTACCATTGCTAGATCTCTGCTGCTTAAGGCATCCGTTGCTGTTATTCTTGTTCCTTTCTTATTGGAATCTTGGGTGTGGGGGCGCAGGTTAAAATATTTATGGAGTTTCAATTTTCTTGTGAAGCGAAACAAGTCAATCCTCGTTTGAGTGTACTCTAGTTCTTTGTTTGGGCAGAAGGTTAGTCCTAGACTGAGGACTTCAGTTTCTTGATCAGTTAGTTGTTTCGTTGTGAGATTTACAACAGTTAAATTCACCTGATCCAAGGAGCCGATATTCTCAGGAGTTGCTATTTCTTGGTCCGGTTGTGGTTGGTCCAGCGGGAGCTTCTCGTGCCTCCTCTTCCTCCTCTTTCCGCCCCCTGACCTCCTCGTCCTCCTGGTGCCCCGGTTCCCAGTTCCTCCGCATCCGGAGGATGGTTTTTCCCGCCACGGAGCCACGAGTTTTTGATTACCTCGTACTCCTCTTGAAAAGGGGTTCTCTTGTCCTTTCCTGGCTGGGTTCCACGATTCTGACTCCGCTCTAATGGCTCCGGTTGTTCATCGCCTGATTCATTCTCAGTCACTTCTGACTCAGACGTGGCTATATCAGTTGTTGTGACTAATCCAGCAGTAGTGCCTGAGCTTTTTTGTAAAGCTTTGCGTGGAGCATCAAATTTCTTGGCATAGGTTAGGACGTGGCCCGTCAGATAGTCATTTGCGTCCCGTTCGTATTTTTCTTGTTTACAATTTCTTATTTTTGTCTCATATTTTACCAGGCGAGCTTTCATTTGTTCTTTCTTCTCAATGATTTGCATTGTAATGCTCGGATCGGTTTCTTTGTCAAGTTCTTCATTGATCAATGAGATCTCGGCCAATACTTTCTCTCTGTCGCTCCATGCATACTTTATCAAAATTTTCAGGGTTCCTTCGCAGTATGTAGCAGTGTGCTCAAACCAATCAGTGAGCAGCTGCGGATCCAGATGCTCATAAGATGGGACTGTGTGCACCCTTAAGCCCCTGGGTACCCTTCCTTCCTCAACGTAGTTCGTAAGGCTTGTTGCCTCCCACCATTTGCGTATTTCACGCTCATAGAGCCTCTCAAGTTTCACCATCATAGATGTTAGTTTGTCACATGATGGCTCTGCTGGTGTTGTCGCTGTTGCTGCCAACGGCTTTTCTCGCCGTTTAAACATCCCTTGTGCCGCTGTTTGGCGCTCTGTGTCTGAAAACATGTTGGTTGATGTTTGTTGATGTTACTGTTCCACGTCTCGCAATATGGTTCGGGACACGCCGTGCCCTCGAACTGTGATGAGACTGGTGAGAGCGCCTGCCTTATTGCAGATGAAAGTTCGTCCTCGGTCACCCTGCCGCAATACCCGCTAAGCTGTACGGATGCACACACAGTGGGGGTAAAGATACTTAATAACCCTCACCAAACGGCGTCTTCCTCGGGAAGCCTCCAGCCGCGCTCGACAGCCAAACGGTCTCCTTCGTACTCCGCCCTCTGTAAGCGAATCCCATCTGGTAATGGCGGGTGGCGGCGGTGCGCAGCTCGTATTTTGCAACGCTCCTCTCCCACGAAGAAAAGCTTCTCACTCACGGGTGGGTGCTGTCAGCGGCTCGCGGGACGCCGCATAACATGACGCTCCAACTTCTCTTCCCATTCGAAGAAAACAACAGCACTCGAGGGGTCCTTTCAACAGACGAGTTTCGGCGTGCTGCCTTCGTCAGTGTGGATAACAACAATCCATACATCACAGTGACTTAAATAAGAAATTTTTTTCTTTCTCTTTTTTGTCATAGAAACAGACAGAGGACAACCCCACTGTGGTCACTCTGGGCGCCATCTTAGAATGGTACAAATACAACCATAAAATATTGGCAGGTTGAGCAATTGAGCCCATAAATGGGCAAATCCATACAAAAAGTGGGTATTGATGACATCTAAAGTGTTTAAGATATAAACAAACAGAAAATAACTATTTAGTTGCTAAATTACAGAACTTAATACTGTTGTTTACATTTCTGTAGCATTGCTTCTTCAGTGGAACATCATTAAAAGACACCACTCAGAGCACATTTTAAGACAACAGTTAGCCACTGAGCTGGAACAGGTACAATTTCATATGTAGCAGAAGTTACCCCAAAATTGTTTATGTGGAAATTGCTAGCGTTTCTCTGTCTTTTCAGGAAGACAATACTAGAGCAATAGCAGGTTGGTCCAGCAAGAAGAAGAAGTGGCGTGTTTCTCTTTTTTCTTCCCACTCCCCTTTTCCCCCTCTTTACAGCCAGGATCTATATGACCTTGGTATCTTAGTTTGGGAATAGAGGAATTAGCTTTGGCTCCTGCGGAAGCTTGAAGTTCTGGAGAACAGGTACTCGACTTAGTACATACAAATGACACGTATAAGGTAACACTTGGCGATATTTTCTTATTTTTATGTCTGCAGTGTGCCTGAAACATTTCCCTTGTCTTATAGGCCCGTGTTCAAGCGGTGTCTATATAGAAGTGCCTACTGCGTCAGATTTACATCACAGATCAACAGTTCTTTAAAATGGTTCAGAGATGAGACAGAATTAGGTGAGAGATCAAGTCATTATGCGGGACAATATTCTTTAGGGCTTATTTACAAGACTGTTGTCCCACCTTTGTGTTACTTTTCTCATGTTGAAAGTGACGCAAAGGTGGGGCAAGGGGCTAGTAAATAAGGTCTTTTAATTCTAATGCATTTAAGCGGAGGGATTGTATATGTAGGCCGCTCTGCTTACCTTGTGTAAACACTGTGACCAACAGAGTTCACAACTTGAACTCAGCTTTGGTTCTACACGTCAGAGTGGACAGCAGCGTCCATAACTTTAAAAGAGAGAGAAAAAGAGAAAAAATAATAAAAGTGTGAGAGAGATAAAGTTATAGATGGAACCGGTAATACTGGAAAAAATACTCGTAGCGCACATTTTGCCTCCGTTGTGTGTCCAAGGACGTGCTGCTTCATAGTGCACCCTCCAGTTTATTGATCTGAAAGATAATATATAGAGTTAGTAATAGCATAGTACATACAAATGCACATGTTTTATTTGGTTTATTTTTTTGTACACTCAGGATACTATATTACAACAAGTTCCACTGTAAGGAGGTGTCTGTGTGCTGTTTTTTTCCGAAGTACTATATCCCATGCATTCCCACTGCATAGCGGTGAGTTCTCAATATTGGGTATCTAGACTGTTGCGCCCTATTGACTCGCAGAGTCATGAGGTGAGTGTTTTTCTTGGGAAGTCAGAGGCAGATTTAGAAGCTTCTTGCTCTAACTTTCTCTTGTTAAAAGTGACACAAAAGTGGTGCAAGGGGCTCGTACATCTGCCCTTCAAACTGTTGTAACCTATCTATTCTCACTGGCTGGAGGTAATTGTACATTCCTAAGCTGTGAAGCTGCTGCACACTACCCACTTTCTCCTTTTGCTGATGACTTGTCGTTGTTTCGGAAACAAGCTTCTTTGCTCACCTTGTGCCATTAGTCTGATTCAAAGAGGGTGCACTAATTGTCGAAGCAGCTTTCTCGGAAGTTGTTACGATGGCCACGCATCAACGCAGAATCCTCGAACTTTGAGTTTTAGAGGTGTTGTGAAACACAACCTGTAAGATAAAAAGGAAGTTAACATTGTGTGTCATTTTTTTATCAAAGGAGAGAGGAAGTGAGAGAGTGACTGCAAAGAATACTCACAGCTCAACTTTCTGTCACCAGTGTGTTTTTCACTACGTGCCGGGAAATAATGCACCCTGAAGCTCTACATCTAAAAGATAGTGAAAGAAAGATGTAACGTTTAGTAATTGTTACTATCTTAATGTGGAGTTGAATAACATCACCCTTTCACACACTTCTCCCTCTCACATTTAAAAGAACTATTTGTATAGTTTATATTCCGGACGTTTGAGCGATTCTAAAAACGTTCCTGCTATTGAAAAAAAATATATATACATGCAATTTATACACTATATAGGACTGCGTTCGTATAAATCGCTGCATCACCTTTTTGTATCCAGTCTACTACAGCCCTTCGACTCCTTATGATGCGCACCCAGGTCTCACAGCTCACCTTTTCGTGGACAGGACACCTTCTACATCATGTAGTCCCGATCTGCCACTAAGAAGTCTCACATATAGTGCTGAGTCTTGATATCTCTATGGCTAAGGACATACACGTGCTCCTATACTCATCATCACAGGTTCTTCACCCGCTCAGTCTTTCTGGTACCACTAACTCAGTGACAAAAGAGGCCACGCACGTGGTAGTGGGCCCCCTTGTTTGATAGTTCGGGCCTACATGAGGCGTTTGAACCTGTAGGACGGACCATCACAGCGCTTGGGATGGGAGCAACTCTAAAATGGCGTAGAGCACGTGCGCCCCGTCTTTTGTATAGGTAGGGTCACATGTGTAGTGATGGATGCACTGGATGGGTGTGGTGTGGGTGTATACCAGCCATGAGGGAGTGTGTGTGCCATTCTGACAACTAGACCTGGAACTGAGAAATCACTACAACGGAAATCTGGGCCATGCAGCGTTGTTGGGTTTTCCAGATAGCGTAAGTAGAGTGGGCTGGACTGACGTGCACCAGTGCTGCGTGAGGCTCTGAAGCATGATTACGGAGCTATGGGCATGGTTCCGTTGTGAGCTATATGAGAAATTAAGTTATTCAGGTGTCCGTTTTGTAGTGCTGACGTCACCCGGGTCTTAAAAGCAAATGTGTCATAGTGCGCTCACACGTGCCACTCGCTGCGCCCCACAGCATCATTCCCAAGGAAAATGGACAGAGTCTTTACTGTGGTTTAACCAAGGGTGTAGCCTTTTAATCACATAGACACAACGCATTGTGGAATGATAAGTGACAACCTTCGTCATAGTAAGGCATACATTGTTATGAGTACACCGTTCAAAAGATCAGCCATATCATACATAATTGGTTAAAAAGCCAGATATAGGGCAGATGAACAGTTCATCGATTGTGTAAGCAACACATCAGTATCACAACTTTCCTCTACCAAGGAACATTTCCCAGGTTAATGGCAAGTGCCAGCAGGCCCCTTTACCTTATCCATCGCCCTCCCCTTCAACAAAGGGTATACATTTATTAATAACTTCCAGGGCACCGCATCGCGGTCCAACCCTGCCAGGGGGTACCTACCACTAGGCAAACTCCCCCAAAAGGTTCAACTTTAGGGCATCCCGGGGTAGGGCAGAAAGGTGCGGGACCGCCAGCAGGCCAGTCCCCCCTCCTGCCTGCCCAGTGCTCATATTAATAAAACCCCCCTTCCAAGGGGAAAGTCCAGTAAATCAGTCCAAATTTTTGGGGTAGCCCCCATTTCTGCTGCCAGAAATCCCGCCACATTCTGCCTTCTTGCCAGGGTGGGTGGGTGGTTGTGCGAATCCGGTGTGATGGATCTCAGAGCTCGGTGGAGGGAAAAAGAGGCCAATCCCTCGCTTGCGGGGCCTTATAAGCTGCTGCCCCCTCTTGGCGCCCTCCAATGATGTCATGAGTACGACACCTCCATTACGGCGACACCGAGGAAGGACAATCACCCCCTTGGATGCTCCGGCCCGTATCACGACTAAGGGCGCCCCTCTGCTATGCGCCGGGTGCGCCTTCATAGTGCGCTCACACGTGCCTCTCGCTGCGCCCCACAGCATCATTCCCAAGGAAAATGGACAGAGTCTTTACTGTGGTTTAACCAAGGGCGTAGCCTTTTAATCACATAGACACAACGCATTGTGGAATGATAAGTGACAACCTTCGTCATAGTAAGGCATACATTGTTATGAGCACACCGTTCATAAGATCAGCCATATCATACATAATTGTTTAAAAAGCCAGATATAGGGCAGATGAACAGTTCATCGATTGTGTAAGCAACACATCAGTATCACAACTTTCCTCTACCAAGGAACATTTCCCAGGTTAATGGCAAGTGCCAGCAGGCCCCTTTACCTTATCCATCGCCCTCCCCTTCAACAAAGGGTATACATTTATTAATAACTTCCAGGGCAACGCATCGCAGTCCAACCCTGCCAGGGGGTACCTACCACTAGGCAAACTCCCCCAAAAGGTTCAACTTTCTGGCATCCCGGGGTAGGGCAGAAAGGTGCGGGACCACCAGCAGGCCAGTCCCGCCTCCTGCCTGCCCAGTGCTCATATTAATAAAACCCCCCTTCCAAGGGGAAAGTCCAGTAAATCAGTCCAACAGTCCAAACAGCTGGCCGCCTTCCTCGAGACGAATGGATCCCTCGACCCCTCACAGTCCGGCTTCCGAGCCAACCACAGCACCGAGACCGCCCTCATCGCTGCCACCGACGACATCCGAGCCCTGATGGACATCGGAGACACAGCGGCCCTCATCCTCCTAGACCTCTCCGCGGCATTCGACACGGTCTGCCACCGCACCCTAGTGCATCGCCTCAGCAACGTCGGAATCCAGGAGAAGGCACTGGACTGGATCATCTCCTTCCTCAACGGAAGAACGCAGAGAGTCCGCCTACCACCGTACAAGTCAGAGGCCACCGAAGTCATCTGCGGCGTCCCCCAAGGATCCTCTCTGAGCCCCACCCTCTTCAACGTCTACATGAGCCCCCTCACGGCCATCGCACGCCAACACAGCCTCAACATAATCTCCTACGCCGACGACACCCAGCTGATCCTGTCCCTGACCAACGACCCCGCCGCCGCCAGAGCCAACCTGCACGAAGGGATGAAAGAGGTAGCCGAGTGGATGACGACCAGCCGCCTGAAACTGAACTCAGACAAGACGGAGGTCCTCATCCTGGGCTCCTCGCCCTCCGCCTGGGACGACTCCTGGTGGCCCCCCGCCCTGGGCACCGCACCCAAACCGACAGACCACGCACGCAACCTGGGCTTCATCCTGGACTCCTCGCTCTCCATGACCAGACACGTCTCCTCGTCGTGCTTCAACATCCTGCGCATGCTACGGAAGATCTTCCGGCGGATCCCCACCGAGACCAGGAAGACTGTCACCCAGGCCCTCGTCACCAGCCGACTGGACTACGGCAACGCCCTCTACGCCTGAACCACCGCCAAGCTCCAGAAGAGACTCCAGCGGATCCAGAACGCCTCAGCCAGACTCATCCTCGACATCCCACGCTACAGCCACATCTCCGGACATCTGAGAGACCTGCACTGGCTCCCCGTCAACAAAAGAATCACCTTCCGTCTCCTCACCCACGCACACAAAGCCTTACACGAGCAAGGCCCGAGCTACCTCAATGACCGTATCAACTTCTACGCTCCGAAACGCCACCTCCGATCAGCCAGCCACGCCCTCGCCGCCGTCCCCCGCATCCGAAGAGCGACAACAGGAGGAAGGTCCTTCTCCTACCTGGCCGCCAAGACCTGGAACTCCCTCCCTCCCGACCTGCGCCTGACCCAAGACCACCTCTCCTTCAGGAAGAAGCTGAAGACCTGGCTATTCGAGCAGTAGCGGCACCCCCCTCCCCCCCAAGCGCCTTGAGACCCTACGGGTAAGTAGTGCGCTCTATAAATGTCTTTGATTGATTGATTGATTGAGTCCACATTTTTGGGGTAGCCCCCATTTCTGCTGCCAGAAATCCCGCCACATTCTGCCTTCTTGCCAGGGTGGGTGGGTGGTTGTGCGAATCCGGTGTGATGGATCTCAGAGCTCGGTGGAGGGAAAAAGAGGCCGATCCCTCGCTTGCGGGGCCTTATAAGCTGCTGCCCCCTCTTGGCGCCCTCCAATGATGTCATGGGTGCGACACCTCCATTACGGCAACACCGAGGAAGGACGATCACCCCCTTGGATGCTGCGGCCCGTATCACAACTAAGGGCGCCCCTCTGCTATGCGCCGGGTGCGCCTTCATAGTGCGCTCACACGTGCCACTCGGGCGCCTCACAGCATCATTCCCAAGGAAAATGGACAGAGTCTTTACTGTGGTTTAACCAAGGACGTAGCCTTTTAATCACATAGACACAACGCATTGTGGAATGATAAGTGACACCCTTCGTCATAGTAAGGCATACATTGTTATGAGCACACCGTTCATAAGATCAGCCACATCATACATAATTGTTTAAAAAGCCAGATATAGGGCAGATGAACAGTTCATCGATTGTGTAAGGAACACATCAGTATCACAACTTTCCTCTACCAAGGAACATTTCCCAGGTTAATGGCAAGTGCCAGCAGGCCCCTTTACCTTATCCATCGCCCTCCCCTTCAACAAAGGGTATACATTTATTAATAACTTCCAGGGCACCGCATCACGGTCCAACCCTGCCAGTGGGTACCTACCACTAGGCAAACTCCCCCAAAAGGTTCAACTTTCGGGCATCCCGGGGTAGGGCAGAAAGGTGCGGGACCGCCAGCAGGCCAGTCCCCCCTCCTGCCTGCCCAGTGCTCATATTAATAAAACCCCCCTTCCAAAGGGAAAGTCCAGTAAATCAGTCCACATTTTTGGGGTAGCCCCCATTTCTGCTGCCAGAAATCCGCCACAGGGCGAGTCGGCTACTGCCGAAATCGCCCTCCCCCCGCTACCCCTAAAAAGGGCCTCATTAATAACCCTACGATTGTGCTGTTGCCCACAAAAGGAGTTGCTGGCTTTCTCCAAACTAGGGGCTAATAAGACTCTACACCTGTTGAGTCCCTGGTAGACATACTCTTCTACGTCCTCTTGCCATCCTCATATCTTACCTACGGTTTAGAATCCTACAGATGTGTGTTGGGATTTAGAACGGGCTGCGCCCAGTCCTCTCTCTGTGCACATGCTGTCGATAACACCCCTCCCTCTTGACCCATGTGATCGCTTTTAAGGAGAAGAAACCGGGCAGTCAGTGCTTGGTTTAGTTACGGTTGTTTTTGGACACAAGGGAACCCAGTAGGGGACCTTCGGACCGTGGGTTACTTTAACTTGTTATAGAGAACAGGGGTCCTAAGGATTCAAAATATCACATGCAGATAATAATATAGACTACAGTCAGTACTATATTTTTGAAAAACGCCCAGCCGGACGTAAATTTATTCATAGAATAACATAGAATTGGGTTGGCCCATGGAGGGGCCACGAATAGTAGCAAGATAGGGTACAGTCCTGTACCTATCCCGAAAGGTTTAGAGGAGATAAACCAGGAAGGAGGAGATAGAGCAAAGAAAAAGTTTTTCAGGCAAGCAAGAATTTTGAGCCAGAAGGTGACTTGTGGTTAAAGTAAATACAGTCACAACAAATTCACCCTGCAGTGTCAACAATTTCAAATAAACATATTAAGTAATATGCTACACTGCATTTTGCGTCGACGTTTCGATCCCTAAGGGCTCATAATACAATGGGATCATCATCAGGACAGTTTTTTAAAAGTTAGTGCCTGCAGTAAATATAGCCTGTAAAAAAAGGGGGGGGAGAAATAATGACAATTTTTAGGCCTTGGCCCACAGAGAGAAAAAAGATTCAAGAAAGCTTAATACTTGACAGGGCACACTTATAAGTTCTTTAAAAGGTTCTTTAAAAAGGCCATTTCATTACTTGTACTCGCCGATTCTTAAGCTAGTGTGGTTGTGATTTTTTAAAAAGATGCTTACTCGTGAAAAAAGTGCTAAAAAACGGCGCAGTGACATGGGTGTCATTTACAGTTGTGGTATATGCGTGGTAACGTGGAGAATGCTACTGTTGTATTCTAGTGCTCTGTGATGATGTGACTTGGTGAGTGAAACAGTGCCTGGGGGCAGCCACCTTACAGAGAGAGGCAGAGTCATACCTTGCCAAGGTCGAGATTTCAGGGTAACCTTCCTGTTCAGGCAGAAGGGTGAGAGGTTCCTATTTCTCATTATCATTGGATAATTTAGGCTTACCTGGCGCTACTGTTAGTCGCCTATAGTTGGAATGGCTCTTCCTACCGGTGGGCAAAATTTCAACCGGTTTGCAACCTCATTTGCTATGGGATAATTATAATGTTGCCATTAGACTGGGGCTTGGATTTAGAACATTAACGGCTTATAAAAGAGGATTGGGGGCTTACCTGGCCACATATGGTGTGGGCCGTGTAGCAGTCTGGAAAAATATGTTATACGAGGTATCTTCCGGATGGGTCCTCGTGCTTGATGGGGATTGCCTAGTTACATGTGCTGCAGCCAGGAGCGTGCAATGCTAGGGAGGAAAGAACGCCTAATTAGGGACCGGTGCTCCGTGGGTCTGATTAACCGGCGCTTTAAAAACGGGCTTACCTTGCTTCTAGTGTGAAGCAGCGGCGGGTTGGGGGCTTGGAGTTAATCCGGCCAGTTGCTAGGGAGGGAAGGAATATCAAATTAAATAACCGACCTCCGTGAATGACGGAGTGTTATATTAACGGCGTGCAGATCGTGGGCTTACCTTGCTTCAATGTGGAAGCAGCGGCGGGTTGGGCGGCCAGTTGCTGGGGAGGGAAGGAATGTCCAATTAATTAACCGAGCTCCGTAAATGACGGAGTGTTCTATCTAACGTCGTGCAGATCACGGGCTTACCTTGCTTCAATGTGGAAGCAGCGGCGGGTTGGGCGAAGCTCGATCGGCTTCTGCCCTTTCACAGTGGCAGCGCAGGTCCGCTGTGTTTGGAGTCCTCGTGGGCTCGGCTTATGTTGTATAGTAAAAATAGAAAAGGAACTAATCGCCCTTGTTGATGGCGGACATCTTGGAGTGGTCAGTGAGCTACACTAAAGTGGCTGTGGTTTGGCGGACATCTTATAATAGTAAATTCGGCCGATTTGCCCAAAACTTTCGAAGTGCACATTATTTATGCCTCAGCTATAGGGGCTCTATAATTTGTGAAATGGGAATTAATTATAACATGCGGTGCTGCTACCCGGGGGTGAATAACATTGTGCAGATAAGGCGAGTAGTGCTGGCCACCTATGCTCCACATACATATAATTCCGGCTTCTAAATCCAAGCCCCAGTCTAATGGCAACATTATAATTATCCCATAGCAAATGAGGTTGCAAACCGGTTGAAATTTTGCCCACCGGTAGGAAGAGCCATTCCAACTATAGGCGACTAACAGTAGCGCCAGGTAAGCCTAAATTATCCAATGATAATGAGAAATAGGAACCTCTCACCCTTCTGCCTGAACAGGAAGGTTACCCTGAAATCTCGACCTTGGCAAGGTATGACTCTGCCTCTCTCTGTAAGGTGGCTGCCCCCAGGCACTGTTTCACTCACCAAGTCACATCATCACAGAGCACTAGAATACAACAGTAGCATTCTCCACGTTACCACGCATATACCACAACTGTAAATGACACCCATGTCACTGCGCCGTTTTTTAGCACTTTTTTCACGAGTAAGCATCTTTTTAAAAAATCACAACCACACTAGCTTAAGAATCGGCGAGTACAAGTAATGAAATGGCCTTTTTAAAGAACCTTTTAAAGAACTTATAAGTGTGCCCTGTCAAGTATTAAGCTTTCTTGAATCTTTTTTCTCTCTGTGGGCCAAGGCCTAAAAATTGTCATTATTTCTCCCCCCCCCCTTTTTTACAGGCTATATTTACTGCAGGCACTAACTTTTAAAAAACTGTCCTGATGATGATCCCATTGTATTATGAGCCCTTAGGGATCGAAACGTCGACGCAAAATGCAGTGTAGCATATTACTTAATATGTTTATTTGAAATTGTTGACACTGCAGGGTGAATTTGTTGTGACTGTATTTACTTTAACCACAAGTCACCTTCTGGCTCAAAATTCTTGCTTGCCTGAAAAACTTTTTCTTTGCTCTATCTCCTCCTTCCTGGTTTATCTCCTCTAAACCTTTCGGGATAGGTACAGGACTGTACCCTATCTTGCTACTATTCGTGGCCCCTCCATGGGCCAACCCAATTCTATGTTATTCTATGAATAAATTTACGTCCGGCTGGGCGTTTTTCAAAAATATAGTACTGACTGTAGTCTATATTATTATCTGCATGTGATGGTTTAGTTACGGGTCACGTTGTCTTTTCTGGTGACCGAGCTACGTGGGATTATCGTCTGAGTTCGTGTTTTTGTGCTGAGAGACACTTTGTTTGCAGAGCGAGGCTTCGCTCTGAAAAGGATACCTTTCAGAATCTGGATTGGGATTCCGGACATTGTAGCGCTAAGTACCTGATTCTGCATTGGAGTTTGTACGCGGCTGCTTGCGGACATTGGAAGAACGCCAGTGCATTCATTTCCGGGTATTGAACCACACTCGATGTCCTTGTGTGTAATTAAGGTTCTATTACGAACCAGCTGTTAGTTGGCGGTTTTTCTTTTCTTTTTGTGGCCACTGACTTTTCGGGTTGTGTTGGGAAGCGGGACGTTTTATTTACACATATCCAAGACGGAAGGGGTTTTTTGTGTCGGAAGACTTTTTCCCCTAATGTGTATAAAGAGTCAAGGAAACTCCTACAGAGTGGTGTTAACTCTAGAAGATTTCAATACAAATCAAGAGGCACGAAGTTTCCAGTACAGCGATACCGAAACCTTCTGCGGGTAAGACGAGAGGGGTTGCTGTGTCTCCCAAAACACTGTATGTGCATAGAGAGAGTAAAGCGGGGTGTGATTTCTCATCTGTGTTCTTTCTGTTTATCTCTCCTCTGCAGGGTGTGAGTTTCTTTCTGTACCCCTTGAGAGCCTTAAGAGCTGGAGACGCACTGGGTCCTCTGAAGTCTTCTTCTTCCCCGGGTTTTGTTATTTTTTATCCTTCCCTCTCTCCTGGCTCAGGCTGTAGTGTGCAGTGATATATATATTGTGGACTGCGGTTTGTGTGGGGATAGAGGGCTGGGAATATCGTCGCTCCTGCAGCGTGGTTCCTAGTGGGAGACAATCTGACAAAAAAACCAAGCCCACGAATAGTTGCGCTGCCCGAGCGAGGATGGATATTGATAAGAATGGGGAGAATGGGCAGGAAGAGAGGGTCCCCACTATGCAGGAATTAATGGGTGCCATAACGGCTTTACAAACGCAATTGCAGGACCTAAAGCAAGAGAACCAGGGGTTGCGTCGGGAGGTGGATGTGGCCAGGTCCCGAGAACAGGGAAGTTGGGGAGCAGGTAAACCTTTGCTACAACCCGCCACTTTTCAATATGACAGAGGCGCTGGTAATAGCTCTGCTCCTATGACTGTCAATGTTACCACCCCTACTCCTGTCCCTTTAGCGGTCCCTGAACGCTTTACGGGGGATTCGAATAAATTTGCAGTCTTCATGAATCAGTGTCATCTCCATTTTTTGTGCAGGCCCACAGCCTTCCCTAACGATTCCGCCAAAGTGGCATTTGTGATATCTTATTTGGCAGGGACTGCGGCTACATGGGCGGTGCCTTTAGTGGAGAATGATGATCCTGTGTTGAATAATTATGATTTATTCAAGGATTTGATGCATGCCCTTTTTGCTAAACATGCGTTTATGCAAGCCAGTGACGCTGAGCTATTGAAGTTACGACAAGGCAAACAAGATCTACTTACATATGTGTCTACCTTCAATAGGTTGGTGTCAGAAACGCACTGGCCTGTTGATAAACGAACCTCCATTTTCTATCAGGGGTTATGCGAGGAACTAAAGGATGTGGTTTCCCAGGTGGTAAATCCTCCGTCGGATTGTACTGAGTTTATTGATCTGGTGGTGAAGTTGAATCACAGGTTGTTGGAAAGGAAGGGAGAAAGAACTAGACATTTCTTGGCAAGACCTCTCTCTATTCGGAGTGAATCAAGGGGATCTGGGCGGGAGTCAAAACAGACCCCCGAACCGATGGAGATAGGTGGAGTAAGGGGACCGTTGACTTCGGTTGAGAAAGAAAGGCGTAGATCCAACAATCTGTGTTTATATTGTGGCCATGAGGGACACTATGCAAGGGACTGTCCAGTGAAACCTTCTAAGGCACCCTCTCGTAAGGCTGTGGCCTGTGTGCACAGGGACGCCCTGGTTAAGGACTCTATGGTTCAATGTACCCCGTATCAGATACCCGGCATAGTGAAGAGGGTCCGAAGACATTTTACCATCACAGTTTGTTTGGTTATCTCAAACAACCATAGGGCTCCAGTGTCGGCATTGTTAGACTCCGGTGCTACGGGGAACTTTATGGACATCAAGCTGGCTGAAATAATTGGAGTTCTCTGGGTTTACAAGGAACAACCTGAACCAGTGAGGGCCATAGACGGTACTGAATTGTCTTCCGGTACAATTACACATCAGACCGAACCTCTATGTATGATAGGAGACAATGGTCATTCGGAGGAAATAGGATTTGATTTGATCGATGCCCCTTCTTTTGGCGTGGTTTTGGGAGTACGGTGGTTGCAGACACATAATCCCAAAATAGATTGGATAAGGAGAACGGTGACCCTTGACTCCGTTCATTGTTTGCAGAGTTGTTATAAGGTAGCCACTGGTTGGATAACCCCCTTGACTTGTGCAGTGAGTTCTGGTGGAAAGGGAGAAGAGTTGGGAGTCCCTGAAACCTATTCGGCCTTTAGTGAAGTGTTTGATAAAGGAAAGGCTAGAGAACTTCCCCCTTACCGCCCTTTCGATTGTCGGATTGATTTGAGGCCGGGGGCGACGCTACCTTGTAGTCGTGTCTATGCTTTGTCGGGCCCTGAGGAACAGCATTTGAAGGAGTATATCGAAGAAATGCTGGAGAAAGGGTTCATCCGTCCCTCCTCCTCGCCTGTGTCATCGGCTATCTTCTTTATTCCGAAGAAGGAGGGTGGACTTCAGGCGTGTGTGGACTATAGAGCGCTCAACAAAGGTACGATTAAGAACAAGTACCCTCTTCCCTTAATACCTGTGTTGCTTGATCAACTGAAGCATGCGACGGTTTTCACTAAGTTAGATTTTAGGGGTGCTTACCATCTCATCCGCGTCCGTGAAGGCGATGAATGGAAAACTGCCTTCCGGACCAAATTTGGCCTTTACGAGTATTGCGTTATGCCTTTTGGGCTATGTAACGCTCCGGCTGCTTTTCAGTTTTTCATCAACGAGGTACTGAGGGAATATTTGGATTTGAGCGTCATAGTCTACATTGACGATATCCTTGTGTTCTCTAACACTGTTGTGGAACACGAAGTCCATGTTGGGCAGGTATTGCAGCGCTTGAAAGAACACCCGCTGTACGTCCGTCTAGAAAAGTGTAGCTTTCACACACCTAAGGTGGAGTTTTTGGGGTTTGTGATTTCCGAAAAGAGGATTATGATGGATCCCAAGAAAACAGAAGCTATCACATCTTGGCCGTCGCCAACTTGTGTGAGAGAGATTCAGGTCCTACTTGGGTTCCCCAATTTCTATCAGCGGTTTATCTCATATTTCTCAGAAATTATCGCCCCCATGACGGTGTTGTTGAGGAAGGGGGTGCCTTTTGTTTGGTCAGATCATGCTCAATCATCTTTGAATCTATTAATTGAAAGGTTCACTACAGCACCTGTTTTGGTTCATCCTGACCCTACATTGCCTTTTTTTGTGGAGGTGGATGCTTCTTTGTGCGCAGTGGGTGGGGTGTTGTCCCAGAGAGACGTGGAGAACGGATACATGCATCCGATTGCCTTTTTTTCTAAAACCTTGCTGCCCGCTGAGAAGAATTATACTGTGGCGGAGCGTGAATTGTTGGCCATTAAATTGTCTTTTGAAGAGTGGCGTCATCATTTGTGGGGTGCTCGGCATCCGATAACGAGCTTCACTGACCACAAAAACTTGGAGTTCTTCCGGTCAGCGCGAGCCTTAACCCCTTGCCAGATGCGGTGGGTTTCATTTTTCAATGAGTATGATTTTATCATTACTTATAGGCCCGCAGTGCAGCAGTTAAAATCAGATGCATTGTCCCGTATCCATGTGAAACACACTGACCTGACAGTTGAGAAAGAGAGGTGTTCATTCAATGCCCCTGAAAGAATAGTGGGCAGCATTTCCACTGATGACTTTAAAGAGTTGGTTCAGTTAAGAATGGGAAAGATTGATCTTACACCTTGGCTGTCGCAGCCTTTGTTTTCCTTAAGAAATGGGTTGCTGTATCATGAGGACAAACTGTTTATTCCCCCTGATCTTCGGGATATGGTCTTGGAATTGTGTGATTCTTCCTCTCTTGCTGGGCATCCTGGTACCACCAAAACTATGGAGTTTTGTTTGCGGTGGTTCTGGTGGGAGTCAGTGGCTAGAGACGTACAGTCGTATGTAAAGGCCTGTCCTGTGTGTGCCGTGAATAAATCGACCCATAATAAGCCCTCAGGATTGTTGCATCCTCTCCCAGTACCCAACGCTCCTTGGCAAACAATAAGTATGGATTTTGTGACAGACTTACCATTGGAGTCTGGCTTTACAGCCATATTAGTTGTAGTGGATTCATTCACTAAGATGGCGCATTTTGTGCCCTTAGCTAAGTTACCTACTGCTGGGGAATTGGCAACGATCTTTGTGTCTTCCGTAGTACGCTTGCATGGATTGCCTTTGGCAATTGTATCGGATAGGGGGGCTCAGTTTGTTTCTCATTTCTGGACTGAGTTGTGTGCTGCTTTACGGATGAAACTATGTCTGTCCTCCGCATATCATCCTCAGTCGGATGGTCAGACGGAGCGCACCAATCAAACCATGGAGCAGTATTTGAGGTGTCTGGGAACGTCATTGTCATGCAGTTGGGTTGTGGCTCTCCCTCTAGCTGAATTTGCATATAACAACAGTGTGCATTCAGCTGTGGGAATGACCCCTTTCTTTTGTTCCATGGGGTTCCACCCTCGAGCAATCCCTATTCAGCCTTCAGGCCAGGTACCTGCTGTGACTACCTTGGGTCTCTCATTGGTTCAGATTTGGAACACGGCTTTGGAACATCTAGAGAAGGCCGAGGTTGACATGAAGAGGCAGGCAGATAAACATAGGGCCCCTGCTCCTTCATACCGGGTGGGGGATAAGGTGTGGCTTTCCACCAAGAATTTGAGACTAGGGGGGTCACGAAAATTACAGCCTAGATTTGTGGGTCCTTTTCCTGTTATCAAAGTGGTTAATCCTGTAGCAATGAAGTTGGGGTTACCTGATGAGTATGGGATCCATCCTGTCTTTCACACCTCCCTTTTGAATCCATATGTAGTTACCACACAGGTTTTGCCCCCCCCTCCTGTGGTGGTAGGTGAGGAGGAGGAGTTCGAGGTTAGTGCTATCTTGGATTCCAGAAGAAGGAATGGGAAACTCATGTATCTGATTGATTGGAAAGGATATCCCCCTGAGGATCGTACCTGGGAGGCAGCGAGTGGGGTACATGCCCCTAGATCAGTGAGGCTTTTCTATTTACGCCACCCATCCAAGCCCCGTCCGGTAGGGAGGCCTTTGAGGGGAGGTACTGTTGGGATTTAGAACGGGCTGCGCCCAGTCCTCTCTCTGTGCACATGATGTCGATTACACCCCTCCCTCTTGACCCATGTGATCGCTTTTAAGGAGAAGAAACCGGGCAGTCAGTGCTTGGTTTAGTTACCGGTCACGTTGTCTTTTCTGGTGACCGATCTACGTGGGATTATCGGCTGAGTTCGTTTTTTTGTGCTGAGAGACACTTTGTTTGCAGAGCGAGGCTTCGCTCTGAAAAGGATACCTTTCAGAATCTGGATTGGGATTCCGGACATTGTAGCGCTAAGTACCTGATTCTGCATTGGAGTTTGTACGCGGCTGCTTGCGGACATTGGAAGAACGCCAGTGCATTCATTTCCGGGTATTGAACCACACTCGATGTCCTTGTGTGTAATTAAGGTTCTATTACGAACCAGCTGTTAGTTGGCGGTTTTTCTTTTCTTTTTGTGGCCACTGACTTTTCGGGTTGTGTTGGGAAGCGGGACGTTTTATTTACACATATCCAAGACGGAAGGGGTTTTTTGTGTCGGAAGACTTTTTCCCCTAATGTGTATAAAGAGTCAAGGAAACTCCTACAGAGTGGTGTTAACTCTAGAAGATTTCAATACAAATCAAGAGGCACGAAGTTTCCAGTACAGCGATACCGAAACCTTCTGCGGGTAAGACGAGAGGGGTTGCTGTGTCTCCCAAAACACTGTATGTGCATAGAGAGAGTAAAGCGGGGTGTGATTTCTCATCTGTGTTCTTTCTGTTTATCTCTCCTCTGCAGGGTGTGAGTTTCTTTCTGTACCCCTTGAGAGCCTTAAGAGCTGGAGACGCACTGGGTCCTCTGAAGTCTTCTTCTTCCCCGGGTTTTGTTATTTTTTATCCTTCCCTCTCTCCTGGCTCAGGCTGTAGTGTGCAGTGATATATATATTGTGGACTGCGGTTTGTGTGGGGATAGAGGGCTGGGAATATCGTCGCTCCTGCAGCGTGGTTCCTAGTGGGAGACAATCTGACAAAAAAACCAAGCCCACGAATAGTTGCGCTGCCCGAGCGAGGATGGATATTGATAAGAATGGGGAGAATGGGCAGGAAGAGAGGGTCCCCACTATGCAGGAATTAATGGGTGCCATAACGGCTTTACAAACGCAATTGCAGGACCTAAAGCAAGAGAACCAGGGGTTGCGTCGGGAGGTGGATGTGGCCAGGTCCCGAGAACAGGGAAGTTGGGGAGCAGGTAAACCTTTGCTACAACCCGCCACTTTTCAATATGACAGAGGCGCTGGTAATAGCTCTGCTCCTATGACTGTCAATGTTACCACCCCTACTCCTGTCCCTTTAGCGGTCCCTGAACGCTTTACGGGGGATTCGAATAAATTTGCAGTCTTCATGAATCAGTGTCATCTCCATTTTTTGTGCAGGCCCACAGCCTTCCCTAACGATTCCGCCAAAGTGGCATTTGTGATATCTTATTTGGCAGGGACTGCGGCTACATGGGCGGTGCCTTTAGTGGAGAATGATGATCCTGTGTTGAATAATTATGATTTATTCAAGGATTTGATGCATGCCCTTTTTGCTAAACATGCGTTTATGCAAGCCAGTGACGCTGAGCTATTGAAGTTACGACAAGGCAAACAAGATCTACTTACATATGTGTCTACCTTCAATAGGTTGGTGTCAGAAACGCACTGGCCTGTTGATAAACGAACCTCCATTTTCTATCAGGGGTTATGCGAGGAACTAAAGGATGTGGTTTCCCAGGTGGTAAATCCTCCGTCGGATTGTACTGAGTTTATTGATCTGGTGGTGAAGTTGAATCACAGGTTGTTGGAAAGGAAGGGAGAAAGAACTAGACATTTCTTGGCAAGACCTCTCTCTATTCGGAGTGAATCAAGGGGATCTGGGCGGGAGTCAAAACAGACCCCCGAACCGATGGAGATAGGTGGAGTAAGGGGACCGTTGACTTCGGTTGAGAAAGAAAGGCGTAGATCCAACAATCTGTGTTTATATTGTGGCCATGAGGGACACTATGCAAGGGACTGTCCAGTGAAACCTTCTAAGGCACCCTCTCGTAAGGCTGTGGCCTGTGTGCACAGGGACGCCCTGGTTAAGGACTCTATGGTTCAATGTACCCCGTATCAGATACCCGGCATAGTGAAGAGGGTCCGAAGACATTTTACCATCACAGTTTGTTTGGTTATCTCAAACAACCATAGGGCTCCAGTGTCGGCATTGTTAGACTCCGGTGCTACGGGGAACTTTATGGACATCAAGCTGGCTGAAATAATTGGAGTTCTCTGGGTTTACAAGGAACAACCTGAACCAGTGAGGGCCATAGACGGTACTGAATTGTCTTCCGGTACAATTACACATCAGACCGAACCTCTATGTATGATAGGAGACAATGGTCATTCGGAGGAAATAGGATTTGATTTGATCGATGCCCCTTCTTTTGGCGTGGTTTTGGGAGTACGGTGGTTGCAGACACATAATCCCAAAATAGATTGGATAAGGAGAACGGTGACCCTTGACTCCGTTCATTGTTTGCAGAGTTGTTATAAGGTAGCCACTGGTTGGATAACCCCCTTGACTTGTGCAGTGAGTTCTGGTGGAAAGGGAGAAGAGTTGGGAGTCCCTGAAACCTATTCGGCCTTTAGTGAAGTGTTTGATAAAGGAAAGGCTAGAGAACTTCCCCCTTACCGCCCTTTCGATTGTCGGATTGATTTGAGGCCGGGGGCGACGCTACCTTGTAGTCGTGTCTATGCTTTGTCGGGCCCTGAGGAACAGCATTTGAAGGAGTATATCGAAGAAATGCTGGAGAAAGGGTTCATCCGTCCCTCCTCCTCGCCTGTGTCATCGGCTATCTTCTTTATTCCGAAGAAGGAGGGTGGACTTCAGGCGTGTGTGGACTATAGAGCGCTCAACAAAGGTACGATTAAGAACAAGTACCCTCTTCCCTTAATACCTGTGTTGCTTGATCAACTGAAGCATGCGACGGTTTTCACTAAGTTAGATTTTAGGGGTGCTTACCATCTCATCCGCGTCCGTGAAGGCGATGAATGGAAAACTGCCTTCCGGACCAAATTTGGCCTTTACGAGTATTGCGTTATGCCTTTTGGGCTATGTAACGCTCCGGCTGCTTTTCAGTTTTTCATCAACGAGGTACTGAGGGAATATTTGGATTTGAGCGTCATAGTCTACATTGACGATATCCTTGTGTTCTCTAACACTGTTGTGGAACACGAAGTCCATGTTGGGCAGGTATTGCAGCGCTTGAAAGAACACCCGCTGTACGTCCGTCTAGAAAAGTGTAGCTTTCACACACCTAAGGTGGAGTTTTTGGGGTTTGTGATTTCCGAAAAGAGGATTATGATGGATCCCAAGAAAACAGAAGCTATCACATCTTGGCCGTCGCCAACTTGTGTGAGAGAGATTCAGGTCCTACTTGGGTTCCCCAATTTCTATCAGCGGTTTATCTCATATTTCTCAGAAATTATCGCCCCCATGACGGTGTTGTTGAGGAAGGGGGTGCCTTTTGTTTGGTCAGATCATGCTCAATCATCTTTGAATCTATTAATTGAAAGGTTCACTACAGCACCTGTTTTGGTTCATCCTGACCCTACATTGCCTTTTTTTGTGGAGGCGGATGCTTCTTTGTGCGCAGTGGGTGGGGTGTTGTCCCAGAGAGACGTGGAGAACGGATACATGCATCCGATTGCCTTTTTTTCTAAAACCTTGCTGCCCGCTGAGAAGAATTATACTGTGGCGGAGCGTGAATTGTTGGCCATTAAATTGTCTTTTGAAGAGTGGCGTCATCATTTGTGGGGTGCTCGGCATCCGATAACGAGCTTCACTGACCACAAAAACTTGGAGTTCTTCCGGTCAGCGCGAGCCTTAACCCCTTGCCAGATGCGGTGGGTTTCATTTTTCAATGAGTATGATTTTATCATTACTTATAGGCCCGCAGTGCAGCAGTTAAAATCAGATGCATTGTCCCGTATCCATGTGAAACACACTGACCTGACAGTTGAGAAAGAGAGGTGTTCATTCAATGCCCCTGAAAGAATAGTGGGCAGCATTTCCACTGATGACTTTAAAGAGTTGGTTCAGTTAAGAATGGGAAAGATTGATCTTACACCTTGGCTGTCGCAGCCTTTGTTTTCCTTAAGAAATGGGTTGCTGTATCATGAGGACAAACTGTTTATTCCCCCTGATCTTCGGGATATGGTCTTGGAATTGTGTGATTCTTCCTCTCTTGCTGGGCATCCTGGTACCACCAAAACTATGGAGTTTTGTTTGCGGTGGTTCTGGTGGGAGTCAGTGGCTAGAGACGTACAGTCGTATGTAAAGGCCTGTCCTGTGTGTGCCGTGAATAAATCGACCCATAATAAGCCCTCAGGATTGTTGCATCCTCTCCCAGTACCCAACGCTCCTTGGCAAACAATAAGTATGGATTTTGTGACAGACTTACCATTGGAGTCTGGCTTTACAGCCATATTAGTTGTAGTGGATTCATTCACTAAGATGGCGCATTTTGTGCCCTTAGCTAAGTTACCTACTGCTGGGGAATTGGCAACGATCTTTGTGTCTTCCGTAGTACGCTTGCATGGATTGCCTTTGGCAATTGTATCGGATAGGGGGGCTCAGTTTGTTTCTCATTTCTGGACTGAGTTGTGTGCTGCTTTACGGATGAAACTATGTCTGTCCTCCGCATATCATCCTCAGTCGGATGGTCAGACGGAGCGCACCAATCAAACCATGGAGCAGTATTTGAGGTGTCTGGGAACGTCATTGTCATGCAGTTGGGTTGTGGCTCTCCCTCTAGCTGAATTTGCATATAACAACAGTGTGCATTCAGCTGTGGGAATGACCCCTTTCTTTTGTTCCATGGGGTTCCACCCTCGAGCAATCCCTATTCAGCCTTCAGGCCAGGTACCTGCTGTGACTACCTTGGGTCTCTCATTGGTTCAGATTTGGAACACGGCTTTGGAACATCTAGAGAAGGCCGAGGTTGACATGAAGAGGCAGGCAGATAAACATAGGGCCCCTGCTCCTTCATACCGGGTGGGGGATAAGGTGTGGCTTTCCACCAAGAATTTGAGACTAGGGGGGTCACGAAAATTACAGCCTAGATTTGTGGGTCCTTTTCCTGTTATCAAAGTGGTTAATCCTGTAGCAATGAAGTTGGGGTTACCTGATGAGTATGGGATCCATCCTGTCTTTCACACCTCCCTTTTGAATCCATATGTAGTTACCACACAGGTTTTGCCCCCCCCCTCCTGTGGTGGTAGGTGAGGAGGAGGAGTTCGAGGTTAGTGCTATCTTGGATTCCAGAAGAAGGAATGGGAAACTCATGTATCTGATTGATTGGAAAGGATATCCCCCTGAGGATCGTACCTGGGAGGCAGCGAGTGGGGTACATGCCCCTAGATCAGTGAGGCTTTTCTATTTACGCCACCCATCCAAGCCCCGTCCGGTAGGGAGGCCTTTGAGGGGAGGTACTGTTGGGATTTAGAACGGGCTGCGCCCAGTCCTCTCTCTGTGCACATGATGTCGATTACACCCCTCCCTCTTGACCCATGTGATCGCTTTTAAGGAGAAGAAACCGGGCAGTCAGTGCTTGGTTTAGTTACCGGTCACGTTGTCTTTTCTGGTGACCGATCTACGTGGGATTATCGGCTGAGTTCGTTTTTTTGTGCTGAGAGACACTTTGTTTGCAGAGCGAGGCTTCGCTCTGAAAAGGATACCTTTCAGAATCTGGATTGGGATTACGGACATTGTAGCGCTAAGTACCTGATTCTGCATTGGAGTTTGTACGCGGCTGCGTGCGGACATTGGAAGAACGCCAGTGCATTCATTTCCGGGTATTGAACCACACTCGATGTCCTTGTGTGTAATTAAGATTCATTTACGAACCAGCTGTTAGTTGGCGGATTTTCTTTTCTTTTTGTGGCCACTGACTTTTCGGGTTGTGTTGGGAAGCGGGACGTTTTATTTACACATATCCAAGACGGAAGGGGTTTTTTGTGTAGGAAGACTTTTTCCCCTAATGTGTATAAAGAGTCAAGGAAAGTCCTATAGAGTGGTGTTAACTCTAGAAGATTTCAATACAAATCAAGAGGCACGAAGTTTCCAGTACAGCGATACCGAAACCTTCTGCGGGTAAGACGAGAGGGGTTGTTGTGTCTCCCAAAACACTGTATGTGCATAGAGAGAGTAAAGCGGGGTGTGATTTCTCATCTGTGTTCTTTCTGTTCATCTCTACTCTGCAGGGTGTGAGTTTCTTTCTGTACCCCTTGAGAGCCTTAAGAGCTGGAGACGCACTGGGTCCTCTGAACTCTTCTTCTTCCCCGGGTTTTGTTCTTTTTTATCCTTCCCTCTCTCCTGGCTCAGGCTGTAGTGTGCAGTGATATATATATTGCGGACTGCGGTTTGTGTGGGGATAGACGGCTGGAAATATCGTCGCTCCTGCAGCGTGGTTCCTAGTGGGAGACAATCTGACAATGTGCGTCACTGCCACTGGTTGATATGCACAGCTTACCTGACCCTAGAGTCCTTCCTTTGCCTGCTGGAAACCTAGCTGCCAACCCAGTCGGGCCGTGTAGTTATGAGGAGGGTGCAGGCTGCGGAATACTGAATACTTATTGAGTGACCTCGCACTAGGGTCCGGAGTCCCGTGGACAACAGATCCAGGTGCTGCCACTGACTCAGCAAGGGTTGATTCACCACATTTCTTTAGTGCGTCAGCAGCACCATTCACCTCCCCCGAGTCAATTGCTTCCCCCAAAGTCCCTAGCGATTCACCCTCCGGGCGAAAAAATGACCTAGGACCCCAGCGGAGCTCTGCAATGAGGGGGCCGAATTCTACTGCAACCCTAGTGTCCTACAGCTAGTCCTGACTCTCCTTTATAGAAGGCATGTGGGCCCGCCTACTTAGTGCTCAGTGACGAACCCTCCTTCTCCCTATTCCACTCCAGGGGCCTCTGACTTCGTACCTAGATGTCCGCAAACTGTAGACTGTAGGATCAGCAAAGGGTCCTTATTACTATTTCATTGCACCCAATTTGTGAGTCTTGAGGGCCCCAGCCCCACGCGCTGCTGAGGGCCACCTGGCTGCTCCCCATGCCATTATGTGTTTCAAGGTGGTATAGTTCCTGTTCCCTGCCCTTGGGCTAACTGGGGAGGGGGGTGGGCCCGCTCTTCTCCCTGAAGTGATCGCCTGTATTCCAGTGCTGTAGTGCGCAGACTATACATACATCATGCCCCTACAAGGCTCCAATGCCCCTGATTAATATAGCTAAAGGTGGGGGCGGGGGGTGCGTACGAGACCCGCCAATACTGCAGCCATGTATACTACCCTTTCCCTGCATCGTTAAAGGTCCCTTGCCTATCGATGCTTACCCAGCTTACCTTAATCCTGGCCTGCTGGAGGCTGCTGTCTACCTGACCCCTGCTTATTTGTAGGATTGCTAATCAGCGAACATATGCGGGCCTCTGCCAGGCGTGGCAACCATACTTCGATGCTGTATCCCTTTTTAGCCTATTGAAAAGTCCTGAGCTGCTTAGCCTTGTGTCTCTGTCTCCCATTGGCACTGCTTATGGCCTATTATATTGGCCGCTGCCCTGGCGCATCAAGCGACAACCGTCTGCAGTAGCACCACCCTGACGCCTATATTATTGAATGGCACAAATCCCATTCCACACAGTGCTAGCGACTGCGTCTTGTGAAGTGAAAACATGGATGTTGTCTAGTGTAACCCTTGACCGGTGTTGCCGTGGCACTAAAACACCTCACTCCTCAATCCTTCGGCACCGTGGCCAACCTGCCAAACCCTTACTTTGCCCCCATGTCCCTTAATGTTCAGGGGGTTACCATTTCACTCCCAATGCCACTTGCTTTGGGCCCGCTTAAATCTTTCTCCCTTAAGACTCTCTGGCTTACTTGCCGCAACGCACATACCTGCGCGCCCCAATTCTTGAACAAACCTGATAGCAACGACCCATGCCCGCTGAACCGGCGACATCTTAAATACCCATGGCATCTCCGCGCCCGGCTGGCGGCATCGTTGATGGCAGTCTTAATTACCATCTTCTTGGCCGCCGCAAGTGTAGTTGATGGCTGCCTAGCTCCCCCATCACTCGAGGCAACTCCGAGACACATGTGAAAACGTCAAGAAAGCAACTGGTTAGAGTTTAACAAAGACCGACCAGCATTAATACAGCTTAATTGTTGCCAATTGGTTCATACTCTACATTTCTAGGCTTCAAATATAAATCCTCTTGTCTTTCCAAGTGAACCTCCTTGATTACATCAACAGGCTTCTGATAGTACAGGTCCGCAGGCTATATTACGTGCATCAATACACAAGCCATGCCGCAAATAAGAAAATGCCCCGCGTTAAATTTACTAAACACAGAGTTCCCCAACCCCTTGGCAGCCCCTTCCCGCAGCCAGTCACCCATACCCTCTCACGATGGCCTCCTCACGGAGGTCAGCAGGTGGGGCTGCCTATATCGACTATGACTGCCCTGCTTTCCTAAAAGGATGTTGTATTGCACATGCACTTTATGTAAATTACATAATATAAGACCTGCTCTCTGACCCACCCAGGCAGATGGGGGTAAACTGGAGCTCTGTATGTATTATTTATACTAATCGCTGTTTTTACCATGGAATAACCCTTCCTTTCCTCATATGGATTGTACCGTATTTTATCTGTGCTTTTGGGCCGCTCAGGCCAAAATAAAGAACCTGGTTGACTGTAATAATTCAAAATGTTATCCTTGTGACTTTTAATCCACAGAAGCTGCCATGGCTGGCAAGAGGTGCTTTAAATGTTAAAGAGTTTATCATTCTCCCAGTGTAAGCAGGAGCAGAGCGAATGCCAGGAAGAATGTACACATCTTTACTGTATGAATACATAAATAAGCTAAACATATAACTATGTATCGTTTATAAATATGTGACTATATCTGTACAAAGTACTTCTACTCGTTCTGTAACTGTTTGTCCAAGGATTCTGCTCCAGTTCAACCAAATACACATGAGAGGGGTAAATAGACTAAACCGGAAGTTTACGAACAGCTACATCAGGTAATATCTCACTATTAGCATGGTTCTGCAGCTCTTTTAGGAATTTCTGCCGATGCTAAGTTGAAGCTAAAGATATCAGATGGCAAGGACACTCATCTGAAGAATGTTGTCCTTGTGACTTTAAATCCACAGAAGCTGCCATGGCTGGCAAGAGGTGCTTTAAATGTTAAAGAGTTTATCATTCTCCCAGTGTAAGCAGGAGCAGAGGGAATGCCAGGAAGAGAGAAATGGGGAGGACACATCTGATGTCGATTCTGGAGTCATCACGGTCCTTACAACTGAAGAAAGTACAGGACACATTGGAAAAAGTTTGGAGACCTCAAATGAATCTAGGCAAGCCCCTAGCGCCTGATTCTGCACGCCCTGCCTCGTGTGTGTTGTCCACATCACGATGTGGACAACAGTTGCGTGACATTTTTAGAAACGTATATGTAAATTGTTAAAGAAAGTTTAGATTGTGTCACAGGTTGTGTAAGCCAAGCACAATTCGAAGAATATCTCCCTATTTGAGGGAAAAAATGCCAGAAATAAAGGGAAAATGTCTAAAGAAGGGGGTATACCACCAGTAGAGCTTTCCGTCTGGGTTTCTCCTACAGTTTGAACCAGAAACAAGGGCGAAAGTTGAATTAAGTGCCAATTTCCGGTTCCTCCGGTGACCAAAAACTCAAAGGAAACGTCTCACTTCCAAACAGGGTAAATTCTTTCCAACACTTGATTTAAGATAGATGATGATATATATGGCCCTTAGAGAAGGATTGGCTATTATACTTTTTATTGTTCACTCGAACAATCTGAAAAACATTCTGAAACTCTTTCGGGCATGGTGTATTTTTGTAGAAACAAATAAAATAATAATAAGAGCTGAATCGTTGTCAAAAGCGCGATTGGATGTATTTCCCCAGGCGCCCTGCTTGCCGCTTTTATAATATTTCTAAGAAGATGCATGACGCAGACAGTCCTGAAACTTCTGCATGTCACCTTAATGAACAACAGTTATTGCACTAAACATTGTGGTTAGTGAAATCATTTCTCTGTCAGAAACCTGGATTCCATGCAGCACCCACATGAACCGCAGCTGTCCTCTACATAAGCAATTTACTTAACCCCTTCGACGCTAATGACAAAGCCAGCTCGTCATGGGTGTTACCTGCGCTGCGCGGATGACGAGCTGGCTTTGTCATGAATAATGGGGATCATCAACCTGCAGCACAGGAGGGGAAAACCCATAGCAGCCAAGGTGTTAAGGGATAATGTGCAACATGTGATTACTGACTTGCAAGCCATGAGGGTTGGTTCAATAGACTCCAAGCCCTGGCTTCGGTTGATTATAATACCTATTCATAATTTACTCCGGGCAAGCTACAGGCCTGCGTGGTTCAAACTGCGTGGTGCTGCAGTCACGATTTTCCTAAACGGTCCTGTGATGGTAGGCTTGCATTCTATCTGAAACCTGCATGGAAGTTCAAAATTCTGAAAGGCCTCAAGGGTGTTCGTAATAAATGTCTCTGCCAGAAAATTTGGGGAAGGACCACTCGTTATGCTCTAGTATATGTGGGAAAGGACACCTCTCCCCTCGTTGCACCGTTCACATCTCCCCGGAGGGCATATGCTCAGACCAATTTTAGTCCCACAGCTCCCTCTACTGGTCGGAAGCACTTCTACTTAACTCGGTCCTGCCCAAAGAATTAAATACCTTTTCCCAAGACCTTTCCCTCTTCTACCCCGATGGTGTACTTCTGCATAAAGCGGAAGTTACACCATATTGGTTAAAATAATTTCTTGGTGGCATACCAAAGATGGCTCCGCAGTGCGTTATTTTACACCGTCATCATTCCTTTTTCGTTTACCTCAATGTACCAAATGTTACATTAATCAGCTCCCGAGCATTGGCGACTGATGGCGCAAGAAGCATAACTCTCAGAATTGTTCAGCAGCAGTGCTTGTTTCATGTGCAGCGCCCCCACTCCCTTAAACCCGGCCCAGTCAGATGGCGCATTGAGTGCCATCTTGTTAGCAGCACCGTGGGGTATTTGAGCAGTGCCTCATAAAATTGGCGGTGCCCTGGAATCATTTATCACCGCACAGATAATAAAAATGCATAGATTTTATTTAGGCAAACCGTCGACCAAACCGTGCTATTTCTTCGTGGACTATGTTCATTGATTTCCTGAAATATATGCCCCCTTCGTAAAATGAATTACAGTTGTTGTGGTCACCATTCTTCAGAAACATGGGAGAAATTAAGATCGTACAGTAATTTGCCCCAAAACGTAGAAAGGAATTAGACCTTGCATCGTGCGCTATCACCTCACTTGCCGCTTCAATTGGCAATTTTATTTTTTTATTTTTTAAAAAGAATATTTCAAGACAATGTCTGTCCATGATCCCTCTTACCCCACTTTGATGACACGAACAAGCTTCTTATCCTGCATCCTTGCTGATACCCCTCGCGCCTTGCCGCCTCTCGGGAAGACACCATGGTATCCTACATGACGACGATAACCGGATGCTGGTCCGGCCTCCGAGGGAGAGGACAACAAGGAATCCGGCCGCCATGACGCTCTTCGGGTCGCTTGCCTCACGCTTCTTACTGGCCAACGTCCTCCGGATGTGTCGATCAACTTCATGGACTTTTGCTATCGCGGTGCTCTCGAGGTGGTCCCGACATGTAACAAAATTAAAGTAGGAATTATACTTAGCAGCCTGCTTTTCACTGAAACAGCACGATTTTGATCCAAAAGCTACAATACATTTTCGTGGCTACGCTATTGGTCGTCCCCCCCACTGTGCCCCGCCATCTACCGGGCTCACCTTTTGTGCCCCATGCGCACAACTTTGAAACTTGTGCGAATCCGGTGTGATGGATCTCAGAGCTCGGTGGAGGGAAAAAGAGGCCGATCCCTCGCTTGTGGTGCCTTATAAGCTGCTGCCCCCTCTTGGCGCCCTCCAATGATGTCATGGGTACGACACCTCCATTACGGCGACACCGAGGAAGGACGATCACCCCCTTGGATGCTCCGGCCCGTATCGCGATTAAGGGCGCCCCTCTGCTATGCGCTGGGTGCGCCTTCATTATATCTGTAAAGTTCCACAACTTGGCCAACATGGAAGGTACGGGGTATCACTGACTCTATATTCGTTCATAGTTGCACACATAAAAGATGGTGGACATGACGTATTTCTGCGATTTTGAATGTTTATTGTGCATTCAGTGGAGTGTTGTAGCTGTAGTAATGCAGGGCTGTGAAAGGTTTAAGCTGTAGTTTTTGGCACATGAAGGGCAGCTAATTTTTATACGTATGTGGTCATTCAGATACACTGTACAACTTGATGCTGAAAATCAGTGTTTGAGTCTCGGATTTGCATGCACATCCTGTTATTGTAGAGTAATGACGTAATGTATGCATGCCTGAAAATGTATTGTAAATATGGTGTTCATGTAAATAGCTAGTATAGTTTTGGGTTGATTTTGCGCTATATAAATATACTTTAAAAAAAAAAGAAGAATAGCCCACACTGACTGTCACAGGTAAGTTGGCTGCATACGCTATTTATAGCACAATATAATGGGGTAGGACGGAGGAGTAGCATTTTACAAACACAATAAATACTCAGAGACAGATAGTTGAAGTGGGTACGGGCTTGTGTGCTAGACTCCATTTTATTACGTTGTTGTTGGTAACAAGTAGAATAGTAATCATGAGATCATATCAGATATTTAATCATAACGGTTTATGACTACTGTTGTACAAAGGTAGGAACATTGTATGTGAAATAATATACAGAACATTCTATCGTAAAGGGTTCATGGGTTGTGGCGCTCTTAAGTAGGTGCGGTTTGTATGGAGCCTGCGATGATGCGTGGTTCAGGCAGACCGCACTGTAAAAATGTGTTTTGACTATTGAATTTTGCCTTAACAAGGGCACGTGGTGATTATTTACGGTGTACTGAGTTAGTGCTAGGTGTGGTGTTTATCGTGTGCTCACCCTGCGATGATGTGTGGTCTGAGCGGGCTGCACTTAAACCATTCAGTGTTGCATACTGGACTATATGAACTTTGAGGGGGGAGACTAACATCGATGGTTATCAATTGCTCTGTAAACTAGGTCTACTGATTGTCCCCCATAACAAATTAAACAATTGCATTACACGTAGTGCATTCTAACTTTCTCATAATGGGGACGTATGTCTGGTGGCGATGTTGAAGGTGATGTCCTAGATGTACTTGGTATTGCCGGGGGTGGAGGTACATTTTGCTGCAATTTTCTACATTCTTTGTTATCATAGTTCACAGAATGCAACGATTGAAGGAGCTTGCGCATACTAGCAGTAAAACAGCACTATTTTTGTCTCCGCTTTAAATAAATCGGGGCTGAATTTAATGCTGTCTGTAGTGCAAATGAAAAGGTAAATTCAAGTTGTGAACCCTACTGTGCACAGTGTACATGGAAGCTAGTAGTCAGAACAGTTATAGAACAATGCTTTTTTTCACTTATTTTAACAAAATCGTATAACATACAGTATGTTTGTCTCTGCATTAAATAAATCAAGATTGAATTTCCTACTGTCTGTAGTGTAGATGCAAAGGTGAATTCAAGTTGTAAACCCTGCTGTCCGCAGTGTACATCTTAGGTTGGCGTGCATCATCTGCAATTATGATTGAAGTGGAAGATAGGACATGTATGCAGCGTTCATTTTATTATTGAACTAAATGTATAAGTGACATAAAATATGTTTTTCAAGGAAGCATAATAAAGGGATATTGTGTAGGGTGTGATAGGTTTTACACTTAGGGGGTCATTAGGATCGCGGACGGACTTGAGTCCGTCCGCGACCCCAGAGCATGAGGGAACGTCCGCATGGGCTGCGGCGTTCCCTCTGTGCAGATTAGGATGTGACCGCCAGGGTGGCGGTCACATCCTCTATTTTTAACATTGCTGCGGGTGGAGCTTCAAGCTGCACCCGCAGCAATGTTAAAAATGCATGCACAGCATTTGCGTGCACAAAGCGGCAGGCACCGCGCGGTGCCTGCTGCATTGTGCACGCAAATGCAGGGGGGTACCATAGGTACCCCCCATGTGCACCCCCCACCCCCCACTACACCTAGGGGGCCCGCAATGGGCCCCTGCAGTGCAGTTACACATGCTTTTCCACGGCGGAAAAGCCGCCGCGGAAAAGCATGTTTCCATGCACATCCTAATCTGGCTGAAGGTGTCTAAGAGACACCTTCACCATTTTAGTGCTTTTCCGCCGCGGTTGTAAGCCAGCCGCGGCGGAAAAGCTGCGGACCTAAACCATGACCCACCAGCCATCCTAATGTGGCGGTGGGTCCTGGTGGGTCCGCAGAGGATTTTCCGCATCCTCCGGGCCGGCGGTGGCTTCCGCCGGCCCGGAGGATGCGGAAAATCCTCCATCCTAATGACCCCCCTAGTTTGGTTTCCACTGAGTTAGTGGTACTTGAAACAACAAGGTTCTTTGGAGCCTGCGATGATGTGTGGACTGGGCAGGACATACTGATAGTAATGTTTTTTGACTTGTGAATTCTGGCTTAGTAAGGGCAAGTGGAGATTTTGTGTAGGTATGAGGGAGGTTACTTTATTTGGTACTGCACTTTATACATAATGAATGAAGAATCAGTTCAATTCTGCCTGAATACGGTGATGTGGTGATCAATTATGGTGCACTGATTTAGTAGTACCTTTGGGACTGAGCTTGTACGTAACCTGCGATGATGCATAGTCCGGAAAGGCCGCTCTGGGAGCAATGTTTTTTGCCTAGTGAATTCTGCTTTGACAAGGCCACATGGGGATGACTTATGGTGCAGTGAGTTAGTGGTACCTGAAGAACTCAACGTGTGCTCATTCTGGCATGATTCGTGGTTCGGGCGGGTCGCACTGGTACAATGTCTTTTGGCTATTTTAACAAATCGTATAACATACAGTATATTTGTCTCTGCATTAAATAAATCAAGGTTGAATTTCCTACTGTCTGTAGTGTAGATGCAAAGGTGAATTCAAGTTGTAAACCCTGCTGTCCGCAGTGTACATCTTAGGGTGGAGTGCATCATCTGCAATTATGATTGAAGTGGAAGATAGGACATGTATGCAGCATGCATTTTATTATTGAACTAAATGTATAAGTGACATAAAATAAGTTTTTCAAGGAAGCATAATAAAGGGATATTGTGTAGGGTGTGATAGGTTTTACACTTAGTTTGATTTCCACTGAGTTAGTGGTACTTGAAACAACAAGGTTCTGTGGAGCCTGCGGTGATGTGTGGACTGGGCAGGACATACTGATAGTAATGTTTTTGACTTGTGAATTCTGGCTTAGTAAGGGCAAGTGGAGATTTTGCGTAGGTTTGAGGGAGGTTACTTTATTTGGTACTGCACTTTATACATAATGAATGAAGAATCAGTTCAATTCTGCCCGAATACCGTATTGTGGTGATCAATTATGGTGCACTGAGTTAGTAGTACCTTTGGGACTGAGCTTGTACGTAACCTGCGATGATGCATAGTCCTGGCAGGCCGCTCTGGGAGCAATGTTTTTTGCCTAGTGAATTCGGCTTTAACAAGGCCACGTGGGGATGACTTATGGTGCAGTGAGTTAGTGGTACCTGAAGAACTCAACGTGTGCTCATCCTGCCATGATTCGTAGTTCGGGTGGGTCGCACTGGTACAATGTCTCTTGGCTATTGGAATGCGTCATGTGCAATCGCCATTCCACCTGAATCGTGAGCCCTCACAATGTAGGTCGAAGGCAGTTGTCAGCACAGATATCGGCGAATGATTTTTGTGACTTATGAAAAAAAAATCTGAACACATACAGTAGAATTTGCTCTACATTACATAAATCAAGGCTGAATTCCCTACTGTTTGTAGTGTAGATGGAAAGTTGAATTCAAGTTGTGAACCCTGCTGTCGGAAGAGTAAATTTTGGCAGTAGTCCACAGAAACATCGACGAATGCTTTTTTGACACATACGTTAACAAAATCTGACGACACAGTAGAATTGTCTCTGTCTTCAATAAATCGAGAATGAATTCAATGTTGATTGTAGTGCTTCACCCCTTCTGGTATCAAGTGGTAAACGTTGTTGATCGCAGTGTACACTTGGAGGTAGTAATTAGTACAGACATAGCTGAACATTTTTTGTGGCATCCATTAATAAAATTGACTCTTCCTGCCATAAATCAAGGCTAACTTGCATACTGTCCGTAATTGTCTCTGTATTAAATCAATGTAGGCTGAATTTCCTACTGTTCAAACTTTAACAAAATCTGAGGACATAGTGCAATGGTCTCTGTTTTAAATAAATTAAGACTGAATTCAATGTGTTCTGTAGTGCTGGCGCTCCTGGTATCAAGTTGTCAACTCTAATGACCACAGAATAGATTGAAGGCAGTTCTCAGCACAGATACTGAAGTCAAATTTAGATCCAAAGTTGAATTCAAGTTGTGAACCCTGCTGTCCGCAGTGTTGATCGAAACCACTAGTCGATACAGACATAAGTCTGCGGTGGTGTGTCGCTGAGTTCACAATCAGCCTGTATCGAGGAAGCACGTGGTAATGGTGGCAACCACGTGGCAGGGTGCAGACCTTCGCTGTGGCGCACTCTCTTCTCTTTGCGGAAGTGAACCGCGCCCAAGGCGTAGACTAAATATTTATAGTCTTACGTTGATGTTGTTTACATTGGGCTAGCCCACTCTGCTTCTGTTTCAAAGGAGGGGGATGAACACAGGTACATAACCGTAATATTCCCCAGTGTCTTAGATAATATGGTTGCATCCACTATTCAGTACATTACACGTATCAATGGTATATGTACACACTGAAAAGTTTTTAATTTCTATAGTGAATTGTGTATAGGATTTTACAGGTAGTCTTAGCATTGTATACATTATTGTTGATGTTTGAGTCTTTCCCTTATACATACTTGGTTGCCACATTTCTGTAGATTGAGCTAGTGTACTGTTGAGGAGATATATTATTTTGGAAAGGTCCGCAGTGCTGTTTTACGCTGCCTCTGAGGTAGTAGGGGGGAGGGGTCCGAGGGGATGGTTGTGGTGATCGTGGCGCTGGGTATTTTGATTTTGTTGGGTGTGGGAAGTGTATAATTAGAAACTCTATCACATATTGCTCTGTAAACATGGGTGTGAGTTGAATGTAATTCACGCATTACATATTCGACGTTCTTACAGTACTTAAATTTGATGTTAATTTGTTAGTGGTAAGTGGAACTATTGCCTGATTTTTTAGGCAGCATTGCAGATTTGGTTACTTGTTGAAAATATGGGAAAGTAGTCAACAGTATAAGGAGGAATAGTCATTTAATATACCTTCGAAATTCACTGAAAAAAACATAGGTTTCAGGCAGGTTATAGTTAGGATTTAGCATTTGAAAAACCTTTGAAATTCCCTGAAAAAAACATAGGTTTCAGGCAGGTTATAGTTAGGAATTAGCATTTTAAACATCTTAGAAATTCACTGAAAAAACCATAGGTTTTAGGGGTGTTATTGTTATCTGGACATTTCACCTGTACAAAACCATTGAAATTCCTCTGTTATAGTTAGTTGTACTAACTGTAACTCTCGCACCCGCAATCCACTGGTGATGATGTCACATATTACATCATTAATGACATGGTCAGTGACATCACTGATGACATCACTGATGCCATCTCAAATGACATCACTGATGTCATCATCCATGTGACAATCTGATACATCTCATCATACACTAGTGTAACCTTTCAACACTCATTATAAAATATGGAGTACCATATTTGAAACCTTTGACACACTAAACCCACTCAGTGATTCCTACATGTACACACACACATCTAAACATTTACCTATATATTCACTCATACATGTTAACAAAGATCAATAGAACACTATTAAATATACTTCTACACCTACATCGACATTCCACACCAGCACACATCCTATTCACTTATGCAGTCATCCTAATCACTTATGTAAACAATTGATCACACTTATATTTACTAAGCTACATATTTATACAAACACCACTTTATTTATTCATATAGATAGTAACTCATACTTAGTGTGTTATAAAATCACTATTACAAGTATACAGTTTTCGATACAGTCTCTCGTACAATCACTGAGCCTTATGTATACTTATTTATATACATCAACTGTCACATACACTGCATTTTATATTTCTACTTTGTTGGACATGTATCATTGTGAAATTAATTTACTCATCACCACACTCATAAAGAGATTCACTCACCCAAAAACTGTTTACACATACAGTCTTAACCTCATATACCTACTAAATCAACTATTTACACATCTTTGGAAAGTCACACACCTCCTACCCAATCACATTCACTATTCCATACAAATACTCACTTTAGTATTAAATAACTAATATAGACTTTCACATAGCTAGTAACCAACTTATGTAGTAGTTTACACAACAAGAGATCGAGTGATACAGATATGCACACAATTTAATCACTATCCCATATATTTAGTGAGACACTTTAAATTAGTCACTTAGTCAATCACACTGCACCTAAATCCTCCATGCAGACACTTATACATCCAATCAGTCTTCAATGCAGATAGCTATATATATAATACTTATTTAAATATCGAACCAAACCATATTCACTGGATGATGTCATCAGTGATGTCACCAGTGATGTCATTTGAGATGGCATCAGTGATGTCATCAGTGATGTCACTGACCATGTCATGAATGATGTAATATTTGACATCATCACCAGTGGATTGCGGGCACGAGAGTTACAGTTAGTACAACTAACTATAAGGGAGGAATTTCAATGGTTTTGTATGAGTGAAATGTCTAGATAACTATAACAACCCTAAAACCTATGGTTTTAGGGGTATTATAGAGGTCGCCAGTAGGTAGGTATAGTTAGGATGTAGTTTCCTTAGGAAGACAATGTTTCGAGTTGCCAATACCTTTGGCCTCGTTTGACGAAAACTTGAGAAAGTTTCAAAACTAGTTTGACTCTCACTTCAGCTGCTGTCTTGAAAATTAGATTTGAGGGTGAGCCATTAAGCAGGGGCCAAGAAAAGGGGGGTGCAAAACTGGCTTTTTCCAAGTTGATTTCCATAGGAACTTTAGACAAGGCTACAGCCCGAACTGCTCAACGGAATCGCACCAAATTTCACAGAAAGCTGTTGGTCCAAGAAGCAAACTTTTGATGAAATGGTGTAAATCCATTCAGTCGTTTTGGACATATTTAAAAAAAAAATCCAGTTGTGTATAAAGGGGAATGGTGGATCTGCTAAAATCTGATTGGCTTCCAGCACTTTCAAACAGAAAATGTTGGATGCCATCTTATAACTTGGTTGTGTCCACAGGGCCAAAATCATCGCCGGAGGGGAGCCTCGTGGCCCCCTCCCATTACTTAAAAAAAGAAGGGCCTCCTGAGCTGTGGTCGCTGTGGCAGAAATCGGTCCAAGAGGGGGGCCACTTGACCCCCATCCTCATAATTATAGTGAATAGGGTCATCATTGGGGGCCAACTACCCCTCGCGTTGCCTCCAGTAAGTACCACACAATGAAATAGCTAAGAGGTCTTCAGAGGCCACGCCCCCTTTCTCCACTACCCTGGAAACACGCCTCCTGGTGCACTACAGGTTGGGGGATGAAGTCCACTTTACTCCTGAGGTAGCTTGGGGGCCTAGAAGCGCTCCAGGTATATCCTGTATGTCCTACACAGTGGAATTACTGAGTGCTGGTTGGTGGCCCAGCCCCCTTTCTCCACCATTCTGCAAACATGACTACTACTTTAAAAATCTTAGAAATTCACCTAAAAAAACAAAGGTTACAGGGACTTTATAGTTAGGCTCAGATTTCACTGCTACAAACCCAGTGAAATTCTGCAGTTATGGTTAGCTGAACTAATTATAACTAGCACACCCCACACTGTACTCTTTATGACCTCACAACTTACATCACTCATGATATGGTCAGTGAAATCACTGATGACATCTCAAATGACATTACTGATGACCTCCCTCATGACATCATCCACAGAATCACTGACACTCCCACTCACATCCCATAGAACCTTTCATCCACCCAATCCCACTCCCACACAACCATTCACAGACCCATAGCAGTACTTACAGACCCACTCACTGATTCCTAGAGCCACATACACATCAACTCACCCATACAACTACTCATACCCCCCTCAATCACTAATACAGTCACTGACACATGATTCATAGACCCATGCAGCCTTCACGCACTGAGTCAGTCACCCATACAGCTACTCACACACCTAGTCATTCACCCATATCTGTAATCACACACCCACTTACTCTCCCATACAGACACACACACACACACACACTCACTTACTTACTCATTAAGATACTAACACCTACTCTCTCACCTATACAAACACTAACATAATTGTACACTAACCCATAGAGCCACTCTCACATTCACTCATTCACTCACTCATAGTGTCACCCATATACCCCTTCAATCACCTATATGCCCTTTCATATACCCAGTTACTTACCCATATACCACTGACACATCAACTTACTCACCCACATAGATATACAAACAATCATCCATACAGCCCCTCATACACGCATTCAATAACCTATAGAGTCATCCATACTTGCAGTCACACACCCTCTCACACACCCACAGAGACACTCAGGCAACTGTAAAGGTACTCAGACAATCAAATACTCACCAATAGATCCACTTGTGTACCCACTCACACACCCATGCAGCACGTAGACACCAACTGACAGACTGACCCATACATTCATGAGACACCAAATCAGTCACCTATACAGTCAGTCACACACCCACTGAATCATCCATACAGGCACTCATACGCCCATTAATTCACCATTACATCTTGGTATATATATTTAACACTTGTAAACTTTTAATGACACTCACAGTCACAGGATGATGTCATCAGCGACGTCATTTGAGATGTCATCAGGGATATCACTGACCATCGCATGAGTGATGTAATATGTCATAAGCAGTGCATTATGGCGGTGGAGAACGGGCCTTATGGGCCTGGCGGCGCAGGGCACGCCTTAATCCCCCTTGTATAAAACAGAGTCACAAAACACTCCGTTGAGCGTGAAAGCCAGGTTTATTAGCTGCAGCTAAGCACAGTTGTCCCAGAAGTTACACACGAGGTGGGTTCTAAGGAGACTGCCACTTCAATCCGTGGCGCACAGTCTTTTATAGCAACATATTTACAGCATCTTACTCCTTACACATTCAAAAAAAACCAATGAGAAAAGTTAGAAAACAAGCTATCAGGTGTCTCAAATACGCCCCTCTCTCAGTTCCTGTGTGCTACCCCTCCCATCAAATTAATCAGTGATGGCGTCAACAATCCCTTCTTGCAGGTGGCAGGACGTATTTGTGTGCCTCAAAGCATAGTTGTGTAATAGGAGAATACAAGGAGAGAATAGCGAAGGCCAGTCGGATAAGATAGTACAAGGAAAGAATAAGAGAAGATAAATAGTTGGCCGAGACAGGGATAAATCGAGCCAGACATGGATTAACGAACTCAGCCAGGCCCTGCCATCGAGTTTCGTGGACAAGGGCAATGGAGTTACCAGATAGAAATAAAACAAATAGAAATAAAACAAATCTATCTTTAAAGATAATAATAATGTACAGATAGAAATAAAACAAATCTATCTTTAAAGATAATAATAATGTACGAGGTCTATTAAATATGAAGTCTAATGGCGAATTAATACTATATGGGCAGCAGTAGTATTCCAAAGTATTTAACATCACAGGAATATTACACGAGAATATTGTCTCATTGAAAAACATTGAACAATATACCACCTGCTGTAAGTCTTGAAACCATTGACAAATAGTTTGAACTGAGAAAGCAACCTCACTCAAAAATAAAGACCTAGAATTTTTCTTACATCCAGGTAACCTTGTGAGGAACATATATGTGAACAATTGTATGAGGGATTAAAGTGAAGAAATACCCAATACAAATTGAAATCCTGCCCTTGAACCCCAAAAAGGGATCACATATACGATATCAAAAGGTGTGTTCTGTTTTGCCTTAAGATTGAAAAGCCCATAGACCTTAACATGCAAGACCAGAAAGATAAATGTATAAAATGTTCTCCTATAGGTTAAAACCTACAGTAACAGCCACGAGAGACCTTGCGCAGATTTAAAGTCGCAAGATATACGTCAGACACAAGAGAGATCATTCTCCCGATTTTAAGTAAGTGCTGAATAGGATAATTTTCCCCTTTAGCTTGTGATCTGGATACTATGGAGGGGACTATTAATTCGGGTATCTTACGCTTTTAGAAAAATATAGGTTACCAGATACCTATCCCACCCCCGAAGAGCATTCAAAATCAATCTATCCTCAATTGTGTGGAATTCTTAAATAAGAAGTCTCATGGCAAAATAATCTAAGTAAGAATGCCCTTCAAAAATTAAAACTAAATGATAAAATAAAGTGACTCGGTAAAAAGCATACATAAAACTGGAAATAATGTATTTTGTCCCCAATTAGTTACAAGTTATTATTTGAATTTATTTATTTTTAGATTGACGACCAAGTGTTTTTAAATATAAGTCTGCCCTGAAGAAGGTGTGATAACAACATAACACACCGAAACGCGTCGACAAAGGACTCTCTTCAACTAACTGTTATGATATAAAGCATTTTTTAATGTATGAATTTTTTTAAACTGTATAACAATTGTTCTAGTCTGATTAGAATTAGAACAGGAATTATCATATGTATTAGAGCAGGATTAATTTTGAATATATGTCTTGAGGAAATGTGATGTTATAAATGTGATTATTATGATTTTAATCTTATGAATAATAAAAATATTCTATTTTTGAGAGACAAAAAATTCCAGTGTTTGTGCAGATATAAATATCCGAGTCAGATTTGATCATAAGTAAAGTGAGACTAATGTGTAGGCCTTTTGCTCACAAAAAGAAGGTTACGTTTGAACACTATTAAATTAATATTAGTGTGTAGGCCTGTTGTCAATATATCGGTGCCACCCGATTATTGATGCGGCTAGACTGGTTCTCAATGCTTTACCTAGAACCCCCTCACGTCCCCTTCTGAATAAACTTCATTGGCTGCCTGTCCGGCAACATATTACATTTAAAATCTTTTGCACAATACATAATAGTCTCTTTGGATCTGGCCCTAAATATCTGACTGAAAAGCTCAACCTCTATAGTCCAGGACATTCCCTGCGTTCTAGCAATCAATTGCTACTTCAGGTCCCCAGGATTAAGAGGATTAGGCAGGGAGGCCGAGCTCTCTCCTATAAAGGCTCCATTCTCTGGAACTCACTCCCTTTCACTCTGAAACAAAATACTAATTTCCAGTCCTTTAGGAAGTCTCTCAAAACATTTCTATTTTTGACTTCCTAATTACTTTACAGACTATAAGACCTGATTGGGCATTTCCAGCAATAGCGCTAGCACGGAGATACCCCTTCGGGGGTTGAATCCTGCGCTATATAAGAATATAAATAAATAAACCCATTTCTGGTTCTCATCGGCCCAGGCCACCTGCTTCTCCCACCAGCCAACGAACAAGTTTGCGTAGCTGGGGGCGAAGCAGGTGCCCATCGCAGTCCCCCTCTTCTGTCTGTAATATTGCTTTTGGAACAAAAAGATGTTTTTGTGTAAACAAAAATGTAAAAATGTGATCAACATACTGTTATGCTTCATCATTCGAAAAGAACAAGTTTTTAAGAAATATTTGACTGCTTGAATGCCATGGTCATGCGCAATACAGGTATACAGTCCTGTTACATCCAACACAATCATTAACATATCAGGTTCCCAGACAATATCTGAAATGATACGTATAAAGTCCGAAGTGTCTCTGAAATATGATGCTAAAGTTTTGACATGTTCCACCAAGAAAAAATCAAGATACTGTGACATTTTTTCTGTTAAACTGCCTTTAGATTAAATTATGGGTCTCCCCGGAGGCAGTGTTGCATGTTTGTGTATTTTAGGCAGGTGGTAAAATGTCAGAGTGGTGAGTTGTTGACACGTGAGAAATTTGAGTTCATTTGTGTCAATCATGCCTTCGGGCGACCATTTGTCCAATAGTTTATGATTCATGATGATACTCATGTTATATTCGTCTTTACTGATTTTGATGTAACACTCAGTGTCCTTTAGCTGTCGCAAAGCCTCTGTGCAATAGAATTCTCTTGTCATTAGAAACATTTTTCCACCTTTATCTGATGGTTTGCACACAATGTTAGTATTAGTTTTAAGTTTGTGCAACGCTGTTCGTTGAGTCTGTGATACATTCCATTGTTTGTTATTCTGATTCATGGATCCTTTTATTCTCATTTTGTCCAGATCGATTTTGACCGCTTCCTCAAATACATCGATCGCATCGTGTGGCATTGTTGGTATAAATCTCAACGGTGGTCTGAATTGGGTTATTGCTTTAGTTTGCGGTATTCCAAATTCCTCTGCTGTTTCCGCTAGGACACTCAGATGTTGTTCTGGGTCATGTCTTTGGCTGGCCATTATTTCCAACAAGTTCAGGTCCTCCACTCTTGAATTTGAAGTTGTGTCTTAGCTCGGTATTACAATGTGGCCACTTGGTGTACTTTTCAGTTGATGGAATTTCTGTAATTTTAGTTTCTGTATAAATAGGAATAGGTATATTTATATATACATTTACACACACATATATATATATATTACCTACTGGCGGTCGCCAGTAGGTATATATAGTTAGGATTTTTTTCCTATGGGATTTCTGAAAATTCTATGTTGAATACCTTTGGCGTTTATGGACGGAATTGGCTGAAATTTTCAGGAAAATGGCACATTTTGTTTCTGAGCAGCCCCTGAAAATTATGGGGGGTTTCATCAAGGGGGGGGTGAGAAAAAAGGGGGTCCCAAAACGCGTTTTTCCCATTCATTTTTCCATAGGGCGGTTGGAATCACTTTTAGCTCGAACGGCTGAATGGATTTACACGAAACTTGGCAAAATTGTAGATATAGTTTGCCCGACGTGCCTTTGCTATGTCTCAATATATGTGGTCCAGTGGATTTTGAGAAATTAACGTTTCAAAAAACAGATATATCTGTAACAGCGCTCCGGTTAGCGCCCCGGTTCGCGTACCTGACGCGTAACTGAACTTCGCGAAGTGAAGCTGATTGGCTCTCCGGTGTCTGTCAACATTCTATACAGTCCGAGTCGGCCGCCATCTTGTCTCTCGGTAGGATCGAGAGACAAGAGGTGGAGAAAAACGAAGGGGGAAATTAATGAAAGGGGGCAAGGTAGACCCCTCCTGACCCCCTAGGAATGATGTGGGGGCTATTAAAGGGTCCTGTGGGGTAAAAAATAAAAAAATAAAAAATTTCAATTTTTCGCGGTAGAAGCGCTACCCGTTACGCAAACCGGGAAGCTTACCGGTAGCATAACGGGAGTTCGCCATTTTGTGTTTTGGACAAATTTAATCACAAGATGGAAGAATAACAATGTGGGGAATGGGTATAAGGAGGCACGGGAGACATATCCTGTCCCCCTAGGTTTTCTGAGGGTAGCTGAGGAGGCTCATATATGTCGAAAACATTTTTTTTTTTTTTTCGCGCGGTTAGCTGCCGGTACGCGAACCGGGTAGCGAACCGGGAAGCGAACATAAGTGAAAATTAGTGAAAAAAGGTACATTCAAAATTTTAAAAGAGTAATTTTAGTTAAGGTAGCTCTGAAAAGAGCTTTTGAGTTCTGTGCAGGTTCTAGGTACTTATAAATAGGTACCAATACACAGTCTTAAATTTTGTATGAAAACTCTGTTTCCCTCATCTGAGAAGTGCACACCATCTCCTCTGTAGATATCTTGCATGTAGTAACGCAAGTTATTGTTGTAGATGGCGCCCATTCCATGGTCTCTCATATAAGCTGAAACAGACTTATTTACATGCTTCCTCGCTTTCTCAATTTGTGGACAAATTTGATTGGACCACCTCCATTTCTGTCTTTGGCATATATTGGAATATACCAAGGCAGTTTGAGGGAAGAGTGCCATTAATTGCTCAAAGGTGTCCTTTAAGAGCATTTCCAGACCTACCCCAGTCAAAGTGCCCAAATCATTTCCTCCACAGTGCACTATTATGAGGTCAGGGTTTGGCAAATGTAAAAAGGTTTTCATCAATGGTATCAATTGGTGACATCTCAATCCTCTTTGGCCAATCCATTTGATTTCCACATTTTGTAAATTGAGGTTGTGTAAATTTCTGTTATCAGCATACCTGTGAGCCCAGTGGATGTAACTATGTCCAACAATCCAGACAGAAAACATGGTGAGAGGAGGTTCTGCTGCAGTCAGATGAAGTGTGGGAATGAAATGGCAGTTGAAACAGTAGGAGTTTGTAAAGAAAAAAACACTGTGGAGTTTCAGTGCTAATGATTCAGTAGCAGTGATTGGTGGATTTCCATTGCTGAAAACAGAAAGTTAGGGTGCATGGATGTGTTCTTTGAAACATGTAATTTGAATGGTTAAGAAAACATGATTTTAAGAAACATTGCAGTGGATTAGCAGGTGCACTGAGAGTTCAGAGTTCATTTGAAACATTGTTGTGTGAACTTGTAAACATGAGAGGTCTGGCAGGAGGTAGTTGCTATGGAAAAAGGCCAGAAAGGGCAGAGGGGGGATTTTTGAAAAAAGTGAGGGAAGAGTTTTGATTGGGTCACATGAGAGATATGTGTGATGAATTTCAGCATTTCAGTGCCTTTGTTGGTTGCAGCCTCTGGAGTGCATACCTTTTGCTCTGCTAAAGAACAATTGGTGTGTTTCTGAGACTGTTTTGAAATTCAAAAAGCATTTGCTAAGGTGAGAAAAAATTAATTTAATTTAATTTAGATAGAGAGTAGTATATTTTATGGAGAAAATAAGGAAGTCAGCTGTACATTTAAAATGTTGTTTTGTGTCAAGTGTTTTCATTATTTTTTCCAAAAAGATTTTGCTTCTTTGACAAATTAAAATTATAGATAATGTGAAGTATTAGTACTGACAGGGTGTGCTTGTACATAGGAGGTGTGCTGTGTTTTCAAATTATGACCAGAAAATCATTTTTTTAACAAAAAGACATGATTTTTACATTTATGAGAAGGATATCATGGGGTGTGCTTTTTTAAATAAATATTTAACTTCCCAACATGAATATGGGAGAATAATTTGCTTGTTTGTTGGTTTAAAAACTAATTTCTTGAAGTCATTTAGGTTTCACAATATGTTTTGCTAGAGTTACATAGTCAACATGGGGGCATAGTTACAAGGCTTATGAGACATATTCACATCATTTTCCCCATTTTAAAAGTGACTTTAAAGGTGGTGCAAGGTCCTTGTAAATACACCCTCATGAGTGCTTTGCAAATTTAAGTCATTTTCCCCTGGTGCATGTGCCTTGTAAATACGCTCCTATGTGTGCTAGACAATTTTAAGGTACTTCTCCCGTGAATCTGGGAGACTAATTTGCTTACATTATGTGTTTAAATATCGTGCTAAGGTGAGAAAAGATTCCTTTAATTTAGAAAGAGATTAGTATGCTTTTTGGAGAAAATAAGGAAGCCAGCTAGGTTGTGCTTGTACATAGGAGCTGTGCTGTGTTTTGAAATTATGACCAGAAAATCGTTTTTTTTTTAAAAAAAGAAATACTTTTCACATTTATGAGAAGGACAACAAGGGGTCTGCTTTTCTAAATAAATATTTAATTTCTTAACATGAATATGGGAGAATAATTTGCTTGTTTGATGGTTTAAAAACTTGTTTCTTGAAGTCATTTAGGTTTCACAATATGTACTGCTAGAGTTTCATAGTCACTATGATAATTATGATATACATTTAGGACTTTTTAGGGGGCATGGATATGCTGAGGCTTCTGTAATTGTCATTGGAGGAGAATTATGTACATTGCACTGCTGCATACAGTAATCTGGAAGCAATGTTAATGTATGTTTAGAGATGGAGTAGGATGTATACTTTATGTTTTTTTAATATGTCTTTTTAAATATGATTTGTTATGATTATTATGTGCAACTAAGACTGATTTTATTTAAATTTTCAGAAGTATTGGGAACCATTTGTACAATTGCCCTGATGAAGGCGGTTATATACTAACTATACCGCCGAAACGCGTCGATGCTCAAGGAGCGAATTTGGAATAAGAAATTAAGGAAAATTCAAAATAACTGTTTTTGTTTGAGTTTAGTCCTTTTTCCTGTAGCTCCTTTTTATTGGAATGTTGATTTAATTTATTATTGTTTCGTCCTGTATGTGTTTCCCAATTTTTAACAAAATATAATGTATGTTAATAAATTTTCCAAAGACTTAATTTTACCATAGTGTTTTCACTTGTATTGAATTTCTCACTATTCTCATTGCTTCCTTGTTACTTTTTGATATTGGTGAGTTTATTTGTTTGTCTGTAAGAATTTATGTATTTATGGTAATTCGCCCAAAGGGAATTATTTTTTTGACTTGTGTCAACTGTGGAACCCTATCCCTTTGGTCTTGGGGTCCCTCTCTCTTTTATTAGAGAGACTGCTGCATACATCCTCACCTTCTGCGTACTCTTGGATATGCTAGACTATATCTGCTCAATGAGATACCTAAGCTGAGTAAACACAGGTGATGTGATTGTGAAATGAGCAAAAATATTTGCACGTTTTTCAATTACATCACCTGTGTTTCCTAACATTACTAATCACATTGTGCAGATGAGGTTTAGGCCTGTCCAGGGAGACAGAGGAGGTCTGGCCTTTGTTGAAGTGTGCAGTGGACATGACTCACTTCATCTGTGAGCCTGCACATGTATTATGTCCTCTGTACTCTTCAACAAGCCAAAATTTCATCTTCAACCCTGAGTAGGCCTCACCTCAAACAAACTTTTGTGACTGCAAGACCTGCCTTTTTGCTCCTAGATATTTCTTTGTTTTACCATGGCAGACAGACAATCCAGCATACCTCTGGATAGGCCACATCTTATGGTGGTGCAAGGGCCTTGTAAATACGCCCTCATGTGTGCTTGGTAATTTTAAGTCACTTCCCCCTGGTGCAAGGGTCTTGTAAATACACCCTCATGTGTGCTTGGCCATTTTCAAGTCACTTCCTCCTGGTGCAAGGGCCTTGTAAATACGCCCTCATGTGTGCTTGGCAATTTTAACTCACTTCCCCCTGGTGCATGTGTGCGGTAAATACGCCCTCATGTCTGCTTGGCAATTTTAAGTCACTTTCCCCTGGTGCAAGGTCCTTGTAAATACGACCCTATGTGTTCTTGGAATTTTAACTCATTTCCCCCATGGTGCAAGTGCCTTATAAATTTGCCCCCTTTGTCTATGTTGTTAAATGACTGTAGATAGAATTGACAACTAGTGTGTTAATTGTTTGCCTACTGTTATTGGTTTACTGTTTGGTAATAGTGGTTAATATCAATTAAAAAAAAATTCCACAGATTTAACTGAAGATCTTTAGAAAACTTTAAAAATGCCCTCAAGGCAGAGAAAACAAAAAGAAGCAAAGCGACTTACACTCCATCTTGGTAAAGATTTGCAGCAGTCCTGTACTATTAAATCGTATCAAGTCGCCAAAAAAGCTCCGGGTAAGAAAATAAAATCATTTTTAAAAACAATTTGCAGACAAAAAAATACCAGTATTGAACATGTTTTAGTGCATAAGAAGAGAGACAATTTAAAGGAAAAGGAAAGGCCCGTCAAAAAAGTTTCTGCTAGAGCAGGAGATAAGTCTGTGCATGGCAGTAGAAGGGAAAATCAATTCAGGGAAATTCGTAGGCGAATGTTCCGCAACAGGATAATTGTCAATTTGTTAAAAAATTTTAAGAAAGGCCAACAGAAAGTGACATTTTATAAGAAAAAGAAAAATGTAGAGAAAATTATTGATCAGGCTTTCGAAATTAAGTGAAAGTTATTTATTTTGGTAATCAATAGAATTAGGAAACTAAACAAGGTAATTTCTGATTTCAAATCAAATAGTAATTTTTGTGAAGTATTCTCAGGAGAATGGATGCATAGTTCAAGTTGTGAGGCATTTTTCAATGAGGAGAGTTACTTTCAGGACAATGATTGGGTGCATGCAGTTGACACCAGTGGTCGAGCATATGAGGTAAAAGATGGTTGTCCGGTTGTCCAGTTGAAAAAGAAAAACTTGTGTCTGCAGATGCAGAAGAGGTGTTAGGTGATGAGGTTTTAGGAAGACGTCCAAAGGGACCAGTCTACACCTGGAAATGTAGTAGCATTTGTAGTGTGCGACAGGATTCCATCAATTTGTTTTGTGATTTTGTATGTACATTTAATAAGAAAAGTTTAAAACAGAAAATGAAGTTGTTGCAAGAATTAGATCCTTGCAGAGTGAGAGAAGTAACAGGTTTGCATGGGCATTCACTGGCTTGTCTTTCCAGAAGAGTATGCCAGAGTGTTTTTCATCATTTCAGGATGCTAGCAGTGCATCATAATAAAGTGAGAAAATTAGTGAGAATGTTGTATTATGCTAAGAGTCCAGCAATTATGCTTAAACAATTGAGCAGTGCTCTTTTGCATGGTTCAGAACACCATGTGAAAAATATTTGTGAAGAAATTGAGTTCTGTTACTTTGCTAGTAAAGAGAACAATGTTGAAATTGACCCAGTAGAAGAAGGTAATGTGGAAGAGAGTGTACAGATTTCTAATATAGATAAGTTTCACAAGGAAATTTCCATCTTTCAGGTGAAATCAAGTGAGAGGCCTAATTTCACTTGTGTGTGTTGTCGACAGACTTATTATAAGAATCAGACTAAGTTAGTGGATTTATATGCAAAAAGTGAAATGGAAAACAATAGTGAATGGAAGGATTTTGCTACATACTTGATGGTAGAAAATTGTTTTGATTTGGGATCGGACCAACGTATGTGTACTTATTGTTTTAACAAATTAAACCAAAACCGGATGCCTGCTAGAGCGGTTCATAATAATCTGGAATTGGTTGACATTCCGTTTGAATTGAAGGATTTAAATAGTTATGAATCTATTTTGATTCAAAGTGTGCATCCCTTTCAGGCTATTGTACGAATGGAGCCAAAGACAGGGAAATTGCCTCCATCAGATTTACAGAGAGGATTAAAGGGAAGAGTTGTTTATTTGCCTTTAGATTTGAAGAAAAACATTAATACAATTGGAGTAGAGAAAGTGGAAGAGGAACCTCTGGTTATCCTAGTTATTGGTGTTCCGACAAAGAGTAAGAAAATCTGGCAAGATTTAGTGGATGTTAGGAAAGTCAAAAAGGCAACATTGTATTTGATAAAAAACAATGAGTACTACAAGAATGTATGTGTTGCAGAAGAGGAAGTAAGTGAAGAAGAACACAGCGAATTGTGTGCTGGACAAATTGAGAAAGTAGAAGCCTCTAAAAATGAAGAAATATATGAACATTATAGTGTTCATCCTTTGCATTCCAAGGAAGTCATGGGGAATGCTATTGAGTTGTTTCAAATGAAACAAGCCAAAGGGAGTCCCATTAGTGTTTGCGAGGAAAGTTTGGAAGCTCGGTGTTTTCCACAGTTATTTCCCACAGGTCGAGGAGGACGATATGATGAGCGACCTGATCAAATTCCTGCTTCTGAATACCGGACTTTACGATTGTATGCAGAAGATCCTAGGTTTCATCAATGCATTCCCTATTTGTTTCATCTATTGTTTGAAAGTGATCTGTCTGGACTGTCTTATGCAGTGAGCCACATCCTGAAAAGTGGTCTACAACTGCGAAATATCTCAGCAAGGGACTTTATGGATAAAGTCAATGTGCAAGACAGTATTTTGGATTCTCACCTGATTAATCTGATGGCATGTCAGCGTGGTACTAATGAGTATTGGTACTGTTGTCATGGTGACTTAAAATGTATGCTGAGGAACTTAGGAACTCCCACATGGTTCCTCACTCTCAGCTGTGCTGAGTATGGCTGGGAAGACTTACTTGAATTTCTACGAGAGGCAAATGGAAACATTGAAAATATTGAATTCAAGACAACCGGAGAACTGTGCTCTTTGGATCCAGTGAATGTATGCAGGTACTTCAATCATAGATTTGAAGCTATGATGTCTTTCATCATGAACAAGAAAAATCCACCTCTTGGAGAGGTGTTGGATTTCTTCTGGAGAAAGGAGTATCAAGCACGAGGTGCTCCTCATATACATATGCTGCTATGGATCAAAGATGCACCCAAATTTGGAACAGATCCGTATGACTTAGTGATGAATTTCATAGAACAGTATTCTACATGTGCTGTTCCAAAGACAAAGGAAGACAAAAGTCTAAGAGAACAAGTTTTACGGTTTCAAAGCCATCGTTGTGGAAAGTACTGTTGTCGTAAATTCAGAAACAAGAACAAGTACTATACAAAATGTCGTTTTGGATTTCCACGATCGGTGATATCTAAAGGAAGAGTGAACAATTTGATGTCTTCGCTGCGACATAATGTGATGAGAAAATCACCCAAAAATACATACAATTTGAAGAGAATTGAAGAGTCCAAGAACATCAATGACTACAACCCAGTGATTTTGTCCATGTGGAATGCTAACATGGATATACAGTTTGTGGCTGACAACTGTATGGCTGTGGCTCGGTGTGTGACGTCTTAAATCACAAAAAAAGAAAAGGCAGAACTCAAGGATATGTGGGAGGACATTTCCCATGAAAAGAGCCTCAGTAAGAAGTTGTACAGTTTCAGTCTGAAGATGTTGTCGCATCGAGAAATCGGAGCTTACGAATGTTCTGACCGGTTATCTTCAGCAAGTCTCTATGCCAAATCTAGGAGTATCATTTGGGCAAGTCTTGGTCTTGCTGCAACGCGTAATCGAGTTCTCAAACCTGTACGGGAAATTGAGTATTTGGCGGAGAAGGAGCCAAGCAGTACAGATATTTTGAAGACCAACATGTTGGATACATATTATCCAAATAGAAGCAGTCACCTGGAGAATGTTTGTCTGTATGAGGTTCTACAAAATTACATTTTCAAGAGGAACATCACAGAAGATATTGATAAAGGAGTGTATGCTGTAATTGGAAGTGAGGGATGTCTGCTCAAGCAAAAAAAATGTCTATTGGTAAATCATCAAAAATTGGATTGCGAATCTCCAGAAAGAAAAGAGTTTTTCTATTTAGCTCTTTTGCAACTTTATAAGCCTTGGTGTGCAGAAGAGGAACTGCTTGGAGATTTCCTCTGTTATGAAGACTTTTTCAATGCAGCCAAGGAGTCCATAGAATGTCCTGTTTTCCCAAAATATCTAGAAATGTTGAATGCAGAAATCGAGCAGGAAGCAACAATAGCAGCCAAGATTGCTAGAGACAGTTCTCAGGACAGTCAGAGTTCTGTTTCATTGAGTCAGGATCCTCTAGGAGTACCAGTTATCGAAAATGAAGCTGCCACTGCCATGATTGAAGTGGAAAGAGCCACGGCACATGCTCAGGAGGATGTGGTTAACTTAGAAGATTTGGAAAGACAACTCAACGTTGAGCAGAGGAAAATATATGACGAAGTTACCAGCCAAATTGATCATGGATTAAGTCATGAGAAGAAAGAGTGCTCATATACGTCATTGAAACCTGTCCGACTGTGCGTGAGTGGAGAAGCAGGAACTGGAAAAAGTTTCCTCATTAAAGCAATTTCATGTTATCTGCAGAAAAGAACTGAGTCATCACTGTCTTGTGTTGTCACCGCTCCAACTGGACTGGCAGCACATAATATTAAAGGTATTACTTTGCATCGGCTACTGATGCTGCCAGTGGAGCATGATAACAAATTACAATACCACAAGTTATCGGGAGATGCTTGTTGTGAAGTATCTAGAGTCCTGAAGAAGATGAAACTTCTTATCATTGACGAAGTAAGCATGGTTTCCAATGTCATGCTTGCCTTTGTGCATTTGAGAATGCAGGAAGTTCTTAAAACAGAGTATGATGTGTTCTTTGGTGGCAAACACATCATTGTTTTCGGTGATCTTCTGCAGCTGACACCAGTGAAAGGACAACCAGTGTTTAAACTGCTTACGCATGATGAAACCAGGAAGTGCCTAGGGAGCATTGGCAACGTTAACATATGGTTAAACTTCAGTTATGCTGAGCTGCGTGAAAATATGCGTCAGGCGAAGGATGAAGATTACAAGAATATTCTACAAGATGTTAGAATCGGGAAAGTGACTGAGCGTGGGAAAGAAGCTTTACATGCACGATTACTGTCAAATTTGTTTCCAGAAGAAGACGTTCTGCCAGAGAATATTTTTCATAAAATTGCTGGGAAGAAATCGGGAATATGTTTGATGCCAACTCTTGCAGAATGTTCCATCTTCAACAACAAAATGTTGAATTTAGAAAACCAAGAGATTGTGAAACGGGAAGCTATTGACAGAATAGAGCATATCAGTGCAACAATTGTTTTGTCTGAGAATTTGAAATCTAAATTGGATTCATTAGAGAAGACTATATCTAAAACTGCTGGTTTTGAAAAGACTCTGAATGTGTGCTTAAATTGCCGTATCATTTTGAGAAGAAATTTACATGTTGAAAGAGGTCTGGTAAATGGATCAATGGGTAATGTTGTTGATTTTGAGAAATACAGAAATAGAGATGGAATTGAATTTTTAAAAATTAGATTTGATGGCATTGAGGAAGTACAGCTAATTGGTCGTTGCTCTGCTAGGTTTTTGCTTGTAAAAGACTTATATGTTCGCCGTAAGCAATTTCCTGTTTGCTTGGCATATGCAGTGACAATCCATAAATCACAGGGTTTAAGTGTAGACAGTGCTTTGGTGAATATTGGCAGTTCTGTGTTCAAGGAGGGTATAGCTTATGTAGCATTGTCACGAGTCAGAACTTTATCGGGTTTGTACTTGATTGAGTGTGATGTCACAAACATTTGTGCGGATCTAGATTGTGTTATGGAATACAATAGGTTAAGAAGAGAGTATGCGCCACATTTGCCTCAATATCCTTTGTTTGAGAAACGTGTGGTAGGCCGGAAACGTAGAAATGTCACTAATAGTTGGGAGGTTGTAGCAAAAAGACCAAAAGTCGATGAACTCAAAATTGTAAGCAGAAAGAAAATGAATTCTGTTGAAGATGTTGTTGGTTTTCAATTTGAAAATAGTTCTGGTGTGAACTGCTATGCTAATGTAGTGGTTAATGTTGTCTTTTCTCTAGAAACTTTAAAAGAACAGATTGTGATCAATTCGGATCAAAGTTTTTGCTGTTTGTTGAATTCTGTGTTAGAGAAATGTAGCGCTGATAGAACAAGAGTAGAAAGTGTGTCTGAAATTCGAAATCTGTTAGACAAATGTTCAGGTCAAACACAATTCTCTCAAAATATTCAGCAAGATTGTCAGGAGTTTTTAATGTATATGCTTAATGTATTGCAAGATGAAGGTGTAGATGTAGATCATCTGTTTGGCCTTTCTTATCAATGGCAGCATGAATGCGAGAATTGTACGTTATCAAGTACTACTAGTGTAGACTCAGAAAGATTTATATATTTAACTTTGCCAGACACTAAATCAGTATCCTTTAATAAGCTAGTAAAAGCAGCCGATCAAAACATGGAGTGTAGCCAATGTAAGTCTGCAATGCTGTCCATATTATTTATACGAAGATATGGCCAGTATGTCATTTTAATGTTCCAACGATGTAGGCCTGATGGAACAAAATTGACAACTTGAATTAAAAATGTTGTGGCTTCTCAGTTGTCAATATCAGGAAGGACTTTTCTAACTGCAGCAATTATATATCATGAGGGTCTTTCAACAACATCAGGACATTACGCAACTTATTTGAAGTCTGGAAACGGCTGGTCATTCTGCAATAATTCTGTTTTAACTTTCAAAAAAAGATTGCCTTTTCACCTTCAAAATTCTTACCTGGTGTTATTACAACCAAAATTTTAGGGAAGGAATCTCGGGATTTGTTCTGAGGAATTTCAAGAGGCTCTAATTGCTCCTACACTATATAGCCTTGTGGATAAGTGTAGCACAGAGCAAAAATTGTTTGTTTTAATAAGCTAATTCAAGCAGCAGATCAAAAGAAGGAGTAGAGGTAATGTAAGTCTGCAATGCTGTCCACATTATTTATAGAAACTTATCGGTGAAATGTCATTTTACAATTCCAACTATATAAACCAGATGTAAATAAGTTGTCAAGTCTAATTAAAAATGTTTTGGCTGCACAGTCGTCGATTTCAGGAAGAACATTTGTAACTGCAGCTATTATATGACATGATGGTCCTTTAACAACATCAGGATATTACACAGCTTATTTGAAATGTAAAAAAGGCTGGTCTTTCGGCAATGATTAGTATTTGACTATGAAGCAATGTTGCCTTTTGACTTGTTTTCTGAAGTGAGAATTTAGGGTAGGTAACTGGATTATAATGATTCTAGGTGTTGCTGTAATTTAGTGTGCTGTTTTAAATTGCTTTGTATGTCTCATTTTTCTTAAAACGATGGAGCTTATCTTTCAGAAAGTGGCGGGCAGAAAATAATAACAGCACAACAGAGTATAAGCTGTTCATAGGACATCCTTTGACGTCATGGAAAGTAAGTTACTTTTGAGGAGTTCTGATTTCTGATTGATTATATTATATGGGTTTTTTAAACACAATCATTTTGATTGTGTTTTTTTTTCCCCGCTTTTATATGATGAATACCTTCAACTCACTGTTTTCACTAATATTTGATATATTCTGAGAACAGCAAAAATAAACCATTTAAAATGTATAATTAATTCTGTACTTTGAATTGTGATTTTTAATATGTACTCATCTTGTCTCATGATCACTCATCTTTTACTACTTTCTATCAATTTTAAAATTTTTGTTCTCTCATTCACAGATTGAAAGTATAAAAATAACAAGTGACTAAGTTAATGATAATTATAAGGTAAGTGTTTAGTACTCATTCCGTTACATCTCTTTCACATTTAACTTTTATTAGTTCCACTGCTTCATTTCTTTAACCCTCAGTTTCTTTCCTTTGCTACTTCCCTCATTCCTTTTTCTATTACTTACTTACTCTACTCTTTCCACTCCTTTTCTCAGTCCCTCTTTAAACAGTATCTCTGTGTTACTCCCTCTAGCTGTATTTCTTTTAACATTACTCTCTGTTTACTTACTCTTCTTTTAAAAAAAAAAAAAATTCTAGTTCGCTTCCGGTTCGCGTACCGGCGCGCGAACCGGGAAGCGAATCAAAAGAAATAGAGATTGCCAGAGTGCTAAACATTCTAGCAATTTCTTATAAAGGGGAGGTAGTTCCGAACAGAACTTTTTTTTATTATTTTTGTTGTTTTATATTTTTTTTATTATTTTTCTGAACATTTTTTTACTTTTTTTGTATTTTTTGAACGGTTTTATATTTTTTGTTTTTTTTGGGGGGGAAACGAAAATGATTCATTATAAAGGGCTCAACAGGAGCAACAAAAAAAAAGATAATTTATTTTCTGGGGCGTTTTGGACATTTGTGATTGTCAATAGCTGTATTAATTAAATGTATGCTACTCTCCCTGAAGCAAATCAGTTGGCCACAAAAAATGCACACGTGCTTCACATTCCCAAACTTCATTTGGATATTTGGGACTATCTCCCTCGCCTCTGGTCCTGTCACTGCCTCTTCATTGGATGTACTGGCTACAGGTGGGGGGTTATCCTGCAGGTCACGTACTTGTGCAGCACTATAATTTATACGGTGCCACCTGTCCATGTCCCGATGCATGGTATAATTGCCATAGCTGTATTTCTTTTCTGTCCCTCTGGATAGATCTTTTTTGCAGATCAGGCAGGTAACCTAGCGGGCATTTACCTTTTTTTGGCCCTGGGGAAATGTAAAAAATTGCCATATATAATTTTCTTTGACATGAGACCTCCTCGGCTGTTCAGGTAAAAACCTCCTCGTCCCTTGCTCCTCTTCTTCTTCTTCCTCTTCTTCCTCCTCTTGCTGAAGGATAACCTGAGGAGGTGGTCTTCTCTTCCTAGGAGGTGGTGGTGATGGTGGGGGTCCACCAGCTGCAGCTATTAATGAAGCCAATTCTAAGGAATCAAAGTAGGTCTTTCTCTCATAAAAATGAAAGTCAGAGTGAGGAAAAAAGGTGGGGCTTTCATCATTTGGGAAAAAAAATGTTCTAAACCAATGAAAAGTGTTATTTTTAGGTCATATGACCAAGCCTTACATCATTAGGAAACCAAAAGTAAAATGAACCAATGAAAAGTTTTATGAACAAGTCACATGACCTGTTATGCTTACGTTACGCGTCCCGCTACGCACCCTTAGCGCTTCCGGGGCGCTGCGCTTCACGCCTCGGTTCGCGCTCCGGAGCACTTCCGGGTGCGCTAACGCGGCGCATCATAAGACGCATTACGCGGCAGCGCGATACGTCGCGCTTACTCGACGCGTCACGATGTTGTTTTCTAACGCGGTAGTTGCGCTAACGGAACGTTTACCGGTTCGCGGACCGGGTCGCGGAACCAAATTGAGCTAACGGGAAGCTACCCGGTGCGCGGACCGGTAGCGAAACAAAAAAAAATAATAAAAAAATATATATCAATAAAAAAATTATATTACAAACATATAAAATATATTTTTGCATTAAAATAAGAATACATTTTACAGCTTTTGATATTTGCTATTAAAAAACCATTGAAATTCACTGAAAAAAACATAGGTTATAGACCATATATAGTTAGGAATTAGCATTTACAAAACCTTAAAAATTCACTGAAAAAACCATAGGTTATAGACCATATATAGTTAGGGATTAGCATTTAAAAAACCTTATTTTACTCGCACAAAACCATTGAAATTCGCATATATAGTTATTTGCACTAACTATATATCGCGCACCCGCAATCCACTGCTGATGATGTCACATATTAATATATTAATTCCTAACTATATATGGTCTATAACCTATGTTTTTTTCAGTGAATATATATATATATATATATATATTTACATATATGTACATACATATATACATAAATGAAAACAAAATTTCTGCGTCTTTGATGCGGCACAGGAAAGAAGACTCGCACTCCAAGGATTAATGCCTTTACATTCTTAACCTCACATCTGATGTGTTTCGACCTTTGTGGTCTGTCACAAGCCATGATTTTTTTAAAAATGTATGTATATGTTTTAAGCAAAAATGTTATCATGGACATAGCAAACAGACTTTATACAAAATTACATTCCCCAGTGTGAATATAATTTATATGGAAAAAGAAAAACACATTGCACATGCCGTACCTGCACTTTCAAAACGTTTGATGTAAAAACAGCAATATACTGAAGGCATTCTTAAATAACTCATGTCAATGCAACCATACCGTGGGTCAACAGTAGGGTGGGGTTACACATAGACCCAATCAGGTGAGTCCCCAGGGACAGCAAATGCTAATTCCCCTGGAAAAAAGGCTCATGTACACAGAAGCGTTGTAACCAAATCAATAGATTCTGGAATATATGCTGAATCTTATCCAGGTGACAAAATACCTCCCGTGTTACCCCCGTTGAAGGTGACCTAGTCATAAATACAAACAAAAATGGGAGGAAAAACATGTGTGCCTCCATGTATTATTAAGTACACCTTTCCAACATTTATCGAACTTTACCCGTCACTGCCAAGTGGCCAATATAATAACCAATATGCGTCAAATTTCATTATAAAGAAAGAGCTACAGTTCTAAGTGTCACCCACCCTACACTACAATCCAGTGATTCACATATGTGAAAAATACAAACATATTCCCTACAAACAGACAGTTACATTTATGTCAAAAAATATATAGAATTATGAAGAGATAATCTGTACAATCAATATAATTTCACATTTCCAGGTTTCAGACCAGCAGATATGTATTCCATGCTGTATTTCATGCATTCTTACATTATTTTTGACTTACATGCTCCACATGACAACCTAGATAGTTTCCACCAGATTGTTACTAGGGTGCTGATGAATCTCTGGCGCCCTAGAAGAAATTGTTTTGCTAAGAACTTACCAGAGGGACAAAGGCAGGTTTTAGAACCTTTGAGAAAAAATACTTCCTTTGTTATAAAGCCTGCGGAAAAGGGTGAAAATATTGTGAAATGTAACAAAACCACTGAAATTCACTTGCACTGGATATATCCTTGCAAATTATATGACTTATAGCATGTGAAATGATAGCATTCAAAACAACACTTATGCCATCTCAAATGCCATCATTTTTGAGAACATAGTGCATGGTAGTATGGCGAGTTTTAGTTAATGTAGTGTGGGCAGAGAGATGAAAAGACAGTGTACAAAGGTGAGTGACTTATAGAAAATTGAAGCTGGTGCGTAAATCATAAACTTAAGTTATAACTGGTAGTGCGTTAATTATACATTTAAATTGTAACTATAACTTTAGAATTTGTAATATTTGTATAGTTCAAGTTGGGTTTGTAGGGGATTTTTTTTTTGTAACTGTAACTTATCGTTGACCTCTGTTTTATTCATTGCATTGAAATGGTAACAAGCATCTTGTCTTAATAAATCCTCACTGATTCCACCAGACATGTTTCCGACCTCATGGGTTGAGAGAATGCACTCTCAATTACTAGAAACAAAGCATGCTCTGGCTGTAATGACCTTCCAGAGTGGACAGCCTAAAAGGCATTGCCACCTTGGTAGTTCAGCCTAGGCTTCCTTAGATAGTGTGGGATGCCAACCCCCCTGTCCTGCTCCACATTTGGTGGGAGTACAATGGGGACAATTAGTTAGATGAGTGGGAGAGAGCACACTTAGCCAGCACCACCCTTAGGGTGTTGCAGGCTACGTGAGCCCCTCTCCTGAAAAAATCTACCATCTTGGGATGGTGGAGAAACAACCTGTCAGGGCAAAGGATGTGGTCAGTTAGAGGGTGTCAGCAGCCTAAAGGTAGGTAGCTCATTGGCTACTATCTGTCTCCCATTGTCTACTACTTGTCTCTCCAGTATCACCCCTAAACTAAGTGCTTAGGTGGCATCCCTAGACCTGAAACATAGATTCAAAGGACAAAAAGAAGAGAATGACAAAAAAGACCTGCTGTACGAAAACTGAAGCCCTGCTGTAGAAGAAATGGGGCACCAATCACTGCCTGCTGCTCATAGGACTTTGACCATTTGTGTGTGCTGTGTTGTCATGTACCTGTGAGGACCCCATGAACCCTGGAGCTCCTCCAGACTTTGAAAAGGTACCAGGAACCGTCCTTTGAGTGAAGGTCCCATTCTCCTGCACACCACAGGCACCAAACCCAACAAGTCTGGATTGTCATTTTGCTGCTCCACAGAGCTCTTGAAGTAGCTTCTCACCAAAATTGGTACACCAGCATCTAGCTTCGGAGGGTCATATAGGCCTCTCCATGAAGTTTAGAGGCACCAAGACCTACCAGAGCCGCCCCAATCCAATACCTGGGGTATCAGAGCCCCATCTGCAAAAGCTGAGAAGAAGAGTCCAATACCAGAAGCAAGCATCCAACGATTGGATGTCGAAATGCTCCAGACCCACTTCCTGAGTGGCCCAGCTGTCCTTAGATCATCTCTCCAAGTTGCCTGCTCCTGACCGCGAGGAACTCAGGATGCACGATGCCCTGGCGACCTATCTACTCTGCACCCAGCCTCACCTGTAAGTATGAACCAGCTGTTTGCCTGTGGTCCCAAAACTCTTGTGACCTCTCCCCTCAAAGGTGACCCCTCAGACTTACCTTTAAGTCTTCCTGTGCAGTGTGTTTCCAAGTAGCCCCCTTCCTCGTAGCGCACCAGCTACCATTACCACCTTCAGCTCTCTGGTCTTGGCAGAATTTTGGACTCTTCTGAACTTTTGCTGCTGAAACATTGGACCTGGTCCTGTTAAAAACCTGAAACAAGAAGGTGAACTTTGTGAAAGCAGTGCCCATTTTCTATGCATTTTAACACTTTTCACATTGACTTCAATGGTGCGTAATTGTGCACAAAAGTGATACATCTTCCGAACTTTTAACAAACCTATCTCCAAAAAGTACTTACTGTACATCAAAGCTTTTGGTCTTAAAATATACATAAAAATGTATACTGTTTATGTAAATTGGTTTTGGAATTATTCTTTTGTGGGTGTCTTATTTATTGCCTTTGTGAGTACAACAAATGCTTAGCACAACCCTATGTTAAGGCTAACCACCCGCCCACACTACCACAAAAAGAGCATTCACCCTATCTGCTTTAACCTCTGTATACAAATTGGGGATTCACTGGACTCTACATAGTGTAAGTTGTTTTAGCACACTATATAGCGAACCAGCTTCCTATAGTTGTAAAGTATAGTATGTAGAGTAGAATAGAGTGGCAAGGTATGGAATGGCGTGGCGTGCCACAGAGTAGATTGCTGTGTGTTACAGTGGAGTGGACTAGCATGTCATGGAGTGTTGGAAAGTGTCATACAATAGAGTACAGTGCTGTAGCATAGAGTGGAGTAGAGTGTTGTAGAGTAGAGTGGCGTACAGGACAGTGTGGTAGAGTGAAGTGGCATAGAGTGTTGTAGAACCTAGTGGCATAGAGTTGAAGTGGGGGTACAGTCTCGTATTGAAGTACCATGGAGTAGAGAGGAGTAGTGTGTCAGAGAGTACAGTGGATTAAAGTGGGGAGCAGTGACATAGAGGTAGTTATGTAGTGCGTCTTAGAGTGAAGTAGAGCGGCATACAGTTCAGTAGAGTGCCAGCTAGTGGCATAGAGTAGAGTAGAGTGTTATACAGTGGAGTGTAGGGGCATACAGTATAGTACAGTATCGTACAGTGGCATAGAGTGCAGTAGAGTGCTTTGGAGTACAGTTGTACAGAGTAGAGAGTTGTAGACCAAAGTGACATACACTTGAGAGGTGTAGAGTGTTATAGAATGTGGTAAAATGTTGTATAAGTGAGCCGAGTGGAGCGGCATAGTGTACAGTGGACTAAAGTGTCATATAGTAGAGTAGCATCTTGTATAATACAATGCTGTCGAGTGGACAGTGTAGTGGCGTAGTAAGGAGTGGAGTGAAATGTTAATAGGAGAAGGGATGTGCCATACTCTGGAGAGCTATGCCATGCTGTAGAGTGAGGGAAATTGGCATAGAGTGAAGTAGAGTGGAGTGCAGTGTTGTAGAGTGGATTGAGGTAGAGTAGATGGTAGTAGAGTGTGGTACAGTTGAGTGGCATATAATGTTGTAGAGTTGAGTGTCATACAGTGTTGTTGAGTGGAGTGACATAGAGTGGAGTAGTGGAGTAGAGTCAAGAAGAGTTGAGTAGATTGTTAATGAGTGGGGCAGAGAACATTTTGGTGAGTGGCGTAGAATGGACTACAGACTTGTAGAGTGACATTGAATTGACTACAGTGTTGTATAGTGACATAGACTGGAGTACAGTGTTGTGAAGGGGCTTAGCATAGAGTAGAAAAGAGTTTGGTAGAGTGGAAGGGCGTAGAGTGTCTCAAATTGGACAAGTGGTTTGTAGAGTGGAGTAGACTGGAGTGGCATAGAGTACAGTGTTGTACGGTGTTGTATTCTAGAGTGTCATATCACAGAGTATAATGAAGTACACTGTCATGGTATAAAGTGGAGTAGCGTAGTGTAGAGTGGGGTACAATGGAACAGCATAGAGTGGAGTGGAGTCCAGTTGAGCAGCATACAGTGGAGAGGCATACAGCGGAAAATGTATTGTGGAGTGGTGGAGAGTGGCGTGGTGTACAGTGGAGTGATGTACAGTGTAGTGGCATACACAACAGTGGAGTAGGGTAGCGTGTGTTAGAGTGAAACAGCATTGACTAGAGAGGCATACAGTGAAGTTGCAGACAGTGGAATAGCGTGGAGTAAATTGGCATTGAGTGGAGTGATGTAGAGTGGAGTAGCGTACAGTGGAGTGGAGTACATTGGAATAGCATAGAGTGGAGTGGTGCAGTGGATTGACATAGAGTGGAGTACTGTACAGTGAAGTGCCATATAGTGCAATAGCGTAGATTGAAGTGGTGTAGAGCATAGTTTTACACTGTGGAGTGGTGGAGTGTGAAATAGCATAGAATGGAGGAGCTTGTAGTGGAGTGGCATAGACGGGACTGGTGTATAGTGGAGTATGATAGAGTCAAAAAAACATATAGTGGAGGGTGTAGAGTGCAGTTGCATACAGTGGAATAGTGTACAGTGGAGTGGCATACTGTAAAGTGGCATAGACTATAATGTGGATTGGTGTACAATGGAGTAGCATAGAGAGATGTGGCATAGAATGGAGTGGCGTAAAGTAGAGTGGCATAGACTGGAGCAGTGTACAGTAGAAAGGCATACAGGGGAATAGCGTACAGTGGAGTGGCATGGAGTGGAATGGCATACAGTGGAATAGCATTGAGTAGCACACAGAGAAGTGGTAGTTCAGTGGTATAGTGGAGTGGCCTAGACTGGAGTGGCATGCAGTGGAGTGGGGTAGAGTGGAACAGCATTCAGTGGAGTATTCTAGAGTGGAGTATCATATAATGTAGTGGTATACAGTGAAATAGTATAGAGTGGAGTGTTGTGGAGTTGACTGGCATATATAGGACTAGCGTGGAGTAGAGTGCGGGATGGTGGAGTGGCGTACACTGGAGTGGCATACAGTGGAGTGGGGTAGAGTGGAACAGCATAGAGTGGAAGGGCATACAGTGATACAGTGGAGTTGTATAAAATGGACTAGGATAGAGTGGATTGGCATGCAGCGTATTAGTATACAGTCAATGGTGTAGAGTGGAGTACAGTGGATTGGCATACAGAGGAGTGGCATACAGTGGAAAAGATTAGAGTGTAATGGCATGCATTAGAGAGGCATAGCATAGAGTGGAGTTGCATTCAGTGGAATAATGTACACTGGGGCAGTATAAAATCGAGTTGGGTACAGTGGAGTGGGGTATGGTGAAATAGTATGCAGTGGAGAGACATGCAGTGTAGTTGAGTACAGAGGAAAAACATAAAGTGGAATGGCCTACCGTAGAGTGTCATTGAGTGGAGTAGCATAAAGTGGAATAGCGTAGAGTGGAGTGGCATAGAGTGGAGTAGAGTACAGTGGAATGGCGTAGAGTGGAGTGGAGTAGGGTGGTTGGGCGTACAGTGCAGTGTCACGGAGTGGCATAGAGTGGAATAACGTACAGTGGAGTGGCGTAGAATTTAGTAACGTATAGTTGAGTGGCGTTGAGTGAAGTAGTGTACAGTGGAATGGAGTACAGTGGAGTGGCATAGACTGGAGTGGTGTACAGTGGAGTGGCATAGAGTGAAGTGGTGTAGAATGGAGTGACAATCAGATTAATTAATCAGGAGTATGGTATGGAGAGCAACACAAGACAGTGATTTGTGCTGCCTTGAGTTTCTCCAGAATCACCAAGCAATACAGGGCCAAGCATGGTGGCCTTGTGCTGCTTTGTAAATGTGACTTAAGTATTGTGTTGCCCATGTGAAACCTTGTGCAAGTCAAGGAGAACCAAATACAACAATACATCTGTTCCTTAGTTATATATTGCACCACAGTATATCGCAGAAAGTTTGTGGCCTACTGCGGTAAACATCAATGATAAGGCGTTATATAATTGGCCAATGGCAGCCATTACAAAGCAGGCCCATTTTTTTCATTCACTTCACCTGTATTTTGGGTTAGAGCCTTAATTATAGATTAGTAGTACTTTTTATTATTATTCCCTACCTACACCCATTATAATATTGTGTTCTTAGGTAGGCAAATTAACTTGTATTTTTCTATATATTTTTTATACAAAAGTGTATGGATTGCCTTGCTAGTACCCAGGAAGTACCATATTTTTGAAGACATGCATATTTGTCATTGTCTTTAAGTTGCACTGTAATTTCTTAGTATTTTTTGCAGTGCTCTGTACATCTTTTTTATAAAGAATTATAAATATAAATACACAGCAGTACACTATATTTGTGAAATATGGTGTATTTGAGTGCTTTTTAAAACTTTTTTAACATATATATTTTATTTCATTTTCTTATTGTTTACTGTTCTGCAGTACCTCCTTGGTAGTACTATGGTTCTCCATGTATTAAAAAAAAATAGAAACTATTTATAATTTGTACCTACCTGTTCCCACTTTAATTAAGCTGTTATCATCTGAGAAGGGGATCTAATAGGAGAAGTCTGTCACTTACTATACATCCTAATACGCATACCCATCATCTGAGCTAGAGGTTTGAAAGGAGAGGCCAGTCCATCGACAAACTCTAATACGCACACCTTTCATGTAAGAGAGAGGTTTGAAATGAGAGGGCAGTCCATCCACACATTCTACTACACAAACCCCTCATCTAAGAAAGAGGTCTGAAAAGAGAGGGCAGTCCATATACATACTCTACTATGCACACCCGTCATCTGAGAGGGAGATCTCACAGGAGAGGTCTGTCACTTCCCATACACCCTACTATACACACCCATCATCTGAGAGAGAGGTAGAAAAGGAGTGGCCAGTCCATCCACACACTATACTATGTGCACCCATCATCTGAGACAGAAGTCTGAAGGAAAGGCCAGTCCATTCACAACTCTAAAATGCACACCTGTCATTTGAGAGCGAGATTGGAGAGGAGAAGACAGTTCATCCCTACACACTACAACACACATCTGTCATTTGATAGAGAGGTTTGGGAGGAGATGTCAGCCCATCCAGGCATCAAACTGCACACACTGGTCATCTGAGAGAGAAGTCTGAAAGGAGAACCCAGTCCATCCACACACCCTCCCTCACACAGCCCGTTATCTGGGAGAGTGGTATGAAAGGAGAGGGATGTTAGTACTCACACACTACTATGCACGCCAGTCATCTGAAAGAGGAGTCAGATAGGTGAGGCCAGTCCCTCCCCACTTACTACTATACCCATCCATCATCTGAGAGAGGGAAATGACTGAGAGGCCTATTACTCCTCACATCCTATTGCGGACATTCATCATTTGAAGAGAGGTCTGGAAGGGGAGAGCCATTGCTTCCATACACCTTTCTTGCACTCTGGTGTGGACACCCATTATCCAAGACAGGGTTCTAAGTAGAGATTCTTGACCCTTCGATATACTACTTTTTCACTAGAATTGCATTGCAATCCTGCAAGAGTCTTGCGAGAGTAGAGTGCAGCGTTCGGGTCATTCAATCCCACAAGCGTTCATGCAAGACCCTCATTTAAAATTACTGGACCTGCCACAAAGTGTTTTATGATCCTGTGAGAGTCTATAAAGTAAAGTGGGAGAAAATAAAAAATAAAACAAACTAGTAGGGGTTAGGAAAAATGTTCCCAAGAAAGAGGTTTTAGTGCATAGACGTGTGTTTGGGCAGTCTAATACACAAAACCTTATGATAGAGAACAATTATTCATGATATCGAGGCTAAATGTTTGGGCTCGTGAGCATCTCATGAGAGTCAGACAAATATACTGGTGGAGACAGGCATTTTGGTGCTCCCTCTCTTGCAGGTGTCAGTATACATTAAAAAAAGGGAGTCATAACAAGAACGAATCACACAAAGTTGCAATAGGGTGGCTTTGACAAGAGCTTTTGTGTTTATAGCCTGCAATGGCCAGTTTCACATATAATTGGGTGCATTCCTTGATGTTATTAGGGAAGATCCTGTCTCCTTTTGGAGTGAAGTGCACTCTATCTCGCCTTTAGACAGCTGGTATTTCAAACCGGATGTTGTCATTATATATAGAGTACATGCCATGGGTACGAAGAAATGCAGAAATTGTTTTATTATAAAATGCTTCTGGGACTTGAGAAATTTAGGAAGAAAGTTTTTGGGCATCTTCCATTTTTGCCTTTGACATATACTAGAATATAGAAAGGCATTGTGAGGAAAGGACTCATTTATTTGGATTTCAAGCGTAACCCCAGACATTGCGCTTAGGTCATTGCCACTACAGTGTACTGTCATCAGTTCTTGGTGCTCACAATCCAAAATGGTCTCAACCATTTATAACAATTGATGCCACTTCATACCTCTATGCCCAATCCAAATGATATCCAAGTTTGGAAATCAAAGATTCTAGTTAATACCACAGGAAATGGCATATTCTGTAGCCCAGTGGATAAAGCTGGGCCTCAAAATAAGGAGGTGGACCATGGTGCAGTAAGGAGATGTCAGTTACAAGAGGAGTGCTCAGCAGAATGACTAAGCTTTAGAAGGAATATGGACTTACAAGAGAAGATAAATAATGGGAGGGAGACAAAAATATAAGTATAATTCATACATTTTTGCAAGTAGAAAAGTAGGTTAGGTTGTGACCAACTGCTGTTTTTTATGGTGCACAGCTGTTTGTTAAACAAGAGGAGCTCTTCTTTTGAGTGATTTTCAAATTGTGCTAGGAACCCGTTGGACTTTCTTTAGAGTCATTAAGAAGCTTCTGCAGGCTTGGGAGAGCCACCGATTATGGAGGACTTTCTGGCTCTCGCAACAGTATTGCGAGAGATTTTAAGAAGGAAAAAGGGGAAACAGTACAAACAACATAGATGTTTGAGCTATAGGGTAGCTCTGAGAAGAGCTTTTTTGTTTACATTTTTCAACAAGTTTAAATGTTTGTTTGTGTTTTGCAACATTTTTAATATTCATTAGCATTTTTAAACCTTTTTAATAGGGTAGGTCTCAAGATGCAACTTGAGGTGTGAAACAAACACCCACAACATCTCCTTAAAAATAGAAAGGAGAAACATTTGGAAAAAAACTGTTAAAAAACACACTGCTTAAGTGGTAATTTGTGATCTTGGATATGTGTCAACTGGGCAGGTCTGCTTGTCTCTGAGGAAACAATTATCTGCATCCACAAGCAGCAAAATAGTGCTTTATTCAGATAAGCAGAGTTATTGTTTACTACTACACTTGCTACCTGTGCAGGCACAGTATCTTTCAGAGCAAATGATGTGGAAGTCCCTGAAGAGATGTCTAGCTCTGCAGCACGAGTATACTCTGCCTGAGCAAACCTTTGGAGATGCATAGATCTAAGGTGCCTCCTCATGTTTGTGATACTCATACTATACTGTTTATTTCTGCTCCTCCAGCTGTACTACTTCTTGCCAAGTTTACAGACAATGTAGTTTGTGGAAAATGTCTTGCCACCTGGCCGCATGTTAAAGATCTGTCACACTGGCGATTCCTTGGGAGGCTGAGGGGAATGAGCTGGTGCAGCTGCCCTGGCTGCTCATCAGAATGTGATGCAGACATCTTTGTGTTGGAAGGGAAACAGGAAAGGCTAGCAAGCCAGATATATCTACCCTCACCAAAATCCAATAGGTAAATGCAGAAAAAAGGATAGAATCTCCTTTTTCTAATAAAAAGACATCCATATGAACCAATCTCAATCTTTCCTTTGGGTGTGGTTCCTCAGACATTTCACCAAACTCGCGTAAGCATCTCACAAGATTGTAAAATATTATTGCTTTATGTATTTCATGGAACAATTATAATCAATTTTTCCAAGCGAAAGGCATCTCTAATGTCTTAATTATTTCAGAATTACAAGGAAATACTGTTAATAACCTACTTTCAAATGCATGATCTTGCAGGTACATCAACACTGCTGAACAGGAAGCACAGCCCACTTGGAGTCCATGCAGGGGATTGTCTGTTTGACTCCCACAAGCGTTTCACAAGATGGTAATAATATTTTTGCCTTATATATAAAATGGTGCAAATTATAATACATTTTACTAATATAAGCAACATCTGTAATCTGTTATTTTGTTCAGAATTACAGGAAAACACTGCTCAGACCCCAAATGTATGATCTCGTTAGAAGGTTGTGAAAGTTGACCAGGAAGTAAATTCTCCTCAAAGTCCACGTAGGGGATTGTGTGTTCGAGCACCTAACGAGAGTCACCACCTTTAAACCATACTTTATTGACTTGTCTCTCTTTTTACAGATTAACATTAACCCCACCCCTGCTGGTGACGGAACCGCTCCGTCATTAGCCGCGGTTGCGCTATGCTGATGACGGAGCGGTTCTGTCATGGCCCGCTCGGCACGCCTGCGCGGCGCAGATTCCGCGCCTGCACTGAGCGTTCTATTGAGCGGGCGGGGCCGTGACGGAACCGCTCCGTCATGAGCACCGCGCGACCGCGGCTGGTGACGGAGCGGTTACGTCACCAGCATGGGCGCGCCGCGCGCCCCCGCCCCCTTAGCGCTGCGGCGGAATAGCCGCCGCAGTGAAGGGGTTAAATAATAACTGAACATATGAAAAAGAACTCTAAGCAGTAGATTAAAACAATATATATACCTCTAGTCAGTAATCACACACCTAATAGATTTATATAATGATACTTAAAAGTATACAATATGGAAAAATGTAATATTCTCTTTCTGAATTATAATTACGACTTTAATGTAAAAACACATACAAAGGCTGTGAAAAGTATGATATTACAATATTAATGAACTTGCTGGGAAAATGTCTCAATATGAGAGTTAAAAAACCTGAGGAGATAGACAATCTCACTCTACTATTGTTGTATTACCCTGTTTCATACTTAAACATCATTTTTAGAAACATTTTGCAATTGTGCACCCTTACCTGTTAATTTACAGTACGAAAGCAGTTCCCTTTCAGAATAATGTCCGCACATAGGATATATCATTAGGTGATTCTACCATACATACACTTAAAAAAACTTAAGGTTAAAGTGACATTATAGTTAGCTGCAATAAAAAGAAATGCTTTTGTTTTTTTTTTTAATTAAAATTCACTTAAAAAAAAAACTAATGGTTAAAGTGACATTATAGTTAGGCTAATTTCTCAGTGACAACATTAACATTTTGAACTAAAATAAACACAGAAATTCAGCAGTTCTAGTTAGCAGAACTAACTAGAACTTGCACCCCCAATATGCACTGCTTATGTCCTCACATATAACATCACTCATGACCTGTTCTATGACATCATTTATGACAACACTGATGACATCTCAAATGACATCACTGATGATATAATCGAAGCTTGCTTTATACACATTACTTCTTAAATTAGTATGGTGTTATAGGCCTGTAAGTAACTACCTAATTGCTCAGAATAATATGAAGCATTATGAATGCCAAAAACCACAAATATGGCCTCTGGGTCTGAGTAATATAGAGGCCTCCCGGACCATGGAATTATCCCATGCCTCCATACCAACAACCAATGCACAGTTCCAACCACCTCCACCACCCCTCCTTAACCCCACTTTTTAGAGCAAGGTTGGGCCATTCCAGAGGAAGTAAAACACACCAATAATATGTGCATTGGAGCTCCCCTCTCTCCCTGCACCACACACACAGCATGAGCAAAACGAATCCCCAACAAGGGACCAGCAGCAAAACATCCTGATTGTTAATTTGAGCAAACAGGCCCTCAGTACTGCAGAATTGAGCCTTCTCGACAAAGGGTCAGGGTTTATCCCTACCTGCCAAGGGGATTTGTTCCATATCAAGCAGGAACTCTCTCAATTCTTCAGGAAAATCCACCTAAGATTTTTTTTTCCAATGAGGAAACATCCACCATTACTGATCAATCAACCAATACCAATCTTTGCAGAAAATCTACGTTCATGCCACCTACACACTCGAAACCTCCAGAAGTGATTACTTTTGAGAAGGCTGGGATGATGGACTTCAACTCGGGTGTGACGACCAATTAACCAACCTTTTAAAATCTCTCTAAGGATAGATAACAAGCCCTCCAGGTCCTGAGCATGGACGAATCTATAACAAAAAGCCAGTGGCCAAAGGGGGCGCCTTTGTCATTATGGACGCTACCTCCTACAGTGGTGAATGTCTCAGCCCTTTGAAATGGACCCCATGGAGAGGATCCTTGGAACAGTTACCACAGTAGTCAGAGATGCAAAGCACAATGGATGTTTTTTTTTAGCAAAAAGCTTTCCAGAAACTGTTTGAAAATCAGTCCTATTTAATGTAATTTTGGACTTTCATGGTAGGCTCCAGCAATCCTCTGCTATGCTGATATGGATGCCCCAAGGCCTCCCCTAATTTACAGTCCATAGGGGCTGTGCTAGTTAAGTCCACAATCATCAGGCTGCTTGTGGGGCACCATGAGCTCACGCAGCACCACTGGCTAGTGCTGCCTTACTCCTGCTTATAAAGAATATGGGCCACTTTAATGCGAATTGCCGATCAACAATGTGGACGTAGCTATAACTTGTGCAGCAAGTGCAGAGATACAGGCATCCAGCTATTTGAGCGGCGCATTTAATGTTGGCTGTTTTAGAGCTACCCAGCAGTAATCCCGGATTCACTACTCGTCAGCAGGTTAACAAATAAAGATATTCTCAAACGGATCCTATGTTTGCATTGTCTGGAGTTAATTCTGCCACCTGTGCCATGTTTACTGGATGAAGGGTTAGTTTGAGAACAAATGCCCTCCGCTGGGCATCGTGACTGCAACTGCCTGGTTGGCTCTGAGAATATTCTATAAACGACAGTTCCAACCGAATATAGGGGCATGTTACCAAGCAATAGCGATAATTATCGCTATTGCTTGGTTAGAGACAAAATTGTATCGCTGAGCTGCGGCGATTTATTTCGCAGATAAACCTTGGTATTACCAAGGCTTATCGCAAATGCGATAAAAAACGGCCGCAATGCATGAATATCGCTGAAAAGTCCGCGATATTCATGCATTTCCGGGCTAATGCTCTTAGCCATGTTATCCACCTCCCATTGGATAACATGGCTAAGAACTTAGTGATGAATTTCTCTGACATGCAAAGGGGGCCCAAGATGGTCGCTATCTCCTACTAGCTGTTGCTAACTGGTGTTAGCGACAGCTAGGTAATAGGGAGATAATTTTATCTCCGCTTTCTTGGCTTTTAAAGCCAAAAAAGAGGAGATAAACCCCCTTGATAATATGCCCCATAATCTGTTGCTTGTCAAGCAGGGAGCCAGTTCTGTTGCTAATATTGACCTCTTGGGGCCTGACTCTGAGTTTGGCCGATAGTTTCTCTGTCACAAGTGACGGATAGCCTATCCGCCTTATCACAAGCACCAGTGGCGTAACAAAACGTGAGCTGGCCCCCATCCAATATATAATGAAGGGGCCCTTCACACTCACATCAGTAGGGGCTTAAAGGGCCCCCATCAGTTTGGGTAAGCCTGGGGGCCCCCGCACCTCAGGGGCCTTTGTTATGCCCCTGACAAGCGCCGTAGGATAGAATGAACTTGCAGTAAGTCAAACGGGATGCTTCGGTTGAGTTGGAGTAACCCGTCCGCCAACCTCGAAATCAGCACACGTCTTTTCTTTTCTTTTTTTTATGGACTGGATACATTTGTGCAGCACAAAAGCTAAATTTCTGCCCACGATCCCACAAATGATCTGGAGCTCACGGTTCGAAAAGATAATCCAAAGTAAAAACAACCAAATAGCACTGGGGCTATTCGACATCTCTCCCTAGCCATCCCCATGTTCCAATTCACTCTCACATGCAAGTCTCCAGAAAGTTCAGAAGAGTCCTAAAAAAGTGCCTTGCAAAAACAGATGCAATCCAACTATATATTCAAATAGACATAGGCAAAACCAATAAGTCTAGATTTATGTTAGGGCAAGTGTATGGTAATCATTGGGAGCGTGTAGCACCTTTCAGCCCTCGTAAGAACATACCATAATGAAGTAACATCTTCGGTATAACGGGTCTGGGAGGTGAGAGTAGGGCTCCCTAACTGGACGGACAGCAGTAACAGACAAACTGTACCCTCAAAAAAGAGGGTTTCAAAAAGTAGTCCAAAGATACATTTTGTATTTCAAGAGGTGACCTTAAAAGGCAAAAACAGCAAAATAGTGCAAAGCAAATATTTCTAACAAGTTGTCAATAATTTCATGAATCTTTAAGAAATGCTCAGTGCCTCCAGGTGTCTACTCTGTGAACAAAACGGATCCTTAAATACAGCATATTATTAGGACTACAAAGTAAAACGAAAAGAAAGCTCAACAGTTATTAATGAGCAGCACTATGTCTTTATTAACCCTGGGCGTAGTGGGCGTAGTGGGGCTTCGCGGAGCTACGTGAAGTGGGCGAGAAACTACGCCCACCTCCGCACTCCGCGTAGCCCCACTACGCACCACAGGCCTCCCTCCCGCCCTCCCTAAATACGTTAAATTAAAAGTATAAAATAATTAAAAAGGCACTTACCTTGCCCGCCGCTGCCCGCCGCTGCCCACCGCGTCCCCGGGGCTCGCTATTTTCTTTGCTGCCGTCTTGTTTACTAATGCGCATGCGCGGGCGGCCGCGCATGCGCATTTTCTCATGAAAAATGCGCATGCGCGGCCGCCCGCACATGCGCATTAGTAAACAAGACGGCAGCAAAGAAGATAGCGAGCCCCGGGGATGCGGCGGGCAGCGGCGGGCAAGGTAAGTGCCTTTTAATTAATTTAAACGTTTAATTTAAAGTATTTAGGGAGGGCGGGAGGGAGGCGGGTGGCGGCCAGCTACGCTCCGTCTGCGGAGCGTGCGTAGTGCCGCCTGGCTATGCCCGCTACGCAAAATGCGGAGTAGGCGGCACTACGCACACTCCGTGCACGGAGCGTAGCTGGCCTCCCACCCCTAGTCTTTATGACAGGCTAGGACATCCAAGTAGCACACAATTCCTAACAAAAAAAGTCAGCAATTAAAACGCTGTGTTAGCAGGAAAAAATCTACTCCTTTGAGAGGATGTGGCCCGTTGGCTAGACTGCCGACTTTGGTGCTGGAAACCAGGGTTTGAGCCTCGGGGTCGCTTCCACATCCTGTGATTCTGGGCAAATCACTTAATCTCCCTGTGCCTGAATTTGTAACGTAACCGGTGCTCATGTAAAGTGCTCCAATACCTTCAGGTCGAGTTTGCGCTACATAAAATCTGCAAAGGTTCATGCTATATAAAATCTGCAACAAAAAAAAACTCATGTGCACCCGCCACTTTTGGGACCATTTCCTAAAGACACTCTTGTCCTATCTGCCATCTTAGCATCCTTGGTCTACCCCTCAGGTCCTACTCGTCTCCAGCTGGGCGACCTTTTCGGATCTGCTCCTTGTTTGTGATTATTGCGGATGCCCCTGAACCCTTCACTTTACACTATACCTACCTCCCTCGAGTACCTCATGTTTTAATGCCATTGATCCTACTGTGCAACATTGTATTGAACCTATGTAACTCTGTGTAACTTGTTTCTTACCAATACTCTTGTAAAACACTCGGTTACCTCCAGGTCTAGCCAATATCCCTGGTGATCCTGCCTATACCCGCTTGACCTCAAAATGGTGACCAAAATTTCCACCGGTCCGCATCTTCCCTTTTCTCACCCCAACACTTATTTCCAATGTTACTGTGGACTCCATAGTCTGCTAACGCAATCTCCACTCCAGGGCCACCAACAATTGGCTGCATTGAGGCAGCAGCCTCCCAGGCTACTGAACCAGTGTCGCAACTCTCAATTCCACCAATCTGCAGTGAAAGTATTTTCTCTACCAGCCCGACTGTCCCTATAATGGCCTCTATGAATGTGCCCCTTGCCAAAGCACTCCTTCTCCCCTTGTTGGGTAGGGATCCAGCATTTATGACCTTGAGTCTCAGAGACTCTTCTGAGAGAGTCCACAGTGATAAGGGAATCACACATAGCAGAGGATTAGGAATTGCTTCTGTAACTCATGTATCATCCTGTAACTACGCTCCAGAAATAGATGTAGCTTTGTGTAACTTTATACCTATGCTTTGAAACAATTGTAATTCCTCATGTAAAGCTATGTGTCTAGCCAGCACTATATAAAACTTTTTAAATAAATAAGTAAATGGTTAACAGCTAAGGAAGCAGAATGTGTGCTTCCTAAAATCCATAAGGTACAAAGTCCACCACCTGGAAGCCCGGTCTTCTCTGGAATAGGGACTCTACTAGAGCTGCTTTCCCAATTTGTAGACTTCTTCGTAGGACCATTTGTACAAGAGATGCTTACCTACTTACAGGACACCAAAGACGTTTTTTGGGTCATCAGAGATTTGGAGTTCAACATTGAGACAGACTTCCTGGTGTCTTTCGACGTAGAGTTCCTCTATACCTGTATTACACATGATCAAACATAGTCCACGATTGAAGCTCTACATAGATCCAAAGAGCTAGACTCTATAACCCCTGTGTCTTTTGTCATGAAATGCATTACGCTCGCTATGAAAGAAACCTTCTTTCAATTTGAGAACAGTTTGTTTCTGCATATCTCTGGGACTTTGATGGGCAGTACTTTTGCCCCAAGCCTAGCAAATCTGTACATGCACTTCGTCAAGACAGAAGTTGTCTTAACCCCCACAAATCTCTTTCGCTTCAACATCCTTCTTTGGAAGGGTTACATTGATGACATCCTGATCATATGGCGTGGGACTGCTGAAGCCATAGTCTCCTTCAATCAGTGGCTTAATGCATGTAATGCTTTCCTTAAGTTCACATGTGAGTACAGTCAGGGCCCTATCCCTTTTCTAGACCTGTTGATATATGCTTCTGAAGGGACCCTGCAAACATAACTATATATGAAATCGATACCAGAAATGCACTACTATCCTATTCAAGCTACCATCCCAAGTCTCTCAGATATACCGTGCCATTTGGTCAATTCTTAAGGTTACAACGCAATTGCTCAGATGTCAAGAAATACAAAAGCCATTCAGCTAACCAAAAATCACAGCTGATTGATCGCCAGTACCCACAGTCCCTGATACGTAGATCTGCAAAAAGAGCCAGAAATAACAAATGTGATGCTCTCCAGGAGGCTCAACCGGCGAAAGAACCCATTGATTGACTTGTGTGCGTCAACAGTTTCAGAATGTTGTCGGGTCTTATTCGAAGATCGATTAACAGGAACTGGAACATTTTGAACAAAGGATCATTTTTTCTATCAAGACCGACGTTTGCATTCAAAAGGAGTGCTATCTTGACAGATAAATTGGTTACAAACCAGACCACAGACCCTGAACTAGGAGCACACAAGATGCCCTTTGGGGCATCTACCCGTTTAAGGACACTTTCCATGTGGTTCTTGTAGTGTGTTTGCCCAAACCTCCCAGTCTACACATATAGACTTAGGCACCGACAGACCTGAGAGCAGAGACGCCACACCAATTGTAATTCAGACCGTCTGGTACGTTTGATCACATGCCCATGTAGTTTGAGATACGTCGGAATGAAGAAGAACAAAACTCGCATCATGGAGCACAAAAGCACAATTCGCTGTGAGACACAAGCTACCAAATTGACCACACACTTTTTGAAAAAAGGGCACGAGGCCGAAGAAATGACATGGATAGTGCTGGACATCCCTTGGTTCAGTATAGCACAGTCCTGACATGACTTATTGAGACACAACAATGACAGTGCCTTTAAATGTTTAACACCACACTACATTCACTACTCAAAAATAGTGAGATATTCTTTCAGACAGTGCCCTTGAATGTCCATCAGTACACTATGGGGCATATTTACAAGCCCATATCACCACCACAACGTCACTTTTAAAGACATTGTGGTGGCGATAGGGACTTCGCCTTAATTACAAGGCAGCGCTAAGCCACTTAACATGACTTAATGCTGCCTTGTAAATAAAGCACCCTGACACGCTATACTTAGCGTGAATGGGGAGAGCAATAGATGTTGCTGCGGGTGTTCCACTTCAACACCCATTGATTTTTACGCTGCCCCATATTGCGTTGGGTATGAGGATCTGCAGTTGATCACACTTTAGCAGCATTTCTTATACGACATGCCATCAGTTTTAAGTCCCACAGGCAAATCCATTTATTGCAAAGCAACAGCGTAGTCTTTTCACTCTCCCCTTATACAACCCATGAGGGACATAGGGGACATGAGTGATCAGAGTTAATTTGCTTTAGATTCAATGCTAATGGCTGTAACCATGCGAGAGGCCTGTGTTGCATTCTGTTTTTCTTCACCTACATTTTTTATATGAACATCTTGGACATCTTTGGTCCCATTACAGTGCTATGCAATGTGTTTATAGAGCCAAATACACACTGACTTGAATCATTTAAGTTTACTGTGTCCAATACTCATACTCTTGGATTTACTCACAGACTTTCAAGAAACTGTAATGGGTACCACCAATACAATGTTCCCTTTTCTTACTACTGCAGTCAACTGTTTACACTGTGCTGCTTTACATTGAGGTTGACTCACAACTGAGTTCCCACTTGTCTTTCTGTCTATAGGACTTGGATGCCCCCTCAAGTTTGCGTCAAGGTTAAGGTGACATGGATTATTTGACATTGCGAGTAAGCTTGAACTGTTTATATACACATTATGGTTCTACTTACTGAAGATGTGATGGATGAAAATTCTGCTCCAAAAGGATGTCCACAATGAACCTAGTTAGTACACCACGTTGTAGTTTTAGAGTGAATGCAAATGTTTATTTGTACATACTTTCTTGACACAGTGTCTCTTTTTAGGTAATATACCCATCAGTGGATCTTTAGATGAGTGACAATCCATTCCAACCACTGGTTTTGTATATTAATATATATATTTTTTCTATGCTTAGTATTTCTGCAATATGAGCAGTACTACCCATTTTTCACCTTGGTCCTGAAGAAATTAGCCACACTTCTCCGGAGGGTATGAGGCTGAAACATGTCGACCCTCACTGCTACTGTGGTAGGTTTTTTTTTAATCCTGACCTTCGAATGCCACAAAAAAGTTAATGGTTTGCCTTGGAGTTAGTTTTATCTCACATACACTTTATTTTATTTTCTACTCCTTGCAACACCCTGCTCATCTACAGGTTTTAGGATACCTCTCTCTAACATTGAAAACATCCCTGATCTCCTTCCTCTCAGAGAGGGGGTTGTAGCCCACATTGCGACCAGGTTCACAATGTGAGGAGGTTACCTTATGACAAAGCATACCACATACAGGTGAGTGAGGGAAACCGTCCTGTAAAGGGGACAATCCAACACCCTTCCATATTGCTCGTACCCAGGGGCACTATTTGTGGTTTTTGCTTACGGTAAATGGGAATCGTTCCCTGCTGGTCTATAAATCTCATCAGTCCCTCTTTTGTGTGACAGCATCATTAATGCCAATATATATATAAAACCTCAATTGGTGAATCAAGCTTTTGTTACGTGCAACACTGACCTTAAACCAAACACTTATTTGGCAGCTGAATTAATTTTGACTGTGAACCACAGACACAAGGGTAACCGCTACTAGACATAGTGTGCACTCTGTATCCAAATGTGCAGAGAATGCCAAGTTCCTCCAGCTACTCAGCTTCTGTTAAATAACTAGTTTCCCAATAAGGACAACCTTAATCTGAATGAAACCCCTACAGTCACCAAATCTACATTGAGAAAATAAGTTGATGTGAGTTGAAAAGTAGATATTGTTAACACTTTTTACTCTATGGAGAGAGTTTACTTCGTACCACACTGTTCCTAGGCAGTAAAACTCCCATGAGACATACACCACAGAGTATTAAAAAGTATCTATTAAGAACAGTATGCAAAACTTACCCAAAGAGGCACTATTCATTTAAAATGGCCAAGGTCTGAAGGAGCTAAAGATCATCCTACCTTAAATCTTAATGTATGTATGTATGTATGTATGTATTTTAATGCTTGTTAAGCGCAGCTGTCACCCAGCGGGTATCCTGGCGCTGAGATCAGTTCCACCATCAATTCTACAAATTATTCTGCTCTAGGAAAGAGAAAGGTTTTAAGGTCCTTTTTAAATAAAATCAAATTTTAATACTGTGGTGAAACCTTTACAGATAGCCCAACCGCTCAAGCAAAACAAGCACATGGGTTAGTACCTGGTGCATACAATCTTATATGTTATGTAGAAATTGTCATGCAGAGAAAATTCTGTCATTAAACTCTAGACTGATTACAATACTTAGTAGGTAGTATGTAGAGTCTTTGCCCTGTTAGAAATGTTTTCTACAGTACCAAAAACCTTGTGTGGAATATGCTGTCACCTGCACACTGAGTTACTCTTCAATACATAGATTTATAACGTGATAAATACCCCTACACTTCTGTGATGCTTTAAGAGCCCCCCTCCCTGATGTTGAAAAGGGCACCGGGGACCCTAGCTTATCAGGTCAAATACCATTAAAAAGGGGAGGGAGCATGCTGCCCCCTCCCTAAGACTAAAGAGGCCTCGGTGACCCAGTCCTGCTGGCCTATCTAAAATTGAAGGGGAAGAGGGCACATGGTTCTCCTCCCTGAGCCTGCTCAAACACTGTGGGGACGATTCACAGAACTAATCTGAGACAGAATCCTAAACGTATTACTTTTGGTATTCACAGAAGGCATTTAGTTATAGTAACATTAGAATTTCTAACTTTACTACTACTAAACTGAGACGAAATCCTAACTTACCGACTTTTGGTATTCACACAATGGATTTAGTAGTAGTAAAGTTAGGACCTGCATTGGCTCCCTGTAAGGAAGCGCATTCTTTTCAAGGTCCTTTGTTTGACCTTCAAAATCCTTAGAGGTATAGGCCCTGAGATTTTGGCCAACTCAATTTCCTTCTATGCCCCCACCCGCAACCTCCGATCTCAAGGTCAGGCCCTTGCTGTTGTCCCCAGATTTAGGCTCAGCAGGATGGGGGGTTGTTCCTTCAGGGTGAAAGCTGCGTTAATCTGGAACACCCTCCCAGTTGAAATCCGTCTGCTTGAGGACCTGTTGTCTTTCCGTAGAGCCATCAAGACTTTCCTGTTTTAGCCATCTCTCTGCGGCCCTCTCTCCCTGTTGTGTTATGTTGCTCCTTGTCTCTGCACCGGGACGCTCCTTCGCTGGAGTCGCTGTGCGCATAATAAATTGTTATAACATAACATAACATAACATAACTCCTAACTTTACTACTGCTAATGCCTTTTTTGAATGCCAAAAGTCATAAAGTTAGGATTTTTCTCAGTTTAGTAGTAGTAAAGTTAGGAATCCTAACTTTACTACTACTAAATCCCTTTTGTGAATACCGAAATGTCATAAAGTTAGGATTTTGTCTCAGATTACTTTTGTGAATCAGGCCCTGTGTCTCAGGGAACCCACCCCGGGTCACAGTAGTTTCCTTGCCTGCAAGAGTACGGTCTTCTCCGACCTAGCAGTACCATCTTTAAAGCTTCCCTGGGTATAAGCAGACATGCCTTCCTTGCTTACAGGAACAGGAGCAGTGAAGGCATGTATGCTCCCTCGGGTGGGGATAAACTTTTGTTTTGCCCATACTCCCACAGGCACAGAAACTAAGATTGCTCCCACCTGGAGGGAGCAAACAAACACAGTGGCTCCCCCCGGGAGAGAGCAATGCCGGCTCCCACAGCACCCAGGATGCGGAAATCCAGTTAGGGCCGTGGGAGCCCTGGAACTCTCCCCACTGCCCCCTATGTGATGTGTGGTGGGTGCCACTTGTGGGTCCCGGGGCCCTTACCGAAAAGCAACTGAGGGCTTGGGGGATGGGGTCCCTAGCGTACACAGTGTCTCTGGGGTGGGCACCATGGTGCCATTTCCATAAAAATATGTTTTGGCTTTGGGGGGTGGAGTACCACTATTGGCTCAGAGAGTGGTATATGTGCCACCTGCATTTAAAATCCCTGTGGTATGGGATCCCTGGTGCCCCTTAAGGCTCATGGAGGTGGCCATGCGCTACCCTTCCCTATAGAAATATCTTTTGTTCCCCAGGCAATGAGGTCCCAGGATCCACTATTGGCTCTGGATGGGTGGCTGTTGCCCCTCTCCCCTTAATTTAAAAAAAGGCCCAGGAAATGGTGCTTTTAAATGCCTAATTTAACCCAGTGCTCATCTCATTAAAAATAATAATGCCTTATTGGTGTGGAAAAGTCTTGCATTGTAAGGTTCCTAAAAATGGCCGATGAGGTACTACCTACATGGTAAAGACTAGGGGTAAAGATGCTGTGTGGTAACAGATGTGATGTAGGGGGTGACATACTCTCTAGGGGTGGGTGGAATTCCATGGGGTTAAATAAACACTTTGTGAGATTCGGCTGAGTTTTGCAAATGAACGGTAAACATGCCAGTTGAAATTAAACACCAGTAACAGAAGCAGCATTAAAAGATTTGTCTGAATGGCACCATGCGGGGAGCAAGAGCGTGTGGCCATTCGAGTTTGTTATGCTGCCACTCAAGTAGAAAATCTATTCAAGTGGCAGCAAATTGAGCGACAACAAATCTACTTGAGAAACAGTCCTCTGACTGCGACCGCTTGTGACTTCCCGCATTCGAACATGGCGCTAGGAAACGCCAGATTTCACACTCATATTTCTGCAGCCTCCTGGAAAAAACATCAGCCACACAACGATTGGCGAAATCTGGCCGGAACTCCCAGTTACAAGGATAATGGGGAGTTGTCAATTTCTGTCAATTCCATGGGTGGAATAAAACATTCTGCGCATACCTAATTTTCTCCTTGCTTTGATACGCATTCTGATCAAAGTTCTACCTTCGACTCCTCCATTATCCATTCCACAGAATCCTCTAATTCTCACATGACCACTCTCCTCTAGGGTGGGACTGGAAAGCAAAATGATCCCTAGCAAAAATGTTCAAATCACTCACATATTAGTTGTCCACATCTCGAATGGAGACATGGGGGGCTCTCACAGCCTATCTTGTCACATGTTTGGAAAATGCCGGAGAGGCAGAATATCTTGTGCTGCCGTGCTTACTTCTCTATTTAGTTCCCTTCTGGTTCTCATTTGTGTATATGTTCACACCCATGTGACAGTTGCACTCTCCCTTCCATGTATGGGTTCACTCACAGTAAGTACCCCATCTCACAATCACCCGAACCTCATACGTCAGTGTTATTTCAAGTACTTAATTTGAGCCGGTGGTTGCTAATGTGGCCCAAGATCCCTCATTTACGTGGACCAGAACTAATTTTTCTTCATCATATATTGACCACGAGGAAGACAGAGAAACAAAACGAAAAGAAGGAGGAAGAGAAGACTAAAAAAACAGACACAAAAGGAGCAAGTAGGGACCAAATAGAGCACGATAAAGGGGGAAACAGTGTCTGGCACAGCGGGCCCTCCCACCTTTTCCGGTATGGTAAAAAGATCTAAATGAGTGGACAACCGCAGAACTAGTTTGAATAAAAAAAAAGTCAGAAAGGATGATAAGTTAGAAGAGGATCCGCGAGCCTGGCCCCTCATGATAAGAGATGCAAAAAAAAAAGACCTTACTTCAGATGAGGAACCGATAGAGAAAGAACTGATGGAGACAAGCACCGATGAAATGACCAGATGATCTGTAAACAGAGTAACCTGCCATGACATGCTCGCAACATCCATTGGGCTCACGGGGCTTTATCCCCCCCGTTGTGTGTGTCAGCTCGGGCAGAGACAGCTTCGCGGGCTGGCAAGCATCTAATTGCAGCTGCACTGGAGTACTTAACAAGTCTTTAAAAGACTATTTATTTGTAAATGAGGCTTTTGTTATGTGTTCACACCTTCTTACAGCCACTCTGTCTTTGGTTGTAAGAATTAGCCCCTCCCGAAATATTTTTCAGCCCCCCCCCCCCGAAATTTGGCTCTAGTTGCCCGCCTGTGCCATGAAGTATAAGTATAGCACTATGGACAGGAAGTTATGTTTCTCCTATTGCACACAAATTGTCACGACAAAGGGGAGGGTGGGGGAATGTTTGGTTTGTTCTTTATTCCTTGTTGTTAAGATGGCATGTAAAGCATGTGTCTTATAACTTTTATAAAGGAACCTAAACAAGTATACAGGGTCGCGATATGGAAACTTAGGGCCCAATGTAGGTCACCAAATACCGGTCGGTAACAGCCGAATTCGGCCGTTACCGACCGGTATTTGGTGATTAAGATGTAGGGAGCTATATTTTACAGAATCGGTAAATTTACAGAATAGGTAAATTTACCGATTCTGTAAAATACCGAATCGGTAATTTTACCGATTCGGTAAATTCCTGATGTAGGTAGCACTGTTTACAGTGCTACAGGCCTTCAGAATTCGGTATTTTACCACTCAATACAATTGGGTGGTGAAATACCGAATTCAGGTGTACATGCACATCTGTGCATGTACACCTGTGCCATGTGACACACAGACATGCCCTTAGGGCATGTGTGTGTGCCACATGGCACACATGCCCGTACTTGGGGTGCTAGAGGGTGTCGAAGTGACACCCCCTGCACCCTTGCAGGATTCGGTATTTACCGATTCCGTAAATACCGAATCGGTATTGCCCATTGATTCCTATGGGCTTCAAGGCCCATAGGAATCAAGGGCAATACAGATTCGGTATTTACCGAATCGGTAAATACCGAATCCTACCGAATCGGTAAATCTAAAATCAGAATTACCTACATCTGCCTACTTCCGATTTACTGACTCTTAAATACCGAATCAGTATGATTCGGTATTTAAGAGTCGGTAAATCGGATTTACCTACATCGGGCCCAAGATTTCTCAGAAGTTTGGTGAAACTGAATATGACAGCGGATATGACAGATGTAAAGTGTTTTGTTACCATGCGAAAATGCCAAAAAGTTATTAAAAAACAACATAAAAACAGTGTCTGGCACAGGATTGAAGAGGCATGAGATGAATTCAACACTATGCATCCCAGGTATTTGGTGCGCTGAATTTTAATAGCACCACCAGAGCAGAGCTTTGGTCACCGGCACTCACTCTTTTACACATTAGGCACTGTCTTTTCCAATACAAGTTGCCATTCCTCACAGCCTGCAGTTGTCCTCGAAGGGAGGCCCGGGAGACCAGGAGAATTAATAATGATACTTCTGCTGAATCTTCATCGAATGTTCTGCTAAGTTGACCTGTTAGCCTATCTGTATGTTGTGCCTTCTCCTGTCTAGTCCAGCGCCGGGACGCCCCTTCGCTGGGGCAGCCGCCGCGTTATACAAGAAAATGTAACAAATGTAACATTTCAGAACTATTAATCTTGACCTTTCTCTGTTCTGGTTAGTAAAAAACAGTTGGCAGTTGATCCTCTGTTAGTTTACATGCTGCTTTTATTAAAGAATATTGGGCATATTCTCAAGGAGCGATCGCCGAGTTAATGGCACTTTATCGCAGCCAAAGTCGCGATAAATATATCGCCCCATTCACAAGCTGGTGCTAAAAGCCCATAGCATCAGTTTACCTGCGATAGCAGCCGCAAAAAACATTGCCACAGATGACCCTGCAACTATTGCTAATGAGAGGCAGAGTAGGCATTCCCGAGCATAAAAGCAGCGACAACACCACTCCACAACATTCTCAACGACCAGCCACATCGGCGATAAGATCACAAAACATGCAATAAGGCATTTTAGCATCAGGAAACTAACGCCTGCTCTGACCTGGTGTAAAGTCAGACCACAGCCTGCACCACAAACGGGAGCCCAGCCTAGAGCCACAACTGATGAACAACAGAATCCATGGAGCCACTCATCATGCAGCTTGGACACCCAAGAGGGCCACAACACCCACCCCCACCACCCCCAGGACCCCCCTCCCCGGCCCCCCCGGACAAAGACATGCCACATCGACTACACAGAATCATGTACCAAACTTTCCACCTGATGACGCACAATCACATCTGGTTACATGCATGTGTCCACACAAAAATGAGCATCACACATTCACCTTCGAAACAACAAATGAGAATTGTGAGAAAGTGGCTCTATATATACTGGACCAAAGTAAGGTACAGTGTTTTAATTCATTGATTTATTTCATGTGATTTTATATAGCGCGAACGTTACCCAAAGGTGTCAGAGCGATTTACATAAGAACAAGTTGCGATACATAAGAACTTAGGATTACATGAGTTACATAAAAGATACAAACGGAAAAAATTGCAAATGTACAAGTTCTAAAGTCACACAAGGAAGAGATTGAAACAGAGAAAAATTGCAAATGTATAAGTTGTAGAGTCACACAAGGAAGAGATACAAACAAAAAAAATGTGCAAATATACAAGTTGTAAAGTCACTCAAGGAAGAGATACAAATGGATAAAGTCTAAGAGTCACATAGGAATTGTAGAGAGTATAAAGGTCTACTACATATACTAGTGGTTAGAGATATCTCTATATACATATATATATATAAATAGTAGATTTTCTCAGGTCAAGACCCAAAAAACAAGGAGAGCAGAGTTCCATTCAGTGGGGTCAGACGGGGGACTCAGTCACAGCACCAAGGAAGGGCAGTAGAATGTCTGCTGTTTCGCAAGATGGTGGACCAAGGACCAGAGCGACAACAAGAGATGGTCCCAAAATGGAGGGGCGCACACGTGTTTCCTGTCCAAATGTTACGACCCCGGGCTCCTTCCCCGGGGACCAGGCGTCTCCTTTGCCCGCATTTGAATGCATTTTTTCCTCAGACTCTAGTACTTCCCACACACCCCATGGTTCTCACCCTTCAGAGACATCTCCACCAGGCGCAGATAAAGCTCGGAGCTCTTGTACTTACCGTGGCTCATGCATAGGGCAAGGCCGCTGCGCTGCAGGAAACACTCCTCGAATTGCACCACGTTCTGGTGTCGGCAGCGGAGGCTGGTTAGAGCCCAGAACTCGGAGAGGGCGAGCTCCACGTTCTCAGGCGTATCGCAACGGATGCGTTTCACTGCCACCCTGGCCCCAGAGCGCTGGGCCTACACCTCATACATCACTCTGTAGATGCCTCGCCCAATCTCAGCCAGTAGAGTGTAGGGGGGCCAGGAAGGCGCTGGCAGGAAGGTCAGCGTCTGCGGCCTCCGCTGCTGCTGCTTCACGCCGGTCTCCATGGCTTTGTGCTCTGGCGAGTTCACGAGGGGCTGCAGCAGGCGCTGGACTGGGCCCCGCCGCTTTGTGTGCTCTGGTTTACTATCGGCTAAGGCTGTTAATCAAGGAGATTAACCCCAGAGGCATAACAGAGGTTAAAGTCAGGGCTGACCTTACTCTCAAACGTGGTAGCTTGGACGAGCAGTAAGGCAGTACCAGAGGACACTGTAAAGCATTTGTTGTACACACTCAGTCAGCAAAAGGTTTCACACACTCAATGACTAAACTCCAGGCCAATGATTTTTAGATCAAAATATATAATTGTTTTATTTTTAGAACCAACAGGTATCAAAATATAATTTTCTCAATTATGAGTGATCTCAGGTAATTACTTTGCAGAAAGGTCATAACTTTGTAAACACAATAGGTACAGGGGTTGCAGTAGGCAACACAATTTAACATTGAGCTCAATAGTTTTTTCTACAAAAATTGAGTTGATTTTTTTGTAGATTACTTTTGAAATTCCAGAACTGAATCCTAGAGTCAGTCTTGGGGTCTAAGCTGAAAACAGTTTAGTAAAAATGATTTTGTTATTGCAATGCTTTTTGAGGAATATAAAGGTATTTTAAAAGTTCACACTTAGAAACTTTTCAGTGAAAATCTAGCAATGTTATCCAATGGGAGAAAATTCAGGTTATAGGTAAAGTACGTTCTTGTTACTTTCGTAATCCAGTACTGGGCTCCTAGGTCCAGCACTGGGATCTCTACTTAAGACAGGTAAGTAATTGCGTTTCAGTAGTTGGTACGATTTTTAGGGAATATTTCAAGTTTCCAAAGTAGACAGAAGAAATTTCACAGAAAAGCAGACAATGGATTCCTATGGAGAAAATTCAGGTTACTAGTAAACCCGGTTAGGATTACTTTTGCGGTTCAGTACTGGGCTACAAGGTACTGTACAGGCTTCTCTCCTGCTCACTGGTAAGTACTTCGGAATTCGGTATTCCGCTGATTTATTGAAATATTTTAGAGTTTCAAAACTTCACACTTAAAAGATTTTTCTAGTCAAACCAGTCAATGTTATCCTATGGCAGGAAAGTGAGTTATCGGTTTCCAGGTGAGTACTCGACTGGTGAAGTTAAGGTTCTGGGCATAGACTCAGGGGTCCCCCAGGGACAGGTAGGTACAGTTGGTACACCCTCATCGGCACAGGGGCTGCCGGGCGCAAAGGTAGTTAGGCCCACCCAATGTTATCCAATGAGAGGCAGGGGGCCTTCGATTGGTGGCTTGTGGCTAGCAGGCCACGCAACTGTGGGAGCTGAGCTCCTGGTCACTTGCTCAGGGCAAATGAGAAAGTAGGATAGGACATGGGGGCACGGCCAGAGGCCCTCGGGCGGCTGGGTGCAGAGTGCTTTTGAGCTGTCGGGAGCTCAATGTCATTCAATGGGAAAGGTAAAAAAGGAACAAAGGTTGCAGACTCGGGGATGGTAATTCTTCAGGTGCGACCACCACTTAGAGAGGTAAGTTGGGATCTTGGAGAAGAGGTAGGTACCCCAAAGGAAGGCACAGGGAGCCGCAGGAAATCTTACCCTCAGCTGGTTGGGTCCCTGGTTCTGAGGCTGCAGGCGTAGTCTGGGCACTGGACTTTAAGTCCCAGTCGCTGGGGGGACGTCCTCGTGGGCTTATGTCACTCGGCACGGGTCGGGCTCGGCTCGTGCAGAGTGGGTTGGTCTTGTGCTACCTGGCTGGCACCAGGGGTATGGTTGTTGAAGCAGAGTCTCTGCTTATGGGAGTCCCAGTCTTTAAGAGGGTCGAGGCAGGCAGGTCCACTGGGTGTCCCAAGGTTGCTGTCCACAGGAGTAACCGGGATTAAGCAGAAGCAGGTTTCAGGATCGACAGGCCGGTAGGTCTGGGGCCAAGTCAGTTGGTGTCATCCTATAGTTAGCAGCTGCACGGCGGGTCTTCTTCTTCTTGATCGTCTTCTTTTATTATCAGGATCTGAGGAAGGAAGGTTAAAGGGAGCCCCTAAATACTGAATTAGGGCATTTCAGGTAGGGCAAGGGCAGGGACCAATAGGTCCCTGTCCTGGGGTAGCTACACCCCCTAGTCTGCTCCTCTCCGGTGGGAGGAGGGCAGGAGCCTAGCTGTGATTGGGCAAGGCCCCCCATCTTCAAGATGGACAGAGCCCAGGGTCGTGCTTTGACTCTCCTCTCCCACCTGTGGGGTGGGGTTGGCACAGGCTGGCACACCCCCTTCCATACATAGGGTTTCCCACCAGTCTTCCCTGCCAGAGTGGGGGTCAGCACCGGGGGGGGACAGTTGCTAGGTACAGCCAATTGTCTGGAGAAGTTCACAGAGGTGGCAGGCCTTTGAAGCTTCCCCCTGCCCATCCAGAGGGAGGAGACCTAGCACCTCACTCAGGATGTTCATTGTTGCATGCCCAGGAGAGCGGGGCTCTCCACCCAGGGGTCCAACAACATGTCTGCTGTGTGGCAGCCTAGGCAGACTCTCAGTCCAGACGTGGATTGTAGGTTTAGGTTTCAAGGGGCATCTCTAAGATGCCCTCTGGTGCATTTAACATTAAATCTCACACTGGCGGGTTTAATGCGCTGAGAAGTTTGATACCCAACTTCTCAGTATTCATTGAAGCCATCATGGTGCTGTGGAGTTCGTAATTTCGATCTCCCAGCACCGTATACTCTTAATGGCAGCACTGCACTTACAGTGCACAGGAATGGCCCTGGGCACTGTAGGGGCACAGGGCTCCTGCACCTGTGCCCACACCACTGGCATAGAGCACCCAGCTAGAGGGGTGACTGAGGTATGCCAGGGCAGTGGGTCTTGTGGGCATGGCACAAAGGGATGTGTGCCATGTCGACACTCTGTTTGGTTCTGTTCTTAGACACTCAGCCTGCAAAGGCAGTATGTGAGTGTCAGGGTACAGGGCCCCTAAGGGTGGTACAATAAGTGCTGCAACCCTTAGAGGTCTTCTCTGGTCACCATGGCCTGGGTACGTAGGGTACCATTTACTAGGGACAGACAGGTGGCCAGAGAGGCCAATTGGGTCTTAGTTTCACCACAGTTTTAGGGAAGGAGCACACGCCCTGGGTACCTGGTTGGCAGAAGCCCACTGCACACTCAGTCATAGCACATCAGCAGTTCAGCAAACAGTGGGGGCATACCAATGCAAGAAAGATGGCACTTTCTCACAAGAATGTATTAAACGAAACACAGAACAGAAATGTAGACACATGGCGTTACCCCTCGGGACACTCTGCAGGTCACAGCCTGCAAGACAAAAACCATGATGAAAAGGTGTGTCCTGCACACATCAAGGGAGAGAGAGAGAGCGAAGGAGAGAGAGAGGGAGAGAGAGAGATAGACGGACAGAGAGGGAAAAAGAGAGATAGATGGACAGAGAGGGGGAGAGAACGATAGACGGACAGAGAGGGAGAGAGAGAGAGAGAGAGAGAGAGATAAACAGACAGAGAGGGGGAGAGAGAGATAGACGGACAGAGAGGAGGAGATGGATAGACTGACAGAGAGGGAGAGAGATAGACAAAGAGGGGGAGAGAGACACAGAGAAAAGAAGAGAGGGACATGGAGAGAGAGTGCAGACACTGCGCTCCCAGGCCACACTGCTCACCTACAGCCACAGGTGTGTCTCCAACCACGTGCCGGTATGTAGTGCAGTTCACCGGGTCCCACATCTGAGACAGACTCGTCATCTGAAACAGAGTCTAGATACACGAATGGCAAAGTACATACAATTGCACGTGACATCATCGCCAGTCCGACCCTGCGCACACAGGCAGCTGCACCCCAGCGGTGCATGCCTGCCCCAGCACACCCAGGCCTCACTGCTCACCTGCCGCCACCGGCATGTAGAAATGAGGGCCCACAACGTGCCTGTACAAACCCGGGGCCCACGGACATGACACCCTTCACATCATGCAGCTCCGCTCTGCGGGCCACAGGTCTCACATTTGGTGCTGGGTCTTGATTTCTCCATGGCAGAGGACATGCCAGTGCCCCCCGCATCTTCGCAAGCTGCACACCCGCTCAGCCTCATAGGTGCCATTAACTTTGTGATCCAGGAGGTGACGCCACGTGGCGGTAGGCCCCCGCTGTCCGCTGGCTCAGGCCTACACTCCGGTCCAGCAGGGCACACAAAACCTGAGCCGTCCGAACCGCTGGGATGGGGCATCATTGCAAGCTGCACACCCGCTCTACACTTAAGGTGCCCCTACCTCACTGCACCAAAAGTCACTATACCGTGGGGGTCTACCTCTGCCGGCCGCAGTGTATCCAGTGCCAACAAGCCTGTACCCTCCATGATTGGGTATTGTGGTGCGGATGCCATCATTTCAGCTCCAGATCTGCAGAATGTGATGTTGCAGGTCCATGGGACCCCATGCCCACATGCACACCACACAGATACACCCAGAGAGAGGTTGTAAATGGCATTGTGCACGTGCGCCTGGCCCTTTTTATTGGCAGGGTCACATGTCCTGTGACACATGTGCTGGATGGGTGTGGTGTGGGTGTAAATCAGCCACAAGGGAGCGGCTGTAGATCACTACAGGGAAGTCCTGGCACGTGTAGCGTTGTTGTCCCCCCCCGGAGCATAAGCACAGTGGGCTGGCCTGGCAAATGGTATTCCAGCGTAAGGGTTTGAACAATGACCTCGGGGTTCTGGGCGTGATTTCGTACTGGGCTGGACAAGGAAGTAACTAATGCATGTGTCCCTGTTGTTGGTTTGGCGCCACTCAGACAACATTCAGCAATGTGTCACCCTGTGACCCAATTCCAACGACATGAGCCACATGGACATAGGGGGAATTCACTGACCCTACATTCATCAATACTACCCCACTCGAAAGACCATAGACACAACACATCAGTGTGAATCAGAATGTTTAATGCACATTCAGTGGAGTGTTGCATCTGGAGCAGTACAGTGTCATGCAAACCACACTTTACAATGTTGGCCCATGGAGGGCCAGCCACTGTCCTTCAGGGAATGACAAGTCCAAAGGAAGATGAAGAGTTCAGTCCGCAGTCTGTTTGCTGTGTCGTTGTTGATCAAACAGAATATGGCAGTCCATGTCTAGGTCCAAGGTGAGTGTTGCAGAGTGTATCAGGGGACAGTGGAAGGTGATGATGCAGAGGGCAGAACTAAGCTGAAACCGGACATTTGTTCTTGTACATAGTCGTCTCACATTTCCCTGCAACACCACTTGTGACTGGCCGGTGTCTACACCCAGTCGGCACCAGTTTTGTCCTGTGTTCTGTTGTGGATGTGTTGCGGGCTGGGCCACATTGTTGTCAGTGTTTCTGTGCTCTGCATGTTATGTGTGTGTGCTGCATTTGGGGGTGTGGCCCCTGCTGCTCTCTTTTGCTGCCCCTTATCCCTTTCCTGCAATGTGCCTTTGCCTTCTGTGCTTATACAGTGCTGAGATGTTGCATACTTGGGTACATTGGTCTCTTGGTGGGAGTTGGGAGTCTGAGGTATAGTTTGTCCGTAGATGTGCTCAGCTCAGTTGTGCATGTGTGCCATTGTGGCCATCACCCCCTGTCCCCAGTCCCTGGTCGTTACTCACCTTGTTGCTGTTGTGTCCGGTCCTGTTGAGCAGTGTCCAGTCCCCCGACTTCAGTTACAGTCTCCCCACTGATGACTGTGGACACCATTTCCTCCATGATGTCCAGCTCCTCCTGTGGTGCAGGACTCCCACCTCCAGTCTGCATTGCTGCCTTCCAGTTGTTGGGGAGTTTCAGCTTGGTTTTGCGCTTGACATCATTCCAGCACCTCTTGACCTATTCCATTGCCCTCTTCAGCACTCCCACTGCATTCACCTTGTCCACCATGGACTACCATAGTCCTTTTTGGTTTCCAATGACACAGTGGCGGTGACGAACAGTTGTCAATGGTGTTCGACCACCTCCGTTATTAGGATCCTGTTTTCCTGCGGACTGAACCGCTTCTTCTTACTCTTCTTCTCCTTGCCCTTCCCTGACCACGAGGTCCCAGGCTGGTCCTCCTGGGGGCTTTGAGAACAATGGAGCGGTGCACTCCCCTATCAGTATTGCGTCAATAAGGAAGCTTGATCAGTTTCTTTGTTGCAAAAATATAACAATTTTTATTTTCAATAATCCATTGGGGCTTGTGGGGTTCTGGTTCTCCTCCGTAGTTCTTCCGGCAACGTTCATTGTGCATCGCTGCTGTTTAGCATTTGTTTCTCAGTTTTTTTTCCTACTTTTATGGTGATTTTTCTGCCTGGCGCGTGTGAATTGCTGGCTTGTTGTTGGTTTTTGCTGATTTTAGTATTGCGATTGGCCTCATCGCAGCTTTTTTTGCATTCACGTCTCGCATTTTTGCGACGTGGTGTTGATTTTAACACGGTCAGTTGACATGTTATCTGGAGACTATCGCATGGTACAGCTGTGTTGAGAATGCTTGGTTAACACTGCGTAATATTCCTGCGATAGACTGCGATGTTGGAAGTTGCGTTGTTACTTTTGCGATGGTTATCACACGTTCTTGAGAATATGCCTCCTATGTGACTAGACGCTTTATGTTATACGATAGTCTGATATGATTCTCATCAATGGCAGGATAATCTAAAATTGCTCCCAATTTCAAGTACTTTGTTACTGATACTTTGTGGACTGTGATCAGAGTTTAATGTCCTACTGTTCTTTCCAGAAGAACTCTTTCAACCCTCATAATACTTACCTGAAATCTGCGAAGCATTTTACTGAAAGCTCAGTATAAGAACAAAATCCTGCAACAGGATTATGAGTGTAAACTTACTACTAGTAACTTTGGCCCCATAGGTGGATATATCCACCAGTGTACCAGAGATCGCCCTTTGGGAAAATACGGGAAAAACAATTGAAGTACATTATTCTAAAAAAATATATTAACAGTGTTTTAATGTAGAATTTACATGTAAAATAATTAAACTATCTAATTTTAACCTACAACTGATAAAATAAAATGTTGTGATACTTTAACTCATAGAATTAAATGAGCATTGAATAATTAATTTACTTATAATAATTTAATACTAAATAATTGATTTAAAACGATATTTGAAAATTAAATGCCACCCTCACTAGTGCATTAAGGTGATACATTTCTAGAAAATGGACTAATACTCCCTGGGCTAATATAAGCATGGTTTCTGCTTTGGAAAGTGTTTAATGTAATGCTCATTATTTTGTTTTTAAATCTTGTTTGTAAGTGTGAGTAGCTTACATATATATAAAGTGCAAGTTCGGTTCTTTCGTATTTCAGACTCACTGTCAGCAAACTGGTGTAATTAATTATCTTCTGAGAGCTGGCATATATCTACGGTTATGTTGATAATTTTTTACTCTTTTGTGTGATCGTTTTCAGCATATTTCGTTGCTATAAAGGTCAGCCTCTGAACTAGGACTTACCCTTGGTATTATCTCATTAACTGCTTTATTGAAGAGCAGAGAAAAGTATAGTGATTTTTATGATCAGGAAGCTAATAAGGGCTGCTGCTTTTGCTCATGAGTCGTGTTTGTTTTTCATAATTATCTAATACGTTTGTCTGTGGTGTTCCTTGAGTGTTGCTGACACGCACAGGCAATAGGCGGCACTGCAGCCGGGACGCACAGGCTATTATCAGTGCTTATGGATGTGATGATGTAGCATGGGCAAAGAAGAAATTCCAGCCATTAGAAAATGCGAAAGAATTACGGGGCATAATACCAAGCAATAGTGATAATTATCGCTATTGCTTGGTTAGAGACAAAAATTTACCGCTGAGCTGCGGCGAATTTTACTGCAAATAAACCTTGGTATTACCAAGGTTTATCGCAAATGCGATAAAAATCGCCGCAAAGGAATGAATATCGCTGAAAAGTCAGCGATATTCATGCATTACCGAGCTAATGCTCTTAGCCATGTGATCCACCTCCCATTGGATAACATGGCTAAGAACTGCTCAGGGCAGGTGTTAGCTTTTGGAAATATTCGCGCTTAGCGCGAATATCTCCAAAAGTTGGTAATAGGAGATAGCGATGTTAGCAACTGTTTTCAGTCGCTAACATCTTGGCACGCCCACTTTGCATGTCATTAGTGATAAATATCACTGACATGCAAAGTGGGGCCCAAGATGGTCGCTATCTCCTACTAGTTGTCGCTAACTGGTGTTAGCGACAGCTAGGTAATAGGGAGATAATTTTATCTCCGCTTTCTTGGCTTTTAAAGCCAAAAAAGCGGAGATAAACCCCCTTGATAATATGCCCCTACATTCCTTACTAATAAAAATGTAGAGATCAAGTGTGATCAGAAATGTTTTTTCATCAATCGGATGAGAAATGTTGGCTAAGAAAATACTTCCTTCCAATGGGAACAAAATGCGATGAAAATGGAGAAACCATGGGCAGACGAAGACAGCATTTTAATTGATTAGAAAATAAGGAGGCATAAACGCTGTCATAGAGGTTGGGCAAGATGCTAGGCCTCGTATATATTTGTGGAGAAATTGAGGGCGTGGAAACAGTTGCATGATGAAAAATACATTTATAGGAGATGGTCTTCTTTTGTGTTAAAGAACCACTGTCAGTGCAGAGGGGATTAATGATTCACCTTAGGTTGGAGGAAGAGGCGTAATTTCATGGGATGAGAAGGGCACATACAACATAAAACTGAGGGGTATATTCTCAAGAACGTGTGATAACCATCGCAAAAGTAACTTAACGCAACCTTCAACATTGCAGTCTATTGTGGGAAATGTACGCTGTGTTAACAAAGTATTCGCAACACAGCGGTACCATGCAATGGTCTCCAGATAACGCATCAACTTACTGCGTTAAAATCAACGCCAACACGCAAAAAATGAGAAACACGAACGCCAAAAAAGCTGCGATGAGGCCAATCGGGATACAAAAGGCTGCGAAAACCAGCGGGAGGCCTGCAAATCCCACGCGTCTGGTGGGAAAATGCACTATAAAAGCTACAAAAACAACACACCAGAAACAAACTAAAGTGCGTAGCAACATGGATGCACCATGAGCGCAATGCCCAACACAAACCCCACAAGCCCCACAGACCACCAGCAAGGAACAACGGGTTCGGGGAAGGCCAAGGAGAAGAGGGAGAGGAAGACCGGGTGCAGTCCGCAGCAAAATCAGATCAGCGTCACAGAGGTGACAGAACATAACCATCAACTGACCCACAATTAGACCACTGGAAATGCAGTTGGAATGTTGAGGAGGGCAATGGAGGAGGCCAAGAGGTGCTAGCGTGAACATATAAACCAGGCACAAAGCCGCTGCCAACAGGAAGGCAGCAACGGCGACAGATGGTGGGAGTCCTGCGCCACAGGAGGAGCTGGAGGAAATGGAGGCCACAGTCACCAGTGTGAAGACGGTGCAAAGAGTCGGGAGTGCATACACAGCTCGGGAGGACCTGATACAACATCAACAGGGTGAGTAGAGACCAGGGACTGGGGGTACAAGGGAAGATAGGCCCAATGGCACACATGCACAACAATGTGTAGCACACTGCACACCCACAATGACCCTGGATCATGTCCTTTATCCCCGTGGCACACTGCAGCACACACACATAGCAATGACAGCACATCCACATTGACGATAATGTGGTACAATGTGCAACCCTGATCCTGCAGAACAGAGGACACAACTGGCTCAGTACACGCGCAGAAACAGGCCTACTACATCTGACAGAGCTGGCAACTGTGAAATGGAAATGTACACTGTCCCGCATCTAAATCCTGCCCCTCCAAAACAGTCACAATGTACATTATCATACAGTCTGCATGTAAACAAGAACAATGCCCCAAAATACATGTCAACACAATGTCAACATGCATCTCCCCTTCACATTGTAGAGGGACACACAACACCTCCACAGAGCACAGAAGACCACACATCAGTGATGCCGGAGAGGACCACCACACCCTCGACACTGACGCATTACAAGAGCCCATGGACATCCCACGTAACCCACCACCAGGATCAGGGAAGCCAAGCTACTTAGAGGAGAACCCAGCCCCTGCAAGAGATCAAACAGCATGAAGCAAGCGCAAGCATGGCAGGCTCACAACACTTCACTGACCCACACATGGCACCCCAATGCCAGGTGTCAGAACCCCAAAAGGAGGTGGCTGAACAGGTGCGGGTGTGGTCCGAACCCATGGAAGGCGAACTAGATCACATACGTGGGTGTCTATTACCCTTCAGGGACCACCTACACTCCACAAAGGAGACCCACACTGCCATAGAGACACAAGCAGATGCACAATCCCAGTACAGAACCTCGCCCAGGGACACTCACATATCAGTCCATACCCACGTTGGCTCTGCGTACGACGGCCCAGTCCACTCCCCTTACGAGTTGAGTGGGTGACGACAAAGCTACATGTCCAAGCTCTAACCTGCTGCCTGAGGTGACATGCCTGTGTCCGCTGTACACAGCAAAATGTAATGTTGTAGGGTCCAGGGCCCTCATGCATACAACAAGATCACAGGGACACATGCAGATATTATGTTGAACTGGCTACGGGCAAGTGTGCCCAGCCCCTTTATGTACACGGATGCTTGTGCTGGATGTGTGTGGGGTGAGTATAAGCCAGCCCGCACGGAGTGCTTCATGCTAGCAACAACTTGAACAGTGGACACCAGTGCAATGGAAACAGAAAACACCTGCATTACAGAGTCAACTGCTGAGCAACAAGGAGGGACCCGGAGCAAGTATAGAGGTCACCCAACATACAAACAGAAGTGTCCGTGACTTCAGTGCACTGAGGCTGGGACACTAGAGCTGAGCGCACTCATGTGAAGAAAATGTCTAGGATTGTGTCCCTTCTGGACATTCCTGATGTAGCTGCAGTGGTGAGGGGGGTCACACCTCTATCATCTTCCTCATCGTCGTCCCAGGTCCCCCACACTGCCAGAAGTGACAGGGCTGCGTGAGCTCTCCACAACACATAACCAAAACAGTAATGGACGATGATGCGTGGTGCACTGAGTTAGTGGCACCTGGAGTGCTCAGCAGGGGATCAAGCAGAAGATAGCATCCATGACAGGTGCAAGTAACTCCGTCAGTCTGTCAGTATGACTGTTTTGACACTGGCAGTAGGCAGTTGGAGTTGGTCCTGGTGGTGGTGGTGTGTGTCTCCTGAGGTGATGTGACATCCGGGCAGGTCAGGACTAGGCATGAGCGAATTTTGCGGATCTCGCGTTCGCGAATTTTGCGGATTTGCGGATTCGCAATCCGCAAAATCCGCGAATTCCCGCGAATTTGCGGATTTTTTTTTTTTGTGTTCGCCCGTGTTTCTGCCAGTTCGCGAGGGTTTTGTACACTTTCGCAAATTGCGAACTTACCTGTCGGGTCGCAAGTTTCGCGAACTTGTTGTTTCTACGTGTCCAGCCTGTTTGGGACACTCTTCTTCATCACTGCCACTCTCTGTCACCACTGCCACTCTCTGACTACTCATGCCACCCTCTGGCCCACCCATGCCACCCTCTGTTTCATCACCACACCCTCTGGTTGTCCAGTGTACATTATTTTCGGCAAAGCAAAGCACACCTTCCCTGCCTCAAGTGACCTGAATTAATTTGGGGCTGATTAATGTGTCACAGAATATTTTTTTTAGCTGGCACCTGCTTCCTTAGTGCGCCCTGATTAGTGATCTTTTGCACTTGCTAAGTGCTTTCATTGTTGCAAAATTAGTTACAACACCTGCCCTGCCCCAACTGACAATAATGAATTAGGGGCTGATTAATGGATTTTAACTTCCAGCCTGGCTCCTGCTTGTCTCCCTTAGCTGTAATTCAGGACCTTTGTGGCATATGTGTAACTATTCTGAGGTTCAGAGCAGGGTCACATAATAGTTTCAACTGGCAACTGAACTCTGGAGGGGCCCCTCAAGAGCATGATGCAGAGGTCTGGTGTTATCCGAAAGCAGCAAATTGAGGAGTGGAAAGCGACAGCCTAGTTGCCACCACCAAATCGCTATCAGCTACATGAGGATGTAAACTAGCCCCTAGTCCATTGACTCAGACACCACCAATGTATGACCAGAGAGTGCCCATGAATGTCAGGTAACAGACTTAGTGGCACCTGGGCTGAGAGGGGATGCAGTCTGCGATGATTCCGGTACACTGATGTGAACTCCGTCATTGCTAAATCAAGACTCTGTGACCTACTGGACTGCAGTTTAGGCCGGAGGCAGCAGTCAGCAGTGGCCCACAGCCATGTGTCGTTGGCTCGCAATGCACAGATTTAGTGACACTAGGGCAGTTGTCTGTAGTGTTTGATCACCTCCGTAATGATGATCCTTTTTTCCGCCCAAATGCAACGCATCATCCTCTTACGCCTCTCCTTGCATGCAATGATATGCCTTTGAATAATCGATGTCCAGTTCCAATTCTGTGATCTACTCGATCCGCATGGGCCCACAGAATCTTGCAGTTGTGATGTACAACTAAGTCCTGGTGGCACCACATCAAAGGGTGCAAAGTGGGATACTCTCAGCCATAATTAATGTGCTCTGCCATGGTGTAATCAAGACTTAGTTCAAAATGTGTGACCTACTTGTCCGCTGTGCATGCCGTTGGAGTACGTCAACGAGAAAGGAGTACTGAGGGCCTGTGTTGCAGAGGCCGTGATGGCCTGAGGTGGCTGCCAAGGTCACAGGCCTCGGGCTTGGAGATTGCACTGGCACATGGTGGGCCATCTTTGACACACGCCGGTGTCGGCAGGTGGGCATTGAGGCCTGGGTGTGCAGGGGCAGGTAGGACTGGTTTGGGTGCAGCAGGCGCACAGGATCACTGGCAACACTGCTCACGGCGTCAGCCTCGTGGCGGGGTGAGAGGCGCCGCCCTGGCAGAGATGTTGGGCATTCCGGAAGAGAACCACGCCCAGAGTTGCATGCCTGTTATTCACACCCCTTACCCTGGTCTGGCGTACGCTGGGCCAGCCCACTCCGCTCACGCTTACGGGGGGAGGGGGCATAACAAGCTACATTTCCGTGATCTTCCCCACTGGCTGGAGTGACATGGTTGCGTCCACTGTCCATAATACTCTAAACAACAGCAGTGTGTGTCGGCATGGATGTGTGCGTGTTATGCTCAGCACATCCACGCCACACTTGGCATTGTGTACCTTCTCATTCATGGGTCACTTTCCTGCTTCGCAAATGCCTGGTCCCCGCCTCTTCCGACATTCTGCTATTGTATGGCCGAGGTGCCATGCTGTTGATGGCTAATGCACATGACTGGCCCAGGTTCCCACAGTGAGTTGTGCTGTAGTGTCTGGTGGGTGTACATGTTGTATGTGAGCTTGTGACATGTGCATTTCCTGTGTTGCATGATTGGGGAGTTAAGGTGTGTGGTGTGTGCATTTGGCATTGGTCAACGAACAGTGCCTTTCCGTTGATGCCATCCTGGTGGTGCAGGTTGATGATGGACTGTCAGAAGGTATAGGAATAATGCACACTGCCTGGGTGGTTTGTGGCGGCCTTGGCAGAGATTCCCTGGTGGTCCACTATTGCCTGCACATTGGTGGGATATGTGCGCTTTCTGTTGCGCTTATTGTGTGCAGTGTTGCCAGGGGCCACTAGTAGGACATGTGTGCAGTCAATTGCCCCCTGACACATGCGGGAAGCCAGCTGCGGCGTACACGCCTTGCTTAGTCTCCGGCTGTTCCTGTGCAGTGTGTGGGAAGTATAGATAGTGGGGTACCAAGCTGATGGTGCCATCCATGACCGTTGTGAGGGACTTTGATTGGCCTGGCTGTGTGACTCCTCTGTCTCATGCAGATGTTGGTTGGAGGGTACCAGAGGCCAACACGTGCAGCACGGCCAACAGCTTTGTCTGAGGTGGGATGTTGGTTGTCTGCTGTGTTGGTACCATCGGCCTATGGGCAATGGTGGTCAGGATGCAGAGGAGAGTTGTCCCTTTGAACATGTATTGGACAATGACATTCTCTGGTGTTGGGTCTGTGAGGTTGGTGCATTTTCGGAGGGTCGCTGTCTTTGTCTGCGCTGCCTCAGTGTTGGTCGGGGGGGTGGCCGGGGGTGTCTGGGAGGGGTGGTCCTGGGGGTGGTGGCGGTGGGTGTTGCGGCCCTCTCGGGTGTCCGGCCTGCATATTCAGTGACTCCATGGCATATGTTGTTCATCAGGTGTGGGTCTGGGCTCCCTTTTGTGGTGCAGGCTGCCATCCGACTTTACACCAGGTCAGAGCAGGTGTTAATTTTCCGCTGCTAACGCGCCTTTTTGCCTGTTTTGAGTTCATATCGCCGATCTGGCTGGTCATTGAGAATGTTGCGGAGTGGTGTTGTCGCGGCTTTTGGCACAGGAACGCCTACTCTGCATCTCATTAGCGATAGTTGCGGGAGTCATCTGTGGCGATGATTTTTGCGTCTGCTATCGCGTGTAAACTGGTGTTATGGGCTGTTAACACCAGCTTTTGAATGGGCGATATATTTATCCGGACTTTGGCTGCAATAAAGTGCCGTTCACTCGGCGATAGCTCCTTGAGAATATGCCCCTATTTATGGATAGATATCAGTGAAAGGGAAATCGAGTACTTTTTGCTCCTGTTGTTTATGATGTCAATGTTATTCCCTTCTCTGCTACAAATACATGCTATTTACACCAACATCAATACAACCTCATACACTGCACTTCCACAAAATTTGTAACAAAAGGAGTTGCTGTGTTACACTTCACTGCATTTGAGTAAATGGGCCACTGCTATCACCACAAACCATTATCATCAGCCCAATTGACTTATCTGAAAAGCATCTGGCCTCTTTGATGGGTTTCAATGTAAGCATATTGTATCCATTTGGTGTTGATTTTTTTGGGGGGGAATGATAAAGGGTGGTATTTTTGTAAATAATATTTTAAACGAGATAGTTATGTCAGACGACATGCTGACATTTATATTCTTGTATAGCCGCTCCAAACTGCATTTGCGTATTTAAGTAAAAGATTCTATGACATCATAAAGCTTTTTTTTCATGAAACTGTTTTTATTGATGAAGGAAAAAACTAAAGAAAAACATAAAGCAGCATTGATATAGTAATGAATTCTGCAGCACATACGTACACTTTTCAATACCTTTGGAATTTTAGTAGCACAGTGCAAGCCCATCCGTTTAGCTATATCGATGTTTATATCCATGAAATAATTCACACCTAGTAGCTGAGATTTAAGAAGCAAATATATGCGCCATTTCATTCAACATCATAAAACTTTACACTTATGTCGGGTGTTAGACACCTGGTAATACTTTTACTTTTTTTTTTATCCAACCCACACGAACCGTCGCACTGGACGGCTAAGCTAATCCACCCAATACGATATGTTACATATTTAAGGAAATGCCAATTAACAGTCATGTATCTTATCCTGTTTGGGATTTTCCAACCTTGTAATTAATTAAATAACCGACGACTTATCAGGGGTCTTGAATGGTGTGGAGAATGTCTATTGTAGTGTGTGATAATATGCAGTACATGTTAACAGGACTGAGACACACTCAAGAGAAGAGAAGCCCCTTTGACTGGTAGTGTAAACGGCCAACTTCAAGACAGGGGTTACTCCACACTGGTCCGCTAGCTGCAGATATTTTTAGGCTTGGGTACCCTGGACTGACAGATACCTCCCCCTCTGAACGTAACACTAGAACCCGAAAACCGGCCTCATCCTGGTTGGTCTTCATTATTGAGGCACAGCTTTGATCTTAGGGTACAGTTAGCGAGGTATTAAAGTCGAAGAATGCCCATTGCTTTTAAGGTGTCCCATTAACAATATGTGATTGATGGAATGTCTGCCCACATCTCATTCACTGGCAATTGGGCAGAATGCATTTAAATTTTTTTATGATGATCCTGGCCAGCGCATGCATTGCTCTGCGAGGCATGCTGTATTCAGTATAAGGGCTATAGGGAACTTTGGACACGTCCAAAGTTTTTGGTTGATTAGTTGGCCTACTTTTTAAAACTCTATTTCTCTGATTGGTTAATATTGTACATCTGTCCCGCCTTTTGGTGACTGGTTCCCACCCAGTGGACATCATCAATTGATTTTTTAGTTTGGCCAGCTCTGGCCATCTCTTGACCCCTTGCTGGGACACCCTCCCCTCCCTCCAATCACACCCAAATGCAGTGTCCATCCATGTCGTTATCTAGAGGGCGAAAAATTTGGCCACTTTTCTACAGGCCACTGGCCTGTTGAAGAACGCGATGGGATCCCGGAGGCAATTTGATTTGTATTATTTTTAGTAATCTGTTCATGAGTGGCGTTGAAATCCCAGGAGTGACTTTATCACTCTCTTCCCCCGTTTCTACTTTTCTTGTTTCTCTTTTCTCGCGTATACCGGTTCCCTCTTTCAAGTGATTCCTGTTTATTTGACAACTTTGGCAATTTTCACACCATAGCAGCCTCTTTTGTAGAAACTTGGCCAGAGAAATGCTTTTGTTTGCGTTTCTCCTGCAAAACTGATTCCGTTTTTTTCCTTTGAAAATGTCAAAAGTGAAAGAAGCCAACGTTATTCTTGTCTGTTATTTTGTCGATGTTGATATCTTCGAGTGATATCCATTTGTTACATGTGCAAATCCTGCATGTCTGACTGGTAGGCTTCATTCCATTCACATGTTCAGCTAGCATGACCAAGCCATGCAGCCTAGCAGTGGCGGCTGGTGACATTTGAAAGTGGTAGGGCGTAAAATTTTCGTTGGTGTGTACCACGGCGAGCGAGCATAGCCAGCAAGCCCTAACAACCTAAGAGCATTTGTGGAAAATCAATATTTACATAGAAAAACTGTGTCTGCAAAATCCGGTGACTGTCATAAACTCATCGTGACCACCTCTCTCTCTCTTTGACCCATTCTACCCCCTCTCTCTCTCTCTCACACACACACGCTGGCACGCACGCACACTCACACACACGTCAGACTGTCGTGGCTCCAACAGTGCACATCACTGATCTAATGCAGCTCTCAGTAAGATTATAAAACAGGGTTCCTAGCATGGCTCTAGAAATGCTCCCCAAGTCCGAACTCTGGGATTCTGCTGCTTGTGTAAAGCTAGGAGTGGAATCAAGACCCCTCTAATGCTGCCCTGAGCAGCAACACAACACACAGTCCTGCTACCTAGCACTTCATCGCGCTATGCATAACATAAAAATTTTTCCAGAGGTGTATGAAACCTCCTCAGGAGTACAGAGTCAGCCTTTGACACACTTGTGTGGTGAGAGGACACGGCTGTGTGCAGCCGTCTGCGGGAAACTGGCTCGGCCTCTATAGGTCCTGATGATAAGGTCCTAGTTCCCTGTGTGATTTTCCTGCAGTTGTTAGGGTTGCGTAGGAGGTATTTACCTTTACCAGTAATTACTGGTTGTGTGCTACATTTACTATTTTGGTGCTACAGTCATTATGTGTTTATGTGCTAAGTGTTATACCTACAAATATTATTTCTAAAAAGTGCCTACCCCTGACAGTGGTCCAGGTGGCCCTGTCCTGTACATAATCCCTTGAAAATTCTGCCCGTGCCTGTTGGCCCATTGTAAAGTGTGTGTGTGTTATCTAATGTGTTTTTACTATAATACAAAGGCTATTTTTTATATAACCTTGTGTGGAGTTTCCTTTGTGGTGGGCCTTGGGTGTTGTTGCTGGGTGTGCGCGCAAACGCTTTACACATCGCCTCCGAGATTAGCCTTGCTGCTCGCGTCACGTTACCTAGAGGGTGAGCAGGGGTTATCTTGGTGTGTAACTCCCTTGCCCTGACCTTAGACATGGTGATCTCTGACTGACTTTGGCATGAGCTTTGGCCAGCCGGGGTCACGGGTCTAACAAGGACTTTGTTATTAATTGAAAGAAAGGATTACCAGTCTCCCAGAGCTCCGTCAGTATCCTATCGGAAACCAAGCCTGTGGTTTAAAGGAAAAAGGTCACACGCCGGGGTCAGACCTAATGCCACTCGGCAGGGACAACTTTACTCTTGGCATAATAATCAGCCACATACCCAGTCGGCACATATATTGATCTGCGCTAATACATCCTCTCCTAGGTAAGATACCCTGTGTGAAAGGTCATGTGCCCTTCTAGAGGATAAACTAAAACAATTTGAGGCCCAACTAAGCCAAATTGAAAGTACCATAACTGACATTATTCACAAACTAACCACTTTTGAAAATGCCTGGCCTGCATCAATACTGTTGACTAATCTTATGATGAATAACAGAGTGGTCACCTCAAGCTAATCTTCTGCAAATAGTAGCCCCGCAGTAACTGTGGCGGCCAGGAGAAATCAAAGGACACTGATAGACCATGCCCACTCTGGGTATTGCCTAACCCTTCATGTGAGGGTCTCACAGACACACGCAAACCTGACACATTGGGAAATACTATCACTAGTCATATCAAATCTGTTACCTGTTTTCTTGCTAAAAAAACAAACAACTGGATTTGCCCTCTGCATCCTGCCCTTATGTTTTGGTACTGGCATGAGTTCCTCGCCTTAAGGAATCCCAAACAGAATTGTGGATAGAGCTATGCAATAAGAGTGCTAATTGGCTTATCAACCTCAAACGAGGGCTGGGTTGGCCATTCCAGGAACGATATAGATGGGGACAGCATTGTCGTGAATTTCCGTAGACCTTAAATTGTCAGAACCTTGATGGGAATCCAGGAGATTACTGACAACTTTCACACTGTTATTTGTTCACTCTCATTAGGCTATTTTTACAAACCAAATGTGTAGGGGGACCCACTAAGATCCCTAAATCACAACAGTCCCAGCTCTCAGTGGGTACTTAACAACAGGTTTTTCCCTTTAAGAGAGCTTGAGTGGTTGGATTGACTTGGTCACATACCTCTAGACAGTAATGTAGCTATATTCCTCCTTCCCTGTGAAATCGCTACAATGTGTCACTGTCACACCCTCTGGTTGTATTCAATGTTCGGGAAATTCGTTCTTGAGAATCTTAAGCTAGAAAGTGGCTGGCCTTCACTGTACAATTATGATACCTGACTGGTTAACCTTTAAAAGACAGTATGATATTCAGATGTTTCTGGAAACTAGGCCTGGGCCGAGTTTGCAGAGTTTTACTCCACGGAATCCATGAAGTGAAGGAAAACAACGCCACGTAGGCATGGGCGGAAAATCCGTTCCGCTCGCGGATTTTGCGGATTTTCGGGAAATCCGCAATCCGCGAGATTTGCGAATTTCCTGCAAAATCCGCAAATCCGCGAGCAGCGGATTTTGCTCGCACTGCTCGCACTGTTCGCGTGAGTTCGCGCCCCGCGAATAAGTGCGAAATTGCAGAAATACGATCTAAGCAAAACTGAAAGTAACTACTTACCAGGTTCAAAAGTTCAGGCACATCATTAGTAGCCATTTCCTGTAGTGCTTCCTGAGGGGCCCCTCCAGAGTTCAGTTGCCAGTTGAAACTATTATGTGACCCTGCTCTGAACCTCAGAATAGTTACACATATGCCACAAAGGTCATGAATTACAGCTAAGGGAGACAAGCAGGAGCCAGGCTGGAAGTTAAAATCCATTAATCAGCCCCTAATTCATTATTGTCAGTTGGGGCAGGGCAGGTGTTGTAACTAATTTTGCAACAATGAAAGCACTTAGCAAGTGCAAAAGATCACTAATCAGGGCGCACTAAGGAAGCAGGTGCCAGCTAAAAAAATATTCTGTGACACATTAATCAGCCCCAAATTAATTCAGGTCACTTGAGGCAGGGAAGGTGTGCTTTGCTTTGCCGAAAATAATGTACACTGGACAACCAGAGGGTGTGGTGATGAAACAGAGGGTGGCATGGGTGGGCCAGAGGGTGGCATGAGTAGTCAGAGAGTGGCAGTGGTGACAGAGAGTGGCAGTGATGAAGAAGAGTGTCCCAAACAGGTTGGACACGTAGAAACAACAAGTTCGCAAAACTTGCGACCCGACAGGTAAGTTCGCAAATTGCGAAATTGTAAAAACCCTCGCGAACTGGCAGAAACACGGGCGAACACAAAAAAAAAAAAATCCGCAAATTCGCGGGAATTCGCGGATTTTGCGGATTGCGAATCCGCAAATCCGCAAAATTCGCGAACGCGAGATCCGCAAAATTCGCTCATGCTTAACGCCACGCTCCACAAAGTTCCACAAGCGGCGGAGTATGTTTGATCCCGCTGCTCGCACTGTTTTTAGGAGTTGGGAGTTTGTCCCCCGCTGTAAAATCAGCGAGGCAGCACTCCACGTCACACCAGGGGGCACTGCTGCTTTCAGCCACTCGAGTAAACATTCTCACCCAAATTGAGAAATCTCGCTGAGAGGAAGCCCATTGTCATTTTTGTCTCATCCCACTGGCGAGCAGCGCAAGAGAAAAAACTCCGCTCCACATCACTTCGCAGAGCTGTGCGGGACTCCACACTGCACAGAGCGCAAAGTGGGCATCGCTCCATGATCTCCACCCACCCCTACAGGAAACCTGGATTACACAGGAAATACTAATTGATGGGTTCTAATGCCTTGGCTACCCTGCAACACCTTCCCAGTCTGGGCGTGTTTCGGGTGGCTCAGCTATTTGTGTGACTCTCTCGGCGAGAGGTAGTGCTGAGTCAATTGTAACTAGTAATGATACTTTACAGGTTGTATGATTCAAGAGAGATGTAAATTTGTATCTTATCATATTTTATAACAAAGATTTTAACAATGTCCCGTACATCAAATTTCCGATTTTTTAAAATTATATTTCATCTTTGGAGAACGAAGGTGCAGCTAAAGAATAAGCCTTAGGTGGTTTAATCATGAATGCGCTGAGGCAAACCACCAGTCGCTTAAGGTGCTCACAGCTACCCCAAGGGATCCCTTGGAAGTGGCAACCCATCATAAAGAATATAAAGAGGTTACCTATAGGAAGAAGAGGGAAGTACTGCAACATCAATGTGATTACTTAGTGCTGTCAGAAGCAACAAGGAATGGCAAATCATTTTGGGGGATAGCATCTGACATGAAGCGCCTGAGTCATTTAGCCACCCCAATAACTTTCCATATTGCCAGGGATACCAGGAAAGTCCACTTTACCAAAATGTGTGCTGCCATTGAAGTCCCCAGCACCCCCATTATGGAACATACCCTCTAGGAATTCCAAGTTACCTTGAGTGAGGTGGAAGACGCCATTGGTTATAGTGTAGGTGGCAAGGCCCTCGGCCCAGATGGCGTCCCAACTGATCTTATCAGACATAGTCTTGAGTTCTGGGCACCTTTATTGGTGAATGCTTTTAATGACCTGACCCATTCCTCACTACCCAGCTCCTAACTACCTCTATTATAGTGCCAATCTCTTAAAAGGGAGATCGCTAACAAACTAGCTGTTGTAGACCCATCTCTTTGATTGACACCACGGATAAGATTCTTGGGAGGGTCCTCAATAATAGAATAAGAGCATGGGAAGTGGCAAAGTCTATTCTGTATCAGTGCCAATACAGTTTTAGAAACGGAATTGGAATGATTGAACAATGTTTTTTGCGAAACAATCTCCACTATATTCAGCCTTTATGGGTCTGACCTCAGTGCTTGATTGTCAGCTTTGTCGTCATATGTGTGATTTGGGATGTATTGGTTTTGTATTTTCTGTATTATGTTTTTTCTGTGTGTCTTGTAAGGACAGTTATTTCGTTTTTTACATTTGTAGGTTTGTCGGTTAGTCATGGTCTATTTGTCAGTGAGTTGATTATTTGTATAGTGTTGTTAATTTTTCTCTTTTTTAGGAATTATTTTGTCTTGTAATTTTTTTGTTTGTTATACATGTGAATGATGTTATTGATTGTGTATTCACATTTATTCATAAAAAAATAATGTGAAAAAAAGAAAGTATTTATGGAAAAACATGTTTTGTACAAAAAAAAGTAAGGAATTTTAATATGAAGAATAAATAACTGTGACTTCAGTTTTTCTGTGGGTGACATGGTTATTATATATAGAGCTACTGCCCATTAATATTTAGGATTGTGGGGGTTTTCCTTCATGTTCTTTATTGTACTTTTCCTGGTTTGGAATTTCCCCCAGAACTAGCATTCTCAGGCTTTTGTTCTTTAGCGGGTGGTGATCCTCTCTGGCATCACAGATGTGTTGTCTTCTGTGCTTTGCTGGAGGTGGTGTGTGCCCCTCTGCAATGTGAAGGGGAGATGCATGTTGACATTGTGTTGACATGTATGTTGGCGCATTGTTCTTGTTAAAATGCAGACTGTATGACAATGTTCATTGTGACTGGGAAGTGCTGGATTTGAATGCGGGACCGTGTACATTTGGACTACATGACGGATGTGAGGTTGTACGTGTAAATTACCATTTCACAATTTCCAGCTCTGTCAGATGTAGTAGGCATGTTTCTGCGTGTGTGCGGAGCCAGTTATGTCCTTTGTTCTGCAGTGTTGGGTTTGCACATTGTACCACATTGTCTTTAATGTGGGTGTGCTGTTATTTCTATATGTGTGCGCTGCAGTGTGCCACGGGGATCAGGGACATTATCCAGGGTAATTTTGGGTGTGCAGTGTGCTACAAATCATTGTACATGTGTGTCATTGTGCCCATCTCCGCCCGCCCCCAGTCGCTGGTCAATACTCACCCAGTTGATGTTGTGTCAGGTCCTCTCGAGCTGTGTCCGTACTCCCTACTCCTTGCACAATCTCCACACTGATGACTATGGCCTTGGTTTCCGCCAGCTCCTCCTGTGGGGCATGACTCCCACCTCCTGTCGGTTTGTGCTTGGTTTAGGTTGTCACATCATGCCAGCGCCTCTTGGAATCCTCGATTGGCCTCCTCGACACACCGACTGCATTCCAGGTGGTCTACTTGTGAGTCAGTTGATGGTAGTGTTCTGTCACCTCTGTGACTCTGATCTGGTTTTGCTGCGGCCTGCACTCTGTCTTCCTCTCCTTCTTCTCCTTGGCTGTCCCCGTACTCAATGTTCCTTGCTGGTGGTCTGTGGGGGTTGTGCGGTCAGGGTGCATCCATGTTGCTACGTGCTTTGGATTGTTTCTGGTGTGTTGTTTCTGTAGTTTTTATAGTGCATTTTCCCGCCAGACGCGAGGATTTGCAGGCCTGTCGCTGGTTTTCACTTTTGCGTTCCCGTTTTGCATTTTTGTGGCTTTGCGTTGATTTTAACATGCTATCTAGAGACAATCGAATGGTACCGCTGTGTTGAGAATGCTTCATTAACACAGCGTTTTTTCCCGTGATAGACTGGGATGTTAGAAGTTGCAATGGTTATCACACGTTCTTGAGAATATGCCCCATAACTGTTACCATACTATTATCCTCAAGAGAATGTTATCACCATGATCAGTGCATTATACTTTTACTGCTTTCCAGACCTTCTACAATGTTATCCTACACAAAGCCCCAACAAAACAAAACACTCCCAATTATAAAATAAAAGTTTCTACCATGGAATAAATTGAACATGCATTGGAAGGCAGGTAATGTGATGATTTTAAGGTTCCCCCAACTTAGGGTGAAGACCTGGAGGTTGACAAGGAAAGCAACGTCGCGTCACGCTGAACTATTAGTGGTGGTCCCGTCGCCCTGGGACCACCAGAGGCTGAGTTATAGATAAAAAGGCAAGGCCCAGCAAAGCATTATGGGACGAGTTTACAGCAAGCAATGATTTTTATAGTGGTGGCTTTACCAAACAAGACAAACTTCACCTACAGAAAATTAACAGATTATACAAGTCTGCTATCAAAAAAGCTAAGAAAAGGTACTATTCAGTAACCCTGGGCAAAGCACTACTCTACGCTTGCGGAATTTGCGAAGTTTGCGCAACTTCGCACTACGCGAACTGCACGTAGCACAGTGCGAACACGCGTAGTTGCTTGTTCGCGGTCCTGAACGTCATGTTCGCGACCGCGAGCAAGCAAAAATGACATCCTGGCGAGATTCTCAACGCTGGAGGTAAGGTTTCTCATTGTGAGTGGTTGCGCATGCTCGCGACCGCTCTCAATGAGAAACTACCAGTTCGCGTTGAGAAAGCTGCAGCTCGAGTAATAATCTACTCGAGCAGCAGAAAACTACAGCTCGCACTGTGCAAGATGCCGTTTTCAATGATTGCACAGTGCCGGATGCTTGTCCGCACTATGCAATCATTGAAAAAGCATCTTGCACAGTGCGAACATGCTACTACGCAGCTCGCGTAGTGCTACGTGAAGTTCGGGTAGTGCGAAGTGCACTTCGCGTAGCTTCGCGTAGCGCTACTTCATGAACTACGCCCACCCCTACTATTCAGACATAATTCAAAATGCTAAATGTGAAAATAAAGAATTCAATACCCAAGGAATTTTGCAAACTAAATTGCCTAGAAGGAACTCATCCTGTTACTCAAGATTTCACAGACAAACTGGCAAATCATTACACAGACAAAGCAGACACATTGGAATCGTACTTAAAACAGAAACAAAGCACCAGCACTACTCCTTGTACAAAACAACAATCCAAGAATACTCTAATCAAGCCTCTCCGTTCCTTCCAACACATCTCACACAATGAATTTATGGACCTGGTCAAAGCAAGCAGGCCTGCCGGCAGCCCTTCTGACCCCTGTCCACCTCAAACTTTCAGGATAATTCTTTTAACAACCTCTGCTGCTACTCCAGTAAGAAGAATCATCAACGATTCCTTAACTGCTGGAATATTTCCAGAAGAACTCAAAAAGTCATACATACGTCCTCTACTGAAGAAAAGAAACTTGGACGCGCTGAACCCTGACAACTACAGACCCATTACAAATGGACCGTTTCTGGGCAAACTGATAGAAAGAGCAGCGTTCGCCCAGATGTCACAATTCATTGAAGAGAATGACAAACTTTCCCTGAATCTGCCCTCCTTGCCATCTGGGATGACCGAAAGAATACAGTTGACCGCAATGGGGTTGCTGCGCTACTCCTCTTGGACCTCTCAGCTGCCTTTGACACGGTTGACCATGACACTCTGAAAAAAAGACCCAATGAAGCCGGCAAAGAGGGAACTGTTTTAGACTGGATCGCGTCTACCTTCGAAACAGAACTAATGTTATCCATACACTACCTTTTCTAGTCCAAACCATACTCCACAAAAGCAGGGGTCCCTCACGGTTCTATCATCTCGCCAATACTTTTCCACATCTACATGAAGACATTACCAGTACCTATCAATACATTTCACCTTACGTCCTATAACTATGCAGATGACACGCAAATACTCCTTCAACTGGAATGCCCCAAAGACATTGGAAAATCACCAATTTTCAGCGGTCTCAGAGCCGTGGATCAGTGGATGACCTGGAGCCATCTCAAATTAAATGCTTCAAAAACTGAAATACTCACCTATGGCGTTTGGAAACATTACAACCCGCTTGCCGCATGGCCTGATGAACTGGGATCACTGCCTAAAGCATCGAAGGAAGTAAGAAACCTCAGAATGACCATGGACTCAAAGCTGTCGATGAATGTCCAAGTGGATAAACTAGCAAGATCAAGCTTTGCTACTATAAAAACGCTGCAACAAATTTTCCCTCATTTGGGATTTCCACACAAGGTCCAAGCTACCATCTCCCTTGTTCTGTCCAAACTCGATTACGCCAATAGCCTCCACCTCAGAACACCTTTAACGACCAAGACTACAACGGATTCAGAACTCGGCTGCCAGACTACTCTTGCATATCAAACCTCAAGACCACATCTCCACTGCTATGCAAGCCCTGCATTGGTTACTGGTTGCCAGAAGATCCAAGTTCAAGCTGCTTTGTATCACCCACAAAGCAATACATGGAATGGGACAGCTCTTCATGAGGAATAAAATCACCAAACACATTAAACAAAGGAACCTCCACTCTAAAGGAGCATCTCGCCTCAAAATGCCACCATACAAGAAAAAAAACATGGGTGGCACATCCCTCTCTGTTCAAGCAGCCAAACTATGGAACTCTTTACCCCCCAACATAAGGTCCACCGACAACCACCTTATCGTCAGAAAACTACTCAAGATTTGGCTCTTCCCCACATAAGCACCATATGCAAACATAAATTTACAGCATATCCCTCTGTATACAAGCATTTTTTCACTATAGATATGCACCTATCTTTGTGTATTACTTTGTATAAACATGTAAAATAATTATCTTGTTGAGAGAAAAAATAATAATATTAAATAAATAAAAATCATCTTTGGTCTACATGTACATACTTCCATTGTGCATCTATGTACCTTCCATGTACCTGGATCTGTGTGTCTGTTACTTTTCTCCTGAAAAAGCATATCCAATGCACTACCCTATTTCTCATCCTGTGCCCCTATCAATATCTTTAATCTACATATACTTACCTCCTTTATGTATCTGTATACTTTCAATGTAATTATGGATCTATATGTTTAACACTTTCTTCTAATTTAGCATTTCCAATGCACTACCCTATTTCTCAGCCTATACTTCGCTCAATATATCTTCTAGCCCAACCTTCTGACTCATCTCAAACTTCTTCTACTACTCCAATGCACTACCCTATCTCTTCTCCTATACATCTATCAATACATCCTCTACATCCACTCTCTCATTTATCCCAAACCCCATACCACTACTATGATTGCCAAAATAACCCTTTCTAGGCTCTCTCCTACTCTACCCCTCCTTGCATCATCTGACACCTCTTTTACTATTCCGATCCCCTAAAACAAACCTTTCTAAACTCTTTCCTCTGAGTCCTCCTCTCCAAAACTCATTTTTACTCATCCAAAAGCCTCCTCCTATTTATCACTAATCCTTTGTAGGCTTCCTGAATAGCGCGCGTCAACAAGCACTATATAAATACAAACCTTTGTCCTCCTCTATCCTTCTGCTATCATTCCAAATCCAAATAACTTTCTTGTACTTAAATGTACTTGCATGTTTCACTATACTAATTCAACACTAATCCTCTATGGGTCCCGGAGTAGCGTGCTACTCGCCAAAAAAGCGATTTGACGCCTCATCAGGGTTAGTAAGTGCTGGTATTGCACCGTTACATCGCAACTTTTACAACAGGAGTCTATTACAACGCAACTTTTACAACACTGGTTCCATTACATCGCATGCCTTTACAACGCATGACATTACATAGCAGATGCTATTACAACGCATGCCATTACAACGTAAGTATAGGTAAGTATATAATTTTTTTAAATTTTATTTAATATTATTTTATTAATTTAATTATTATTAATTATAAATAAATATATATATATATATATATTTTATATAATAAATTAAATTTATTAATTTAAGTAATTTTAAAAATAAGTATGAGTATAGGAGTATATGTTTTGGGGTACTGAGGTATATGTTTTGGGGTGTTTGGGTATTTTTAGGTTTCAGGGCTGGGTTTGGGTTTTGGGGTACAGGGGTATTTTTAGGTTTCAGGGCTGGGTTTGGGTTTTGGGGTACAGGGGTATTTTTAGGTTTTATGGCTGGGTTTGGGTTTTGGGGTACAGGGGTATTTTTAGGTTTTAGGGTTGGGTTTTGGGTTTTGGGTCTTGGGGTACAGGGGTATTTTTAGGTTTTAGGGCTGTGTTTGGGTTTTGGGGTACAGGGGTATTTTTAGGTTTTAGGGCTGGGTTTGGGTTTTGGGGTACAGGGGTATTTTTAGGTTTTAGGGCTGGGTTTGGGTTTTGGGGTACAGGGGTATTTTTAGGTTTTAGGGCTGGGTTTGTGTTTTGGGGTACAGGGGTATTTTTAGGTTCTAGGGCTGGGTTTGTGTTTTGGGGTACAGGGGTATTTTTAGGTTTTAGGGCTGGTTTTGGGTTTTGGGGTACAGGGGTATTTTTAAGTTTTAGGGTTGGGTTTGGGTTTGGGGGTACAGGGGTATTTTTAGGTTTTAGGGCTGGGTTTGGGTTTTGGGGTACAGGGGTATTTTTAGGTTTTAGGGCTGCATTTGGGTTTTGGGGTACAGGGGTTTTTTTAGGTTTTAGGGCTGGGTTTGGGTTTTGGGGTACAGGGGTATTTTTAGGTTTTGGGGTTGGGTTTGGGTTATGAGGTACAGGGGTATTTTTAGGTTTCAGGGCTGGGTTTGGGTTTTGGGGTACAGGGGTATTTTTAGGTTTCAGGGTTGGGTTTGGGTTTTGGGGTACAGGGGTATTTTTAAGTTTCAGGGTTGGGTTTGGGTTTTGGGGTACAGAGATATTTTTAGGTTTCAGGGTTGGGTTTGGTTTTTGGGGTACAGGGGTATTTTTAGGTTTCAGGGTTGGGTTTGGGTTTTGGGGTACAGGGGTATTTTTAGCGTTCAGGGCTGGGTTTGGGTTTTGGGGTACAAGGGTATTTTTAGGTTTTAGGGCTGGGTTTGTGTTTTGGGGTACAGGGGTATTTTTAGGTTTTAGGGCTGGGTTTGGGTTTTGGGGTACAGGGGTATTTTTAGGGTTCAGTTTTTAAAAAAAATGATTTTAAATAAATTAAATTAATTAAATTAATTAAATTAAATTAATTAAATTATATTATTTACAATTTATAAATTAATTAAATTACATTAATTAAATTAGATTAATTACATTAAATAATTTCAATTTTAAAATTTATTAAACTAAATAATAAAATTAAATTAAATTAATTAATTTATATTATTTACAATTTTTTAATTAATTAAATTACATTAATTAATTTAAATTAATTAATTTAAATTACATACAATTTAAAAATAATTAAATTAAATTAATTATAATAAATTAAATTAATTTAATTATAATAATTCCTTTTTTTATTTTATTTTAATTCAAATTAATTAAATTATGTTAAATAATTTAATTTAATTACAATTTATAAATTAATTAAATTACATTAATTAAATTAACTTAATTACATTTTTAAATAAAGATATACTTACCTATACTTACGTTGTAATGGCATGCGTTGTAATAGTATCTGCTATGTAATGACATGCGTTGTAAAGGCATGCATTGTAATGGATCCTGCGTTGTAAAAATTGCGATGTAACGGTCTGTGTTGTAAAATAACGTGTTGTAACGTCATACATCCGTAAGTGCTATATAAATGTAATTAGAATAAAATACAATACATTAAAGCCCAGCCACCCTTATTATGACTGGCTGTTTGGAAAAATAAGGAGGCGAATCTCGCCAGAGATTTCATGAAGGACTGCTTCAGTTCTGACAAAGGCTCTGAGATCCCCTGGTTTGCCAATGTGGAATCCAGCCAGCGTTTTGTTAACCTTCAGAATGTTTTTACGGACCCAGAGATACACCTTAATGTTTTTTTGTGTCGTATTTCTTTACTGAGAGATTAAAAGTATATACATTCATAAAAATATAATACATTCTAGTAGACCCATAAAAATCTAGGTATTTAACATATTTAGTATAATATGAAGAAGAAAAAACTTGCATATAATAAAGGGGAGGTAATAGGAGAAATGAAATAAAAGACAAAGTGTAAAGAAGAGAAAAGGAGAATAGTGGACATGTTAGGAAATCTAACTATGGCTAGATAGAATCATGGGAAAAAGTTAGACAAAGTAAATAATGGGATGGGTAAATATAATTTAGCAATAGTAAAATATGTTGCGTATATAATATGAAGAATGATATATGTATACATGCGAGTGATGGAAGTTCATGAAAAGTATAACAAAGCTAAATAATTGAGTTAAGGTGATAAATGAATAATGGGTAAATAAACGGATAAATAAGTGAATAAATATTTGAGAGAGTAGATGAGCAACAAAGTAAATAAGGAAATGGAAGAATGGATAGGAAAAATAAAATAAAAAAAAAAAAAAACAGAAGTGAGACCTCCTTACCCGGAAAGAAGAGGAAGATAGAAATAGGACTTCAGGAGTTAAAAAGGAAAGAGGGAATAGGAAGGGAAGAATAACAATGAGAGAATTATTTAAGGAACTCGGAGAAAAGGAGTCCATACTTGTTGAAATATTTCTTCTTGGTCTTGTAATTTGTATATGATATGCTCATGTTGTAGTGTAGTTCCTATTTTCCCAATAGGCCCTGCGCATTGGAATAACATAAAGAGTAGTATGGACGTAGAAGTGCGGATCTTCCAGGTCTCCACTGACTATGCTAAACTTAATTGGGTGTGTTACCAACTAGCTCAGAGGTCACTGGAAACTTTCTTGACTGAATAGGAAGTGATCAGCTTCCCTGGTACAGACAAGAAGGGATTCAGTTTTCCAACAACCGCATAAACATGACAACTTTGCTCCTTAGAATAAGAGTCAATCTCTAGAGTCGTGTGAAACAATAGACAGGTATTTTACTCAGTCAGTTTTGTGCAGATTACTTTCACCAAAGTGCAGAGAATAGCGAGACGGGCGTTTTCAATAAAAGGTATTATTTATTGAACAGTCTTTCTTCTCGGACAAGAGAAATGAATTGCCACAATTGCAAGACTAGTTATTATAAAAAGGGCGTACAGTAAAATGAGGATTGCGAAATAATACTGTAAAAGCATTGATATGGTTTCTTAGCCATACAATGGTTTAAAATGAATAAAACATATATACATTCATATATACATTAGGCTAACGTACTCAACTGGTGCTTCTAACTATGCCTACCCCAGTGTACCTGACCTAAGTCTAATACTTGGGAGTGGAGTAAGTAAGTAGCAGTTTTAGTTAAGTTGGTTTTGCCAAGGTTTGATTCAAGAATTCTCTCTAAGGGTTTAGTCAACACCATACCTCTGGAATAGAATGTTGGAGGTCTGGTATCTCCTTCCAGGGACTCGATATCCCAGTCACTCGCAAGAGTAGGCTGGAAACGCCGGAGCTGGATTTTCTCGGCAGGAGAAAAGACAGCGTCTCTCTCAGCGCGTCGAGGAAGAGGAGGGGCAGCGTCCGCGGGCAGCTTGCATCTGCTGGGCTCTGAAGGGGGACAGCTGTTCTGCTCCTATGTTCACCACACCATTGTTTGCTGATGCCGTTGAGGCAGCGGTACCTTCAGTATCAGCGAGGCAGCGATAGTATCGAGGCAGCATTTGCTTAAGGCAACGTTGGTAATATTTATACCTGAAAGGTGCCTGGTTTGACGTAAGTTTTTGGACATAAGACATCAATAAAGATGTCACTAGGAAGTGATCGTCTCTCAGTGCTCAGAGTTCTATTACTAATCAAAACATAGCAAGTGGGGCTTTCCCAGGTTGCTGAGTTTTTATCTTGTTGAAGAACTCGGAGTGTAATCTAGGAGTCTTAGATAGTGGCTGCTGCTGTGTCATTTGCACTAATGAGCTGCAAAGGAAGCTGCAGAGGAAGTGATTCTGAAATGTGGCTCTGATCGTGTGAGGCCAGAGACGAGTTTCTGAATATTGCATTTGATCGGTTCTGCCAATATAGGGGTACAAAGGGATTAAAGCCATATAGGGGCATAAGGTCACAGTATTGATCAGGGTCCTAGATTAGAACGCGACAACCACTCCACGAATTTATGTCCATCAATTTACTAAAACTATAGCAAAAGATGCATGTGTAACATTACCCACCCCAAAATACATAAATGCATTTGAAATGGCGTATTCGTAATACGTGGTAATTTTGGTACTGTACGGTTTTAAGCATAGAAATCATTCAAAATTATAGCATATGCAATCAGTGAACGATTTTGTGAAAAAATTACACATGAAATATCTCTTAATACAGAAAAGAAAGGCGAGATAATTTCATCACATATAAATGCATTTGTTATAAAATGTGCTAGAGGCTGATGTAAAGTTATTATGTCTCTAGATTTATCTAAAAATAGAAGTAGAAGCTTCTGTTATTTATGAATAGGTCTACTTTAAGCAAAGAATTTCGTGCCAGAAAAGGAAAATATTTTTTAAAAAGTGTTCAATTCAAAAAAAATTCTTGTTGAACGGGGGAATAGAGTTCCAGCGCTTTTTAGCAGTTTCTGTTGATCAAAACTGAAGGCCGAATTCAGAGTTCATGGGAACGCTGTGTGTCGGAATGCTTTTCTAAAATTATTGTTTCTGTTCAGGGGAGAGCATCATATCAGACAGGCTCTCAAAGAATTGGTCTACAAAATCAGGTGACAGTTCGACCAAGTTCGATAGTGCTGTAACTTTGCAGGTGTGAGAATGATTGCTTTCATCAAAGTCTGGATCAGCAATGCTCACAGATGGTCGTACCTGGGTGATGTTGCTTTTATTTTGTGCTCCACTGTCACCACCTAGTCGTAGCACAGGAGTCTCAACGAATGCCGTCATCAGGATTGGTAGCCGCTGGGGACAACACAATGCGTGAGCCGTTATCGGACTTAGCAAAGTATCGATATCCATTGGTACTGCTGATGGAAGTGCAAGACAGATGTCCAACACGCACTCATCTCCGCATAGCATACATCGAAGCACAGGTAAGATGCAGGATTGCCATATCGGTCTGAATGAAAGAAACCAGGTCATGTTTGGATCTCTCAGCCTGGCCAATCCAAGGACTCTAGTTATTCTGTCCCGGTAGCGGATTGCTAGGATCGTTTCTTCCATCCTTGTAGGAGTCATGTCTGAGCTTTGGCTTGCCATAACGGTCAAAAATAAAATGCCTGCTACAAGTCCCAAAAATAGGGGTATGCCGCCAAAGACTGAATGGACAAAATTAGGAATGATTCCCAGAATTGCTTGAAATGGTGTTAGCAGTCCCGTAAAAATCGTCTTAACTATGCCTGGGATGCCTGTGGCACTAGACATGTTAAGGAGTTGGCTAAGCATTTCTGTGAAATGCACGGGGCCATTTGTTGATAAAAGGTCATAAATCTCTGTAGCCGTCCTTGCAACTAGAAGATCATACGTCTCTTTTGATGACGTGATGGGCACTGTTGTCTGTAAAAGCACAGACTTCATTCTGCTTAAAGTATCAAATCGTATAGAAGAGAAATTCAAACGAGGCCAAATGGGAGTCTCAGTGTCTCCAGGGCCGTTTTTTACAAACAATGCTTGCATACAGCATTTGACCATGGAAGTTACGCTTACGAGATAGGCTTTTCCTGGCAAATGGCCACAACAGCTGTGATCCGTTATTAGAATGTAACTCCCATTTGCGAGTTGCATAAAGAAAGGCTCTATCTGCATTGCAGGTGTGACATGTTGGTGGCATGAAAGGTTGTTAGAATTACCTTCACAGGCTCCGTGTAAATTTATACCCTGGCACAAAAGTATACCGCTTAGTGAATGTTTGCAGTTTTCACCACTAAGAAATACATTTTTGTTGCTGTCACTATAGCATGTGTGTGTGTATGGTAATTTCCATGTTGAGTTAATGTATCCTTTGCCCAATCGTTCATACTGGCCAGTAGGTATGTATTCAAGGCACTTTTTAAATTGGAAAGTTGTTATCGGAATTGTGATAATCCCGTGTATTATCCATTCAATGACAGGACTTTCTGACATTGTCAAAGGTAATCTCTCAAGTTTTTCAATGCTCAGGATTGTATAGTCTGCTCCTTTCTGTGCCAAGCTGATTTGTTTATCAGTAAGGTTAAAGATGGAAAACAATGACGTTGTGTTGATTAAACACCAAGGCACATAGCCTGAAAGAAGATTTTGCCGCGTCCAGCCTAACTGTACAATAGAAAGCAATTGAGACTGTCCATGCTGTAACATTAGCAAGTCTTTGTCTATTATATCTATGGCAGATGATACAATATTGTCCAACGAATATATTCTGGAGGACAGAGTCATTAACCCATTGTCCACTACAGAAAGTGATTTTTCCAAAATAATACGATCAATTTCTCGTATTTTTTCAGCTGTTTCAATTTGTGAGACTTTCCAAGCCTCGTTGTATGCAGCATAGATGCTGGCCGCTAGGAAGCATTTTTGATGCTGTTTGCGTGGTCCCATAATAAAATCGCGCAAATCAGCACAATCTTTAAGTAAAGATAAGTGTTGCTTAATTTCAGCCAGTGTGGATGATTCTAGCCATTCAAGGCACAGCTTCCCTACACTGTATGTTGTTACTATCCCTGGATGTTGTCTCTGGGAATATCTAGGGTCTAGTCTGGAGTCTGACATTGTTAACCCCTGTGTTTTGTTCAGGAATCTATCTTGACAGTTGTTTGTGTCAGTAGGCCAGATTAACCACTTTTTCCAATCAGGATGTGTTCTGTTTAAATGTAAAATTTTAGATACGTCTATCTCAATATCTGTTGTTGCATTATCATGTATTGACTTTGGAATAGACGGTTTGTTAAGGTCCTTAATCTTAGCTAGGCCAAGACAGGTTGTTTGCTGAATTGTTTTATTTAAAAGCATTACTTGCTCTGGGATCATGCAGGCTCGAAATAGTGCTTCTAGGCCTTGTACCTGCCAATCTTTTGTACCCCAGATTGTTTTTGTTTCAATGTTATTTTTCCAATAATCAAAACCAAATGTCATCATTTTTTCATAAAATGCTTCTGAATATATCAATTTAGTATTTGTCAGCATTGTCTTCAATCCTGTTTTATCTAACAGTTTATAATAAAACGTTTCTGCATCACTGGTGTTAAACGCTGAGAAGTACTGAAATTTCTCATAGAATGTTTTAGAACAGCTTTTAGGTGGTGTAGCACAATGTTCCCATTGGTTATACTTAAACACATTTCTAGGCTGTGCAGTTTTATGCAAGTAATGATCACCATAGTGTGTATAGCAGAACATCTGTTCATAACTAGACGAACCTTGTAAATAATCATGATCTGTGAATCTAGCTGAAATTACTAAATCAGACATCATATTGTTAATACTTTCAAAGTCCCAATCATCAGAGAATGTACTAGGTTTTACAAAGTCACTTAAGGAAACCTTGAATTGATGAGGATACTTCAGGATTTCGACCGGACCATAGATTTCATAGTCAGTTTTCTCCCATACTACCCCACCGGGTATTGGAATGGCTGTGACATTTACTGTTGACAATTCTCTTTTCTTCACGTGGGATGATCTGTGTGGTTTGAGGACTAAGTTGATGTTCTGACTTGCTGTGTCCATTGTATTGTAATAAACTTTCCTAAAATTAAAACTAAAATTAGGCACAGTAGGAGTATAAATACCCCTGAAATAATCCAATGCTCAATTAGTGGTGCATCCAGATATACTTCTTTGATTTGTTGAAAGAGTTCTGTTGTTTTTTCTTTAAAAGTCTTTTTTGTTTCTGTCATCACTTCGGGGTTGCTTTGATCCTCAGAAAAGTTATCGAAGTTGATGAAGTAGCCAGAGGCAGTTCTGTCAATTGTTGGATTTGTTCTTTCAATTTGTCTTTCAGTGGCACATTCTGATGCCACATCATTGTAGACTGGTGTTTCTTGACAAACTGTTTCAATCTATGTCTCAAGAGGCACGAGTTCCATGGCATTATTGCATAGTCCCTCTCTGTGCACTGCAGGCTGATCGAATGTGATTAGTCTTTCAGTTTGAACCTCTTGGATTGTTGCAAGTTTGGGTATTCTGTGGTTTTTCAGGAGTCCACTGGGCCTACTGTTGATTATAGGCCAAATGCTTGTGGTTTTACCAGGTCGATTGATACAACTCTGTTCTCCTTTTTACCAGCAAGGGGCGGTAGTACTACTGATCTTGTTCCGTTGATTGCTAAGACAGGTACTGCTTTTCTGTAAGAAGGCCCAAATTCCTTCTTCACCGCTATTTTTTCTCTGACTAGATCCCCAATCTTTGGAAACCAGACAGGCCTTGCTGGGGCTGGTGGTGCCTCGTCAGTGGTAGCTGGCTGTTGCTTTAACTTTATGTTGCTTAAGGATTTTCTTGTTTCGTTCAAGTCATGTAAAACAGCCAAACGATCTTTGATGTCAAAGTCTGTTTTCTTATCTTTTACCACTGATACCTGACTATCTAAGTCCTGAATTAGCATTCTAGTTCCGAACAATAGTTCGTATGGGCTGAAACCTTTTAGAGAATTTCTTGGCAAGTTGTTTAGGCTTAACTGGACACTTATTAAATGTTTGACCCACCCAGCACCCGAACCTAATACCTTCGCTGTTATAGATTGCTTTATGTCCCATTTTTTTCTTTCTACCACACTGTTCCCTTCGGGGTGTGACGGACAAGAATACCGCAATCCAACGCCCATGCTGGCCATGGCCTCCTTATAAGCTCGAGAGCTAAAAGCAGGACCCTGGTCAGAATGGAACATGGCAATTGCGTATGTGCCGATAAAGACTCGCAGATCTTTTATAACCGTTCTGGCGTCAGCCGAGCGCTGGGGCCACATTTTTTTTAAGTGTGCTTTGCCTTAATGATTAATAGGACGCTGGATGGCATGTAGACAGCATTATGCCTACTATGGCATTAATGCACTTGACTCATTGCTGCATTCCCTGTCGCAGTCCGGGCAGTTATTTACATATTTGTAGTGGTGTAGGCTCATTCCTGGCCACCAGTACACTGATTGTAATTCTTTCAGAGAATCCCTCATTGCATTGTGCCTTGGACCTTCACCCATGTGTGCGTCAGCTATTAATAACTTTCTCCGGTTCATGTTTGGAATTACCCTATCCCCCACGCCAGAGATTCGAGCAAAAGGAACGGAGTTTGCATCAATTACGTATGCATAATTGAGTGGATAGTTCACGGGTAGTGCTGCACAGTCGCCTTTTACGGACGTTTTTGCTGCCAGCATGGTTTCCCCGTCTATGTATTTTTCTGAACGCTTTTTTGTGGCTACAGAAGCCGATTTAGTTGCTTCCGCTGTGGCTGTATTAGCCAATGAATTCCCTGCAACGTGAACCCCATCACGTTGATGACTCAGAGTGTGTATCACGTGAGTCTTTTGTAGTTCTTTCTGTAAAAGAGCTACCTGTTTCCAGAGCAATTTATGCTTTATTGTGGCACCTGTGTCATCTTTGTAATCATTTTCCATCCAGATCTTCAACTTATTATTATAAGAGTTGACGCATAAATGAGAATCGCACACGATAAGTGTCGGGAATTCACATTCTGCATTTTCAAGCGCCATCTTTAAAGATCTGATTTCAGCTCGCTGAGCCGAACAGTACCTCACTGATTCAGTTTTTGATATTTTCGGTCTGAATTTACCGCTCAGCCAGCGACCTTTAACAATCGCATAGGCTGCATCGTAGGATTTGCTCTCTACGTTTAAATGCTGTACAAATCTATCTGTATAGATTATACAGGCGTACTGTGGGAGAGGCAGAAGTTCAATTGGCAGAGGATATTCTTCTTCATATTCTAAATCATTCAGTTTTTTGAATTGCGGGGCGAAATAGTATTTCACATCTTCCGCTCCAAGAGAATCTACACACTGTATCCATTTCGTATCCAGTGACACTGTAGGCAGGTTTACTGGGCTGAATAGCGCCTCGAAGGCGGATTCCGCTGTGAGGATATTGATCCTTCTACCATGTGCTAGTTCTTGTTCATTAGCTAGTGCAATTTCTACTGCTTTCACAGTATTTTCTGTTGGACTGAATGCTTTTTCTGCTTGTGTGTACAAGTGAGATTTAATTGAAATTGGTACCTTTTCTCCCTCATTAGAGGTCAGGTACATGAATCTGCATCTTCCTGGGATGACTAGGATTACAAGATTGCGTGTGTTGTTACGTGTATCTAATTTTGTTTTTGCTAACATGTCGGTTTGCAGTGATCTCAAAATTTCTGTGTGTTTTTGAGTCCAATTGATTGGTTTAAAATCAGGTTTAATTGGTTTGTGGAGAGGTTTAACCCTCTCCGCGTAATTTAGAATGTAAGTTCTACCAAAATTCAGAAAACCTAGAATCGATTGTAAGTTCCTCAGCGTTTTTGGAGCTTGGAGTACAGCGCACTTCTCTAAGAAGTTGTCCGCTAGGCTTTTACCTTCACTTGATAATTCGTATCCTAAAAATAATACTGTCAGATCGGCAATTCGAGACTTTTTAAAGTTGAATTTGTAACCCTCTGCTGCGAACCCAAGTATAATGGTGTTCACTCTTTTCAAGTGAGTATCCAAGTCGTCATCTGTGACATAGATATCATCTACGTAAGATAATGCCTCATCATCATATATTTGTAGTAACTCTGTTACTCTAGCTGAGAATAGTCCTGGGCTGTTTTTGAATCCCTGTGGGAGCCTACAGAAATTTTTCTGTGACCCCATTACTGAGAAAGCGATCAAGTATCTACTTTCTGGTGCAATGTTTTGACAAAAGAAACCATTAGATATGTCTAATGTTGTTTTATATTTTTTCCTAACTATGTTGTTCATTAGTGCAGCACTATGCGAATTTTGTAATGCAAATGTTTTGCAACATGCATATGAATTGTCTGGTTTGGAGACAGGAAACAAAGGATTGTTCATTTGAGAGGTGCATGTTTCAATCACCCCCTGGTATTCAAGTTGATCTAGAATCTCCCTGACTTGTTTTTTAGCTTCTTGCTTAATGGGATACTGCCTTTGGGCAGTCGGTTGACTTTTTAACTGGATTTTGTGAGGAGGAGAATCCTCATCCCATCCTACATGATTTTTATATAATGCTGGTGCCTGGGCTAATTCCCATTTCCTTGCATAAGTATATTTTTTGTGAATCGGAATGTGATTCGAGAAGGCAGGCATAATCATTTCTTCGCCACGAGGGCACTCCCTGACAAACTCTGGGGGCCAATCTTTTTCAGCTAACAGAATATCATAGCCTTTTGAGAGCTTATCCCAAAATAGACCCTTATTTTCCTAGTCTTATCACCCTCTATACGCAATGTTATTTCGTATATCTTATGGGGCTTGCTAACTCTGGTGTCGGCAGTTTCAACCTGAATGTATTCATTCGTGTCCACTGTCTCCAGATGACTCACCAGGATCTTGCGGGCTATACTGATTTCTGCTGCACTGTCTAGCATTGTCTGTGCCCACTCCCCGTTTTTCAACTGTGTCCTCAGTATTCTCGGCATGTTCGATTACTCTAATACTGGCTACCTTCTTTTTTGGAAATTTAGATTTTTTACTCTGAGCAGGTTCCTTGTCTTTGGACTTGGTGTTCTCTCCTGGGTCTGACCATCCTCTTCTTTCCGATTTCTGCGAAAAAGATCGAGAGGGACGTGTATCAATACTTTGATATCTATCAGGCTTCTTCAAATTATCCCTATTTCTAAGGTTATATCTTTTCTCAGAGGGCTCCCTCTGGGGAGACTGGTGTTCTCGAGTCGCAGTTCTTTCCCTCCGTCGAGGAGACCTTCCTCTGGACTGGAAAACTTTTTCTTTGGGAGTGGATTGTTTATTTCCATCCCAGCTCTTTTTAGGATTATTTGAATAATTTTTAATAAATAATTCTTCAGGATTTTCGAGCAGTTGGGGCTTTACTGGTTTTCCACCCAAGCTGTCTCTACCTAGTTCTTCATAGCATTTTTCTATGATTCTGGCAAGCTCAATTGGTTTATCTGTTATATCTGTTTCCTTCAACTTCTGGCGGATCGCCACAGATGCTGCTTTTCCTTTTATGTTGGCTAGTAATATAGCAGAGACCTGCTTGAAGTCTTTCAGTAATTTCATACCAAGAGTTAAAGCAGGTTCTGGACCGTATTCATTCTGAATCTGTTTTAGCACTTCTGGTATTACCGCCATTGACGGAACACCATGCTTTTTTGTGTAAATGGAAGCAAATACTGTACCCCAAGTGTCACAGTCCTCCACGTGTGGTGCGACCCCCATGTAAAGGCAGATGGTCAGGATCCTATGTTTCTCAATAGGGGTAGTATTCGGAAATACTGCCTGTATTTGAGTGATTTTCTGCGCTAACCAGAAAGGAATTTGTTCCCGTTTTATGGGTGTTTTACCAAGACATGACTGTATGTTCTGTGGTGTAATTTTATTGGTGTTCCCCTGATGAGGGGTCAGCTGTGGTACATTAACAGCTGTTTGGAATGTAGCAGTCCGCATTACATATTGGACTAATTGCCTATGTATTTTAATTAATGTTTTTAGCTGTACTAACAGCTCTTCTTTTGACATTTTTGCAATGTCTGGATGTGGTGTGTAGCTGGCTAGAACTGGCCACGTTGTTCCTGGTCTACCTAATGGACCGAGCCTGGTAATATGATCATTGTGTTTTAGGGCGCCTTTAAACCAGAGCAGGTGCTCTTGGAATTTTAATGGAATTTCAATCTCCTCGAAAGGAGCGTACTCTTCCGGTGGATCCAATATTTTGTAATAGTGGAACTCGTGTGTTGCAGCGTTTGCTGCTGGAAATTTTATCCATGAATAGAATACCTCTGTCTGCCGATATTCGTGTGCCTCTATCACGAAGACGACTGTGCCACCTTGTGTGGTCAGTCCATTTTCTATAAGTTTTGACGTTATAGTTTTTCTTAAATTTGCCGGGATGATTAGTGCACCCGGTTCAGTAGTCCCTGTACCATCGGGACCCTGCTGAGTTGCATTTACTGCGGCATCATCGTCTGACATTTTATTGTCAGGAAGGTTTTGCAGAGCAGGTCTCCAAGGAGACAAAGATTAGGTGCACAATATTTTGGAACACTGTATCCTTCAACGTTGAATAAACCAGAGCTTTACATAGGAATCTCTTCCTTCTAAGGTCGGGCGGATTTTAACCTTTCACCCACTCCAGACGTCTAATGGAGTATTTACGGGAGAAAGGGGTCTGTGTGAAAAATGCACGACTGATTTACTCTAACGTCTTGCGTTAGTTTATCGCCTTACCAAACGTTTGGGCGCCATGTAGTGTAGTTCCTATTTTCCCAATAGGCCATGCGCATTGGAATAACATAAACAGTAGTATGGACGGTAGAAGTGCGGATCTTCCAGGTCTCCACTGACTATGCTAAACTTAATTGGGTGTGTTACCAATTAGCTCAGAGGTCACTGGAAACTTTCTTGACTGAATAGGAAGTGATCAGCTTCCCTGGTACAGACAAGAAGGGATTCAGTTTTCCAACAACCGCATAAGCATGACAACTTTGCTCCTTAGAATAAGAGTCAATCTCTAGAGTCGTGGGAAACAATAGACAGTTATTTTACTCAGTCAGTTTTGTGCAGATTACTTTCACCAAAGTGCAGAGAATAGAGAGACGGGCGTTTTCAATAAAAGGTATTATTTATTGAACAGTCTTTCTTCTCGTACAAGAGAAATGAATTGCCACAATTGCAAGACTAGTTATTATAAAAAGTGCGTACAGTAAAATGAGGATTGCAAAATAATACTGTAAAAGCATTGATATGGTTTCTTAGCCATACAATGTTTTAAAATGAATAAAACATATATACATTCATATATACATTAGGCTAACGTACTCAACTGGTGCTTCTAACTACGCCTACCCCAGTGTACCTGACCTAAGCCTAATACTTGGGAGGGGAGTAAGTAAGTAGCAGTTTTAGTTAAGTTGGTTTTGCCAAGGTTTGCTTCAAGAATTCTCTCTAAGGGTTTAGTCAACACCATACCTCTAGAATAGAATGTTGGAGGTCTGGTATCTCCTTCCAGGGACTCGATATCCCAGTCACTCGCAAAAGTAGGCTGGAAACGCCGGAGCTGGATTTTCTCGGCAGGAGAAAAGACAGCGTCTCTCTCAGCGTGTCGAGGAAGGACGAGGGGCAGCGTCCGCGGGCAGCTTGCATCTGCTGGGCTCTGAAGGGAGACAGCTGTTTTGCTCCTATGTTCACCACACCATCGCTCGCTGATGCCGTTGAGGCAGCGGTAGCTTCAGTATCAGCGATGCAGCGATAGTATCGAGGCAGCGTTTGCTTAAGGCAACGTTGGTAATATTTATACCTGAAAGGTGCCTGGTTTGACGTAAGTTTTTAGACATAAGACGTCAATAAAGATGTCACTAGGAAGTGATCGTCTCTCAGTGCTCATTAGAGTTCTATTACTAATCAAAACATAGCAAGTAGGGCTTTCCCAGGTTGCTGAGTTTTTATCTTGTTGAAGAACTCGGAGTGTAATCTAGGAATCTTAGATAGTGGCTGATGCTGTGTCATTTGCACTAATGAGCTGCAAAGGAAGCTGCAGAGGAAGTGATTCTGAAATGTGTCTCTGATCGTGTGAGGCCAGAGACGAGTTTTTGAATATTGCATTTGATCAGTTATGCCAATATAGGGGTACAAAGGGATTATAGGGGCATAAGGTCACAGTATTGATCAGGGTCCTCGATTAGAACGTGACAATGTGATGCTGTCTGGATCATTGCAGCCATCCAGTCCTCCTTAGATGGAGGACTAGGTGATTGCCACAACCTTAAAATACAAATTTTGGCTGTGGAGAGTGCAGTATGTAAGAGTCTGTGCTGAGGAAGCATGATACACCTTAATGTTAATAAAAAACAGTTACGCCCGCCCCTGTATGATCTAGCTGGCACTAAAAGAACACTCATAGAGAGACGGAAGACAAGTGTGACTGCTTATATGAACTCTGTACCCCTAGGCTAGATTTCAAGATATATGACTAGAACAAAATGGCATTGGGAATGGAGCTTACTGTTCCACTACAGGGTCGGCGCACTGAAATATATGATGATTCCCTTTGGGTTTTAACACCAATCTTGACTCCTTGCCCTGCCACTGTGATGGGAAGTCTAGTAAAACAATGCTGCAGGACACATTTTTTGAGAGGATATTATGCTATGTATACAAGCTATTTTCCGTATCCCCTTATAAAAAAGTGCCTTATTAGTAATCTCAGAGAAGCCCTAAATGTACCTTACCATCTTATGGATGATGATGTGATAACTCATTTACATGCATTTCTGAGAGCAGCGGTGCAAGCTTGTGTTTCTATGAATACTGAGTAGACTTGCTATAATGCCCGATGTATTGTTTGTCTGTTATTTGATGGAAGACTGAAATGCAGTAGATCGTTTTTATGAACTGTTTTTATCATGTATATATTTTTTAATTTATTTTATTGTGTATATTTTTGCACTTTTTTGGGCACATTTGATATTCAAATAACATTTTTTAACTTGAACTATATGGTAGAATGGGGGAAGGTGAAACTGACAAACAGTGGTGCAACATGCGCTACCTAATAGCTTCTGCCCTGATATGGCAAATGTTATAACTGCAATGCAGTCAGAGACGCTGGACACCATACTACTCCCCTGTCACTATTTTCACATTCTCAATTTGGGAAAGGGTGATTGGTAACCTGGGATTGTCTTCATACCCTTTACCATTCACTGTCATCGGCTTCAACTCTGATTTCTTGCCTGCAGAAACCCTTCCAAAATGTATGAGCAAGCAAATGCATTGGGTGAGATTCTTATTTCACAATGGCCACATTAGACCTTTTGAAGACCTTAAGGGACAATATAAATTAACTGAACACTACAGGTTCCCCACATGTAAGTCTGACAGTGGGTGTTGAGCCCTCCTATTAAGCAAAGCGCCACAAAATCACTTACACTTACACCCTTCAAGAAATAGCTCAAGGATGGGACACTTGACAGGCTCATAATATTCACCATATACAAATATTGGCTGGGACCCAAGCCAATCAAACATTCCCCATGTCAAAAGTGCTGGGAGACTAAATTGAGGTTGACTTTCTCTGCTTGGAACTGGGAATGCTTATATGACAGGAAACACATTACTGCTCACATTACCTCAGCTAGAGAAACACAATTTAAAATCCTCACCATTGGCATAGGTCTCCCGATAAGATCAAGATATGGAATATGTCCAGATCAAACTCCTGCTGGAGGAACTGTGGGGCTAAAGGGGCCCTACTATACCTATTATGGATGTGTTCTAAACTCAGAAGCTATTAGGAAGATGTACTCACTGCAATTGACAAAGCTTTTGAAACATATATCCTCAGAGACCCTGGGCTAATTTTGCTTGGCATAATGTATACGGTCGGGCAGACGCCATAATTCACTCCAGCAGATTTCAATGGCACTGATCACAATGGTGAAAATAATTTTGTTGAGATGGAGGCAATGAGAATTCCTGAGCTAGGAGAGTGGTTAAGTAAAATGTGGGAAACACCAGCAATGGAGAAGATAGCTCTCTCAAGAATTTAGGAGCCAATGATTTCTTAAAGTGCTGCAAATTATACCCAGTGTCAGCTTTAGGATTGAGGGGCCCCAGGCAAGGCACACTTTAGGGACTCCTGTTCAGAAACGTTTTTGTATTTTATTAACTACTAGCTAACCCGTCGCGCGTTGCTGCGTTCTCAGAAGAAAGGAAATTCAAGGAAACTCGTTATGATAACGTTATGATAACATTAAATTTACACTGTGTCATTGTTATTGAAACATATTCATTTTATTTTTGAAAACATTTCTAAGTGTGGCTTGAGCAGTGGGACCTCGATTGGCTTCCAATCTTGATTCTGGTTGCTCTCCTGTTTCATTCGAGCGGGTTTGAGCCCTGCGTAATTGATCGTTTTCTAATCTTGATTCTCGTTGCTCTCCTATTTCATTCACGCGGGCTTGAGCAGTGCGTAATCGATCTGCTTCCAATCTTGGTTCTCGTTGCTTGTTCGTTTGAGAAGAACGGGCTTGAGCAGTGCGTACTCGATCGGCTTCCGATCTTGATTCTCGTTTCTCGTTGGTTTGAGAATTAAGAGCTTGAGCAGTTTGTATTCGAACAGCTTCTAATCTTGCTTCCCATTTCTCGCCTGTTTCTGAAGCTCATAATGCCTTTTTCTTTCATGCTTTTGATGTAGCTTGACCAATCGATTTCCGTTTGTCGGTCATAACTGTTGACAATGCTCGTAAATTCGCTGTCTATGTCAGTATCCGAAAGATTATGAGGGCCCTGGGGGGCGATTAAAAAAAATATATTTTGACAGAAACCTTTGCGGGAGTGTACTCCGCAACTTCCCAAAGTTTCATGGCGATCCGATGAATGGTGTAATAATGCATAAAGGACAAACAGACAGACATACTTTCGTTTTTATATATATATAGACTAGCTTAACCGTAGCACGTTGCTGCGATCTCAGAAGAAAGGAAATTTAAGTAAAGTTGTTATTATAACATTTAATTTACATTGTGTCATTTTTATTGAAAGTTATTCATTTTAATATGGAAAATATTTTAAAGTGTTGTTTTAATTCTGTTTATTTATTCGAGTGCTTGTGGATACACGGTATTTTTTGTTTTTCCGTCTGGTGCGCACACAAATAAATCAGAAGGTTTTCCGACACATGAGCTGGCCACATACAGTTGTCCATGTGAGAAGCACTGATTCTCCAAATCTAGTCCACACACTTTCAGCGATTGTCCTTGTGCTTCGTTGATGGTCATTGCAAAAGCGAGTCGCACCGGAAACAGTAAACGTTCAGTATTGGAAAGATTATGAGGGCCCTGGGGGTCAGGGGGCCGATATTTAACAAATGTTTCTTTTTTTTTGCCAGAAACCTTTGCGGGAGTGTACTCAACAACTTCCCAAAGTTTCATGCCGATTGGATGAATGGTGTAGTAATGCATAAAGGACAAACAGACATACTTTCGTTTTTAAATATATAGATTTTCTGCTAATTGAAGCTTCACGATTCCAACCAATTTTGAATAATATGTTAAAGGGTGAGATAGAGAAAAAGACAAGTGATATAGAGAAGAAAGTTCCCTTTGTCCAGGGCCCCGTGGCAACTGCTCACTTTGCCCCTGCCTTATACCATCCATGCTCATATATACTGCTACAACTTATTGTGACCTAAGGGCGTGTCTTTGCACATTCTACACTGCGGTTCTTCCAGATGAACTCATACCTGTAAACTATTCAAGGAAGTTCTCTCTTGAGGGTTCTCAAATGTTGGAAGATGGTAAGGGTGGGATAGAGACCTGGGGGCTAGATAATTACAGTTTATTTATTAATCATATTCCACCCCGCGCCAGCCGGTGGTTGTAGGTGATGGTAACTGTTGTGAAAACTAAAACTGAATATCTAAATATTCATGTCCTACTATTTAAACACCATTCACCCTGCCCTATAAGTCATCAGGGCCTACCTTGAGGATGGCCTATACGTGTTAAAAGGGAAGGCTTATGCTTGGCAAAGAGAATATTGGCCAAGTCAAAATGACAGCTTACAACTGCACTGCAGGCTGCAATGGCAGGCCTGAGACATGCTTTAGGGAGCTACTTTGGTAGGTGGCACAATGGGTGATTCAGCCTATTCGTAGCATTAAACCAACAGGCCCTTGGTACAGGTAGTACCATATACTGGGCCGATTTTAACATGTTTAAAGGAATGAACATTCATAATTTACCACTGGTTGTCAGGGGTAAATTGCATATAGTCCTAATGCCAACAAAAACGAATTCAACAACAGAAGGCAACAATCTGCGGGAATACAACACAAAAGTTGGTCATTTTTAACAGGTCGGCTATCCTCATTAGGTGAGGCAAGCTCATACTAGGCACAGTCTATTCTCAGTGTGCAGAATGTCCTTAGAGCCCACTCCCTGAAGAGACCAAAGCCCCATTAGGTGGGCAAACCCACTCCAGGCTCATTAGACGGGGAAGCCCGTACTATGCGTAGTCAGCGCTCAGTAAGAAGGCTGTGCGTATATCCATTTCCCTCTAGAGAACTAAGCCCCATTAGGTGGGCAATTCCTTACTATATACAGTCTGCACTCAGTGTGCAGATTGTGCATAGAGCTCACTCCCTCTAGACATGCAGACCCCATTATGGTAGAGCTCACTCCCGCCAGAGACCTAAGCCACGTTCGGTGGACAAATCCCTACTACACACAGCCTGCACTCAGTGCTCAGCAGTGCACAGAATGTGCATAGAGACAACTCCCTCCAGAGACTTATGCCCAATTAGGTGAGCAAACTACAACTACACACTGTAAGTGCTTTGTATGCAGACTGTGCATAGAGGCAATTCCCTTCAGAATTACAAGTGCTATTTGGAGGGCAAGCCTCTATTATGCACATTCAGCAATAAGTGCACAGATCCCACTCACTCCAGAGACCTAAGCCCCATTATATGGGCCTGCTATACACAGCCTGCCCTTCGTATGCAGCCTGTGCATAGGCCCCATTGCCTCAAAAGACGTAAACCTCATTAGGTGGGCAAGCTCCTACTAGAGTCAGTAATTAATGCTCAGACATTTCCCAGAACGCACTCTCTCCAGAAACGCAAACTCCAATAGATGGACAAGCTACTCCTATGCACATTTGGCCATCAGTGCACAGACTGTGTTTAGAGCCCACTCCCTTCAGACATGCAAGCTCCAGTGAAAATGCAAGAACTTCATTTTCTTAAACAGCAGACAACCAACAAGTTTTCGAATTAGGTGTTTGCATCTTCGAAGTGAAATTCGTCACAATTTCTGTTGCCAGACTTCATTGAAGGGGCCCAAGCAGGGGTGTACCACACGGAGAACGAATGACACAAAGCGGTGCAACGTAGTGATAGATAACTTATTTCTCGTACAAACATTTTTTGTTCCGGAAAGTTCCCCTTTGTTGTAGAGTAGCTAAAACCATGATACGCTCTGTGCTATATTTCTTCGAAGGGGTGTTTCATGGGTACTACGCGGGTGCTTCTCACTACCGTCAATAGCGTTCAATGGAAAGCCAGATCTACAAAGGTTGTCAGACCTGGCTTTTCATCAAAAATCACTTTTCCTTGAGGGAGGCATCAGAGGAAATGCTTTTACTTGTCTTTACATTTCACACATTACATGAGTGCTGAACTGTCAGCACACTTCCATAGTATGGTATAGTAAAAAATGGACTAAACATAGTCTTTTTATTGGACGTGTATTCTTCCAGTACAAAATCCATGATAGTCATCACATTTGCTTACAAACAACAAAGTGCCTGGGTGTGCTTTCAAATTAGAGACATTTTTACAAAAACCACCTTAACTACTGGAGTGGTTTCGTGTTTTTATTACACCTTCATGAGTTGGTCATATTTTGACTTAAACATTAAACTTTTGAATCATGTCAACACAAAGAAAAACAACAAATGTAAAACAATACACTCAACATAAATAACAATAGCACAATTACCATTGAGACGAATGAAAATGAGGAATATGCAGTACAATGAATTACAAAAAAGTACAAAAAATACAATCAAAATGAAATGTCTAGTCCTTCAGTTGTACAGAGAAGTGTGGCGGTACGGACAATCTTCAATTTCAAAGGCTGTAACCTGCCAACACCAGCTAGTCATATGTAACAATCGCAAAAGGCAGATTGCCTTGTTTGCACACTGTATGATTCTGTGATTGAAGTGGAGATTGTGACTAGCTGAGTAGGGTCAACGCGTTTCAGAACCCCTGATTTCTTTGAGGGTTCTTCCTCAGACCGGGACTAGGTCAAGAACATTGGATTTGTGAGGTGAACACAGCATTGTGGACCCCAAGGTAGCAGGTAGGCCCTCTTTTTTTATATGAATACATAATGTTACCCCCAAGTCCCTCCTGTCCTCGTACCCTTCATACTTACTATTGAGATAACCTATCTCCCAGACAGAAAAAAGAAAAGCAGGAATGCTGGAACACCCCTCCCCCTCCCTACTGGGAGTAATAAGGGTACAGTACCCAGCATGCCTTTTGTTCTTTTTTCTGTCTTCCAACAGTTTTCTGCTTGGATCCAGGAGCCTGTTGGCTCCTGGGGTTTACCTGTTGCTGGGCTTCGTGTGGGGCTGGTCTTCTGGGTTCCCCTCCTGCCGGGCTTGAGGGATTCCCTGTGGATGCCTCCTGGCTGCTCCGGAGTTCTTCCTTTTTTTCTGTCCTGTGGTGGCGCTGCGGGTGTCCGTTCCGAGTCTCTGTTCTGCTGGGCTTTTCAGAGTCTCAGCAGTGTTTTCCTGTTGCTCCGGTGGTGCGGCTGCCCCTCTGCGGCTGGGGCGCTTCCTTCCAGAGTGTGCCTGACTTCCTTTGTTTGAAGCAGGAAGTCAGGCGTTTCGAAGGCGAGGACGGCTGGCGGCTGTGTTTGGGGATGTTGCCGGTCCTTCCTCGTAAGTACCGCGTAGCGGATGTTCCTTCCTTAAATTTCTAGTGTTCCTGAACTAAGCCTGCATTATTTTGTGGCTTGCTGGGAGTGAGGTGCTTTACTTCTCTCTGGTGCGGTTGGAGTGCTGTTTTTGCAGTTTTTTTGGCGGCCATTGCCTTCCCTGTGGTCCGGCTTCTGGAGGGTCCTGCTCTACATTGTGTGTCCTGCTGGGAGTGGTGGGCTTCGGTCCCTCGCGGCTTTCCGGTGCCTTGTCATGGGGAAACATGCAAAGAGGAGCAGGCATGTTGTGGAGTCCTCTTCTTCTTCTTCTACTTCCGCGTCCTCGTCTCCTTCTTCTGCGGAGTCCAGGCATCGTTGCAGGGGTGGTGATGCTAGATTGAAGGAGCTGATTAAAGAGGCTTTGTTGGAGATGGGGGTCCCAGGTCCGGGTCCAAATCCAAGTCCAAGTCAAGGTCCAATCGTGCTTCGCCTCCTTCTTCTTCTTCTTCCTCTGGGTCTGAGGATGGATGGTTGGAGGGGTGATGTGGTTAAGGGCAAATATGTGGATAAGGACATGTTGCCAGACTTGTTGAGTCATGTTAAGGCGAATGTGGGGTTCCCTGCTGATGATGTCCCGGGTACTTCTGGGGGTTCCTTGCTTCGCCAGTTCCAGTACACTGCTCCTGTGGTTATGCCTGTCCCTTCTTGTGTCAAGGAGGTTTTGGATCGGGAGTGGAAGGATCCAGATCGTATTCTGCTTCCTCGCTTCATGGCTACGCTCTATACTCTTCAGAATATGGCAAAGGATTTGACGGACTCTGTTCCTGTGGATTCTTTTGTGGCGAGTCTGGTGGGGTGCACTTCATTGGCTGAGGATGCTGTTGTGACTGATCCTGTGGACAAGAGAGTGGACGCCTCCCTGCGTAAGGTTCATTCTGGCTCTCATCTGGCTCTGCGGGCTGGCATCAACGGGACTTATGTTGCTCAGTCTCTGCTTTCGGACTTGAAGACTTTGTATGGTTCCATGGATAATGACACTGACTGTTCTAATATTCTGGCTCATGTTGAGCGTCAGGTGGAGTTTCTGTCTGACGTTTCATTCGACGTTGTGCGTGCTTCTGCCCTCTCTGGGGGTGCTAGCGTGGCTGCTCGTAGGAACTGGCTCCTGAAGGACTGGAAGATGGATTCGGCCCAGAAATCTGCTGCTCTGCGTTTGCCCTTTCAGGGTTCCATGTTGTTTGGGGCGGAGTTGGAGGGCAGGTTGCATCGGCTTTTCAAGGAGAAGAAACTTTCTTCATTTTTCAAGCAGTCCTTGGCTACTCCTGCTTCTTTTAAGCCTAAGCCCTTCTTTCGTCCTTCCTCTCACAGGCAGTTTTCCAGGGGTCGTGGTCGTTTTCAGCCTGGTCCGGTCGGGACAAGAAGGCGAAGTCCCCCCCTGCGAAGCCTCGTTCCTGACTATCTGGGGTGCGAGGTCGGATCCTTGGTCGGTGGTCAGCTTCGGTTCTTTCTTCCGGCCTGGATGTCCTCCTGTCCAGACTTGTGGGTCCTGGAAGTTATCCGCTTGGGGTACCTCCTGGAGTTTTCCGTCCCTCTTCCGGTTTCCATCTTCGTCCTCTGTGGTCCTACCTTCTGGCTCTGTGGGATCCCTTGTTGGGGGACTTGTCCCTTTGGGTTCCTGTGTCCCTGTCGATCCTTCCTGCCCTGCGTTGGTGGTCTCTGTCGTCCAAACTGGACAAGGGCTTGCATCTGCAGTCTCCGCGGTCCTTACGACAGATGCCAGCACTCTGGGCTGGCGGCGACTTTGGGGTTGGAGTGCCTTCAGGGTCGTTGGTCCCTCTTGGAGGGTCATCAGTCTTTGAACTGGCAGGAGTTGTCTGCTGTGTGTCAGGCTGTCCGGGGGTTAAGGCTCCTTCTGATGGGCCAGCATGTGTTGGTTCGGTCGGACAACTCAGTGACGGTGGCCTACTTAAATCACCAGGGCGGTATCCATTCTCGGTCCCTGAACGCGGTGGTGTCCCCCTTGTTTTGCTGGGCGGTGTGCCATCTTCTGTGTTTGGTGGCTGTACATGTCCGGGGGGTGGACAATGGGGTGGCGGATGCCCTAAGCCGTTTTTTTTTCTGCCTCCCTGGAGTTGGCCTTGACCCTGGTGGCCTTTCATCAGGTGTGTGTGAGGTTTGGTCTTCCCTTTCTGGACCTCTTTGCTTCCCGGCTCAATGCGCAGCTTCCCCGGTTCTTCTCCTGGATTCCTCAGGAGGGGTCGTGGGGGGTGGATGCCCTGTCCCTTCCTTGGCCTTCCCGCCTGCTTCACGCCTTTCCTCCTCTGGTTCTGATATCTCGCTTTCTGTCTCAGCTGCTGATGGAGGATCGGGAGGTGGTGGTGATGGTGCCTTTCTGGCCCCGCAGGTCTTGGTTTCCCACTCTGATGCTGTTGGCTGTTCGGGGTCTGTGGTTCTTCCCCTTCCCTCTGTCTCCGTTGCGGTCCTCTCTGATGTTGCCCCTGCGGAGGCTTCGGCTGTCGGTTTGGCGGTTGAGAGGCAAGGGTGGCGGAATAGGGGTCTCCCGGAGCATTTAGCCTTGGCTATTCAGTGTTCTGGGAAACCTTCTACCCTTCAGTCCTATGGTAGGCATTTGTTACCAATATATGTTTTCTGATACTAATTTTGCATGGTGCCCCACTAAAATCAAATACCTTGGTATTTGGTTCTCTGCTTCCTTGTCCAACACAATTAAATATACGTTTAATGTTTTAATTACTAAATCCAATCACTTGGTCTCCCCTATATCTCTCCTGGTGGGGTAGGTTAGACACTATCAAAATGATGATTGTACCGCATGTATTATATACAATATCTATGATACCAATTTGCATTCCCACATCATATTTTTCTCAAATTAACTCTATTTGCACACAATTTTTGTGGAATAAGAAACACCCACGTATTGCTCTTACAAAACGTACACGCCCTAAATCTGAAGATGGCGTACATTTTCCTAATTTTCAAGCTTATCATTCAGCCTTCTTAATTAAACAATCATTTGCTTTAGTCTATGATTTTACGGATATTCCTATTCCTAGATGGATTGTTTTTGAACGTTCCTTACTAAAGGATTTCTCTTTTCAGAATGTTGTGTATATGTCAAATTGTACTTTCACATCGAATAACCCTATTTTAAAATAGTCCCAGAATTTATTATATAATACTCTCACCCCTGGTCTAACTCCTATTCAATGTTTTTTATCCTCTACCATTTGGTACAATACATTTTTCAAATATAAGGGTAAATTGTTCTATTACAAATTCTGGAAGGAGAAGGAAATTATCGTTGTGCACCAATTATTTCACCAAAACTCTGTTATTTCATTTCTTGAGCTGCAGTCACAGTTTCACTTACCTAGTTCTTGTTTTAATGAATATACTGCAATTTCAAATGCTTTGCAATCACAGCTTGCCTCTTTTGACCTTCCTGATGATTCACCCTCTCTCACTCCACCTACTCTGTTATATAGTTTATTTCAGATACAAAGACCTAAAGCCGCTCTTGTTTACAAACTATTGTCGTTACAGGTTACTGAAAGTCCTAAATCTCCCGTTGAAGTTGCGTGGGAAACAGACTTGTCCGTTTCTCTTTCTATTTGGGATTGGGACACATTTTGGTCTAAGTTATTTAAAGTTTCTGCTGCTACTCATATAACCCAATCTTTGTATTTTATTTACAGTAGAGCTGGTATTACACCTGTTTGTATTTCCAAGTTTTCCCCTTCCTCTTCTCCATTATGTTGGTCATGTTCTAATGCTACCGGCACTTTGTGTCATCAAATTTATGATTGTTCAAATGTATTGATATTTTGGAAATCCGTTTGGGCTAGTTGTATGAAAATGTTTTACTGTGATTTTACTTTATCATTACAAAATGTATTTCTAGGCTGTTCCTCACCTGATGTCGATGACTCCTACTCTATCTCATTGCTATTTGACCATTTTATTGCATTAGCATTTAAAGTTATTTTATCATCTTGGAAAGATAATTCCAAAATGTCCTCATTGAATTGGTGGTACAAAAGGGGGTGGTGATGGACGGAGCATCTGAATCAATCAAACACTCACACCCAGTCAAAAGATCTGGGTTTAATCCATCACCGTTCTTTAGCCCACTCTGCCAACCCAGTTCAGACATGGCTATATGCAAATCAGTCTCACCCTGTGCTTCATGAGAACAGTCCAGCCCGAACTGCCAAGCCATGTCTTCCCTGGACCGGAAACAAGCTTCAGAGGACCGGTTTCTGGCCTTCCAGCCGTCTTCAGCCCGGCTTGCTTGAATCCTGTGGCAAAGTGAGCAAGGGACTCACGTCTGAGCATACCCTGCCACACTTATGGCGGCCAAAAGTGGTACAAAAGGGGGTGGTGATGGACGGAGCATCTGAATCAATCAAACACTCACACCCATTCGAAAGATCTGGGTTTAATCCATCACCGTTCTTTAGCCCACTCTGCCACCCCAGTTCAGACATGGCTATATGCAAATCAGTCTGACCTTGTGCCTCATGGGAACAGTCCAGCCCGAACTGCCAAGCCATGTCGTCCTGGACCGGAAACAAGCTTCCGAGGACCGGTTTCTGGCATTCCAACCGTCTTCAGCCCAGCTTGCTTGAATCCTGTGGCAAAGTGAGCAAGGGACTCACGTCTGAGCATACCCTGCCACACTTATGGCGGCCAAAAGCGGTACAAAAGGGGGTGTTGATGGACGGAGCATCTGAATCAATCAACCGCTCATTGAATTGGTGGAACTTTATTTGTGATGAACATAGAATTGCTAATGTTGTTTCTCTCAGTTTCTCTCAAAAAATTAAATCTGATCTCCTCTGGCTGCCTTTTACAAAATATCTCTCTTCACATGCACCTATGCATTAACTCTCTTTTTCTGTCTTTTATCTTTTAACTCTCTGAATAATCTATTTCTTATTTTTCTCTTTTCTGCGCCCTTTTTTTTTCTTTTTCTTATTTTTCTTTCTACTGTTCTTTTCACATATTGCATTTATATATTATCTATTATTTATATTTTGTGATATGGTCTATAATTTGTCAAGGCCTTCACATTTTTTTTGCTATTTTTTTCTTTTTCTTGAAAACTTAATAAAAATTCTTAAACAAAAAAAGAAATGTTATTTACTTTTTTAACCATAATACATTTTACATACAACAGTCAGTACTTGATCCCATTGTTGGTGATGGTAGAATGTTTCAGGAACTTTCGCTATATCATGTTAGTACATTACAATACTGTCTCCCCGTCACAACTTGTAAACTAATCAAAGTCAACAAGTATATGGTTCAGGTGTCTATGGATTTCCAAAGACAGCGGTCCCTAGACAGCGAAGGATACACATGAAAAATAAATATAGATCAAATGATTTCTATATTCTCTGTCCAGCCGGACAGGATTTAATATATCATTTATTTGTGTAGTCAGTTTATCTATACAATATCAGGTGGGACACAGCCTGTGTCCTACTACCACATATAGACAGGTGTGACATACATAATGGGGAGTGTCAGGCAAGGGGAGACAGTCTGCCTATGATCAAATTTAGCAGGCTAATAAAACGTGAATACACTATTGTGGCATTTCATATAGTATAGTCAAAGACATATAGGGCCTCATTAGGATGAAGGATTTTCCACATCCTCCGGACCAGCGTAAGCCACCGCCAGCCCGGAGGATGCGGAAAATCCTCTGCGGACTCACCAAAGACCCACCGCCACATTAGGATGGCTGGTGGGTCCTGGTTTCTGTCCGCAGCTTTTCCGCCGCGGTTGGCTTACAACCGCAGCGGAAAAGCACTAATATGGTGACGGTGTCTCTCAGACACCGTCAGCCAGATTAGGATGGGCTCTGAAACATGCTTTTCCGCGGCGGCTTTTCCGCTGTGGAAAAGCATGTGTAACTTCACTGCGGGGGCCCGTTTCGGGCCCCCTAGGTGAAGGGGGGGGTGCACATGGGGGGTACCTATGGTACCCCCCTGCATTTGTATGCAGAAAGCGGCAGGCACAGCGCGGTGCCTGCCACTTTATACATACAAATGCAATGCGTGCATTTTTAACATTGCTTCGGGTGCAGCTTGAAGCCGCACCCGCCTCAATGTTAAAAATTCAGGATGTGACCGCCAGGGTGGCGGTCACATCCTAATTGCACAGGAGGGAACTCCGCAGCCGATGCGGAGGTTCCCTCCTGCTCTATGGTGGCGGATGGACTCAGGTCCGTCCGCCATCATAATGTGCCCCATAGTGTATATGGTGTCAATGATGTTTCGATCCCTATGCTAGGATGAAGGGATCCTCCTCAGGACATTTTAATTCATGCCTGTGTTACATTTACTTATCTACTTCAAGCCCAGATAGAAATTAAAAACACAACACATAGACGATACATACACGTGGATTGCCAGTGGGGGAAAAAAGGGGAGAAAAAAGGTGTATATACATTGTATAAGCATTTTGTACATATATAAGACAGTCATGTGTGACTAGTGAGTATCATAAAATGAGCCATGTGACAAGATGTCCTAATATCAACATTATGTACAATTCATATGGATTGCAGGAAGTTTGGAAAAAATTCTCCAGGAAATGGCGGTCTGGTGTAAAGAAAAATCATGCTGGTGTTTAATTAAGGCATGCTGGTGTTTAATTAAAGACATACCAGGGAAGATCTTAAGGGGCATGCACAGCTTTGATGTGGTAAATCATGGCCGTGGCCAGTGCCTGAAGGAGTTATTTGAGGCGGAAGAATCGTGAAGGAATATGTAAGGCCGGGCGCAGGTGACATTAAGGTGCCGAAAAGTATCAGGGAGTGCGGTGCAGCAATGCGGGACACAAAGCTTACCTATAATAAGGCAGGTACGACAATGATCATACGGGGTGGTATTCTGATGCAAGTGAATATTTAAAATCCTGCAAGTGAAAAAAGGTGCAGATTGTGATTAAGATGCTACATGGATCATCGTGTGTGCAGTAATAGCCGGTCGTGTTCTTACCAATACCAATAGCTACCAACACTCCTTTTCGCCCACCCTCTACCTTCTCCCCCTCAGGGAGTATGATCCCCAGTGAGATCTTAACTTTCGAGAAACGTGTACTTAAAGATCTTTCCAAATTGGAAAGCAAAAAAGCATTCATCCATATAACATCTCAATTGCGGAGAAACAAGCTTTAGCTGATCTGAAAGTAAATAGCTGCATAGTAATCAAGCCAGCAGACAAGGGTGGGGGTATTGTATTACAAGAGAAATACAAATGCTAAACAAAGATTTTACAACAACTCAGCAACACAGCCCACTACTGTAGGCTACCGACTAACCTCACAAAAGAAATACAGAACCTTATAGCTCAGGTTACCACCACTTGTGTTTTTGTGTACTTTGCCTTTTTCCTCACAGGTTTGCCCGCATTTCTTTAAAGTGCTGTAGGGCCTTGCCGGACAGCAAGCCACGCCCCCCTCCAAACTCCCGCCCACTTCTTCCCTGAGCCCGCCCACCTCCCCTTTATCATGGCGACCGCTGTGCGGTCTCGCCGCTGCGTGCCGAAGGCGCGTCTAATGAAAGCAGGTCTGTGCCCGTCAGCGCCTGGACCGCGCCCAGTGGCAGGACCCCTGGTCCTACATACCCCCACCACTCGACCACCACCACCCTTCTCGCTCTCAAACCCAGCCGCAAAGAGCCCTGCGTACAAGCTGCACCTCACTACACCAAAGGAGCTTTCTCATGCGCTCACTGCCACTCCACCTTCTCTGTTACCACCGCTACCACAGCCACGAACTCCATTCCTCAGGCTGCCCCCCCAAAAACCCCATCCACTGCATCCTCCTCAACGTCAGATCCCTCCACAGGCACGCCATTGAGATATGGCACCTACTCAACACGCTCACACCCGATGTCATCTTTCTCACAGAAACCTGGACTAACGCAAGCTCCAGCCCGGACAGCGCAACGGCAATGCCGGACGGCTACAAACTCAAGAGATTGGACCGCTCGAACCACCCTGGAGGCGGCATTGCCATCACTCACAAAACCTCCCTCAAACTCTCCACACCTAACAACAACGTCTCCATTCCCAACGTGGAACACCTTCATTTCCAAATCCACATCAACCCCAGGACCAAGCTCCGAGGCACACTCATCTACAGACCTCCGGGGCCACGAGCGTAGCCCACTGACTCCATCACAGAACTAGCCTCCGCCCACGCCATTGCCTCAACGGACTACATTCTGCTTTGAGATCTTAATTTTCACCTCGAGAACACCCTGGACCCTGACTCCATCACGCTTCCGGAGAACCTCTCCATCCTGGGACTCAAGCAACTGGTAGACGCCCCCACCCACAAGGCTGGGCACACTCTGGACCCCTTCTTCGCCACCGGGTCCAACATCCGGGTCACCCACACCATGGAGCTCCTCTGGATGAACCACCGCTGCATCCATTTCACTTTTACGTCCAGCGCTGCTCCCAAACAAGCCCCTTTCCCCCCACGACGCAACTGGAACAAGATCACCGCATACCTTCTCAACTCCACCCTCCTTCAAGATCCCCCCGCAGCCGCCACTGACACAGAACACGCCGCCATGGAACTCCACAGCTGGATTACCAGATGAGCAGACAAACTTGCCACCCTTGGGCACGCCACCACCAAACGCCCCCCTAAAGCCGCCTGGTTCACTACCGAGCTCCTTGAGGCCAGACGCACCTGCAGATGACTCGAGAAGGTCTGGAGAAACCAGAAGACCCCATCATCACTCTACGACCACAGAAGCGCCATGAGAGTCTACCACCAACTGATCAAGGACACCAAGAGAACTTTCATCAACGAAAAGATAAACGCCAAAGCGGCCAACAGCAGTGAGCTTTTCAACATCATTAAACGTCTCACCAAATCCCCCTGTGAAGAAACGGACATAGCACCCTCCTTAGACCTCTGCAACAAGCTGAGCACTTTCTTCCACCAGAAGATCATGGCCCTCTACCACAATTTCAACGAACCAACGAACGCCCTCTCCCTCACCGCCACTACCTCCACCATCCCGACCATCACCACTTGGTCCGCCGCCTCCGTCGACCTCATCGCCACCACCATGAAGAAGACTCACTCCAGGGCCCCCACGGACCCCTGCCCTCCTCACATCTTCCAAAGAACCTCCGATGCCATCGCTCCAGAACTAGCCCGCACCATCAACTCCTCTCTGACCTCGGGCACCTGCCCACTGGAATGGAAACGCGCAGAAGTAAAACCCCTCCTGAAAAAGCCTTCGGTCGAGCCTACGGATTTAAAGAACTACCGACCCATCTCCCTCCTGCCCTTCGCCGCCAAAGTCTCAGAAAGAATCATCAACTCCCATCTGACCACATTCATCAAAGAAAACTGCATCCTGGACCCATCCCAATCTGGCTTCCGGAGCAACCACAGCACCGAGACAGCCCTGATTGCAGCCACTGACGACATCCGCATGCTACTAGATCAGGGACATGCCGCAGCCCTCATCCTCCTGGACCTTTTTGCAGCTTTCGACACCATTTCACACCGAACACTAACCACCAGACTCCACACCGCCAGGATCCAGGGAAACGCCCTCAAATGGATCCGGTCCTTTCTCTCTGGAAGAACTCAGAAAATCAGACTCCCCCCCTATCTCTCCGAACCGACAAACATCATCTGCGGATTTCCCCAGGGTTCCTTGCTGAGCCCCATCATCTTCAACATCTACATGGCACCCATCGCCAACATCGTCAAGAAACACAGACTTAACATCATATCCTACGCTGACGACACTCAACTCTTCCTCTCCCTCACCAGGAACTCAGAAGACACCAGACTCAGTTTCCAGGAGGGAATGTAGGACGTTGCTTCGTGGATGAAGGATAGCTGCCTAAAACTCAACTCTGACAAAACCGAAGTCCTCATCTACGGCACCCCCCCTCTGCCTGGAGCAACGCATGGTGGCCATCAGCCCTTGGTCCCCCCACACTTACGGACCACTCAAGAAACCTTGGCATAATCCTGGACTCCTCCCTCTCGATGAATCGCCAAATCAACGCTGTCTCCTCCACCAGTTTCAATTGCCTCCGGATCCTGTATAAGACTTTCAAATGGATCTCCCCCAACTGCAGAAAGATGGTCTCCCACACCCTCATTGCTAGCAGGCTCGACTACAGAAACGCCCTCTATGCAGGAATCAACAAACCCCTGCTATGCAGACTCCAAACCATCCAGAACGCTGCAGCAAGGCTCATCCTAGGAACACCACACCACGAGCACATGACCCTGCACCTGCGCAGACTCCACTGGCTCCCCATCGAGAAGAGAGTCACTTACAAACTACTCACACATGCCTACAAATCACTCAACAACATCTGGCCCAAGTACCTCAACAACGGATTGAGTTTCCACTCACCAGTAAGGAACTTCTGCTCGGCCGATGACGCCCTGGCAGAAGTCCCCCTCATCCGATGTAGCAGATCCAGAGGCAGGGCCTTCTCCTGCACCGCAACCACAGCCTGGAACTCTCTCCCATTGGAAATACAACGTACAGCAACCCTGCTGGCATTCAGGAGTGCACTCAAGACTTGGCTTTTCAACTAACCTGAGCTGCCCTACCCCCCCCCACCCCCACCCCTCAGCGCCTTGAGACCGTCACAGGTGAGTAGTGCGCTTTACCAACCCCTGATTGATTGATTGACTGCTGGCTTTTTAAGCAAAAAGGAATTTCAGTTTCTAAACACAAAATAGCCCAGGACTCTGGTGATTTATACATTGCCCAAGATCCACAAAAATACTGAGAACCCCCCTGGAAGACCTATTGACTCCGAATGTGGCTCCGTTCCGGAGCCCCTAGGGCAATATGTAGACCACTTTATTAAAGAATTTGTGCCTGCTACAGAGTGCTACATACGTGATAGTATGGCGATGATTAACATGATTGAAGAGTACCCCATCGACCTCACATCCAAGACAATGTGTACGTTGGATGGGGAGGTGCTCTACACCAATATCCCGCAAATCGATTCACTGTTGGTCATAGAACAAATTCTTGATACACGCCCTCGCCCACACGCAGTACCCACACTTTTTATCTTGCAGCTCCTGGAAATTTGTTTAACAAAACATTTTATTCTGTTCAACAATCAGTACTACAGGCAAGTCAGGGGTACATAGATGGGAGCAGTTTTTGATCCCGACCTGGCAATCCTCTATATGGATAACCTTGAATGTAAACACATTTTGACATCTATGAATCCCTTCCACAGCGACATTGCCCTGTGGAAGAGATACATAGATGATGTCTTCCTCATCTGGCAGGAATCCCATGACTTATAAATGTAGTTTTTACATTGGCTAAATAATATTTGCAGAGGTCTCAATTTTACCCTCACTGTAAACAAACAAACTATTCAATTCCTTGACTTGAACATCCAACATAATGATGGCAAACTATTCACAAGTCTACACAGGAAACCAACAGAACGCAACACGCTATTGAGCTACCAAAGCCACTATCCACGGGCTCTGCGTGACCCACTTCCCATTTCTCAGTTTCTCCGTATACGGAGAAATTGTTTTCGAAAAGAGGATTACTTTCTGGGAGCAAGTACTCTAAGTAACAAACTGCAATCCCAAGGGTACCAGCGCAAATTAATCTGTAGCTCCTTAAAAAGGGCTTGGTACTGCCCAAGAGAAGTACTGCTGGAACCCAAAGAAAAAAAGACTCAGAACGGCTAGTATGTGTGACAACTTTTTCTGCAGCCTCCAATGCTATAAAAAAAAGTATTGAGAAACATTAGGCCACAACCAACGCTGGCACCTTAAACCTTGAGCGCCCATTATTTGCTCTGCCCACTAAAAACACAAGAGGAACGACAAATGAATTGTGGGGGCTCCCACTATTAACAGGTCATGTGAAATGTGGTTCTTGTATTGTCTGTGATTGTACAGTGGAAGGGAAAGACTTCACTTTTGAACAAACCAACTTCCAAAGAAAACACTTCAGGAATTGTAATAGCATGAGTGTTATTTATGCAATTTTCTACCCCTGTCACAAAATATATGTAGGGCAGACAACGCAGAAGGCACACATCAGAATCTGCCAGCACAAGAGCAGAATTTGATGAAAAAGACCTAATGCGCCTCTTGTAAACCACTTCATCGAAAAAGATCATACCGAACAGGATCTACAATGGACAATCATTGACGCAATAAAAGTCCCACCAAGGGGTGGAGATCTCAACCAACTCATGAACAAGGAAGAGCTAAAATGGATGCTTGAGACTAAAAGCATACACACTGGTCTTAATTGTCTCGAGGATTAGACTTCTGCACAAGAGGAATCATAAATGAATTGTGGGGGCTCCCACCATTAACGGGTCTTGTGAAATGTGGTTCATGTAGTGTCTGTGATTGTACAGTGGAAGGGAAAGACTTCACTTTTGAACAAACCAACTTCCAACGAAAACAATTCAAAAATTGTAATAGCATAAATGTTATTTACGCAATTTTCTGCTCCTATCACAAAATATATGTAGGGCAGACAACGCAGAAGGCAAGCATCAGAATCTGCCAGCACAAGAGCAGGATACAATGCAAAACACCTAATGTGCCTCTAGTGGACCACTTCATCGAAAAAGATCATACCGAACTGGATCTACAATGGACAAGCATAGACGCAATAAAAGTCCCACCAAGGGGTGGAGATCTCAACCAACTCATAAACAAGGAAGAGCTAAATGGATACTTGAGACTAAAAGCATACACACTGGTCTTAATCGTCTTGAGGACTGGACTCCTGGACAAGAGGAACCATAACTGAATTGTGGGGGCTCCCACGATTAACGGGTCATGTGAAATGTGGTTCTTGTAGTCTCTGGGATTGTACAGTGGAAGGGAAAGACTTCACTTTTGAACAAACCAACTTCCAAAGAAAACTCTTCACGAATTGTAATAGCATGAATGTTATTTACGCAATTTTCTGCCCCTGTCACAAAATATATGTAGGGCAAACAACGCAGAAGGCACGCATCAGAATCTGCCAGCACAAGAGCAGGATTCGATGCAAAATACCTAATGCGCCTCTTGTGGACCACTTCATCGAAAAAGATCATACTGAACTGGATCTACAATGGACAATCAATGACGCAATAAAGGTCTCACCAAGGGGTGGAGATCTCAACCAACTCGTGAACAAGGAAGAGCTCAAATGGATACTTGAGACTAAAAGCATACACACTGGTCTTAATTGTATCGAGGACTGGACTTCTGGACAAGAGGAACAATAAATGATTTGTGGGGGCTTCCACGATTAACGGGTCTTGTGAAATGTGGTTCTTGTAGTGTCTGTGATTGTACAGTGGAAGGGAAAGACTTCACTTTTGAACAAACCAACTTCCAACGAAAACAATTCACAAACTGTAATAGCATGAATGTTATTTACGCAATTTTCTGCCCCTGTCTCAAAATATATGTAGGGCAGACAACGCAGAAGGCGCGCATCAGAATCTGACGGCACAAGAGCAGGATTTGATGCAAAACACCTAATGCGCCTCTTGTGGACCACTTCATCGAAAAAGATCATACCGAACTGGATCTACAATGGACAATCATTGACGCAATAAAAGTCCCACCAAGGGGTGGAGATCTTAACCAACTCATGAACAAGGAAGAGCTCCAATGGATATTTGAGACTAAAAGCATACACACTGGTCTTAATCGTCTTGAGGACTGGACTTCTGGACAGGAGGAACCATAACTGAATTGTGGGGGCTCCCACGATTAACTGGTCATGTGAAATGTGGTTCTTGTAGTCTCTGGGGTTGTGCAGTGGAAGGGAAAGACTTTACTTTTGAACAAACCAACTTCCAAGGAAAACTCTTCACGAATTGTAATAGCATGAATGTTATTTACGAAATGTTTTGCCCCTGTCACAAAATATATGTAGGGCAGACAACGCAGAAGGCACGCATCAGAATCTGCCAGCACAAGAGCAGGATTCGATGCAAAATACCTAATGCGCCTCTTGTGGACCACTTCATCGAAAAAGATCATACTGAACTGGATCTACAATGGATAATCAATGACGCAATAAAAGTCTCACCAAGGGGTGGAGATCTCAACCAACTCATGAACAAGGAAGAGCTCAAATGGATACTAGAGACTAAAAGCATACACACTGGTCTTAATCGTCTCAAGGACTGGACTTTTTTGCTTTGAACATGAAAATTCTTCTGGACTATTTGAATATGACACTGTTACACCTTGCCCTGTATATCTCCATATATGTTTAATTGAAATGTCTTAATGTTTTTGGTTGGATGATTACTTAAAACTCCAGGCCTCATCATGCCTTAGTCAAACAGCCCCTCTAAACTGGCCACCTCATTAGTTCACCTTCCTTTATGTAGTAGCATGAGATCTTCACTTTGCACCCTTCCAAAATGGCCGACACGTTAGTTCACTTCGCCTAGCCTAAGAGCTCGAGACCCTCTCCCGGTCACATGTTTACTGTCACATGACCGGCCCAAACATAATGGAGGCTCATCCCCATGCGGCGAACAGTCACTCTGAGTATTGCCTCAACTGTCGGCGTGGACCCCATTTTAGGATCGCCTCTGATCAAAACACACGGTAAGAGCACTCACTAGCTCCCTCTGCCTTAGCTCAGCAATTAAGACGGGTGTACTGGCTCCTCATTCCTCCTTCTCTCTCTTCAAAGGCACAATCTGCCACCTTAACAAAAGTATACTACTTCTAAGGTAAGCAGCACCATTGGCTTATTATTAGCATACCTCATTATGTCCCATTCCGCTCTTTGATCATAACTTTACCCTCCTGAGGATGATCCCTTCATCCTAGCATAGGGATCGAAACATCGTTGCCACCATATACACTATAAGGTCTTTGACTATACTATATGAAATGTCACAATAGTGTATTCACGATTTATTAGCCTGCAAAATTTGATTGTGCACAGACTGTCTCCCCTTGCCTGACACTCCCCTTTATGTATGTAACACCTGTCTATATGTGGTAGTAGGACACAGGCTGTGTCCCACTTGATATTGTATAGATAAACTGACTACACGAATATATGATATATTAAATCCTGTCCGGCTGGACAGAGAATATAGAAATCATTTGATCTATATTTATTTTTCATGTGTATCCTTTGCTGTCCAGGGACCACTGTCTTTGGAAATACTGTATGTACCCATGGTCCCTGAGCAATTGCTTGACTGGGTTTTCCTTGTGCCTTGTAACCAGGTGTCTAAGGATGGCAGAGTGTGTATGCCTTAGGTGTTATAGCGTTGCATATCAGTGTGGCGTGAATATCTACGCTGTGTGCATTGGGGACATACAATCATGGCTGACCACTATTGACCATAGGGTGTGCATCACACCACCTGTAGGGTCTTCGTGCAATCCCAGGGCCAATTATCAAGAGCATCCCATGGTCCTGTCCCAGTCTGGCCAAAGGGCCCTGAGAGACTTGATTCTCTAGACCCTGCGTTTCAAGCTCTCAAGTAAAGCATTGCATTCAATGGAGATAGGTATCTTGCACAGGCCTCTATATTATTCCCTTCGGAGGGCTTCTCTCTCAGAAATTGCCCCATTTTAGAACCTCCTCACACCAGCCCTCAACCCTACGCGCTCCTGGGGATTTCCATTGAATTTTATCAGTATTTTAGACAATTTTAGCGCTAGGTCCGTGAATCTGGTTGCCAGTTTGGAGCCCCTGGAGGCAATTTCAGTATACACTGTGCCGGATTATCCCACTGTTGAAGTCCCGTCAGTTCCCCAGAGATGTTGCAATGCCCTGTCAGTAGGTGGACACCAGAAGACAGTGCCACAACATAAGTATCAAATGGGCCTCTTGGGCATGACAATGGGGACGTTCAGAGGTTTCTGACTCCAAAATGTGATGAAGTCTATCAATCAGGGAATTGTAAGCAGGCAACTCACCTGTGAGGGTCTCAAGGCGTTGAGGGGGGTACCACAGATCTGTTTAACCGAAGAGCCAGGTCTTGAGGGTCTTCCTGAAGGTGTTCAGGGAGGGGGCGCATCTGATGTCTGCCGGTAGCTCATTCCAGGTCTTGGCTGCAATGTGAGAGAAGGATCTTCCGCCTGCTCTGGCACTGTGTATGTGCGGGGTTTCGGCCAGTGCGAGGTTGGAAGATCAGAGTTTTTTTCTTTTGGGTAGGTGGAAGTTGATTCCGTCATTGGGGTATTTGGGTCTGTTCTATTGTAGGCATTTGTAGGCGTGAGTGAGGATTTTGAAAGTGACTCTTTCCTCCACGGGGAACCAGTGGAGACTTCGTAGGTGTTGGCTAATGTGTTTGTGTGGGGGGGATGCCGAGGACGAGTCTGGCGTCTGTGTTCTGTATGGTCTGGAGTTTGTGGAGAAGGGACTTGTTGATGCCTGCGTAGAGTGGGTTTCCATAGTCCAGTCTGCTGGTGATGACTGCATGGGTGACTGTCTTACTTGACTCAGGGAGGATCTACTTTAAGGTCTTGCTGAGGACGTGGAGGGTGTTGAACCAGCTGGAGGTGATGGCGTTGACCTGTCGGTTCATGGTGAGTGATGAGTCGAGTACGATGCCGAGGTTTTTGGCATGGTGTGATGGGGTGGTGGGCTTCGAGGGCGGTCAGCCACCAGGTGTTGTCCCATGCAGAAGGGGTGGTACCGAGGACGAGGTCTTCTGTCTTCTCAGCGTTGAGCTTCAGGCAGCTGTTGGTCATCCAGACTGGGATGTCTAGCATTCCTTTCTCGAAGTTGAGTTTGGCAGTGATGGGGTCTTTGGTGAGGGAGAGGATGAGCTGGGTGTCATCGGTGTAGGATACGATGTTGAGGCCATGTTGTTGGACGATGGTTGCAAGGGGGGTGTCAAGGTGCCTGATACATCCACAAGAGCCGACGATGTACCCAACACCACTCCGCCTCAGACACAACCCGAATGTTTATAATTCTAGGTAACGTCTAAAACGGGGGGAAAGGGGAAGTGGAGAGACAAAAAGAGAGACGGCCTCAGTGGAATCGGATGACGATCCCTCTGCCGTTGGTTGGGGCGTCTTCTTGGCTGTACCTGAAGGAAACAATATATTATAGGACACACATTTCTGGAAATAACTTAGTCTGAAAACTTTACACTTTAAACTAACAATTACCCCTAAAGTTTAAGGCCTTTGCTTCTCTCTTGTATTTTTAATTGCTGATATCAATTCCCTCAGGCTACTCCGTTGCTGCAAGGAAAAAAAAGATTTACATGAATTTACCCCTTTGAAACTAGTGCGTGTTACTCCTAAACTCTTTTAGATTTTCCTTCCACTCATTACCTGATTTGTAGCGTGAGGGAGCTTATAAGTTCAACTGCGCTTCTGCGGGTACCTTGACTAGGTAACAATATAAGAACCAAAGACTGAGGAGATTGTCAAATCCTGGCAATGGAGTAGTACCAGCCAGGAGTTCATCCATTTTTAATTTAATCTGATGAGTTTCCTGTTGAGATCTTTTAATTTCCTCCCTAAGGCTTCTGTTCTCCTCAGCGGACTGGGATAATTGGCTCTGTAACCCCTCTAAAATTCCTGCTAGGGTTTTTAAATCTAACCCCTCTGCCATCTCGGCTCGGGTGGATATGCGTTGGCACTTCAATCTGTCAAGGTGCCTGGTACATCCACAGGAGCCCACGATGTACCCAACGACCCTCCACCTTAGACACCACCCGAATGTTTATAATTCTAGGTAACGTCTAAAACGGGCGGAAAGGGGAAGTGGAGAGACAAATAGAGAGACGGCCTCAGTGGAATCAGATGACGATCCCTCTGTCGTTGGTTGGGGCGTCTTCTTGGCTGTACCTAAAGGAAACAATATATTGTAGGACACACATTTCTGGAAATAACTTAGTCTGAAAACTTTACACTTTAAACTAACAATTATCCCTAAAGTTTTAGGCCTTTGCTTCTCTCTTGTGTTTTTAATTGCTGATATCAATTCCCTCAGGCTACTCCGTTGCTGCAAGGAAAAAACAGATTTACATGAATTTACCCCTTTGAAACTAGTGCGTGTAACTCCTAAACTCTTTTAGATTTTCCTTCCACTCATTACCTGATTTGTAGCGTGAGGGAGCTTATAAGTTCAACTGCACTTCTGCGGGTACCTTGACTAGGTAACAATATAAGAACCAAAGACTGAGGAGATTGTCAAATTCTGAATGTCACAGTTTTTACGTTTTGAAGTACTTATTTAAGAAAAAATTAGCTGGAAGCTTTAACTAAGAGTTTCTCAGGTATTTCCACTTAATGGAAAAAATAAACAAACAAGCCTGACTGGATTCTTCTTCTTCTCAAGTCAGCTGGAGAGTCGTCCCTCGTTGCGCATGCGATACTTGGCTGCTTCGGAAACACTGTGGCTATTTTCGGAAAGACTGTGGCAAGGTTTCTGAACTTTCGATTTTGATTCCGGCACGGAGCTCAGGGCTGACGCGCTCTGTCCGCCGGAACACAGTTGAAGTGCGCAGTTCAAATTACGAACGCGCACCTTGTTCGCATTGATGCTCACGCGCTGAGCAGACACTAGACCGCTGACCTGTAATGGCAGTGTCCGTTCTGCTCCACCATGATGGGTTTCCTGCTGAGTTCTGTATATTCTTAAAGCATTGGTTGAACATCAGGGTGGATATCAGGTGCCTTTTCTTCCACCTCAAGGATGTCAAACCCTTGCGTCGGGGTCGGTGTTGCCTTTTCTGAACCCTAACTAGAGGGATCCTGACAGTACCTCCCTCCAAAGGGGGCCCTCCCAATGTGGGTTTAGCAGGATTTGCCATATAGAATTGCTTTACTAATCTAGGTGCATGCACATTGGAAGAGGGCTCCCACGATCTTTCTTCTGGCCCATAACCCTTCCAGTCAACTAAATAATACAGTTGGTTTCTAGAGATTTTAGAATCTAAAATTCTACTCACTTCGAACTCTTCTTCTGACTCTATAGTGATCGGTAACGTTTTTTTCTTGAGTCTAACATTGGGTGGGTTTTTCTTTAGCAGTGATACATGAAAGGTGGGATGGATTTTAAGTGAATTAGGAAGTTGCAACTTTACCACTACAGGGTTTATGATCTTTTGAACCTTAAAAGGATCAATAAATCTGGGTTGGAATTTCCTATTTCCCTTCAATTTCAAGTGTTTAGTGGAAAGCCATACCTGATTTCCTGCTTCAAATTTGGTTCACTCTCTTCTTTTCTTAACGGCTTGATTTTTGTAGGACACTTTTGTTTTTGACAGATTCTCTAGAGCCTTCCTGTAAGTGTTTTCTAACTCGTGCATTAAATGGGAAAATGCGGGAACTGAGTCATCTTTTGCCCCTAACACTAAACTAGGATGTCTCCCAGAGTTTAAGAAAAAGGGGGTGTAACCCGTGGAGCTGTGTACTGCGTTATTGTAAGCAAACTCTGCAGTCCACAACAAATCCGACCAGTTACCCTCCTGTTCCATCAAGTAGAGTCTCAAGTATTGTCCCAATTCTTGATTGACTCTCTCTGTCTGACCATCCGTTTCAGGATGGTAACTGGTAGAATAGCGAGAGTCAATACCCACATTTTGCATGAATTTTTTCCAGAATTTTGATACAAATTGAGTTCCTCTATCAGAGATAACTATTTGAGGAATTCCATGTGCTCGGACCACATGTTGATTAAATACCTGAACTAACTGAGAAGCAGTGGGCACAGTTTTTAACGGAACAAAATGACTCATTTTGGAAAATGATTCCCCCAACACCAATATAGCGGTGTAACCCTGACTGCTAGGGAGATCTACGATCAGATCTAAAGAGACCGTATGCCATGCGTGGGTTGCATTAGGCAAAGGTTGTAACAACTCTTGTGGAGCATGCCGGTTGGGTTTCCCTTTTATGCATGACTCACATGTTGCAACATACTGCCTCACCTGAGCCAACATTTTACGCCACCAAAAGTATCTCTTGACCAAATCTAAGGTTTGCATGGGTCCTTTGTGACCCGCCAGACGATCATCGTGACAGTTCTTCATAGCTTTCTCTTGCATTACTTTAGTTGGAAGGTACAACTTCCCTTCATGGTACGGAAGGCCATCCACTAGTTTCCTTCTGTCATCCTCTCTTACCCAATTGCTAAATTGTTCGTCAGACTGAGTTTTAAAGATTTCGGTGGTGAATTCACCAGAATGAATGGCTCCAATAATTTTATTTTGTGGAATTATGGGTTCATCTGTAGCCATTTTCACAGTATCTGCTGACCCAATTCGAGATAAGGCGTCTGCTTTCCCATTCTTCACACCTGGTTTGTACGTAATGACAAAGTCAAATTCCGAGAAATACAATGACCATCTCAGCTGTCTGGGAGTTAATGTCTTTGCTGACTTTAAAAATTGTAAGTTGCGGTGATCTGTGTAGACAATCACACAATGTCTGGCTCCCAATAAGTAGTGTCTCCAATCCTGAAACGCTTCCTTAACTGCCAGCAGTTCTTTGTCTGCTATGGAATAATTAACCTCGGATTCTGACAATTTCCGGAACCGGTATGCCACTGGGTGAAGTTGCCCTGTCAGTTTGCTTCTCTGTGATAAAATTCCTCCTGTGGCGAAATCGGATGCGTCAGTTTCTACATAGAAAGCCTGCTCTGGATCTGGGTGTACCAAAATCAGAGCCGTCACAAAGGTTTTCTTCAAACACTGGAATGCCTCTTCTGCCTCGTGAGACCATTCAAATCTTTTGCCCTTCCTTAACAGCTGAGTGATAGAAGAGGCCAAAGTGGAGAAGTTTGGTATGAACCTCCGGTAGAAATTAGCAAACCCTAGGAAGCTTTGTATCTCTTTTACATTTCGTGGTGACGGCCAATCCTGAATGACTTGCACCTTGGTAGGGTCCATTGCGACTCCTTCTGCGGATAAGACAAATCCTAAGAATTCCACCTGATCCGAATGGAACACACACTTTTCTAGTTTGACGAACAGGTTATTGTCCAATAGTTTTTTCAAGATGGCTCTGACATGTTTCACATGATCTTCCATACAGTCAGAAAAAATTAGTATGTCGTCTATATAAACGACGGCAACACGATCAAGGAATTCACTAAGCACATCATTGACCAGATGTTGAAACGCTGCTGGTGCGTTGCATAGACCATATGGCATCACTTGATATTCGAATAGGCCATATTTGGTTCTGAAGGCTGTTTTCCATTCGTCACCTTCGGCAACTCTCACCAGATGGTATGCCCCTCTTAAGTCGAGCTTGGTATAGATCTTAGCTCTCTTGACCTGATCCAGAAGCTGTGATATAAGGGGCAGAGGATATCTGTTCTTCACAGTTACTTGATTCAAGGCTCTGTAGTCTATGCAGGGGCGCAAGGTGACGTCCTTTTTGATCGAAAAACAAAGGCGACGACACCGGAGATTGGGAAGGCCTGATAAAACCGATCTTCAGATATTCATCCAAATACTGCCTTTTCTTCCACCTCAAGGATGTGAAACCCTTGCGTCGGGGCGGTGTTGCCTTTTCTGAACCCTAACTAGAGGGATCCTGACAGGGTGCCATGCAGATGTTGAAGAGGGTGGGGCACAGTGATGAACCCTGCGGGACTCCGCAGGTGATTTTCGTGGGGTCAGAGATGAAGGGTGGGAGTCTGATCCTTTGGCTTCTTTCGGTGAGGAATGATTGGATCCAGTCCAGGGCTGTTCCTTGTATGCCTGCGTTGTGTATTCTGGCGACTAGTGTGCGGTGGGAGATGCTGTCGAAGGCCGCTGATAGGTCAAGTAGGATGAGGGCTGTGGAGTGGCCTTGGTCGAGGAGGGTGCGAATGTCGTCTGTGGATGAGAGTATTTTGGTCTCTGTGCTGTGGTTGCTTCGGAATCTGGATTGGGACGGGTTAAGGACGGTGTTCTCTTCAATGAATCAAGCCAGTTTCCTTTTGACTGTTTTCTCTGCAACTTTGGCTGCGAAGGGGAGGAGCGAGATGGGCCGGTAGTGCTTGAGGTCGGCGAGGTCAGCTGTGGGCTTCTTGAGCAGGGGTCTGACTTCTGTGCTCTTCCAGTCATATGGGAAGGTGCATGTTTTGAAGGTGGTGTTGATGGTGCGTTGTAGTTCTGGTGCAATGTCGGCCGTGGCTCTGTTGTAGATGTGAGGGGAGCAGGGGTCGGTGGGGGCCCCCGAGTGGATGCTTTTCATGGTCAAGGCAGTTTCTTCGGCCATGATCAGTGTCCAATTAGAGATGTTGGGCTGACTGGTTTTTCTGGGGGGCGGGGGTCTGTGGCGTCTGGTGGATGGTCGATGAACTTGTCGTAGAGGTTTTTGATCTTGAGGTGGAAATAGGTTCCAAGCTTGTTGCAGAGGTCTTGGGATGGGGTGATGTCTGTGGCTTCACTGCGTGGGTTGGTGAATTCTTGAATCACACTGAATAGTTCCTTGGAGTTGGCCAGGATTTCGTTGTGGATGAAGTTTCTCTTAGTGGCTCTGATCTTTTTGTTGTAGTCCGTCATGGCGCCCTTGCAGGTGGTGTGGTTTTCGGTACAAGGCAACTGCAGGTGCGTCTGGCTTCTTGGAGAGCAGTGGTGAACCAGGTGGCTTTCCTGGGGTGTTGTTTGCCGGGGTTGCATAGCGGGCAAGCTTGTCTGCGCAGTTGGAGATCCACGTGTGGAGTTCTCTGGCTGCGTTGTTTATGTCATTTGCATCGGGTGCCTATGTGTGGTTGTCTCCGGTGAGGGTGGAGTTAACTTGCTCGTCAGTAACCTTGCTCCAGTCCCTTCGTGCTGGGTGTGGGGCTGGTTTGGGTGCCTTGGGCTTCTTGATGGCGAAGTGTACGCAGTGGTGGTCGGACCATGGCGGCTGCGTTGTGTAGCTGAATTGGATGCTGTTTCCTGCCACTAAGTAGGGGTCGAGGATGTGTCCTGCTCTGTGGGTCGTTGAGTTGATGAGTTGTTTAAGTCCGATGCTGGCGAGGTTGTCACAAAGGATTGTGGAGTTGATGTCGCTGGGGTTGTCGAGATGGAAGTTCAAGTCTCCAATGAGTATGTAGTTTGTTGAGGAGATGGCGTGGGGTGCGATGAAGCCAGTATTGGTGGTGGCGAAGGGTGTTCGGGACAGGGGTGGTCTGTAGACCAGGGTTCCTTGGAGTGTGGCTGTGGGGGTGGTCTGGATCTGGAAGTGTAGGTGTTCGGTGGAGTGGAAGGTTTCACTGGAGGTGGTGAGGCAGAAGGTGCTCTTGTGGGCAATGGCAAGGCCCCCTCCTGGGTGGTTGGGCGGCCTTTCCTCTGGATCTTGTATCCATCAGGGATGGCAGTGCTGATGTGGGGATGGAGGATGCGTTGGTTCAGGTGTCTGTGATGAAGGCGATGTCAGGCAAGAGAGAGTTGAGTAAGTTCCAGATTTCCAAGGCGTGTTTATTTACGGAGCGTACGTTGAAGAGGATGCAATTAAGGGTGTTGCCGGTGCTGGCATCAGCGATTTTGGAGGCCTGGGAGGATGGGGTGGTGGTGCGGGTCTGGGAGCAGTGCAGGCAGGAGAATTGGCTGTGGATCGTGTTCAGCGAGGCCTGTTGGCATTCTCTGAGTCTTCCAGGGTTAAGTGCGAGGAGGGTGGTGGTGTTGTAGCGATGGGTAGTGGGAGGTACAGAGTTCCTAGTGCTGGCCGCGGTCGGTTCACAGACGGGTGCAAGCGGGCTTGCCTTTGGCGCACCGGTGCCGCACCCCCTGCATTTGTCCGCTGCACAACCGCACAGTGGCTGCCATAAGGTAGGGGATGTGGTAGGGAGGAGTGGCTGGGATACGGGAGCGGGGATTTCTGGAAGAAAATAAAAACAGTGGTGGAATTAGAGCAAGACACAGATGGGCACAATAACAGTGGCACAACAGGGAAAAAATGTAATTAAGAAAAAAAATGGCTGAGAAAGATTACAGTGGATGCAGGCAGTCTGGTCTCAGCTGGAGCAGGCAGCATGTGCAGGAGTGAGCAGCAGCCTTGAATTTCCCTAGGAGGGATCTGGAGGCAAGAGACAGCACAGGGGAGCTGCGGGTAGAGAGTGGACCTAGACCGAGGGTCAGAGGTCTTACTCTATGCAGTGTTAAGTGTGCTCGATGTAAGATTGCGAATTGAATAAATTTAAAGCTAGCATTACTTAAGATTACACAGACCAGACAAGTGGCTGAAAGAGGAAAGTAAGTTGGCCATGGCCGACTGATCCTCCCGGAGATCTTTGAAATATAATATCATTAGGCCTGGATGGTGAGCTCAGCTCCATTTGTGGAGTTTGCGATGTTTTTCACACTGCACGCTCCACAGAAGTCACAGAGTACTGAAAAAGTCCGCTCCACATAGCGAAGTGGATTTTTTTCCTCACGCATGCTCAACAACTGTAAGTTGGGAAACGCGAGCAAGAATAATCCAACCCTAGACTGCTTCCCAGCGAGATTTCTCAACACGGTCGGCAGTGGATAGTCGCTACCGCTCGCGTTGGGAAACCTTCCGTTCGCATTGAGGATGCTGCTGCACAAGAAGAATGCTTCTCAAGCAGCAGAAAGAAGCAGCACCCTCTTGCACTGCACATTATGCCATTTGCACTGATTTTACAGCATGGGACAAACACCTGGTGCTCAAAGTCAGTGCGAACAGCGCAAGGTAATGCACTGCACCGCTCCCGGAACTCCACGTAGCTTGGCAGAGCTTTTTGTCACTTCACGGGGATTGTGCAACGGAACTGTGAAGGCCAAAATATCAATCAATCAATCAATATCAACTTTGTATCACATTAGGAAAAATGCATAAAGTACATAAAATTTCATTTCTGATAAATATCCTTTTCAGCAATTCAATATCCATACGGTGTCTAAAACTGAAAAAATATTCATCAATTACAACAATTGGATTTTTTAAAAATCCTAAAAGGCGAACTGTGCCTGGTAAAATACCCAAAATTTCACTAACAGATAAAATGGATAACCAAAAAACACCAGCTTTAGGTAAAAAGGGTAATGATATCCTAGTAGATTAGATGCAGAGCCAGTCACGAAAGTCAAATTACCAAACATTGGATACCTGATGAAATTAAACTGCACATATGCCTGTGAGCAATAGATTAACTATGTCTCACTGAGCTATTCTTATAGTAGCAGCCCTTATAGATTTTAAAGCAGCCTGTAAAAATAACACAATCATAAAACATATATATGGGAATTCCAGTTGTTGTACTACAGAGAGAGCTAAAATGTAAGAATGTAGGCTGGAGTTTTTCAATACTGGAACAATTAATTTTTTGCTCTCTGCTTTGTAGAGCGGACAAAAGAATAAAATGTGAGAAATAGATTGATTGGAGATATCATTAACCCCTTCGACGCTGATGACGAGCTGGGCTCGTCATGGCGTAGCCTCCTCGCACGCTGATGACGAGCCCAGCTCGTCACGTAAAGTGCGTTTCCGCAAAACCCAGCGTGCGAGCGGAATTCCGCTAGCGCGCATGGTGTTAAAAGGGCATAGAGATAGCTGGTTTAATGAGTGTGCATGTGACGGATAGCCCAGCATCAGAGGAATATAATTTAGACTATATCTTACAAATAAAACTCAATGCTGGGTATTAGGGAGGAAGGTAGGAAGAGTGCCCATGCAACGCCTGATACCTTATTACTGATTTTTGTGCTTGGTTTTTTAACCATCTATCTCGGGTGCGTTTGGCTATAAAAAGGTCTTTTAGACTAGATTTAGAAAAGGTCACACAATGGGACAGCGATTCATAAAGTGCTGCTAAGCCCAAGTCACTAAGGCACTGTCTCACGTAAATTAGCCACGGGATGAAAGAGATAGGGTCGAGATTCAAAATGTCTTTTATGAAAAGCTGGCTTAATTGAACAGTTCCTTTTTCATATCCATATCCAGAGTATTAATGGGGCCATTTTAATAGTATCAGTGATGTAAAGCCGGCCTAATTTTGGACAATAAAATTCGAGCCTGATCCAGGAGTGGACAGTACCCTTTTTTGCAAATTTGACTTGTATTACTTTCAGTGACTCGACTTGTGCTATGCCCCAAATTGCTGCCTCATTAGTAGCTACGGATATCGTATTCGCTATGTAAATTTCCAACATTTCTTGAATTGGTCTATTTCCTATATTCTTAGCAAACTTAAAAACGGCAGCTATGCTTTTAAACATATGATTTGCTATATTTCTCACAAATTTGTTCTAATTTAGTTTATCATGGAAGAGTACACCCAGATTCATACAAAACTACTATTTCCAGCTTTCTCCCATCTAGTGGAAGCGTAATTGATTTGTCTAACACACTTTTCAACTTTAAAGGGTTTAAAGCATTCCTATTTCCCAAAGCAGATCACTGCCCCTGCCTCTGTTTAAAGCTGTCTTATGAATACAAATATAGTAGGATCCACGCATATTATTTCCATAATGGCCCACAGTTTGCTGTCGGACACACAATCCGAGGCCGCCGACAAATCCATGAAGTCTATGTGAAACTGCCTTTTCTTTGCAATAGCATATTTGGCTGCAACTAAGACTAAATTAAGACACTGGTCTATCGTCCCTCTCCCCTTCCAAAGCCAAATTGTAACTCTGCAAGGAAATTATTTTCCCTTTCCCATTCCTCCAACCTATTAAGTAATAGTCTCCCTATGAATTTAGCTTTACTATCTAATAGGGAGATTGGGCGGTAGTTTGCAGTATTTGTGTCCTTCCCCCTTCTTATAGATCCACCTTCGGCTGACCCAGGACCACCTCGCCTTCAGGAGACTACTCAAGACCTGGCTGTTCGAGCAGTAGCGGCCCCCTTCCCCCAAGCGCCTTGAGACCCTTCCGGGTGAGTAGGGCGCTATACAAGTGATATGATTGATTGATTGATTGAAGGTTGTCAGGTCTAACAAACTGCATGTCCAAGAATGCCAAAATGTGTTGGCTAAAATGCTAGGACCAGTCAGGATACAACCTTGTGCCTTTTTTGGAGCAGGTTCCATAGGCTGCCATTTGTTCAATCTCCTCCCAATTCCTGACTATCACACAACTGATTGGTAAATCATGCCCCCTTAGAAATGCGTCTGTTCTAGCAATTGCCGGGGAAGGAATGTAGTCATTTATTTGCCTTGAATATGACAACTTAAACTTATTTGCCAGGTGTCCCAGTATCAAGTGTGGCCACCATCAGCAAGTACAGGCTTTATAGCCACCAACCCTGTGCATGCTGGGGACATTTAACCCCTTACTCTTGGTAAGAAAAGTGAAAATACAAGACTCTGCACTACAGGATGAACTGAAGTGGTTAGTGAAGACTAGCCGAATGTGTCACAAGTGACATAAGGAAAATTGGCAGCTCAGCTTGATTTACTGATTTAGCTTTAGCTTGTCTTGTACACTATCTGAAATTAAATACATTGCTTGTAGGCAAAAAACAATTGTCGGGGCTTTTGTATTGATAATCAGTAAGAAATTATGCTCAGTAGCACTTTTAAATTTTCGCATTTATCTCCGAATTGTAACTATTCCAAGCCTGCACAAACATTAATCTAAACAATGCCTTGCAGATTTCCGAATCATTGTATTACTTTTATGTACTATCTATTTTATCCTCATGAAAGAATACTAAAAATGGTAATTGTGTTAATGTTCTGATTATACTTTGTAACAAGGAGTACCATAGTGTAGATTGGACCTTAATCGCCTGGTTATTGTCACTGAATGTTTTTGTCAAAGAATGGTTCTGTTTGCCAAAATGCCTTTTCATTTTGAAACGTCAGCAGAAAGGCGTCCTCGTTCACAGCAGTGGAACAGAAGCGCATGCGTAGTTAGGCCGAAGAGGAGGATGACCTACTTTGAAGCCTTGTCGTGGGAGGAGGGCACGAGGCTCTCACAAGAATGAGGACTGGAGCCGACTCAGCTACTTCATAAGTCCATTTCACATTTAACAGCATTTTCCCTAAGTACTTGGACAAATTACTGTTATCTGCTTAAAAAAACAAGCATTTGCAATGCAATAGGTCTCGCATTAGGAAAGTTTGAGCTATTGGTCTTGTAAATGACACATTTTATATTTATGTGTTGGTTTTGAAAATAGCGAAATTAATAGCTTTGTCATTTACAATGCCAATACTTTTAACTTTTGCAAATGTGACACTTATAGCATTTGTAATGCAACATGTTTTGTATATACGTGACTTAGATGTATTGATATTACAAATAACAATGGCTTTTAATTTTTTTTAATAATTAATACTTAAATAAAAGTTATTGTAATGTATAATGGCAATAGCTTAAACTTTTGTAAATACCTTTTGTGAAGATTATGTTCAGTGTTTTTTATTGTGACGAAAATCCAAGAACAGAAGTGAAATATTAACGTCTTTTTGTGACATTCGTAATAAAGCTTGAAACATTGAGAGAACATATTTGAACCAGTTGTTGTTGAATGGTTGCACTGATTGATGCTGTGGTGGCGCGGAGAGATGTTGTGTAGGCGACGAGTGATGATGTGGCGTTCAGTGATGCTGTGGTAGCGCATAGTGATGTTGTGGTGCCCCTGAGTGATGCTGTGGTGCCCCGAGTGATGCTGTGGTGATGCGATAAATAGATAGAGGGCGATAGATAGATAAATAGAGTGAGGGCGATAGATAAATATACAGAGTGAGGGCGATAGATAGATAGATAGACAGAGTGAGGGGGGTAGATAGATAGACAGAGTGAGGGCGATAGATAGATAGACAGAGTGAGGGCGATAGATAGATAGACAGAGTGACGTGATAGATAGATATACAGAGTGACGGCGATAGATAGATAAACAGAGTGACGGCGATAGATAGAGTGAGGGCGATAGATAGAGTGAGGGCAATAGATAGATAGAGTTAATGTTATAGATAGAGATAATGTTATTACCACATGGAATTGATAAAAGGTAAAACGGGGAAAGGAAAAAGAAGTGCTTGTGAGAAAAGAGTGAAGATCAGGTTTGAAGATACACACTGTTCCTTATTACAGAAGGGTACTGGTCTATATAAGAGCCAGTATTATCAGACCTGTCCACAATCTTTTTTTATATTTATTTACATTATTCATAGGTGCATAAGCGCAACATCAGCTTTGTAGGAGATAAATATTAGTACAGGCCCTTGCTGGGGAGATGTGTAGATGTTTTGACCCGTCTTATGCGAAGAGGGCGACTTGAAGCCTCCGCGCGTGGGTCTTCTTCAGGACAAGGGGTTAAGGCAACCTAATGAAGATGCCAAGGATCGCGTTAGTATTTTAGTCAAAAGTAGTCAGAAGGCAATGTAGGGTGAGCCTGGTATCTCCATGAGTGGAAGGTCCGCAATTTGCAGTGTGGCCGTCCTGGGGAAACAACCAATAATGAAGTCCTCAAGTGTGAGCTTAATCCAAATTATTTAAAGTAAGGAACACAATCCTGGAAGACTGCAGGTTCAAATGAGCTGCCCTGTGTGTAATGGTTAGGCCGCCGTATCTACTATCCTGTTCGGCTGCCTTGCTCCATTTTTGTGCCATACTCAGTCACAGAGGTAAATCACCTCTCTAGAGGCCTACAGCTCGTCTGAGGCCATGGAGTCATTCAGCGCTGATCTTTTCACAAAAGCGTCAGCCTACAACCGGGCCCAGCCCAGCAAGCAACTTCTCCACAGGTTGAGTCACTCCTGCCCACTACCAGAGCTTGACATCACTGCCAGGTCATTAACCGCCAGGGACCACCAGCTAAGTCTACGGGCTCATCCCAGCACTATCAGATACAGTCTCATAAGTGACTTGAGTCTTGGAGGGGCAAGCTCGGGGAGGCAGGGCCCCGGTCCATGGTCCAGTTCGTTTTACTACTTTTCACCGGACACGTGGATTCCTGCAGGTACCACCTCACGATATAGCCTGGCAGTTTCCCCCAGCACCATAGCTGCCAGTAGGGCCTCTCTACCAGTGGCGTATTCTAACCCAATCAGGTCCGAGGGTCAAGTCCCTTTCACTCTTCCACAGCCAACAGCACTTGCAACAATGGATGGGGAGACCCCCAGGCGCTCCTCCAGGGCCTCTGCCTCACCTCATATCTGGGCATGGGATCCTATATACGGGCCAAGGCTAGAATTCGGCTACCACGTCTTGCCTCTACATGCCAAACCATGCACCGCTACCAATCGGGCAGACAGGCTGCTCCTCCCAGGAGCCAGCCCGGCGTGCACCTCCACTCGGTTCCTGCAGCACACTGGGCATCCAAGAAGAGCGACCAGTTTGTCCAACGGGGCGGCCGCATCCGCGGCCCATCCCGGGATTTTTTCCTGTCACTTCCTCGCAGGCCGCGTGGTCTGGCGTCCAGACACTCCTCGCTCCCCATCGATCACAAGGGCATAAAGTTTACCAAAACACCGGCACACCCGTAATACTTGAGTCCAATATGCCCACGTTTCTCAATGCCAATGCTAGGCCATTAAATGCAATAGATTACAGGGCTTGGGTCTGGGAGCCCACGAGTTACCAGTGCGCCTTGTAGGGTGGTTGGGCACACCCCCTCATCATTGATATATATTCATTTTACGTATGTAAGTTATGGTGACATGTGAACTCAGGGGCAGATTTACAATAAGTGGCGCATCTCCGCATATCAGCAGGGATGCACCAGTTATTGTGCGCTGTGGCTCCGCCACCATGGATGCACTGCATTTACAATGCGGCGCACCATGGGGCAAAAACGGTACAGATGTGTGACGCAACTCTGCCATAAAGGCGGCGAATTAATGGAGGTGTGTCGCAAGCGTGACGCAGCTCCAGCAACGGACTGGGGGGCCCTATCTGTACAATGCTGCGTTAATCCTTATGCCTGCTTCAAGCAGGCGCAGGATTTTGACGCAGCATGGGCTAAAAAGTGACTCAGTGAAATCTTTTGGGAGGCGTTCCTGCGCAGGTACGCCTACTTCTGGCGCAGGGCTTTACAACGTGACGCATCACCCAAATGCGTCACGTTGTAAATACCCTGCACCATGGCGGATCTTTTGCGCCGCCATTGCGTCACAAAAGTGACGCAACGGCAGCGTAAAAGAGGCGCAAGGGGCTTGTAAATCTGCCCCTTAATTTCTAGTGATGTGTATTTTCTGTCTGTTTTTACAGGTCATAAGTGAACACTAATTTAGTTCAACTGTACTCACTTTCAAGCCCAACATAAGAACATTCAGTCACTCACTCACCTGTTACATCTAGCTCATGTTGTACTGTAAGTATGGTATCAATAAATGCGTACGTTTCGATAAATTTAAAAATATTCTCCATATGTTCTGTTTTCTTGTACCATAACGTCAGTTAGGAAAGTGACAGAAATGCCTTGCTAACAGGGACAAATGAAAAACTGCTAACAGGTTGTAAGTTTTTATTATTTATGAAGTCATACATCAGTCTAATGTGCCCAGGTAATTTGCCACGTGGGTGTACAATTTTGCTCCTTATCTCTTCAATGTTTCAATGTCAGCCTACGTTGCTCAGAAATAACTATCAATGAATTAAAAGCAATAAGTTGTGTCACATACTGCCACTTAAGAAATATGAAGTGGCTAGATTACATGCATGTGCAGATATTGTGACAACTTAAAAGACTTAAAGACTTATCACTGTAGGAAGCTGATGATTTTCTTCTTTGGATTAAAACGTCTGAACACAATTCAGACAGTGTAAAGGGCTTGACAGGAGTTGGAGTCACTCTCTGGCGACAAGCCAATCTTTCTGAGCTTTCAGAAGAATATATCCAATCAAGGAATTCACGTAAGGACATAGGCGCAGGAAGTAGGAGTGCTGCAGCACCCCCAAAAACATGATGACACTCAGAATATGAATAAGCAATAAAGATGCATTTACATTTTTTTTCATCTCGTCACATTTGCTGTGCATTCAAAGACAAAGAGCAAATGTCAGGCTATGTTTTCTGACAAATTGCTGCTTATTCTTCTAACACGGAGACTGGTATTTACTGTTATATCTCTGATTGCAGCGAGATGAACATGTAAAGTGAAGAACCTGGCACTCTTGCCTCTGTTAAAGGAAAGGATGAAGGATGTTGTTTAATATTACTAAAAGCACATTTTAAATACCTATGAATTCACTGTACAAATATTAAAAAATATGTCAGCATTTAAAAAAATACACATTGAGCGCTTTTGTGGTAATTCTGAAGTGTGATGGTGTAGGAAAGTAGGATGTGCTTCTTGAGGTTACGCCCACTTTTTTTGCTTTTTGCTCCCACTGCTTTGACTAGTTTGTCTGGGATCGTGTTATTCAGGACCCCAGCCTATCTGCTTTCTCCTCTAAATTGACATTCATGTACTTTGGTACAACTCCAGATTGGATACTGAGGTATCCTTATCAGTCCCTAGTATATGATACACATGTATGCAGGGCATAGGTACCCATGGGCTGAAGCATGTATTATGCCACCCTTGAGGGGCCATGCAAAATGGAACCTCAGGTCTGCTACTGCAGCCTGTGTAAGCTGGTGCTTGCACCATTTACGAAAAATATAGGTTCACTATATCTATATATATATCACTACACTTAAAACCTTATCTGTCACCCCTATAGCAGGCCTTATCAATCCTGAAGGCAGGGTGCTGGGTTTTACGTGAGAGGGTGCTCCTGCATGAGCAGGGCACCTCTGCAGCCTTCGGAGACCATTCTCTTGGGCTGTACGTGGTACTGCCAGACATATAGGTAGAGGTGCATTATAACCTCGCGGTAAATGATGTCTCAAAAACAACTGCAACGAAGGATGTCGTGTTTGGTGTCAAAAACCTCGGAATCACACCTCCACACCAGTAACTGGTGTGGGAGGTATGATTCCTCCCCTCAGAACTGAAGTTCTGGGGGTACCTAAGTCTACCTGTACCAACTTTCTCGAGCCTTACAGCACAAAATAGATGCTGCCAGCCACAGACACGAGTCTACCCTCCTGCTGCTGAGCCAAGCTTGCGCAAAGGAAGGTAGGACAATAGGCATCCTGTCACAGGGAGGTGTGACTACCTCCCAGACAGAATTTAGGGGCATATGTAGGTAGGCATTTGCGATTCGCAAATGCCAAAATTCGCCAAATTCCGGCGTTTGCGAATCGCAAACGCCCCTTTGGTATGTAGGTGGCACTTAGCAAAATAAGGAATCGCAAAAATTGCGATTCCTTATTTTGCTTATAGCATTTAAGGAATCGCAATTTTGTTCAAGTTCACACAGCTTTATTCGATCTTTGTAACAGCAGACCATAAAAGCGTAAGATCATCATACAAATTTCAACACAAATATTTAAACATATATACACATTTTTTAAAAACCAATTAAACACATTTACATAGTGAACAATTCATATAAAACCGCATAAAATCAATTTAAAAAGAAGAAAGAAACTATGATCTTTTGGGGACAAGTTAGGCCCATAATATGTATATAGGGCCAATTTACATTAGTGGATAATGGTAGGGTAGGGTCCCGCCATTTTCCTCTTTCTTAGCCAGGCACAAATGAGGCTACAGAGAAACATACAAATGAGTCCAATGGGGCCTTAAAAAAATATGTAGCCACCCGACACTGTTTAAATTTATGATACCTCAGAATTGGGAGGATAAATGTTTTCCTTTCATCAGAATATATTTTACAAAACAGTAAAATGTGAAGGTCTGACTGCACAGCAAGGTTATTACAAGGACAGGATGACAAATCTGCCAATGTATGCCTCTTTTCAGCGGTACACTAAAAGTAGCTGCATCATATTCATACGTAAACGCAATAGAATGAATCTACTCTGGGCGTTATTAATGCGAGAGAGGTTGTGAAAGCCTTCTCCTTGTCTTGGTGGAACCAGATCATAAGCAATAGTGGAGTATTTTAGTCTTTTGCTTTCAGTTCAGGCGTAAGTTGCTCTCTGAATGAACATTTCCATTATTTTATCCTTTGTAATTCTTTTACAGGAGTCGGGGTTCTGGAATAATTCTCCCAACCCTAGCGCATTCAGTTGGCCCTCTGCATAACTTAGCCACCCAATCCTCTTATAGTGGTCCAACTTACAGCAGTCCCTGATGGTACTTTGGGTCAGATCTACAGTGGATCTCCACCATATTGACAAACACAATAAGACTGGTGCCAATCTTACACTATCGGTGAAGCAGAGAAGCCACAATTCGAGGTGTAATATATTGTTTGGGGCTGATTAGGGTAATGCCACTCGATTTTTAAAAAAGCTCTCTTCCACTCGCTGCAATGGGTTGACATTGACCAGACTCCTGTCCCATACATTGCAGTAGACTTTGTTTTTGCAGAGTATATGTTTTTAACTGTGTCCAGGGGACTGCCTCCCAACTTCTCTGCAAATCTTTTAACCCCTTGGCTGTGGGGCTGTTTCCCCCGCTGTGCTGGGGGGAGGGGGGTGCGCACAGCACTCCCGTGCTCATGACGACGTCAGCTCGTCATGAGCCACGGTTCTTGCGTGCACATGACAAGCTGAGCTTGTCATGACCACACCCATTTGTGTGGAACGCTCAGCACAGAAGGGGAATTAGCCCAGTGTGCGAGCGTTCCAAGGCTCATGACGAGCTGAGCTCGTCATGAGCATAGGAGGGGTTAATGGCATTGAGACTTCTTTTCATACCTTGGAATCTTGCAGCAGTCCCTGATGATACTTTGGGTCAGATCTACTGTGGATTTCCGCCATATTGACAAACACAATAAGACAGGTGCCAATCTTATACTATCGGTCAAGCAGGGAAGCCCCAATTCGAGGTGTAATATATAGTTTGGGGCTGATTGATGTAAGGCTACTCGATTTTCAAATAAGCTCTCTTCCACTTACTGCAATGGGTCGACATTGACCAGACTCCTGCCCAATACATTGCAGCAGACTTTGATTTTGCAGAGTATATGTTTTTAACTGTGTCCAGGGGACTTCCTCCCAACTTCTTTGCAAATCTTTTAATGGCATTGAGACTCCTTTTCATACCTTGGACTCTTGCTGTCACCAACTTTGGACCATGATTGTTTCTTATCAAAGTGGACTCCTAAGTATGAGAACGAGTCTACCATCTCAATTATTTTTCCTGCCAGGTAGAAATTGGAGTGCTTTGGGTGCTCCTGACACAATTATGAAGGATTTTGATTCATTTACTTTTAGATCAAGAGAGATTTTGTCTGAAGTTAGGATTTTCTCTTAAGTTAGAATGTTGTCTTAAGTTAAACTTAAGAAAAAGACAAAATCCTAATTTAAAACAAAATCCTAATTTAGGACCTAATCCTAATTTAAGACAAAATCCTAATTGAAGACTACGAAATGCCTTCTGTGAATACCAAAAGTAGTAAGTTTAAGGTTTGTCGTACGTTAGTCCTGTGAATCTGCCTCACAGTCATCAGGGTTCAGCATCCAATGTTTAGGGGGGACCTGGAGTAAAAAAAAACATGGCTGTAACTGCTGGGAGCAGGTCATCTCTGAAAACATTGGCAGTCTATCTAAAAAAAACAAGGGGGGTTTTCTTGATGTAGAGAGAGGTGGGGGAAAATTATTGTTAAAGGAAAAAAAAAACCAGCACATATAATATTAGTACTAAATATCACCAAAAAAAACCACTAAATCACATAAAGTAGTTAGAAGGGGAAGGGTTAGACGGGAAGGCGGGAGCTCAATAGGGGCTAGATAACACCTGAGATGAAGGGAGGGTTCCTCAGGGGAGGGAGTGGGTGGGTTGGGGAGGGGAGGGGAGGGGGAACAAGAATAAAAGTCCTCATTGGTCGTAGAAATGCAATATATATTGACTCAGATGTTACAGTCATCCAGGGGGGTTGGCGGCTGGGTAATACTTGGCTAAGGCTGTAAATCTGCTCTCCAGTAGTAAAATCATCTCCTGGAACCTTAACGGTATAGGAAGTCTGAAGAAACAGAAAAGGGTGTGTGAATTTTTACAGAACTTAGAGGCCAGTATATGTTTGCTGCAGGAGACTCATCTTGAGGCAGAAGCATGCACAAAGGTTTTTGGGAAACAACGTTGGGTACAGGATGTGCTATGCTCTAGACAGAAGGGAATCTCCAGGGGGTTAGCAATAATCGTTAGGGCAAAGAAGGGAATTAGGGTACAGAGCTGGGACACTGACCAGTCAGGGAGATGGTTGGTGGCGGTCCTTCTGATTGCTAGCTCACCCTATACATTTGCAGTATATTACGGCCCGAATGAAGATAATGAAATCTTTCTTCAAAACCTTGAGATGATATTAATCTTGGGTAGAGCACCTGTTATTCTTGGGGGTGATTTCAATCTTGTTTTTGATTGTCAACTGGATCGTACCTCCAGAGCAAAGTATGTTCCGCCTAAGAGGTCTCTTTCAGCCCTCAAGAATATAATAAGAGACTTCAACTTGCTGGATGCTTGGAGAGCCAAGAATGGTGACTTAAGAGAGTACTCTTTTTATAGTAAAAAGTATAGGCAATTCTCAAGAATAGATTTGTTCCTGGTAGACCATATATTTAAGTCTGTTTTGACTTCAGTTTCCCATACCCCAATGGGCCTCTCAGACCACTCGGTTCTAGAACTAACTATTAACTTTAAGACTCTTGATAGAACTATATTACTGGAGGGAAGCATTGGAGCCAAAATTAAGAGCAGTATTGTGGAGTTCTTTTTATTCAATGTGGGTTCGACCACAGAACAAACTGTTTGGGAGTCATTCAAGGCTTTTATAAGAGGCTTTTTGGGATACCAGATGAAACAAAAAAGAAAAAATCTAAAAGAAAGAGAAGCTAAAGATCTGGACTCTATTAAGAGGAAAGAACAGGAATTACAGCTGGCAGCTTTGGGAGAAAGAGATAATATCCCGGTACTCGAAAAGGAGCTGATGGAGCTACAATTAAATTTCAAAGCCAAAACAGATAAGTTGATTCATGACAGGTGGGAAGCCAGCAAACTCAAGAACTTTGAGTATGGGGAGAAATGTGGTGCACTCTTGTCGCGGAAAGCCAGATCTGATAGGAGCAGGAACAATATCAACACCCTGTCCCAACGGAGCTCGGGAAATTGTTGACTGACAATGAAGAGATCAGGGCTGAAGCTAGGGGATTCATGGAGGAGTTATATCAGGAGAGCATCAGTAGGGGAACAGAGGATATGGAAAAGTGGTGGAGCCGGATGACACTGCCTCAATTGAGTGAGGCAGATAGAAAGACTCTATCGGGTGAGATTACCGAAGGGGAGATTAGGGTGCAGTTAAAAAAGATGAGTAGGAGCAAGCCCCAGGCCCGATGGTTTACCAACAGAGGTCTATAAAGACAATTTAGAAGAGATTCTTTCCCACTTGCTGTCTCTTTTTAACAACATATATCAGCAAGGGGGAGGTATTCCACCCTCATGGTCAGAGGCTACTATTACCTTAATAGCCAAACCCAACAAGGACCCTATGAAAATAGAGTCTTATAGACCTATCTCCCTCCTGAATTCCGACCTTAAAATATTTTCTGGAATTTTTGCTGGGAGATTAGCGAAGGTTATCAAAACTATTATTCACCCGGACCAGAGGGGCTTTGTGCCAGGTCAGCAGTTAAACGAGCTGACGTTCCAGGTTATTGGAGCACTAGATTTTGCAGAAGAAAGGGGACTGCCGTTGGCCATCGTGGCAATTGATGCCGCAAAGGCCTTTGAACAGGTTAATTGGCCGTTCCTTTGGGACACTCTGGCTAGGTTTGGCTTTCCACTTCCCTTTATCCAAGGTGTTAAAAAATTGTATGGGAACCCATGGGCGAAAGTACTGATTAATGGTTGCCTGACCGATTGGTTTATGATTTCAAGGGGGACGGGACAGGGCTGTCCCCTGTCTCCTCTTCTTTTCGATCTGTATATTGAGCGCTTTGTTTCTTTGCTGAGATTGGATCCAACAATTATTCCTTTTAAAATGGGAGGTCTGGAGCTTAAGACCGCATTATATGCGGATGACTTATTGCTTTATACCATCAATCCACTAGAGGCTATTCCAAAGTTATTTCAATTAGCAGAGGAATACGGTGCAGTCTCAGGATATAGCATTAATAAGAGCAAAACAGATATAATGAGTAGGAACAGTCCTGTCCCTATACCAGGGGCCAAAAGCAAGATCAGGTACTTGGGTATTTACCTTACGCAAAAGCTAATTGATGTCCCCAGAACAAGCTGGCAAATAGTGGTTAAAGAAATAAGTAAACTCTTACTCAGATGGGCTGGTCTACCTCTTAGTATATATGGCAGAGTCAATCTAATAAAAATGGTGGTATTGCCTAAAGTAACTTTTTTTATTTAACAGTATCCCATTGACTTTCCACAACAAAGATATCTCCAGCCTCCAGGGCAAGATAGGCTCCTTTATCAGGGCTACTAAGTCACCAAGAATTGCTTGGAGGAAGTTGAGAAGGGGTTTAAAAATAGACGGCCTGGCCCTCCCAGATTTACTTTTGTACTGTTACGCGTTTCAGTTAAAGAATTTCAGACTCCTGGCTAACAAGTTGGACTCATCCTCGCACAGCCGTTTGTTCCAGGTGATGTTATCCGACCTACCCCAGGGCCTTGAATTCTTTTTGTTCAAATTTGGTGCCCAGAAGTTTTACAAGAAAGTATGTTTAAAAATCCTACTTACAGCACTCAAGTTGTGGCAAGAAGTCTGTAAAACATGGAGAATTCCCTATTACAATTCCCCAGCCCCAATCTGGGACTCCTCGGGAACACCTGAATACTTATTAGATCGCTTATCGTTCCCTTTGAGGGATGCAGGCCTTGTAAGATGGGGAGACCTGAACAACAATATAGGGCTCCTCGATTGGACATCCCTATTCAATATAACAGGAGGGTCCCTTACAAGGTTCAAATATTATTAATTATCATCTTGGTGGGGAAGCCAACATTGGGAGCTGGAAGAAGAGGGAAGTGGGTTTCTGGAACTAGCCAGCAGACAGGAAGGCTGGAAGGGGGAGGTCTCTTCTTGGTATACTTTACTATCTGGGGCAAAAGATCGGCAGGAGGGCGAAATCTCTAAACTTTGGGGCGACCTTCTGGCAGATAGCCCGGAAAGGAAGCTGGAGGTTTGGACAGATTCATTTATAATACTTCAAAAGACAATAAAGCCTGCCAATCTTAGAAGGAACCATCTCTACACAGCACACAGGGTTTATTGGACTCCCTCAAAATTGACAAAAATCTCTGGAGAATCTTACTACTGTCCAAGATGTAAGCTTTTAGCAGCAGATGACTTACATATTTTTGCGGACCGCCCAGAAATTAAAAACTATTGGCAGCAGGTTTGCAGTTTTTTAGAGGATGTATTGTTGAGACCAGTAACCTGCAGCCCAAGATCGATTCTTTTTGGTCTGCCACACGAATATGATATCAGAGACAGTATTTTTCAGTTTATATTTTATATTATTGTCATTGCAAGGAGGGAGGTGTATAGAGAATGGAAATCTTTGAACCCCCCAAGGTTTGCTGACTGTGTAAGAAACATCATGGCTATAAGTAAATCAGATCTGTTGTGCAGTGGAGAGGGTGCGGCTAAGGTATGGGCTCCGTTGGTAAAATGGTCGGATAGATAAACGATGAGAAGTCCAATGATTAAGCCAGGGATTTGTGGTCTGGTCCTTCCATGGGGCAAGGTTTACCGATATCGAAAACGGGAGTTGGACTAGTAGACAGCCTACCTCTGGGTGATCTTTACCCGCTATGCATAAAATCCCAGGGCGCATAGTAATGATTTGTGCTGGCGGCTTGGAGACATCCTATCTATGGTCATAACATCTGGTGGCATATATGAGGACAAAAATAAAAAAGGTTGTTTTTAAAAATTCGTTGTAATGGCATGCGTTGTAATGGAATGCGTTGTAATGGATGTTGCATTTTAAAAAATGCGTTGTAAAGGTATGCGTTGTAAAAGTATGCGTTGTAACGTCCGACATCCATGCAGTTTTGCTATAGGTAATTTTGCAGTCTCCACAGTATAATTTGGGCCATTTCCTGTTGCAGCCACTATGCCTACCCACACAAGTGATGTACCATTTTTATCCGGAGACCTAGGGGAACGCTGGGTGGGAGTTAATTTGTGGATCCACACAGATTCCAGAACTTTCCCACACAGAAATGTGTGAAAAAAGTAAATTTGTCGGTGAATTTTGAGGTTTGCAGGGGATTCTGGGTAGGATAATGATGGGGGACCCACGCAAGTTATACCTCACTGGACTCCCCCGGGTGCTTAGTTTCCAGAAATGTGTGGGTTAGATAGGTTTCCCTAGATGGCTGCCGCGCCCCGGGCCAAAAACTCATGGGACCCCCCTTGCAAAACCAGGTTGGTTTGTGATAGGTAATTTTGATGTCGCCTCAAAAGGTTTTGGGCCCTTGCCTGTCGTGGGTCCTTGACCCACCCATGCAAGTGAGGTATGATTTGTATTGGGAGATCTGGGGGAATGCTGGGTGGGAGGAAATTTGTGGTTCCCCGCAGATTCCAGAACTTTCCCACACTGAAATTTGTGAAAAAAGTGAATTTTGTGGCAAAATTTGAGGTTTGCAGGGGATTCTGGGTAGGAGAATGATAGAGGGCCCACGTAAGACATACCTCGCTGGACTTCCCTGGGTGTCTTGTTTCCAGAAATGTATGGGTTAGGTAGGTTTCCATAGATGGCCGCCAAGCCCGAGCCAAAAACTCATGGGACCCTGCCTTGCAAAACCAGGTTGGTTTATGATACGTAATTTTGATGTTGCATCATAGGTTTTGGGCCCTTCCCTGCTGCCGATACTTGGCCCACCCATACAAGTGAGGTACCATTTCTATTGGGATACTTGGAGAAATAATGGGTGGTTGGAAATTTGTTGTTACTTTCTACAGTGTGAAAATGTGGGCACAATAATGAAAAGAAAATGTCACAGTCACATTTTGAGGTTTGCAGGACATTGTGGGTAAGATAACTTGTTTGGCTCCAAAAGAGAGACATCACCATGCACTCCCATGGGTGTTTAGTTTATGATAAAAACTACAGTTGTTAGGTTATTCTTAGATGAAATGTACAGCTTGGCAAAGAGACAAAACAGACAAAGATTACTGCACAGCCATCTATTCCTCAAGCACACACACATACTGGTTGGATTTGGCACAAGGGCGAGTGATGGTTCAGTATATAAAATTGTATTAACAAGAGATTTCACAAAAATGAAATGCTCTAGCAATAATTAAGTGGACGAAAAACTGAACAAGTGACTCGCAGCTTGTGAGCTGTAAAGCCACGGCAAGACACCAACCGCTTTACAGGCCATTCACACACCTTTCATACGTGATACACACAAGACCATTCACACCACCAGGCATGATACCAACACATTACAACACTCACAAAAAGGGAGAAGGTACACTCTGCTTGAGAAAGAAAAGACAAAAATTTCTGCACAACCACCTATTCTTCAAGCACACAGACATACTGGTTGGATACGGCACAAGGGTGAGTGATGGTTCAGTATATACAGTTGTATTAACCAGAGATTTCACAAAAATGAAATGCACTGTTAATAATTGAAATGACGAGAAACTGAACCATTGACTCACAGTTCGTGAGCTGTAAAGCCACGACAAGGCACCAACTGCTTTACAGGCCATTTATACACCTTCCATATGTGTGACACATACAAACCCTTCACACTGCCAGCCGCTAGACAAGCACATTACATCTCTTACACCAGCAGACAGCGCCTTTCAAGGGCCCATCACTTCACAAGCCCACATTCCTGACACAGCAACCACACCATATCAAGTATTGCGTGGAGTGGCGTTTATCTAGCAGTGTGTGTAGTGAACAGGAGCAAGTCACTACTCACACGCCGCCAGCGGAGCGCCAGTCCATGCACACTGCCAGCCAAGCACCAGTCCACACACAGCGCCAGTCCATGCACACCACCAGCCAAGCCCCAGCCTACACACACCACCATCACATTTAGGATTTTTTTATACAAAAAAGAAAACACAAACAAATTGCTAATAGATTCAAATCTACTAAAAACAAAATCTGAAACTAAATACATCGCACTAATGCCAACCTTGAAACAGAACAAAAAATGTAAACAATATAGACCAGGCAGTTAACTTTACCACTCATGAATGCTCCCAATAAGTTTTTTTGTGTGTGGTACGTTCTAAAACAAGCAGGCACCCACAGCCCAGGGTTAGAAGGACACTCGGGGCAGTACATAGGTGTCTCCTTCCGTGTACCTCTTCACCAACAGACTCTACATCTCCTAGTGAGAAAGTCTTTTGAGGGTTAGAGAGGAATGTGATCAGGAAAGTGGCAATATTTCAATAGAGCCACATCCTCCACCACTCCAACTCTAGGAACACTTGCCTGTTCCACATCGACAAGGCTGCCTATCACAGACTGCTGAAACTGAACAAAAGTCAACTTTGATGCAGGAGAACACTCCTTGAACACAAGAAATGCATTGAAAGTTGCTAAATTAAAGAGATGGATGGCCAACTTCTTAAGAATATAGGGCTGCAATCAGGGGCTATAAGTCCGCCCTGCGAAGCGCGAAAGCCCTATTCTTCGATGATCGCATTAAATCTGCTTCAAGCTCTTCCAGGGAGAGTTTCAAAGTGGTCAAAGAACTGCTCAAAGTTCGGGAGCCGGATGTGTTGCATGATAAACAAAAAAGCACACAACTGGCTGAGTTCTTCCACACAAAAATTGAGAAGATCTTAATCTCTCTGCCCCAGCCGAATCCATCTCAGGACATTTCCAAGCAGGACGTGGGACTTCGGGCCAGAGAGAACGTTTTCCACATTGACACCTTTGGTCCAGTATTAGTGAGCGACGTTGCCAAAACTTTATCGTCGATTAAAAGTGGTTCTCCCATGGACCCGGTCCCCATGAAGTTTCTCAAGCAGGTAATAGCGTCCATTGCAGCTCCCATAACAGACCTTATGAACGCCTCTTTTGCTCAGGGTGTGGTGCCACCCACTTGGAAAATGGCTGTTGTTAAGGCTCTTTTAAAAAAGACCAATTTGGACCCCAAAGATCTGGCGAACTTTAGACCTATCTCGCTCTTGCCGGGCCTCGGCAAAGTTGCTGAACGATTGGTCAACAGGCAGTTGTCAGCCTTTTTGGAGTCGAATGGACTCCTTCGACCATCACAAACTGGATTCCGCCCATAGCAGGGCACAGACACGGCCCTCTTGGCAGTAGTCGAGGAGGCAAGATGCATCCTTGACTCAGGAGGGTCAGTGGCGGTGATCCTCCTGGACCTCAGCGCGGCGTTCGACACTGTGAACCATCAGGTGTTGGTCCGACGGCTGGCTGAGGTAGGGGTCTCCGGGGCGGCCCTGCAGTGGCTGAGATCTTTTCTTTCGAATCGTTCCTACCAGGTGTGGGATGGCCCCGAGAGATCCAAATCCATTCCCCTCCAGTGTGGAGTGCCACAGGGCTCGTCATTGAGCCCTACATTATTTAATGTATATATGGCCCCCCTGGAGGACGTAGTATCCCCATATGACATCAAAATCGTCAGCTACGCTGACGATACGCAGCTAGTGGTTTCCTTATCACATCTGGCCGACAATCCTGACATCTTGAACTCCTGCCTGGCAGATGTTCACACTTGGATGGGAGATTCCTCCCTTAAGTTAAACGGCTCAAAGACGGAAATACTGCTGCTGGGGAGTAAAACTACCCTTCTCCCGCCGCTTAGTTGGCCGGGATGTATGGGCGATCCCCCGGCCCCCAAGGATGCGATCAAAAGCCTTGGAGTCTGGCTGGAACCAGACTTGTCTTTCCGCACCCAAGCCAAGAAAACAGCAGGAGTATGCTATGCCCTGCTCAGGTCGGCTCGGAAAATCTTCCCCCTACTTCCGGTAACATCGAGGAAGCTGTTGATTCAGGGTCTCATAACATCTAGACTCGATTATTGCAACGCCATCTTTTTGGGCGCCCCTGAATCAACCTTTAAGACTCTTCAACAGGTCCAAAATGCAGCGGCAAGGCTGCTCACGGACATTCCGAGGACGCAATCTGCAAAACCAGCATTGAAGGCACTGCATTGGCTCCCCGTGCGGGAGAGAGTGACTTTTAAAGCACTCTGTACCGCTCATAAAATTCTTGCAGGCAAAGGTCCCCTTATTTTAAAAAATCTAGTGACTCCCTACAAAGCTGGCAGAACGCTGCGGTCAGACACGAAACATCTCTTGATGGTGCCTAGAGTCAAAAAGGCCCGCACTGGTGGGAGAAGATTTTCATTTAACACGGCAAAGCTCTGGAACTCGCTTCCCCAAAAACTCCGAGCTGAGCCCTGCACACTGCGTTTCCGCAAGGGTCTTAAAACCTTCCTGTTTCCGGCATAACGCCTCGATGCTGTTCCTTTTACCATCCGATGTTGTCTTGAAGCGCCGGGATGCCCTAGGGTAGCTGCGCGCTATATAAGATTTTAAAATAAATAAATAAAATAAATAGCAGTGTAAGGTTCCAACCTCTGATCTTCTCTATCAACACCATCCATGTGCTTATTGTAGTCTAAAATGCACACAGGTTTGTGCACTTCAGCAATCTGACCACAAACAGCCGCAGGTGAGGTACTCTCATCATGGATGGTAGTCAGCATGTACACATCCCTCCTGTCCACAAACTTCACAGCTAGTAGTTCACCACTATGCAAGGAACTGCACTGTCCCCTCTGAAGCTTTTTGCAAACAAACTCTTTTGGATAACCTTTACAGTTAGAGCGGATTGTGCCACAAGCAAAAGTGTCCGCTTTGAACAATTCCTTAAACAATTGCACAGCAGTGTAGAAGTTATCAAGGTACAAATGGTGGCCTCTGTTAAACAGTCCTCTAGCAAGATCCCACACAATTTTCTTTGAATCTCCAAAAGTAAGGGGGTCAATAGTGGAATCCCTACTAGTGTACACACGGAAATTAAAAACATATCCTGTCCTACTCTCAGACAACATATATAGTTTAATTCCATAGTGTGCCTTCTTGCAAGGAATGTACTGCCTAAAAAACATACAGCCCTTGAACAGGACCAAAGACTCATCAATAGATATTTCTTTCCTTGGAGTATAGATCTCTGAAAATCGATCCTCAAAGTGATCAAGAACAGGCGGAATCTTAAAAAGACGGTCACAGTCAGGGTGATCTCGTGGCAACGCCAAAGCATTATCAGCAAAATGCAGCATCCGACGCAAAAGTAAATACCGATCACGAGTCATAATTGCAGGAAATATGACCGTTGCATCAAGGAACTGGTAGCACAAATATGAATCCATAGACAGCTTCCTTATTAAACCCATCAAAAAAGTTAAACCCGAAAACTTCTTCATCTCTTCAAGATTTGTTGGAGTCCACCGGGTAGCTCTACATGGGGCCTAAGTTTGTCACTGTTGTCAGTAGGAAGCCTAGCAGCCTCAGGCTGCAATCCAGATGCCTCTTGCACCATTGGCAAAGCAGTATCTTCCTCTAAAACAGGCACTTCATCCACACTGACAGTAGCTTCATCCACACCGAGAGTAGCTTCATCCGCACGGGGAGTACCTTCATCATCCGATGATTCCATGTGGAGAGAAAACTCACTGCCTGAATCTTCCCCTCCCTCCCTACGCACTGTCGGTCTCATAATCATGGTCAGAAGAAGAATCAAGAAGTATACCAACCACTTGCTGAGCAGTCATTCTAAGGCTAGCCATAATGCTAACTTATAAAGGTAACTTGTCAAACAAGTCAACAACAACAAACCCTTTGTAAACAAAAACAAACAAAAAATGTAGCTTTATCACAAAGACCTATATACTCCAAAACTATACCACTCACTTGACAGAAGCAGCTAGAGTCACCACCACCTACTCTGCACAGACAATGTAAGGATCAACAATATCCCACTAAAAAGAAAAAGAAAAATAAATTACACATAAGACAATGCAAAACACATCGCAAATAATTTCATGCTCTAAACACTAACAAATATGCTGCCATCATGACACCACTTACAAAAAAATTAATTCATGCATGACAATAATACTCATTTGGAGTAAACACAACAAAAATGTTTTTCTTACCAAATAAATGCAATTACGGAAAACAGCAGAACAACCACTGCCAAAACCACAAACAGGAATCAAAAGCTTTACACTGGAATAAAAAGGAGAAAATAAACCATTACAATCACATATTCAAATAATGCACCAGTCCACACAAAATCCACCAGCTGAGCTAAGGAGTAGGTGGGCCTAAGAGCATAAATAAAATATTCACCCCTGTAAAAGGGGAGCAACCCTTGCCCTTGAGGCCACTCCCCAATTCAAAAAATTAAAAAACCCTGTTGTCTAGTGCCTTCTGCCCCCCTTCGAGCAGATGAACCTAAAAAACATACTGCTGATTTGCAACCCAAAGAGAACAGAAATGGCCACAATCCTCCTCCCATAATGGGGAGCGACCCTTGCCCAAGGAGCCACTCTTCCCCAAAAAAATCCCTGGTGGCCTAGTGGGCCCTAGATTAAAAAAAAGGCAAGATCTGTCCCCTCAATGGGGGTAGACAGCCGAAAACATAGCCACCGAAGGGGAGTGACCCTTGCCCAAGGGGCCATTCCCCACAAAGTATTCAATGGTAGTCCAGTGGGACACTGTAAAAAAATGGCAAAATCTCATTGTAATTTTTTTTCGAAATCACCCCCCTGGGAGGGGCAGACTAAGCCAAAAAACATTGCCCCCATAAGGGAAGCAACCCTTGCCCAAGGGGCCACTCTCCCAAAAACAATTCCCTGGTGGCCTAGTGGGCCCTAGATGAAAAAAGGCAAGATCTACCCCCATGGGGGCAGACAGCCAAAAACATAGCCCCCAAAGGGGAATGACCCTTGCCCAAGGGGGTACTCCCCACAAAGTATTCACTGATGGTCCAGTGCGCCACATTAAAAAAAATTATGAAATATGCCCCACAGGGGGCAGACAAAGCCAAAAAACATCGCCCCCATAAGGGGAGTGACCATTGCCCAAGGGGCCATTCCCCACAAAGTATTCAATGGTAGTCCAGTGAGACACTGTAAATAACATGGCAAAATCTCACTGTGAAAAAAAATGGCAAAATCTGCCCCCCAGGAGGGGCAGACTAAGCCAAAAAACATTGCCCCCATAAGGGAAGCAACCCTTGCCCAAGGGGCCACTCCCCACAAACAAATCCCTGATGGTCTAGTGGGCCAAACATAGGGAGACACAGCCACCAAAGGAGAGCGACCCTTGCCCAAGGGGTCACTCTCCCAAAAACAATTCTGTGGTGGCTTAGTGGGCCCTAGATAAAAAAAAACAAGATCTACCCCCCGTGGGGGCAGACAGACGATAACATAGCCCCCAAAGGGGAATGACCCTGCCCAAGGGGGTACTCCCCACAAAGTATTCACTGGTGGTCCAGTGCGCCACATTAAATAAATGGTGAAATATTCTCCACAGAGGGGCAGACAAAGCCCAAAAACATTGCCCCCATAAGGGGAGTGACCACTGCCCAAGGGGCCACTCCCAAACAACAACTCCCTGGGGTTCTAATGGGCCAAATATGGGGAGAGAGAGCCCCCAAGGGAGAGAGACCCTTGCCCAAGGGATCACGCTCCCAAAAAAAAAATCCCTGGTGGCCTAGTGGGCTCTAGATTTCATAAAAAGGCAAGATCTGCTCCCCCATGGGGACAGACAGCCATAAACATACCCCCAAAGGGAGTAACCCTTGCCCAAGGGGCCACCCCCCACACAAAACAGACTCTTGGTCCAATGGGTTAATTTTTTTTAATTATGCAAATATCTGCCCCGCAGGGGGGCAGACCAAGTTATTTAATTATGCCCCCAATAGGGCAGTTCGGGCTGGAGGCACAGGGTCAAGACTGATTTGCATATGGCCATGTCTGAACTGGGGTGGCTTGGTGAGCAAAATAACGATGGATTTAACCCAGATCTGTGACTTGGCATGAATGTTTTGCCATTGTGCAACATTCCGTCCATCATTTTGTGTGTTTTGCTGTTCACCCTATGTGGGAAGGGTATGCCCAGACTTGGGTCCCTCGCTCATTAAGCCACTGGAGTCAAGCTATCCTGGCTGAAGACGGCTGATAGCCATAAACCAGTCCTAGGATGCTTGATTCCGGTCCAGAAAAGACATGGCTTGGCAGTTCAGGCTGGATTGTTCCCATGAGGCACAGGGTCCAGACTGATTTGCATACGGCCATGTCTGAACTGGGGTGGCTTGGTGAGCAAAATAACGATGGATTTAACCCATATCTGTGACTGGGGGTGAATGTTTTGCCATTGTGCAACATTCCGTCCATCATTTTGTGTGTTTTGCGGTTCACCCTATGTGGGAAGGGTATGCCCAGACGTGGGTCCCTTGCTCACTAAGCCACTGGAGTCAAGCTATCCTGGCTGATAGCCAGAAACCGGTCCTTGGATGCTTGATTCCGGTCCAGGAAAGACATGGCTTGCCAGTTCGGGCTGGACTGTTCCAATGAGGCACAGGGTCAAGACTGATTTGCATATGGCCATGTCTGAACTGGGTGGCTTGGTGAGCAAAATAACGATGGATTTAACCCAGATCTGTGACTGGGGGTGAATGTTTTGCCATTGCGCAACATTCCGTCCATTATTTTGTGTGTTTTGCTGTTCACCCAATAAGTGGAAAAGCCCTTGCCTTAGGGGCTACTCCCCGCACGCAGTATTGCCCTTTAAATAAAAAAAATCCCTTTCCGAAGTGGGCATTCCTGCTGCACGATCGCACGATCTTGCAGCAGGAATGCACAAAAGAGGCATCGGGGAAAGGAAAACCCTTTCCTTTCCCCCGATGCCTCTTTTGGAGAAATCCCCCCTCCCCAGCGAAAAAACTTACCTGTTTGTTCCCCGACCCGCTGGAAGCAAATGGCTTCCTGCGCATCAGGGAACAAAGGGAAACCTCCAATAACGTCAGCGCGCCTCACGCGCTGACGTCATTGATGACACGAGGGGGCCAGGGGGATGCAGGGCAAGGGCTTCCCCTGCCTTCCCCGTTACAAACCTGATGATCTGTGTCCCATGGGGGCCAAGCCAGCGCTTCCCCCATGGGTGGGTGCCATGACGGCCTGGAGCCGTCATGAGCACACGCCCTCTGTGCATCATGACGGCTCCATGCCGGCATGAGCACCGAACGGGTTAATGATGAAAAATTAAACAGGTTTTGAATGGATTTTGGGAAATGTTAGGAATATATTTGTGCATATTGTGAGCAGAGGGGAGTGTGGCATATTTGATATTGGTTTTTAACATACAGGCAGGTCGTTTTGGGTTTGGCCTTTGCTTCGGAAGGAGCCACTGAATTCTGTTCAAGATATGTTTTGCATGATTGTATTTACAAAGACCCAGGCAACATTTGACTGCATGTTTTGTGTTTGCAATCTTTCTGTGAACTTATTTCGAAGTCCTGCTAACATGATACATGAAGTTTTTTTGGTTAAGTGGTGTCATCTGTAGTAATGTTGCTGCATCTATGCTTCAACATAGTACACTTGTCATAGGGGTGGTGCTGCCACAAAGAGATCCTCCTGTGTGAGGTACAGAAGCTTGAGATTGTGGCTGAGCAAGGCGGGTGTCCCATTTGCTAGTGGGACACTTAAGATATATTTTATGTGTGGGATGTACAACAATTACTTACCCACAAGTATTTTAAATGTGCTGTCTGTTGGGCTATGAATTACTTTATTATGAGTAATCACCTAATATTCATTTACAAAAGGCAATGTAAATAATGTTGGAAAGGAGAAAAATAAAACTGCTTGCACAGTTCCACCCAAAAGTCCACTTCAACTCAAGGCAAGATTGTGGGCTTTTTCATTTAGGGGGCCCTACAAACTCCATTTCATCATGGTTGCTATCTACTTCTGTGTGGATGATCCACAAATCATTCAAGTCAGTTTTATCACTATTACCAGATCAGTAGTAGCAAATCAAGACTGAGACCCCTGAAGTGTATCAGGGTGCTGTATGAACGCCCAGAACTGAAAACCGTGGTTTAAATTACAGAGTGTGAGGAGACCAGCCTACAAGTCACCCCAACCTCAGAGACAAGTGGCTGGACAAAAAAAATGAGAGTGGGACAAAAGTTGTGCCCAAAAGAAAACCCATAGCCTAATTTATGCACACTGATTGTCATTATCTGTAAAGCGGCTACCAATGTATTATCCAAATACTATGAAAACGTCTCTGGATAAATTTGCCTCAAAATAGACTGTGGGGTTTATTAAGGGTTTGGCAGATCATGACTACTGTCATAAATTGGCAGGGATCCTGCTCTGCCAAACCTATTTTATTGAATCAAGGGACACTCTTCTGCCAAACTTGGAACCGGCGTTGCTGCTATTTACAAGGCTCTTCAACCCACGCCTCGCGGTACCCGCTCCGCGGGTCCCGCTTCGGTTTCCACTTGCCTGACGTTCCTGATTCCCCTGCTTCAGCTGTTCCTGTGGGGTTTGTGTGAGGCTGCAGGGCTGCGAGCGCGAACCGGGACTCGCCTTCCCAGGAGTCCCGGTGTCAGTGGCCGAGTCACCTGGCCCCGCTCTCCCTGACCGCCCTGCCCCACCTCCAACAATTGAAAAGGGGCAAGGACTCTTTCCTACGTGGGACACTCTTCTGCCAAACTTGGAACCGGAGTTGCTGCTATTTACAAGGCTCTTCAACCCACACCTCGCGGTACCCGCTCCGCGGGTCCCGCTTCGGTTTCCACTTGCCTGACGTTCCTGATTCCCCTGCTTCAGCTGTTCCTGTGGGGTTTGTGTGAGGCTGCAGGGCTGCGAGCGCGAACCGGGACTCGCCTTCCCAGGAGTCCCGGTGTCAGTGGCTGAGTCACCTGGCCCCGCTCTCCCTGACCGCCCGCCCCACCTCCAACAATTGAAAAGGGGCAAGGACTCTTTCCTACGTGGGACACTCTTCTGCCAAACTTGGAACCGGCGTTGCTGCTATTTACAAGGCCCTTCAACCCACGCCTCGCGGTACCCGCTCCGCGGGTCCCACTTCGGTTTCCACTTGCCTGACGTTCCTGATTCCCCTGCTTCAGCTGTTCCTGTGGGGTTTGTGTGAGGCTGCAGGGCTGCGAGCGCGAACCGGGACTCGCCTTCCCAGGAGTCCCGGTGTCAGTGGCCGAGTCACCTGGCCCCGCTCTCCCTGACCGCCCCGCCCCACCTCCAACAACTCGGCCCATTGGCCTCTGGCCTATAAATATTGGAGTCCTACGCTGCGCGGGAGCGCCCGGGGCTAAGCCCGGGCAAAGGGCGGGCCGTCTGTGGCCGTCAGTGGACTGCAGTGGACGGGCGGGCCACCCCTCTAACCTGTGTAAGCCCCCTCTTTCTATCGGGGGCCATGGCTGGAAGAGATAACAGGATTAAATCATCACTAACTGGAAGTCTCTCAACCGCAGGAGGTATGGAGAAATTCCTCATAAGGGCCAACAATATCATAGACAAGGAGATTGTCATTCTGGAAAAACGTCGATCAACCGAACTTATTTCTCTTAAACGTTCATCCATAGGGTCTCTTGCTAATGCCAAAACACCTAACAGAAATAGCGAACAATCTGCTATCTTGGAGGTAACATCCCCGCCAAGAGAAGACCCTGGCACCTTGGCTACCTTGGCTACCACAATTGACACTGTGGCGGACATTAATTATGTCCCCGAAAGCAATAATTTCTCTCTTTCGTCCCACCTTGAAGAGAGCATTATTCAAACTAAGAGTCAAGGGGAGAGAGAAGGCGCAATTAGGAAACGGAAAAGAGTGTATAATAAAAAAGAAACTAAAACGGGAAGGTCTGTAAAATCTGCCAAAGTGCGGGGCGAGCCACCCCAGATTACCAACCCCCATGATGTTACCCCCCTGGGTAGAGAAGTGTCCATGGAGTGAGCCATGGCTTTACTTAAATCAATAATATCACCACTAGAGGCTAAATTGGATAGGTTAAATTCTAGAATATCCAACATAGAGAAAACCACTGCCTCTATTCTAGCTACTCTTAGTAATCCCCAACGTCAAATCATCCCGCCCATTGTCCCAACTCCTCTGGTCCCTCTACCTCCAAATCCGAATCAACCTACCATTCCTTCATTAAATAACTGTCTACCGACCCCTTCCATGCCCAGCAATACAACCGCCGAGCATGTGGCGAATCATCAATCCAGTCAATCTAACCCCCCAGTTCACATGGAGGAGGCAAATCAGGGATCCCCGGTTAAGGTACACAATACTCCTAGACCTAGACGGCCTGATCTTCCACCAGAGGCTAACCGGTTCACAGTCATCCTAGCTGGAGTACCCCCATTAGAAAAAGGGGAGACAGAAACTTTCAGTTCCCTGAAAAGCAAGATAATCAAATGGCTTAATTGGAATAGACCCCTCCCGACCCATTTACATAACGAAATCATCATGGTCAGGAGGGTTCCCTGGATAGGTAAGACTCCTAAAAATATCAATGGAGACTGCATAACCGTTAGCTTCAGAGATCCCCGTACGGTATCCCACATATGTGCAGGCTTCAACAGATCTTTCGATTCCACCATCCAGACCCTTCCAGTTTCCTACTTCTTCCCACCAACTAACAATTACCATCAATCGAGAAGAGGGGACTGGACTGTTGTGGAACGTAGGGGCAGGCAGCGACCTTACGATACCAGACCACCTAGACAACCCCAATACGCGCCCCAATTCCACCCCTTTACGGATTATAACCGCTTTGGTTGCCTAGAAGGTCTGGAGGGAGTTGACTGACTACACCCTGTTTCCTCTCCCCCGGTGCCAATTCCTGCCCCAGTTAACAGTGAAGTTCTATCTACTGTCAAACCACCGACCCAATGCATGGAAACCGCTCCCAACCTGACATCTATTCCACCCATTGTCCCGAAGGCAGCTCTTCCTGTACCTCATGTGATGGCTCCTACCGATGTGGGTTATGTAACTCCTTCCATCATAGCTACCCCCACTGATTTGGTACAAGCTCCCACTGATGTGGGCCATGCAACCTCCCCCATCACAGTTATCCCCACTGATTTGGTACAGGCTCCCACCGATGTGGGCCATACAACTTTTTCCATCACATCTATCTCCACCGATACGGTACAGGCTCCTAGGCTAAAGGGATATTCGATGGCGAGTTGGAATATTGCAGGGTGGCGGCAAAAAGTCTCAGCCCTGGGTTGGAGGGAGCACATCAGGGACTTTGACATTTTGTGCCTGCAAGAAACGTGGTCAGTGGAAGATATTCACTATGATGGTTTTGTTTCTTACAACTGTAATGCTGTAGAGTCTGTTATGGGGAGGGCTAAAGGCGGATTACTGATTTTACTATCTGTACACCTCCCTGTACATGTAAGGGAAAGTCATTTAGTGGGGTCCCATTCGCAGATACTGGAAATAATGGTTAGTAGGGATAGAAATATTCTATTGATCAACCACTATAATAACATCTTTGACCCTTCCAGTACCACTGTCGTGGATGAACTTGAAACTGTCATAGACTCAATTCTCTGTAAATCGGCCATATCCAATGATATTATTTGGGGGGGAGACTTTAACATCAGAACTTGCCCTCTCTCCCATACAACTGCATGTGGATATGATGGGGATAATGGGGAGTATTTATTACATTTTCTACACTCCCCCTACGGTACTTCCCTTAACAACTTGATGCTAAAGTATGATGTGTCCATTCACCAACATGCCCCTGACAACGAGGGTAATTTGGCCCCTACTTTTACGGGGAGAAATACTGTTTCTATAATTGATTTTTTGCTCATCTCCACTCGGATAGTTCCGCATTGTACGGTCCCGCATATCCTGGACCTTGGACTGAGTGACCACAATGCACTAACTATGTCCATCTTCTGTGAGATTACTAGGAAGGTATTTTCCGGTAGGGTTGTTGATGACATTACCCCATGCAGGCCAAATGGGATACGCATTAAGTGGTGCGGGGAAAATTCCGAGAATTTACACCGCAGTGTTGTGAAAGCCGGCCTAAATGCGATACTTTGCTGTCTTGAAACCGATGCCCCACCTGAATATTCCGTAAATAATTTCGAGAAATTGGGTGCCATAATCAAGCAAACCCTCACCACCAAGAAGGCCCCAATTAAACGGGAAACACTGGGTTGGTTCAATCAGGCGTGCACTAAGGCGTTAAAAGCCCTTAAGCTTGCCCTTTCCATCAATCCTAGAGGTAGGGAAGCAGTTATACTCTTGAGGGCTAATTACAAAAACGAACTGAAACTCAGAAAACAAGAACTAAGAGAACTAGCGTGGGAAGATCTGAATAAAGCTGCAACCCTCCGGGACAGCAAGCTGTTCTGGAGCACCATCAACAGCCCATTCCTCCAAAAGGAGGAATTTCCAGTTCTTACCGCCCAAGTAAGCGAAGATAGCTGGGTGTTACACTTCACAGGGATTTTTGGCCCAACTGGAGAACCTAATGATAATTTCTGTAACAATCTTATCACCCCAGTTGAAACCCTGAGAATCATGACCCATGAGGTGGATATGGCAATAAAGAATAGTAAAGGGGGAAAGGCACCTGGCCCAGATGGGGTGCCAATTGACCTTTATAAACATGATCTGGCCCTTTGGAGTCCATTATTAACCATAGCATTTAATGCTGCTGTGGATAACAGGACTCCCTCAAGCTGGGGTGAATCCATTATAATTCCAATCTACAAGAAGGGGGATAGAGGAGAGGCTAAGAACAACCGCCCTATCTCCCTTCTGGACTCCTCATGAAAAATCTTGAGCAGGGTCTTGTTAACTCGATTGGAAGACTGGGCCACAGATAACCATATCCTCGCCCCATCCCAATACGGCTTTAGAAAGGGCCTTGGTACTATTGAACAATGTATTAATCTGAACCTTCTAATTGGTAAATACACCAAGGCCAAACCGGGATCACTATACCTGTGTTTTGCAGATCTTTCTAGCGCCTTCGATTTGGTTGACCATGCTTTGTTATGGTCAACTTTATTGGGTATGGGGGCCCCCCCTGACATTATACACTTCTTAGCCAGACTTTACTCTAACCTATCGGCCCAAATCCGTTATGGTCCAGCGGGGGAGTGTACACGAAAGATCAAGGTAAGATCCGGCATCCGACAGGGATGTGTTCTGGCCCCGTTGCTTTTCTCGCTCTTTATTAATTCAGTTGAGCAAGATCTAAAGCAAATTCAAGCCGATGCCCCCCAAGTAGGAGGTCTTCCCATACCGGTATTACTTTATGCCGATGATACTGTTTTACTTTCCAGGACCCCTATAGGCCTTCAAAAATTGATGAATGGGTTTTATGATTTTATTCAGAGAAGGAAACTTAAAATCAATAACTGCAAAACCTTTGTTATGGTGTGTGGTAAAAAGTCAAAACTTCTTAAACCCTTTTGTTTTAAGGAAAACCATATTGAGACTGTTGCCAATTTCTGTTATCTGGGCGTTACTTTTAATAACAGAGGTTCGTGGGCTAGAATGGGGAAAGCATCCCTAGGCGTCTTCCGCTTTGCTTCTAAAGTGGGAAGCCGCCGTATTGTAGATATGCTGAATATTTACAAGCACAGATGTACATCGATAGCACTGTACGGTTCTGGGGTGTGGGGACATTGCAATGTAAGGGCCCTGCAAATTATGGAAAACATGTTCCTCAAACGGTTGCTCTGCCTTCCATCTTCGGCATCCACTGTTTTAACACACATGGAACTAGATCTGGACTACTTATCTGATCTAACAGGACTAAGGCCATTGCTGGTCTGGAAATCCATTTTTACCAAGACGGAAACTGCCTTTACCAAAGACATTATTAAGGACTGTTTACTTCTGGAAAAAGTTTCAAATATTCCTTGGTTAAAATATGTGATTTCAACTGTTAAGGATCTGTTTGATATGGATGTGTGTAATGACCCTATTTGTATGAATTCTCTGACCAAACAGGAAGTCAAAAATGAATATTTGAGGGTCAAATCTGATCTGCGGAAAAATGCAACTAAAGAGTATTCTACCCATATTTTCCATTATTCTTTGAAAGAAGACAGACCTGGTATACCCATGTACCTTAATGTTATCCATAGACAGTCCCATCAATTTGTACTTTCAAGACTGAGACTAGGTATAGTACATAACTTGGTTGCCTTCCCCACAATGAAATGTCACTCGGTTACCCCTTGTCCGTGTGATGGTTTTACTAAACAAAGCACACCGCACTTTCTTCTACTCTGTCCTTTGTACAAAGCCCAGCGTATTTGCTATCTTAAACCTATGTTTTTGAAATATTCTACAAATACTACAGGAAATGCAATGAGGCTATTATTCTCACTCGCGAGCCCAGATTTATGTTTCTTTACTGCTACTTTTATTTTGAAATCTATCACAGCAAGACTTAGTATGGTTTTCCCATAAATTTATGTACAGTAATTCCTACATTTTATGCCAAAATTTTCTTGCCAAACAATTTCATTTGTACTCCCCCACCCCCGGGGCTGTATTTTTTGAATATATTCATGAATGTGCAATGTTTTAAACTGTATACTTTTATGATGTTTTTTTAACAATCGAATAAAGTTTATAAACTGAAACTGAATCAATATTTTTTGGAGAGAGTGTTTGTGAGCATGTTTTTGAGGTGATAGCAAATTATGATCTTTATCTAGAGGGAGAGGATCCTGTGATTCCTGGAATGTATTTTATATGTGGACACTGTACGTATTATAAATTGCGCCATGAAAGGCATGGTACCTGCTATCCTAGTGTAGTATTTCCATAGATTTACCATGTGGACATTTTAATGATTCGGTGAGGAACAAGAAACATAGGACAAAATGAGGTGTTAGTTTAGCTGAAGTAGTGGGTGATAATTTTGTTGACATCATTCCATCTGCATGTGTGATTTTAAATGATTTGAATATTGGAAAATGATCTACTCTAGTGCACAAGTTAGCTACTAGTACTGCAAAGTCCTTATTGCTTGCTAATATTGAGATGATTGTGATTAGGTCTATGATTTTGCAGAACAGACTTGCTCCCAAAAGAGTAGATAGAGTCTGCTGGATGCTCAAAGTTCAGCAATGCTGTACTTATACACCTGATGAAAGTCAGATTCTAAATGAATATTTCCGGAATATATCTGGGTTGATGAAGATTTGGAAGGGTTGGAAGAAACAGGAGCTTGGGAAGCTATTTGTAATTGATTTTCTGACGTAGGCAAGTGGTTTGTAAACTTGGGAAGAGGACATCTGGCTGGTATTTGAAGCCCCTTTGGATAATCGCTCTCTGCGTGATATTCCTATTCATGATCTTTAAAGGATATACGTATGCTCAAGTTAGATGTGGAGTGAAAAGGAAAAGCGTAGATGTAGAGTTCGATGAAAGTCAGAGTAGATATTATGACGATATGAAATGTTTTGAGAATTCAAGATGAAAAATGCTCAAGAACTCCTGGTTTTAAATGGTCCGACTGATAAGTTCAGATTGATATCTATGATGGCTTGATTCACCATCAGAGGGGGGACTAGAGCGGGGTATTTTTGGACCCACCCTCATTGTTGTTATTCATTAGGCTGTAGTGTAGTTCCTATTTTCCCAATAGGCTCTGCACATTGGAATAACATAAACAGCAGTGTAGACGTAGGACTGAGGTCATCTAGGTCTCTACTGACTATGTTAGACTTAATTTAGGTTTGCCAGCTAGCTCAGAGGTCACTAGAAACTTTCTCGAATGAATAGGGAGGGGTTAACTTCCCTGATTTAGACAAGAAGGGATTCAGCTTCTGACAAACGCATAAACATGACAACTTTGCTCCCTCAGAATAAAGAGTGTATCTCTAGAGTCGTGTGAAAACAACAGACGGCTATTTCACTCAGTCAATATTGCATGCTTAGTTTCACGAGAGTGCAGAGAAATAGAGAGACGGGCGTTTTCAATAAAAGGTGTTATTTTATTGAGCAGTCTTCTTTCTCATGCAAGAGCAATGAATTGCCACAATTACAATACTTATCATAAAGTAAAGTGCGTACAGTAAAAGTAGTATTATGATATAATACTGTAAAATCATTGATATAGTTTCTTAGCCATATGATACTTTAAAATGGATAAAGTGTATACATACATAAAAACATTGACTAACAAACTCAGCTGGTGTTTCTAGATACGCCTACCCCAGTGTACCTGACCTAAGCCTAATACGTGGGAAGGAGTAAGTGAGTGTACAGTTTTTAAGTTAAGTTGAGTTTTGCAAAGTATCGGAATCAAGAATTCTCTCCAAGGTTTTAATCAGCTCCGTACCTTGGTTCTAGAATGAAGGAGGTCTTGTATCTCTCTTCTCAGGACTCAATCTCCCAGCAACCCGTGAGGGTGACTTGGGAACACCGGAGCTGGATTTTCTCGGCGTGAGAAAAAGCAGCTTCTTTAGCGCGTCAAAGGGGAGGGGCGGCTTCTTCTGGCTCTCGCATCAGCTGGGCTCCGGATAAGTAGATAGCCGCTCTGCTCCACACCACTGCGTGTTAGCCTAAGGCAACGTTGGTATATTTATACCTGAAAGGTGCCGGGTTTGACGTAAGGTTGGACATAAAACGTCACTAAGAACTAACAGTTCTTTCTGGACTCCAGGAGTTCTTGTGCAAATCAAAACAAAAGCAGGGGGTGATTCCTGGGCTGCTGGAGGCTTGGTTTGTTTAAAGAACGCGTTGTACTTTCTAGGAGTCTATGGGAGTGGCCTTGCCGTGCTTTGGACTGCATGGGCTATTACTAAATATGGATATGATTCTTATGCCTTTATAAGGATAATATTTATTATAACCACATAAGGGCATGAATCGAGAATATCGAATTAGGGTCCTAGATAGAAACACAACACCCACTCCACGTATTAATGTCCCTCATTACTGAAAACTAAGCAATATTAAACATATAACGATGCATGTGTGTTTTCCAACCCACCCCAAAATACATAATTGCATTTGAAATGGTGTACGTTTTACACATGAAAATGAGTATTGGTACTGTACGCTTTTCAAGCAGGGTTATCATTCAGTTAAATGCATATATATATCAGCTGAACGAATTTCGAACATTACACATGAAATGGCTCTGTTTACAGAAAAGAAGGTCGAGACCACTTCATCACATATATATATGATATTGTACATGTGTTAGAGGCTGATGTAAATATTGTCTCTAACGTCTCTAAAAATAGAAGCTCTGTTCTCTAAGAATAGTTATACTTTAAGCAGAGTACCATGTGCCAGAAAAAATTTAAATATTTTTGAAGTGAAAGAAAAATAATTTTGCTTTCAGGGGAAGGGAGGAAAAAATTAGTCCCAAATGTTTTTAGTAGCATTGTTTAACAAAACTGAAGGACGAATTCAGAGTTCAGGGAACGTTGTGTGATCATTGTTTTTAAGTGTTATTCTCATTGCTAGGAGAGAACATCATGTCAGACAGACTCGCAAAAAATTGGTCTACAGTATCAGGTGAAAGTTCGACCAAGTTTGAGAACACTGCAACTGTGCAATTCTCTGGTGATTGCTATCATCGATGTTTGGATCAGCAATGCTCACAGAAGGTTGTACCTGTTTGGTACTTAACCGCCACCTACTCGTAATGGTGAAGTCTCAACGAATGCCGTCATCAGAATAGGTAGCTGCTGGGGACAACACATTGCATGAGTCGTTACAGGAAAAAGCAAAGCGTCGATATCCATTGGTACTGCTGATGGTAGTGTAAGACAAACGTCCAACACGCATTCTTCTCCGCATGGCAGACATCGAAGCACAGGTAAGATGCAATCTTGCCAGATAGGTCTGAATGAAAGAAACCAGGTTGTACTCAGATCTCTTAGCCGGGCCAATCCGAGGACCTTAGTGATACGGTCTCGATATCGTGTTGCTAGGATTGTTTCTTCCATCGTTGCTGGAGTCTTATCTGTGGATTGGCTTGCCATATCGGAGCAGAAGAAGAAGAAGAATAAAATTCCTTCCACGAGTCCCAAGATTAAGGGTAGGCCGCCAAAGACAGAATGGACGAAATTCGGGAAGATGCCCAGAACTGTTTCAAATGGTGCTAACAGTCCCGAAAAAATTGTCTTAAATACATGTGCGATGCCACTGGTATCAGACATGTTTAAAATTTGGCTTAACATTTCTATGAAATGTACGGGGCAATTTGTTGATAAAAGGGTATGTATCTCTGATGTTGTCCTTGCAACTTGCAGATCATACGTTTCTTTGGACGACATCAGAGGCACAGTAGTCTGTAAAAGAATAGACTTCATTCTGCTTAAAGTATCAATTCGAATAGAAGAGATATTCACATGAGGCCATATTGCCGCCTCCATGTCTGGATTGCTGTTTGGATACAATACTTGCATACAGCAAACGACCCTGGAAGTTACAGTAACGAGATAACATTCTCCTGGCACCATTCCACAACAGCTGTGGTCATTTATTAAAACGTAGCTTTGGTTGGAGAGTTGTCTGAAGAATGGCTCTATCTGTTTTAGAGGAGTGCCTTGCAGGTGACATGAGAGGTTATTTGAAGACCCTTCGCAAGCTCCATGCAAGTTAATACCTTGACACAGAAGTGTACCGCCTGGTGATTTTTTACAATTATTGCCACTAAGGAATAACTCCTTAATGCCGTCACTATAACATTTGTGTGTGTGTAAATCCCAGGTTGATTTGATGTATTCTTTACCCAACCTCTCATACTGGCCTGCTGGTATATATTCTTGGCAATTTCTAAACTGGAAAGTTGTTATCGGAATTGTAATGGTTCCGTGTATTATCCATTCAATGACAGGTCTCTCTGACATTGTCAATGGTAATCTCTCAAGTTTTTGAATGTTCAGAATCGTATAATCTGCTCCTTTTTGTGCCAAACTGATTTGTTTATCAGTAAGGTTAAAGATAGAAAATAATGACGTTACGTTGATTAGACGCCATGGCACGTAGCCTGAACGTAGGTTTTGCAACGTCCAGCCAAGCTGTACAATAGAACGCAATTGAGACTGACCATGTTGTAATATTAGTAAGTCTTGCTCTATTATATCAAAGGCAGATGACACAATACTGTCCAGTGAATATATTCTGGAAGACAGAGACATTAACCCATTGTCCACAACAGAAAGTGATTTTTCCAAATTCATACGATCAATTTCTCCTATTTTTTCCGCTGTTTCAATTTGCATTACTTTCCAAGCTTCGTTGTATGCAGCGTATATACCGGCCGCTATGAAACGTTTTTGACAATGTTTGCTAGGTCCCATTATGAAATTTCGCAAGTCAGCACCTTCTTTAAGTAAAGTCAAGTGCTGCTTAATTTCAGCCAGTGTGGATTTCTGTAGCCACTCAAGGCATAATTTCCCTACACTGTATGTTGTAACTATCCCTGGATATTGTCTTTGGGAATATCTTGGGTCTGGCCTGGTCATTTTTAAACCCTGTTTTTTGTTCAGGAATCTATCTTGACAGTTGATTGTGTCTGTGGGCCAGATCAACCATTTTTTCCAATCAGGATTTGTTCTGTTTTGGTGAAAAATATGGGATACGTCTATTTCCACATCTGTAGTGCTATTACTATCTGGTATGGGCTTCGGAATAGATGGTTTATTTAAGTCTTTTATCTTAGCTAGGCCAAGACAGGTAGTTTGTTGAATGGTATCATTCAGGAACATAATTTGTTCTGGATCATGCAGGCTCTAAATAATGATTCTAGACCTTGCACCTGCCAATCTTTTGTACCCCAGATGGTTTTTGTTTCAATGTTGTTTTTCCAGAACTCAAAACCAAATGTAGACATTTTGTCATAAAATTTTTCTGAATAAATCAATTTAGTATTTGTCAACATTGTTTTCATTCCTGTCTTATTTAACATTTTAAAATAAAACGTTTCTGGATTACTGTTGTTAAACCCTACGAAGTATGGAAATTTCTCAAAAAATGTCTTTGTCAAAGCAGGGATAGGGCCTAAATTCTGAAATAGAGTGTTCAATTGCTACAAATTCCCGACAGCAGCAGTCCGAGTCAACGGGTGCACATCCCCCCGATTTGACATTGAACGCAGCACCCGGCAGGGTTGCCCACTATCCCCTCTCTTGTTTGCCCTATATATGGAGCCTCTTGCACACCTCCTGCGCTCTGACCCGGAGGTACAGGGTATCAAGTTTGGTGGCAGCATCCACACCGTCAGCCTATATGCCGACGACATGCTGATTTCCCTCGCTAAACCTAGGAGCTCCCTGCCGGCATGCTTTGCGGTCCTAGAAAGGTTCGGCAGTGTCTCTGGCTTTAAGGTCAACATGACCAAATCGGTGGCCCTCAACCTTTCCCTTGATCCCTCTACACGCACTCACCTACAGGCACTGTTCCCCATACTGTGGACATCGGACACGGTCCCGTACTTGGGGATTCATTTAGCGCCCTCCCTTCAGAAGTCGGTGGACGTCAACTACGCCAACCTGCGGCAGAAAATCAGAAATGAACTGCACCGCTGGAACTATTACCCGCTGTCTTGGCTGGGAAGAGTGGCGGCGGTGAAGATGACTGTCCTACCCCAGATCCTGTACCTTTTCCGAACGGTCCCTCTTGCACCACCCCGAGGCTGGATAAAACAAACGCAGTCTGACTTGTCACAATTCATTTGGAACGGGCGGAAACCCGGCATGAAGCGCCAGATCGCCATGCTGGCTCCAGAACAGGGCGGAATCGGGATACCTGACCTAGCGACATATTTTCAGGTGTCACAGCTCCATTTTCTAGTGGAATGGGTCAGGTGGGAGTCCGGGAAACATTGGTTGTTTCAGGATCAGGCTGTAGCGGGAAGGACACTACAGGAAATCCCCTTCATGAGACGTGACTATAGGCCGCCCAATCACTATGCATCCTTCATCACACGGGTCCCCCTAGAAATTTGGGACCGGGTGGGGTTTAGCCAGGAATTCACCACCCACCCTTCCCCCCTTACACCCATCATAGGCAATCCGGAGTTCCACCCAGGGTTGGATGAGATAGCGTTTGCACGCTGGAAGCCTGCCGGCTGTCGGGCTCTCCATCATGTCTATAACTCGGAAGGGATGATCCCCTTCCAGCAATTTCGACAGGACTTTGCCCTGCCGGAGACCGAAAGGCTCCACTACCTACAGGTGAGGCATTGGGCACTCGGCTCCACAGTGAGACCGATGGCAGATAGACATCTGACTGAATTCGAACGCTGGCTAATTTCCCGCACCAATGACAAACAATTAATCACAGACCTCTATAAGATGCTGATGCAAAAACATAAGTATACGTATTATGCGGGCAGGGTGCGCTGAGAGAAGGAGTTGGGGAGAGCCCTGACACATAAAGAGTGGGAGGGGGTCTACTACAGGGCACGACACTCGGCCCACCACATGGGCCTCACAGACACACTTACGAAACTGGCCTCTTACTGGTATTATACCCCCGAGTGCCTGTACGAAATGGACAGTAAGCAAGACCCACGGTGCTGGCGCGGTTGCGGACAGATTGGCACACTGGTACATATACTCTGGGACTACCCACTTCTACAGGAATATTGGAACCAGATATTGAGGGAGGTAGACACACTCTTTGAAACGGACATCCCACCCTTCCCCGCATACGTGCTTTTGGGGTTACCTAATGCGCTGACCTACCCGCTGAAATCACGGAGAGGACATTTAATAGCAATCGCACTTGGGTCAGCAGTACAGAATATAGTGGCACACTGGCGATCTAAACACGTCCCCACTCACCTGGGTTGGCTACATCGCCTGTGGTTGGTTCTAGGTATGGAGAAATTGTCTTTATCAAGAGCGGGGGAGGGGGCGCGCTATTCAGATCTGTGGAAACCATTCCTGTCCTTATTGGCATCTGAGTTCACGGAGGTGACCTGTCCCAAGTACCTCCGGCTGTTGAGGCTGACGGACGTCGGAACGGAGCCAAACACTCAGTGATCTGTTAACGAGGACTTTGTAGGGTCCGGGCCGGGATGCGAATAGACCATGGACCATGTGGTGGGGGGGGTGGGCATTCAGGGGGAGAGGGGGCGAGTTAAGAGGGGGGGATGGGGGTTCGAGGTTCTAGAGCCATTGTGACTGAATATGATAAGCCCTCCCTTTCTGTTCTTTGCTGTTTTGTTCTGAGTTGGTTTCTGACCTTTTTTTGGGCGAGGGGCTTCAGGTGGCAGATGTGCACTAATGACAATTACCAGCGATTGCAGATGGAGTGTCAGACTCTCGGCAGCGGCAGCACGGAGCATTAAGATCTCCGGCATACCAGCAGGGGGGGAGGTAGCAACACCTCAGGGTGGCGCACCCTCCGCCTTATGTTTATGACACGGCCGGCCCTGGTTGGGTCGTAGGCGGCTTGCTGTGTATAAGTTTGCTTTCTCACAAGGTGGTCAGGCTCTGGGTACTCCTCAACGCTGCTTAATGGGTTTGCCCCCGGATGGGTTTTGTCATTCTGAACATGCCAAGTTTTTGATTTACCACCTGTTGTACTCTCAATAAACATACGTAATACTAAAAAATGTCTTTGAACTTCCCTTTGGTGGAGTTGGACAATGTTCCCATTGATTATAATTAAAAACATTTCTAGGTTGTGCAGATTTATGCAAATAGTGATGACCATAGTGATTGTAACAGTATAACTCTTCATAATTTGATGAACCCTGTAAATAATCATGTTCTGTGAATTTAGCTGACATTACTAAATCTGACATCATATTATTTATATTTTCAAAGTCCCAATCATCAGAAAAAGAACTTGGTATCACAAAGTCACTTAAGGAAACCTTAAACTGGTATGGATACTTCAAGAGCTCAATCAGGCCATAAATATCATAGTTAGTTCTGTCCCATGCTATACCACCAGGTATTGGATTGGCTGTGATGTTTACTGATGATAGTTCTCTTTTCTCGATGTGAGAGGATCTGTGAGACTTTAAGACCGAGTTGATGTTCTGACTTGCTGTGTCCATTGTACTATATTTTCCATCAATTAATCTACCCAAGCACAAAACCATGATGAGCCAAAGCAGGAGAAAAAGTAAACCTAACACAGTCCAAAATTCAATCCATGGTGAAATCAGATATGTTTCTTTTAGTTGGTGAAAAAGCTCGGTCATTTCTTCTTTGAAAGTTTTTGTTGCTGGCTTGTCTCCATGTTCACTAGGATCATCAGAAAAGTCATCAAAGTTGATAAAATAGCCAGATGCGGTTCTGTCAATTGGAGGGATTGCTTCTGGATTTCCATTGATCTTTGCATTTTCTTTTGTTACATTTGTACATTCTCATGCCACATCGTTATAGATTGGTGTATCATTATGAATTGTTGCGATTTGGGTTTCAAGAGGCGCAAGTTCCATGGCTTTGTTGCATAGTCCCTTGTTATTTACTGCAGGTTTATCAAATGTGATTAGTCTCTCAGTTTGAAACTCTTGGATTGTAGCAAAGTTTGGTCTTCTGCTATTTCTTGGTAGTCCACTGGGCCTGCTATTTATTATCGGCCACATGATTGTGGTTTCACCAGGTCAATGGAAACAATTCTGTTTTCCTTTTTACCAGCAAGTGGTGGTAGTACTACTGATCTTGTTCCGGTTACAGCTAAGACAGGTACTGCTTTTCTGTAAGAAGGCCCAAATTCCTTCCTTACCGCGATCTTTTCTCTGACCAGATCCCCAATCTTCGGAATCCAGACAGGTCTTGCTGGGACAGGTGGTTCTTCAGTGGTTGTTGGCTTAAACTTTCTGTTACTTAGACTTTTTCTTGTTTCATTCAAGTCCTGTAAAACATCCAAACGATCTTTGATATCAAAGGTTTTTTCTTCTACCACTGAAGTTTAGCCATAATGCTAACTTATAAAGGTAACTTGTCAAACAAGTCAACAACAACAAACCCTTTGTAAACAAAAACAAACAAAAAATGTAGCTTTATCACAAAGACCTATATACTCCAAAACTATACCACTCACTTGACAGAAGCAGCTAGAGTCACCACCACCTACTCTGCACAGACAATGTAAGGATCAACAATATCCCACTAAAAAGAAAAAGAAAAATAAATTACACATAAGACAATGCAAAACACATCGCAAATAATTTCATGCTCTAAACACTAACAAATATGCTGCCATCATGACACCACTTACAAAAAAATTAATTCATGCATGACAATAATACTCATTTGGAGTAAACACAACAAAAATGTTTTTCTTACCAAATAAATGCAATTACGGAAAACAGCAGAACAACCACTGCCAAAACCACAAACAGGAATCAAAAGCTTTACACTGGAATAAAAAGGAGAAAATAAACCATTACAATCACATATTCAAATAATGCACCAGTCCACACAAAATCCACCAGCTGAGCTAAGGAGTAGGTGGGCCTAAGAGCATAAATAAAATATTCACCCCTGTAAAAGGGGAGCAACCCTTGCCCTTGAGGCCACTCCCCAATTCAAAAAATTAAAAAACCCTGTTGTCTAGTGCCTTCTGCCCCCCTTCGAGCAGATGAACCTAAAAAACATACTGCTGATTTGCAACCCAAAGAGAACAGAAATGGCCACAATCCTCCTCCCATAATGGGGAGCGACCCTTGCCCAAGGAGCCACTCTTCCCCAAAAAAATCCCTGGTGGCCTAGTGGGCCCTAGATTAAAAAAAAGGCAAGATCTGTCCCCTCAATGGGGGTAGACAGCCGAAAACATAGCCACCGAAGGGGAGTGACCCTTGCCCAAGGGGCCATTCCCCACAAAGTATTCAATGGTAGTCCAGTGGGACACTGTAAAAAAATGGCAAAATCTCATTGTAATTTTTTTTCGAAATCACCCCCCTGGGAGGGGCAGACTAAGCCAAAAAACATTGCCCCCATAAGGGAAGCAACCCTTGCCCAAGGGGCCACTCTCCCAAAAACAATTCCCTGGTGGCCTAGTGGGCCCTAGATGAAAAAAGGCAAGATCTACCCCCATGGGGGCAGACAGCCAAAAACATAGCCCCCAAAGGGGAATGACCCTTGCCCAAGGGGGTACTCCCCACAAAGTATTCACTGATGGTCCAGTGCGCCACATTAAAAAAAATTATGAAATATGCCCCACAGGGGGCAGACAAAGCCAAAAAACATCGCCCCCATAAGGGGAGTGACCATTGCCCAAGGGGCCATTCCCCACAAAGTATTCAATGGTAGTCCAGTGAGACACTGTAAATAACATGGCAAAATCTCACTGTGAAAAAAAATGGCAAAATCTGCCCCCCAGGAGGGGCAGACTAAGCCAAAAAACATTGCCCCCATAAGGGAAGCAACCCTTGCCCAAGGGGCCACTCCCCACAAACAAATCCCTGATGGTCTAGTGGGCCAAACATAGGGAGACACAGCCACCAAAGGAGAGCGACCCTTGCCCAAGGGGTCACTCTCCCAAAAACAATTCTGTGGTGGCTTAGTGGGCCCTAGATAAAAAAAAACAAGATCTACCCCCCGTGGGGGCAGACAGACGATAACATAGCCCCCAAAGGGGAATGACCCTGCCCAAGGGGGTACTCCCCACAAAGTATTCACTGGTGGTCCAGTGCGCCACATTAAATAAATGGTGAAATATTCTCCACAGAGGGGCAGACAAAGCCCAAAAACATTGCCCCCATAAGGGGAGTGACCACTGCCCAAGGGGCCACTCCCAAACAACAACTCCCTGGGGTTCTAATGGGCCAAATATGGGGAGAGAGAGCCCCCAAGGGAGAGAGACCCTTGCCCAAGGGATCACGCTCCCAAAAAAAAAATCCCTGGTGGCCTAGTGGGCTCTAGATTTCATAAAAAGGCAAGATCTGCTCCCCCATGGGGACAGACAGCCATAAACATACCCCCAAAGGGAGTAACCCTTGCCCAAGGGGCCACCCCCCACACAAAACAGACTCTTGGTCCAATGGGTTAATTTTTTTTAATTATGCAAATATCTGCCCCGCAGGGGGGCAGACCAAGTTATTTAATTATGCCCCCAATAGGGCAGTTCGGGCTGGAGGCACAGGGTCAAGACTGATTTGCATATGGCCATGTCTGAACTGGGGTGGCTTGGTGAGCAAAATAACGATGGATTTAACCCAGATCTGTGACTTGGCATGAATGTTTTGCCATTGTGCAACATTCCGTCCATCATTTTGTGTGTTTTGCTGTTCACCCTATGTGGGAAGGGTATGCCCAGACTTGGGTCCCTCGCTCATTAAGCCACTGGAGTCAAGCTATCCTGGCTGAAGACGGCTGATAGCCATAAACCAGTCCTAGGATGCTTGATTCCGGTCCAGAAAAGACATGGCTTGGCAGTTCAGGCTGGATTGTTCCCATGAGGCACAGGGTCCAGACTGATTTGCATACGGCCATGTCTGAACTGGGGTGGCTTGGTGAGCAAAATAACGATGGATTTAACCCATATCTGTGACTGGGGGTGAATGTTTTGCCATTGTGCAACATTCCGTCCATCATTTTGTGTGTTTTGCGGTTCACCCTATGTGGGAAGGGTATGCCCAGACGTGGGTCCCTTGCTCACTAAGCCACTGGAGTCAAGCTATCCTGGCTGATAGCCAGAAACCGGTCCTTGGATGCTTGATTCCGGTCCAGGAAAGACATGGCTTGCCAGTTCGGGCTGGACTGTTCCAATGAGGCACAGGGTCAAGACTGATTTGCATATGGCCATGTCTGAACTGGGTGGCTTGGTGAGCAAAATAACGATGGATTTAACCCAGATCTGTGACTGGGGGTGAATGTTTTGCCATTGCGCAACATTCCGTCCATTATTTTGTGTGTTTTGCTGTTCACCCAATAAGTGGAAAAGCCCTTGCCTTAGGGGCTACTCCCCGCACGCAGTATTGCCCTTTAAATAAAAAAAATCCCTTTCCGAAGTGGGCATTCCTGCTGCACGATCGCACGATCTTGCAGCAGGAATGCACAAAAGAGGCATCGGGGAAAGGAAAACCCTTTCCTTTCCCCCGATGCCTCTTTTGGAGAAATCCCCCCTCCCCAGCGAAAAAACTTACCTGTTTGTTCCCCGACCCGCTGGAAGCAAATGGCTTCCTGCGCATCAGGGAACAAAGGGAAACCTCCAATAACGTCAGCGCGCCTCACGCGCTGACGTCATTGATGACACGAGGGGGCCAGGGGGATGCAGGGCAAGGGCTTCCCCTGCCTTCCCCGTTACAAACCTGATGATCTGTGTCCCATGGGGGCCAAGCCAGCGCTTCCCCCATGGGTGGGTGCCATGACGGCCTGGAGCCGTCATGAGCACACGCCCTCTGTGCATCATGACGGCTCCATGCCGGCATGAGCACCGAACGGGTTAATGATGAAAAATTAAACAGGTTTTGAATGGATTTTGGGAAATGTTAGGAATATATTTGTGCATATTGTGAGCAGAGGGGAGTGTGGCATATTTGATATTGGTTTTTAACATACAGGCAGGTCGTTTTGGGTTTGGCCTTTGCTTCGGAAGGAGCCACTGAATTCTGTTCAAGATATGTTTTGCATGATTGTATTTACAAAGACCCAGGCAACATTTGACTGCATGTTTTGTGTTTGCAATCTTTCTGTGAACTTATTTCGAAGTCCTGCTAACATGATACATGAAGTTTTTTTGGTTAAGTGGTGTCATCTGTAGTAATGTTGCTGCATCTATGCTTCAACATAGTACACTTGTCATAGGGGTGGTGCTGCCACAAAGAGATCCTCCTGTGTGAGGTACAGAAGCTTGAGATTGTGGCTGAGCAAGGCGGGTGTCCCATTTGCTAGTGGGACACTTAAGATATATTTTATGTGTGGGATGTACAACAATTACTTACCCACAAGTATTTTAAATGTGCTGTCTGTTGGGCTATGAATTACTTTATTATGAGTAATCACCTAATATTCATTTACAAAAGGCAATGTAAATAATGTTGGAAAGGAGAAAAATAAAACTGCTTGCACAGTTCCACCCAAAAGTCCACTTCAACTCAAGGCAAGATTGTGGGCTTTTTCATTTAGGGGGCCCTACAAACTCCATTTCATCATGGTTGCTATCTACTTCTGTGTGGATGATCCACAAATCATTCAAGTCAGTTTTATCACTATTACCAGATCAGTAGTAGCAAATCAAGACTGAGACCCCTGAAGTGTATCAGGGTGCTGTATGAACGCCCAGAACTGAAAACCGTGGTTTAAATTACAGAGTGTGAGGAGACCAGCCTACAAGTCACCCCAACCTCAGAGACAAGTGGCTGGACAAAAAAAATGAGAGTGGGACAAAAGTTGTGCCCAAAAGAAAACCCATAGCCTAATTTATGCACACTGATTGTCATTATCTGTAAAGCGGCTACCAATGTATTATCCAAATACTATGAAAACGTCTCTGGATAAATTTGCCTCAAAATAGACTGTGGGGTTTATTAAGGGTTTGGCAGATCATGACTACTGTCATAAATTGGCAGGGATCCTGCTCTGCCAAACCTATTTTATTGAATCAAGGGACACTCTTCTGCCAAACTTGGAACCGGCGTTGCTGCTATTTACAAGGCTCTTCAACCCACGCCTCGCGGTACCCGCTCCGCGGGTCCCGCTTCGGTTTCCACTTGCCTGACGTTCCTGATTCCCCTGCTTCAGCTGTTCCTGTGGGGTTTGTGTGAGGCTGCAGGGCTGCGAGCGCGAACCGGGACTCGCCTTCCCAGGAGTCCCGGTGTCAGTGGCCGAGTCACCTGGCCCCGCTCTCCCTGACCGCCCTGCCCCACCTCCAACAATTGAAAAGGGGCAAGGACTCTTTCCTACGTGGGACACTCTTCTGCCAAACTTGGAACCGGAGTTGCTGCTATTTACAAGGCTCTTCAACCCACACCTCGCGGTACCCGCTCCGCGGGTCCCGCTTCGGTTTCCACTTGCCTGACGTTCCTGATTCCCCTGCTTCAGCTGTTCCTGTGGGGTTTGTGTGAGGCTGCAGGGCTGCGAGCGCGAACCGGGACTCGCCTTCCCAGGAGTCCCGGTGTCAGTGGCCGAGTCACCTGGCCCCGCTCTCCCTGACCGCCCGCCCCACCTCCAACAATTGAAAAGGGGCAAGGACTCTTTCCTACGTGGGACACTCTTCTGCCAAACTTGGAACCGGCGTTGCTGCTATTTACAAGGCCCTTCAACCCACGCCTCGCGGTACCCGCTCCGCGGGTCCCACTTCGGTTTCCACTTGCCTGACGTTCCTGATTCCCCTGCTTCAGCTGTTCCTGTGGGGTTTGTGTGAGGCTGCAGGGCTGCGAGCGCGAACCGGGACTCGCCTTCCCAGGAGTCCCGGTGTCAGTGGCCGAGTCACCTGGCCCCGCTCTCCCTGACCGCCCCGCCCCACCTCCAACAACTCGGCCCATTGGCCTCTGGCCTATAAATATTGGAGTCCTACGCTGCGCGGGAGCGCCCGGGGCTAAGCCCGGGCAAAGGGCGGGCCGTCTGTGGCCGTCAGTGGACTGCAGTGGACGGGCGGGCCACCCCTCTAACCTGTGTAAGCCCCCTCTTTCTATCGGGGGCCATGGCTGGAAGAGATAACAGGATTAAATCATCACTAACTGGAAGTCTCTCAACCGCAGGAGGTATGGAGAAATTCCTCATAAGGGCCAACAATATCATAGACAAGGAGATTGTCATTCTGGAAAAACGTCGATCAACCGAACTTATTTCTCTTAAACGTTCATCCATAGGGTCTCTTGCTAATGCCAAAACACCTAACAGAAATAGCGAACAATCTGCTATCTTGGAGGTAACATCCCCGCCAAGAGAAGACCCTGGCACCTTGGCTACCTTGGCTACCACAATTGACACTGTGGCGGACATTAATTATGTCCCCGAAAGCAATAATTTCTCTCTTTCGTCCCACCTTGAAGAGAGCATTATTCAAACTAAGAGTCAAGGGGAGAGAGAAGGCGCAATTAGGAAACGGAAAAGAGTGTATAATAAAAAAGAAACTAAAACGGGAAGGTCTGTAAAATCTGCCAAAGTGCGGGGCGAGCCACCCCAGATTACCAACCCCCATGATGTTACCCCCCTGGGTAGAGAAGTGTCCATGGAGTGAGCCATGGCTTTACTTAAATCAATTATATCACCACTAGAGGCTAAATTGGATAGGTTAAATTCTAGAATATCCAACATAGAGAAAACCACTGCCTCTATTCTAGCTACTCTTAGTAATCCCCAACGTCAAATCATCCCGCCCATTGTCCCAACTCCTCTGGTCCCTCTACCTCCAAATCCGAATCAACCTACCATTCCTTCATTAAATAACTGTCTACCGACCCCTTCCATGCCCAGCAATACAACCGCCGAGCATGTGGCGAATCATCAATCCAGTCAATCTAACCCCCCAGTTCACATGGAGGAGGCAAATCAGGGATCCCCGGTTAAGGTACACAATACTCCTAGACCTAGACGGCCTGATCTTCCACCAGAGGCTAACCGGTTCACAGTCATCCTAGCTGGAGTACCCCCATTAGAAAAAGGGGAGACAGAAACTTTCAGTTCCCTGAAAAGCAAGATAATCAAATGGCTTAATTGGAATAGACCCCTCCCGACCCATTTACATAACGAAATCATCATGGTCAGGAGGGTTCCCTGGATAGGTAAGACTCCTAAAAATATCAATGGAGACTGCATAACCGTTAGCTTCAGAGATCCCCGTACGGTATCCCACATATGTGCAGGCTTCAACAGATCTTTCGATTCCACCATCCAGACCCTTCCAGTTTCCTACTTCTTCCCACCAACTAACAATTACCATCAATCGAGAAGAGGGGACTGGACTGTTGTGGAACGTAGGGGCAGGCAGCGACCTTACGATACCAGACCACCTAGACAACCCCAATACGCGCCCCAATTCCACCCCTTTACGGATTATAACCGCTTTGGTTGCCTAGAAGGTCTGGAGGGAGTTGACTGACTACACCCTGTTTCCTCTCCCCCGGTGCCAATTCCTGCCCCAGTTAACAGTGAAGTTCTATCTACTGTCAAACCACCGACCCAATGCATGGAAACCGCTCCCAACCTGACATCTATTCCACCCATTGTCCCGAAGGCAGCTCTTCCTGTACCTCATGTGATGGCTCCTACCGATGTGGGTTATGTAACTCCTTCCATCATAGCTACCCCCACTGATTTGGTACAAGCTCCCACTGATGTGGGCCATGCAACCTCCCCCATCACAGTTATCCCCACTGATTTGGTACAGGCTCCCACCGATGTGGGCCATACAACTTTTTCCATCACATCTATCTCCACCGATACGGTACAGGCTCCTAGGCTAAAGGGATATTCGATGGCGAGTTGGAATATTGCAGGGTGGCGGCAAAAAGTCTCAGCCCTGGGTTGGAGGGAGCACATCAGGGACTTTGACATTTTGTGCCTGCAAGAAACGTGGTCAGTGGAAGATATTCACTATGATGGTTTTGTTTCTTACAACTGTAATGCTGTAGAGTCTGTTATGGGGAGGGCTAAAGGCGGATTACTGATTTTACTATCTGTACACCTCCCTGTACATGTAAGGGAAAGTCATTTAGTGGGGTCCCATTCGCAGATACTGGAAATAATGGTTAGTAGGGATAGAAATATTCTATTGATCAACCACTATAATAACATCTTTGACCCTTCCAGTACCACTGTCGTGGATGAACTTGAAACTGTCATAGACTCAATTCTCTGTAAATCGGCCATATCCAATGATATTATTTGGGGGGGAGACTTTAACATCAGAACTTGCCCTCTCTCCCATACAACTGCATGTGGATATGATGGGGATAATGGGGAGTATTTATTACATTTTCTACACTCCCCCTACGGTACTTCCCTTAACAACTTGATGCTAAAGTATGATGTGTCCATTCACCAACATGCCCCTGACAACGAGGGTAATTTGGCCCCTACTTTTACGGGGAGAAATACTGTTTCTATAATTGATTTTTTGCTCATCTCCACTCGGATAGTTCCGCATTGTACGGTCCCGCATATCCTGGACCTTGGACTGAGTGACCACAATGCACTAACTATGTCCATCTTCTGTGAGATTACTAGGAAGGTATTTTCCGGTAGGGTTGTTGATGACATTACCCCATGCAGGCCAAATGGGATACGCATTAAGTGGTGCGGGGAAAATTCCGAGAATTTACACCGCAGTGTTGTGAAAGCCGGCCTAAATGCGATACTTTGCTGTCTTGAAACCGATGCCCCACCTGAATATTCCGTAAATAATTTCGAGAAATTGGGTGCCATAATCAAGCAAACCCTCACCACCAAGAAGGCCCCAATTAAACGGGAAACACTGGGTTGGTTCAATCAGGCGTGCACTAAGGCGTTAAAAGCCCTTAAGCTTGCCCTTTCCATCAATCCTAGAGGTAGGGAAGCAGTTATACTCTTGAGGGCTAATTACAAAAACGAACTGAAACTCAGAAAACAAGAACTAAGAGAACTAGCGTGGGAAGATCTGAATAAAGCTGCAACCCTCCGGGACAGCAAGCTGTTCTGGAGCACCATCAACAGCCCATTCCTCCAAAAGGAGGAATTTCCAGTTCTTACCGCCCAAGTAAGCGAAGATAGCTGGGTGTTACACTTCACAGGGATTTTTGGCCCAACTGGAGAACCTAATGATAATTTCTGTAACAATCTTATCACCCCAGTTGAAACCCTGAGAATCATGACCCATGAGGTGGATATGGCAATAAAGAATAGTAAAGGGGGAAAGGCACCTGGCCCAGATGGGGTGCCAATTGACCTTTATAAACATGATCTGGCCCTTTGGAGTCCATTATTAACCATAGCATTTAATGCTGCTGTGGATAACAGGACTCCCTCAAGCTGGGGTGAATCCATTATAATTCCAATCTACAAGAAGGGGGATAGAGGAGAGGCTAAGAACAACCGCCCTATCTCCCTTCTGGACTCCTCATGAAAAATCTTGAGCAGGGTCTTGTTAACTCGATTGGAAGACTGGGCCACAGATAACCATATCCTCGCCCCATCCCAATACGGCTTTAGAAAGGGCCTTGGTACTATTGAACAATGTATTAATCTGAACCTTCTAATTGGTAAATACACCAAGGCCAAACCGGGATCACTATACCTGTGTTTTGCAGATCTTTCTAGCGCCTTCGATTTGGTTGACCATGCTTTGTTATGGTCAACTTTATTGGGTATGGGGGCCCCCCCTGACATTATACACTTCTTAGCCAGACTTTACTCTAACCTATCGGCCCAAATCCGTTATGGTCCAGCGGGGGAGTGTACACGAAAGATCAAGGTAAGATCCGGCATCCGACAGGGATGTGTTCTGGCCCCGTTGCTTTTCTCGCTCTTTATTAATTCAGTTGAGCAAGATCTAAAGCAAATTCAAGCCGATGCCCCCCAAGTAGGAGGTCTTCCCATACCGGTATTACTTTATGCCGATGATACTGTTTTACTTTCCAGGACCCCTATAGGCCTTCAAAAATTGATGAATGGGTTTTATGATTTTATTCAGAGAAGGAAACTTAAAATCAATAACTGCAAAACCTTTGTTATGGTGTGTGGTAAAAAGTCAAAACTTCTTAAACCCTTTTGTTTTAAGGAAAACCATATTGAGACTGTTGCCAATTTCTGTTATCTGGGCGTTACTTTTAATAACAGAGGTTCGTGGGCTAGAATGGGGAAAGCATCCCTAGGCGTCTTCCGCTTTGCTTCTAAAGTGGGAAGCCGCCGTATTGTAGATATGCTGAATATTTACAAGCACAGATGTACATCGATAGCACTGTACGGTTCTGGGGTGTGGGGACATTGCAATGTAAGGGCCCTGCAAATTATGGAAAACATGTTCCTCAAACGGTTGCTCTGCCTTCCATCTTCGGCATCCACTGTTTTAACACACATGGAACTAGATCTGGACTACTTATCTGATCTAACAGGACTAAGGCCATTGCTGGTCTGGAAATCCATTTTTACCAAGACGGAAACTGCCTTTACCAAAGACATTATTAAGGACTGTTTACTTCTGGAAAAAGTTTCAAATATTCCTTGGTTAAAATATGTGATTTCAACTGTTAAGGATCTGTTTGATATGGATGTGTGTAATGACCCTATTTGTATGAATTCTCTGACCAAACAGGAAGTCAAAAATGAATATTTGAGGGTCAAATCTGATCTGCGGAAAAATGCAACTAAAGAGTATTCTACCCATATTTTCCATTATTCTTTGAAAGAAGACAGACCTGGTATACCCATGTACCTTAATGTTATCCATAGACAGTCCCATCAATTTGTACTTTCAAGACTGAGACTAGGTATAGTACATAACTTGGTTGCCTTCCCCACAATGAAATGTCACTCGGTTACCCCTTGTCCGTGTGATGGTTTTACTAAACAAAGCACACCGCACTTTCTTCTACTCTGTCCTTTGTACAAAGCCCAGCGTATTTGCTATCTTAAACCTATGTTTTTGAAATATTCTACAAATACTACAGGAAATGCAATGAGGCTATTATTCTCACTCGCGAGCCCAGATTTATGTTTCTTTACTGCTACTTTTATTTTGAAATCTATCACAGCAAGACTTAGTATGGTTTTCCCATAAATTTATGTACAGTAATTCCTACATTTTATGCCAAAATTTTCTTGCCAAACAATTTCATTTGTACTCCCCCACCCCCGGGGCTGTATTTTTTGAATATATTCATGAATGTGCAATGTTTTAAACTGTATACTTTTATGATGTTTTTTTAACAATCGAATAAAGTTTATAAACTGAAACTGAATCAATATTTTTTGGAGAGAGTGTTTGTGAGCATGTTTTTGAGGTGATAGCAAATTATGATCTTTATCTAGAGGGAGAGGATCCTGTGATTCCTGGAATGTATTTTATATGTGGACACTGTACGTATTATAAATTGCGCCATGAAAGGCATGGTACCTGCTATCCTAGTGTAGTATTTCCATAGATTTACCATGTGGACATTTTAATGATTCGGTGAGGAACAAGAAACATAGGACAAAATGAGGTGTTAGTTTAGCTGAAGTAGTGGGTGATAATTTTGTTGACATCATTCCATCTGCATGTGTGATTTTAAATGATTTGAATATTGGAAAATGATCTACTCTAGTGCACAAGTTAGCTACTAGTACTGCAAAGTCCTTATTGCTTGCTAATATTGAGATGATTGTGATTAGGTCTATGATTTTGCAGAACAGACTTGCTCCCAAAAGAGTAGATAGAGTCTGCTGGATGCTCAAAGTTCAGCAATGCTGTACTTATACACCTGATGAAAGTCAGATTCTAAATGAATATTTCCGGAATATATCTGGGTTGATGAAGATTTGGAAGGGTTGGAAGAAACAGGAGCTTGGGAAGCTATTTGTAATTGATTTTCTGACGTAGGCAAGTGGTTTGTAAACTTGGGAAGAGGACATCTGGCTGGTATTTGAAGCCCCTTTGGATAATCGCTCTCTGCGTGATATTCCTATTCATGATCTTTAAAGGATATACGTATGCTCAAGTTAGATGTGGAGTGAAAAGGAAAAGCGTAGATGTAGAGTTCGATGAAAGTCAGAGTAGATATTATGACGATATGAAATGTTTTGAGAATTCAAGATGAAAAATGCTCAAGAACTCCTGGTTTTAAATGGTCCGACTGATAAGTTCAGATTGATATCTATGATGGCTTGATTCACCATCAGAGGGGGGACTAGAGCGGGGTATTTTTGGACCCACCCTCATTGTTGTTTTCATTAGGCTGTAGTGTAGTTCCTATTTTCCCAATAGGCTCTGCACATTGGAATAACATAAACAGCAGTGTAGACGTAGGACTGAGGTCATCTAGGTCTCTACTGACTATGTTAGACTTAATTTAGGTTTGCCAGCTAGCTCAGAGGTCACTAGAAACTTTCTCGAATGAATAGGGAGGGGTTAACTTCCCTGATTTAGACAAGAAGGGATTCAGCTTCTGACAAACGCATAAACATGACAACTTTGCTCCCTCAGAATAAAGAGTGTATCTCTAGAGTCGTGTGAAAACAACAGACGGCTATTTCACTCAGTCAATATTGCATGCTTAGTTTCACGAGAGTGCAGAGAAATAGAGAGACGGGCGTTTTCAATAAAAGGTGTTATTTTATTGAGCAGTCTTCTTTCTCATGCAAGAGCAATGAATTGCCACAATTACAATACTTATCATAAAGTAAAGTGCGTACAGTAAAAGTAGTATTATGATATAATACTGTAAAATCATTGATATGGTTTCTTAGCCATATGATACTTTAAAATGGATAAAGTGTATACATACATAAAAACATTGACTAACAAACTCAGCTGGTGTTTCTAGATACGCCTACCCCAGTGTACCTGACCTAAGCCTAATACGTGGGAAGGAGTAAGTGAGTGTACAGTTTTTAAGTTAAGTTGAGTTTTGCAAAGTATCGGAATCAAGAATTCTCTCCAAGGTTTTAATCAGCTCCGTACCTTGGTTCTAGAATGAAGGAGGTCTTGTATCTCTCTTCTCAGGACTCAATCTCCCAGCAACCCGTGAGGGTGACTTGGGAACACCGGAGCTGGATTTTCTCGGCGTGAGAAAAAGCAGCTTCTTTAGCGCGTCAAAGGGGAGGGGCGGCTTCTTCTGGCTCTCGCATCAGCTGGGCTCCGGATAAGTAGATAGCCGCTCTGCTCCACACCACTGCGTGTTAGCCTAAGGCAACGTTGGTATATTTATACCTGAAAGGTGCCGGGTTTGACGTAAGGTTGGACATAAAACGTCACTAAGAACTAACAGTTCTTTCTGGACTCCAGGAGTTCTTGTGCAAATCAAAACAAAAGCAGGGGGTGACTCCTGGGCTGCTGGAGGCTTGGTTTGTTTAAAGAACGCGTTGTACTTTCTAGGAGTCTATGGGAGTGGCCTTGCCGTGCTTTGGACTGCATGGGCTATTACTAAATATGGATATGATTCTTATGCCTTTATAAGGATAATATTTATTATAACCACATAAGGGCATGAATCGAGAATATCGAATTAGGGTCCTAGATAGAAACACAACACCCACTCCACGTATTAATGTCCCTCATTACTGAAAACTAAGCAATATTAAACATATAACGATGCATGTGTGTTTTCCAACCCACCCCAAAATACATAATTGCATTTGAAATGGTGTACGTTTTACACATGAAAATGAGTATTGGTACTGTACGCTTTTCAAGCAGGGTTATCATTCAGTTAAATGCATATATATATCAGCTGAACGAATTTCGAACATTACACATGAAATGGCTCTGTTTACAGAAAAGAAGGTCGAGACCACTTCATCACATATATATATGATATTGTACATGTGTTAGAGGCTGATGTAAATATTGTCTCTAACGTCTCTAAAAATAGAAGCTCTGTTCTCTAAGAATAGTTATACTTTAAGCAGAGTACCATGTGCCAGAAAAAATTTAAATATTTTTGAAGTGAAAGAAAAATAATTTTGCTTTCAGGGGAAGGGAGGAAAAAATTAGTCCCAAATGTTTTTAGTAGCATTGTTTAACAAAACTGAAGGACGAATTCAGAGTTCAGGGAACGTTGTGTGATCATTGTTTTTAAGTGTTATTCTCATTGCTAGGAGAGAACATCATGTCAGACAGACTCGCAAAAAATTGGTCTACAGTATCAGGTGAAAGTTCGACCAAGTTTGAGAACACTGCAACTGTGCAATTCTCTGGTGATTGCTATCATCGATGTTTGGATCAGCAATGCTCACAGAAGGTTGTACCTGTTTGGTACTTAACCGCCACCTACTCGTAATGGTGAAGTCTCAACGAATGCCGTCATCAGAATAGGTAGCTGCTGGGGACAACACATTGCATGAGTCGTTACAGGAAAAAGCAAAGCGTCGATATCCATTGGTACTGCTGATGGTAGTGTAAGACAAACGTCCAACACGCATTCTTCTCCGCATGGCAGACATCGAAGCACAGGTAAGATGCAATCTTGCCAGATAGGTCTGAATGAAAGAAACCAGGTTGTACTCAGATCTCTTAGCCGGGCCAATCCGAGGACCTTAGTGATACGGTCTCGATATCGTGTTGCTAGGATTGTTTCTTCCATCGTTGCTGGAGTCTTGTCTGTGGATTGGCCTGCCATATCGGAGCAGAAGAAGAAGAAGAATAAAATTCCTTCCACGAGTCCCAAGATTAAGGGTAGGCCGCCAAAGACAGAATGGACGAAATTCGGGAAGATGCCCAGAACTGTTTCAAATGGTGCTAACAGTCCCGAAAAAATTGTCTTAAATACATGTGCGATGCCACTGGTATCAGACATGTTTAAAATTTGGCTTAACATTTCTATGAAATGTACGGGGCAATTTGTTGATAAAAGGGTATGTATCTCTGATGTTGTCCTTGCAACTTGCAGATCATACGTTTCTTTGGACGACATCAGAGGCACAGTAGTCTGTAAAAGAATAGACTTCATTCTGCTTAAAGTATCAATTCGAATAGAAGAGATATTCACATGAGGCCATATTGCCGCCTCCATGTCTGGATTGCTGTTTGGATACAATACTTGCATACAGCAAACGACCCTGGAAGTTACAGTAACGAGATAACATTCTCCTGGCACCATTCCACAACAGCTGTGGTCATTTATTAAAACGTAGCTTTGGTTGGAGAGTTGTCTGAAGAATGGCTCTATCTGTTTTAGAGGAGTGCCTTGCAGGTGACATGAGAGGTTATTTGAAGACCCTTCGCAAGCTCCATGCAAGTTAATACCTTGACACAGAAGTGTACCGCCTGGTGATTTTTTACAATTATTGCCACTAAGGAATAACTCCTTAATGCCGTCACTATAACATTTGTGTGTGTGTAAATCCCAGGTTGATTTGATGTATTCTTTACCCAACCTCTCATACTGGCCTGCTGGTATATATTCTTGGCAATTTCTAAACTGGAAAGTTGTTATCGGAATTGTAATGGTTCCGTGTATTATCCATTCAATGACAGGTCTCTCTGACATTGTCAATGGTAATCTCTCAAGTTTTTGAATGCTCAGAATCGTATAATCTGCTCCTTTTTGTGCCAAACTGATTTGTTTATCAGTAAGGTTAAAGATAGAAAATAATGACGTTACGTTGATTAGACGCCATGGCACGTAGCCTGAACGTAGGTTTTGCAACGTCCAGCCAAGCTGTACAATAGAACGCAATTGAGACTGACCATGTTGTAATATTAGTAAGTCTTGCTCTATTATATCAAAGGCAGATGACACAATACTGTCCAGTGAATATATTCTGGAAGACAGAGACATTAACCCATTGTCCACAACAGAAAGTGATTTTTCCAAATTCATACGATCAATTTCTCCTATTTTTTCCGCTGTTTCAATTTGCATTACTTTCCAAGCTTCGTTGTATGCAGCGTATATACCGGCCGCTATGAAACGTTTTTGACAATGTTTGCTAGGTCCCATTATGAAATTTCGCAAGTCAGCACCTTCTTTAAGTAAAGTCAAGTGCTGCTTAATTTCAGCCAGTGTGGATTTCTGTAGCCACTCAAGGCATAATTTCCCTACACTGTATGTTGTAACTATCCCTGGATATTGTCTTTGGGAATATCTTGGGTCTGGCCTGGTCATTTTTAAACCCTGTTTTTTGTTCAGGAATCTATCTTGACAGTTGATTGTGTCTGTGGGCCAGATCAACCATTTTTTCCAATCAGGATTTGTTCTGTTTTGGTGAAAAATATGGGATACGTCTATTTCCACATCTGTAGTGCTATTACTATCTGGTATGGGCTTCGGAATAGATGGTTTATTTAAGTCTTTTATCTTAGCTAGGCCAAGACAGGTAGTTTGTTGAATGGTATCATTCAGGAACATAATTTGTTCTGGATCATGCAGGCTCTAAATAATGATTCTAGACCTTGCACCTGCCAATCTTTTGTACCCCAGATGGTTTTTGTTTCAATGTTGTTTTTCCAGAACTCAAAACCAAATGTAGACATTTTGTCATAAAATTTTTCTGAATAAATCAATTTAGTATTTGTCAACATTGTTTTCATTCCTGTCTTATTTAACATTTTAAAATAAAACGTTTCTGGATTACTGTTGTTAAACCCTACGAAGTATGGAAATTTCTCAAAAAATGTCTTTGTCAAAGCAGGGATAGGGCCTAAATTCTGAAATAGAGTGTTCAATTGCTACAAATTCCCGACAGCAGCAGTCCGAGTCAACGGGTGCACATCCCCCCGATTTGACATTGAACGCAGCACCCGGCAGGGTTGCCCACTATCCCCTCTCTTGTTTGCCCTATATATGGAGCCTCTTGCACACCTCCTGCGCTCTGACCCGGAGGTACAGGGTATCAAGTTTGGTGGCAGCATCCACACCGTCAGCCTATATGCCGACGACATGCTGATTTCCCTCGCTAAACCTAGGAGCTCCCTGCCGGCATGCTTTGCGGTCCTAGAAAGGTTCGGCAGTGTCTCTGGCTTTAAGGTCAACATGACCAAATCGGTGGCCCTCAACCTTTCCCTTGATCCCTCTACACGCACTCACCTACAGGCACTGTTCCCCATACTGTGGACATCGGACACGGTCCCGTACTTGGGGATTCATTTAGCGCCCTCCCTTCAGAAGTCGGTGGACGTCAACTACGCCAACCTGCGGCAGAAAATCAGAAATGAACTGCACCGCTGGAACTATTACCCGCTGTCTTGGCTGGGAAGAGTGGCGGCGGTGAAGATGACTGTCCTACCCCAGATCCTGTACCTTTTCCGAACGGTCCCTCTTGCACCACCCCGAGGCTGGATAAAACAAACGCAGTCTGACTTGTCACAATTCATTTGGAACGGGCGGAAACCCGGCATGAAGCGCCAGATCGCCATGCTGGCTCCAGAACAGGGCGGAATCGGGATACCTGACCTAGCGACATATTTTCAGGTGTCACAGCTCCATTTTCTAGTGGAATGGGTCAGGTGGGAGTCCGGGAAACATTGGTTGTTTCAGGATCAGGCTGTAGCGGGAAGGACACTACAGGAAATCCCCTTCATGAGACGTGACTATAGGCCGCCCAATCACTATGCATCCTTCATCACACGGGTCCCCCTAGAAATTTGGGACCGGGTGGGGTTTAGCCAGGAATTCACCACCCACCCTTCCCCCCTTACACCCATCATAGGCAATCCGGAGTTCCACCCAGGGTTGGATGAGATAGCGTTTGCACGCTGGAAGCCTGCCGGCTGTCGGGCTCTCCATCATGTCTATAACTCGGAAGGGATGATCCCCTTCCAGCAATTTCGACAGGACTTTGCCCTGCCGGAGACCGAAAGGCTCCACTACCTACAGGTGAGGCATTGGGCACTCGGCTCCACAGTGAGACCGATGGCAGATAGACATCTGACTGAATTCGAACGCTGGCTAATTTCCCGCACCAATGACAAACAATTAATCACAGACCTCTATAAGATGCTGATGCAAAAACATAAGTATACGTATTATGCGGGCAGGGTGCGCTGAGAGAAGGAGTTGGGGAGAGCCCTGACACATAAAGAGTGGGAGGGGGTCTACTACAGGGCACGACACTCGGCCCACCACATGGGCCTCACAGACACACTTACGAAACTGGCCTCTTACTGGTATTATACCCCCGAGTGCCTGTACGAAATGGACAGTAAGCAAGACCCACGGTGCTGGCGCGGTTGCGGACAGATTGGCACACTGGTACATATACTCTGGGACTGCCCACTTCTACAGGAATATTGGAACCAGATATTGAGGGAGGTAGACACACTCTTTGAAACGGACATCCCACCCTTCCCCGCATACGTGCTTTTGGGGTTACCTAATGCGCTGACCTACCCGCTGAAATCACGGAGAGGACATTTAATAGCAATCGCACTTGGGTCAGCAGTACAGAATATAGTGGCACACTGGCGATCTAAACACGTCCCCACTCACCTGGGTTGGCTACATCGCCTGTGGTTGGTTCTAGGTATGGAGAAATTGTCTTTATCAAGTGCGGGGGAGGGGGCGCGCTATTCAGATCTGTGGAAACCATTCCTGTCCTTATTGGCATCTGAGTTCACGGAGGTGACCTGTCCCAAGTACCTCCGGCTGTTGAGGCTGACGGACGTCGGAACGGAGCCAAACACTCAGTGATCTGTTAACGAGGACTTTGTAGGGTCCGGGCCGGGATGCGAATAGACCATGGACCATGTGGTGGGGGGGGTGGGCATTCAGGGGGAGAGGGGGCGAGTTAAGAGGGGGGGATGGGGGTTCGAGGTTCTAGAGCCATTGTGACTGAATATGATAAGCCCTCCCTTTCTGTTCTTTGCTGTTTTGTTCTGAGTTGGTTTCTGACCTTTTTTTGGGCGAGGGGCTTCAGGTGGCAGATGTGCACTAATGACAATTACCAGCGATTGCAGATGGAGTGTCAGACTCTCGGCAGCGGCAGCACGGAGCATTAAGATCTCCGGCATACCAGCAGGGGGGGAGGTAGCAACACCTCAGGGTGGCGCACCCTCCGCCTTATGTTTATGACACGGCCGGCCCTGGTTGGGTCGTAGGCGGCTTGCTGTGTATAAGTTTGCTTTCTCACAAGGTGGTCAGGCTCTGGGTACTCCTCAACGCTGCTTAATGGGTTTGCCCCCGGATGGGTTTTGTCATTCTGAACATGCCAAGTTTTTGATTTACCACCTGTTGTACTCTCAATAAACATACGTAATACTAAAAAATGTCTTTGAACTTCCCTTTGGTGGAGTTGGACAATGTTCCCATTGATTATAATTATAAACATTTCTAGGTTGTGCAGATTTATGCAAATAGTGATGACCATAGTGATTGTAACAGTATAACTCTTCATAATTTGATGAACCCTGTAAATAATCATGTTCTGTGAATTTAGCTGACATTACTAAATCTGACATCATATTATTTATATTTTCAAAGTCCCAATCATCAGAAAAAGAACTTGGTATCACAAAGTCACTTAAGGAAACCTTAAACTGGTATGGATACTTCAAGAGCTCAATCAGGCCATAAATATCATAGTTAGTTCTGTCCCATGCTATACCACCAGGTATTGGATTGGCTGTGATGTTTACTGATGATAGTTCTCTTTTCTCGATGTGAGAGGATCTGTGAGACTTTAAGACCGAGTTGATGTTCTGACTTGCTGTGTCCATTGTACTATATTTTCCATCAATTAATCTACCCAAGCACAAAACCATGATGAGCCAAAGCAGGAGAAAAAGTAAACCTAACACAGTCCAAAATTCAATCCATGGTGAAATCAGATATGTTTCTTTTAGTTGGTGAAAAAGCTCGGTCATTTCTTCTTTGAAAGTTTTTGTTGCTGGCTTGTCTCCATGTTCACTAGGATCATCAGAAAAGTCATCAAAGTTGATAAAATAGCCAGATGCGGTTCTGTCAATTGGAGGGATTGCTTCTGGATTTCCATTGATCTTTGCATTTTCTTTTGTTACATTTGTACATTCTCATGCCACATCGTTATAGATTGGTGTATCATTATGAATTGTTGCGATTTGGGTTTCAAGAGGCGCAAGTTCCATGGCTTTGTTGCATAGTCCCTTGTTATTTACTGCAGGTTTATCAAATGTGATTAGTCTCTCAGTTTGAAACTCTTGGATTGTAGCAAAGTTTGGTCTTCTGCTATTTCTTGGTAGTCCACTGGGCCTGCTATTTATTATCGGCCACATGATTGTGGTTTCACCAGGTCAATGGAAACAATTCTGTTTTCCTTTTTACCAGCAAGTGGTGGTAGTACTACTGATCTTGTTCCGGTTACAGCTAAGACAGGTACTGCTTTTCTGTAAGAAGGCCCAAATTCCTTCCTTACCGCGATCTTTTCTCTGACCAGATCCCCAATCTTCGGAATCCAGACAGGTCTTGCTGGGACAGGTGGTTCTTCAGTGGTTGTTGGCTTAAACTTTCTGTTACTTAGACTTTTTCTTGTTTCATTCAAGTCCTGTAAAACATCCAAACGATCTTTGATATCAAAGGTTTTTTCTTCTACCACTGAAGTTTGACGATCCTCATCCTAGTTCCAAACAAAAGTTCATACGGACTGAAACCTTTTAGAGAATTTCTTGGCATGTTATTAAGACTACGTTGAACACTTATTAAATGTTTGACCCACCCATCACCCGAACCTAATACCCTCGCCGTTATAGATTGCTTTATGTCACGGTTTTTTCTTTCCACTACCGCATTTCCCTCAGGATGGAAGGGAGAAGAGCACTGCAATGCAATGCCCATGCTGTTCAGGGCCTCTTTGTAAGCTCGAGAGCTAAACGCAGGACCCTGATCAGAATGTAGCATGCCAATTGCGTATGTGCCGATAAAGACTTGCAAATCTTTTTATAACATTTCTGGCGTCAGCCGAGTGCAGGTGGTCTACATTTTTAAGTTAATTTTGTCTTAATAATTATGGGGACGCATTTCTCCGGTTGGATTTCTGCATTATAGATAGCCTGATGCTCTCTAACAAAGATGTCCTGGCAATAGTCTGGTCCGGTTCACAACTGCGATCTCTGTTGCAGTCTGGACAATTCATTGCAAATTTGTAGATTTGCAAGCTCATCCCCGACCACCAGTATTTATTGAGTGGATAGTTGAGAGGTAATGCTGCATAATCGCCTTTTAATGAGGCTTTTACTGCCAGCATGGTTTCCCCATCTATGTGTTTTTCTGAACGCTTTTTAGTGGCTACGGAAGCCGGTTGAACCGGATTCCGCTGTGGCTGTGTTAGCCAATGAATTCCCTGCAACGTGAACGCTATCACGTTGATGACTCAGTGCGTGTATCACGTGAGTCTTCTGTAGTTCTTTCTTTAAAAGAACTACTTGTTCCCAAAGCGTTTTATGCTTTATTGTGGCACCTATGTCATCTTTGTAACCATTTTTGCTCCATGTCTGCATGTCACTGTTGTATGACTTGACGCAGAAATGCGAATCACACACTATCAGTGTGGGGAATTCGTGATCGGCATTTTCAAGCGCCATCTTTAGAGATCTTATTTCAGCTCGCTGAGCTGAACAGATTCTAAGTGATTAGGTTTTGGTAATCATCGGTTTGAATTTACCAGAGTGCCAGCGACCTTTAACAATCGCGCACGCTACATTGTAGGATTTTTTATCTACATCGTAGTGTTGTGCGAATCTGTCCATATAGATTACGCAGGTATATTGTTCCAAAGGCAGAATTTCAATTGGCAGAGGATATTCTTGTTCATATTCTAGATCATCTAGTTTTTTCAGTTTCGGGTCAAAATAGTATTTCACGTCTTCTGTAGCAAGAGAATTTTCCCATTGTATCCATTTCGGATCTAATGCCACTGTATTCAGATTGCGTGGACCTGTTAATGCCTCAAGCGCTGATTCTGCTGTATAAACAGTTATTCTTTTGCCTTGGGCTAGGGTTATTTCTTTTGCTACAGCAGTTTGAACCGCTGTCAGAATTTTTTTTGTAGAGCTGAATTTCATTTCAGCTTGAGTGTACAAATGTGATTTGTAAGCTATAGGTACCATTTCTCCCTCATTAGAGGTCAGGTATGTGAATCCGCATCTTCCTGGGATGACTCGGATTACAAGGTTGCGTATGTTTTCGCGTGTTTGCAGTTTTGTTTTAGTTAACATGTCTGTTTGTAGTGATCTTAAAATTTCTGTGTGTTTCTGAGTCCAATTTATTGGTTTGAAATCAGGTCTTATTAATTCATAGAGAGGTTTAACCCTCTCTGCATAATTTAGAATGTATGTTCTACCGAAAATTAGGAAGCCTAGTATTGATTGGAAATTTTATCAGCGTTTTTGGTGCTTGGAGTACTGCGCACTTCTCTAGGAAGTTGTCTGCCAGGCTTTTGCCTTCACTTGATAATTCATATCCTAAAAATAGGACTGTTAGATGAGCAATTCTTGACTTTTTAAAGTTGAATTTGTAACCCTCTGATGCAAACCCAAGTATTATGGTGTTCACTCTCTTTAAGTGAGTCTCCAGGTCATCATCTGTAAGATAGATGTCATCGACATGTGATAATGCCTCATCATCATATATTTGTAGTAACTCTGTTACCCTTGCTGAGCATAATCCTGGGCTATTCTTGAATCCCTGTGGGAGTCGGCAAAATTGTTTTTTCGACCCCATTATTGAGAAAGCGGTCAAATACCTGCTTTCAGGTGCAATGTTTTGACAGAAGAATCCATTAGAGATATCTAATGTTGTTTTATATCTTTTGCGCACGATGTTATTCATTAGTGCTGCACTGTGTGAGTTTTGTACTGCAAACGTTTTACAACAGGAGTTTAAGGGCCATATGTATCAACACATTACCCCATAGAAACAGAATGGGCAAAACCCTATGATACATCTGGCCCTAAACGTCTGTAGTCCAAAACTAGGCGATATGAATCGTCTGGCTTGGAGACAGGAAACAAAGGATTGTTCATTTGTGAGGTGCATGTTTCAATCACCCCTTGATATTCAAGTTGATCTAAGATCTCCCTGACTTGCTTTTTAGCATCTTGTTTAACTGGGTACTGCCTTTGTGCAGTTGGTTGACTTTTTAACTGGATTTTGTGGGGAGGAGACTCCTCATCCCATCCTACATGATTTTTGTATAGAGCAGGGGCTTGGGCCACTGCCCATTTTCTTGCCAATGTGTATTTTTTATGAATCGGAATGTGATTCGAGAAGGCAGGCATAATCATTTCTTCGCCATGAGGGCATTCCCTGACAAACTCTGGTGGCAGTCTTTTTCAGCTAACAGGATGTCATAGCCTTTTGAAAGTTTCTCCCAAAAGAGACCTTTCATTTTCCTAGTTTTATCCCCCTCTATACGTAATGTTATTTCATATAGTTTATGGGGCACACTACATCGTGTGTCTGCAGTTTCCACCTGAATGTATTCATTCGTGTCCACTATCTCCAGATGATTCATCAGGATCTTGCGAGCTATGCTCACTTCTGCTGCGTTGTCTAGCATTGTCTGGGCCCAATCTCTGTTTTTCAGTTGTGTCCTCAGAATCCTCGACATGTTTAATTTTAATACTTGCTGCCTTCTTTCTGGGAAATTGTGATTTTTACTTTGATGAACAGGTTCTTTGTCTTTGGACTTGACGTGCTCTTCCTTGTGTTCTGACCGTCCTCTTCTTTCCGATTTCTGTGAGGAAGATCGAGAAGGATTGAGTGAAAAGGATCGAGAGGGACGTGTATCAATATCTTGATATCTATCAGGTTTTCTCAATTTATCCCTATCTCTGAGATTATATCTCTTTTCAGAGGGTTCCCTTTGGGGAGACTTGCCTCCTCGGCCAGGAGATCTTTCTCTCCGTTGACGAGACCTTCCTCTGGACTGGAATCGTTTTTCCTTGGAGTGGATTGTTTATTACCCTCCCAACTCTTTTTCTGAGTATTTAGATTATTTCTAATAAATATTTTTTCAGGATTTTCAATTAGTTGGGGTTTTACCGGTTTCCCACCCCACTATCTCTTCCTAGCTCTTCATAGGATTTTTCTAATATTTTAGCAAGTTCAAATGGTTGGTCTGTTATATCTGTCTCCTTTAATTTCTGGAGGTACTTTATATTGTCCCTTGCTAATTGAACTAATTCTCTATATGCCTTTGTTAATTCTTTTAGTTTAACTAGGAGTTCTTCGCTCGACATTGTTTCAATGTCTGGGTGTGTTGCGTAATTGGCTAGAACCGGCCCCGTGGCTCCTGGTCTACTTAGTGGACCGAGCCTGGTGATGTGATTTTGATGTTTTAGGGCGCCTTTAAACCAGAGCAGGTGCTCTTGGTAAGTTAGTGGGATTTCAACATCCTCGAAAGGAGTATATATATATCCGGAGGTTCCTCTATTTTGTAATAGTGGAAATGTTTTGTCACAGCGTGTGCTGCTGGAAAATGTATCCATGTGTAGAACACCTCTGTCTGCCGAAACTCATGTGCCTCTATTACGAATATGACCGTACCACCTCTGGATGATAGTTCATTTTCTATAAGTTTAAGAGTTATAGTTCTTCTTATGTTGACCGGAATGAGTATAGCATTCGGCTCACCTTGCTGGAGACTTGTGTTTTCCTCTAAGAGTTGAGTTGCTAATGCTTTTTTTTTCTCTTTCTTCTTCACTTTCCGCTATTGACTAAAAATGTTTTTGTTGAAGAGCGAGTTTCAAGGAAACAAAGATTAGGTGCACAATATTTTGGAACACTGTATCCTTCAACGTTGACTAAACCAAGAACTAATACATAGGATTCTCATCCTACTAAGTTCCGGCGGATATTAACCTTTCACCCACTCCAGACGTCTATTGGAGTTTTTACAGGAGAAAGGGGTCTGTGTAAAAAGCACGACTGAGTTACTCTAGTGTCTTGCGTTAGATTATCACCTTACCAAACGTTGGGCGCCATGTAGTGTAGTTCCTATTTTTCCAATAGGCTCTGCGCATTGGAATAACATAAACAGCAGTGTAGACGTAGGACTGAGGTCATCTAGGTCTCTACTGACTATGTTAGACTTTAGTTCAGTTTGGAAAGCTTTATTCGATCATTAAAAACAATCATAAAAGCATATAAAAACACAGCAAGTATAACATGACGATAAAATAGGGGGGGCATCAATCATGGGCAATGACCATTGGTTAATGAAAAGAAAAGACCTTGCTTTTCCTAGCAGCCACAGATTTCAGGATATATACGGCTGTAAAAAACACACACATCAGGTTCATCAAGTGCAAATAGCACCTCATAGCAGAATTAACAGACGACACAGAGTATTTATAAAAAAGTGGCTTAAGATAAGCAATACAAAAGTACAAGTACAGAGGGCAAATAAACAAAAAGTGCACAGTACTTTGCTTCGTGCCCCCATCACATGGGCAGAAAACAGAGGGATGTTTTTTTATACTGGGGAAGGCCACCAAATCGTGTACAATACCTAATCTTAACCTAGTGAGGACGTACCGATGAGAGGGCCAAGTGACCACCTTTCAATACTTTGGAAAGCCAGAACTAAGCAAGTTGTTATCATAATAAAATTGATGGGTTAAGACCTGGCTTGAGGCGTCACTATGCGTTTGGCTTTTTCCCCCAGATATGTAAATTTTTGGCTCCTTCTTGGGGATATCAATAGCACTGGCTGGATCTTCTAAAACGTTCAGGTCAAATATATCTTTAAAAGATGTTACCACTTAATTAAGCCAGGGGATCAAGGAGCATTTGTCCAAACGGAGACAATCATTAATGATTCTCCTGGTGAAGCCTGTTTCCTCCTTGGCCCATATCGATCACCAGGCTAGTAGGGGTCTTAGTCCAATGAGGTCTGTTAAATACTCCAACCTTACTTCCTGGTGTGTCAGCCCAGTAGAGGCAGATGTTGGGAGGCAGAGGAGTTATTTTTGAAATTTATTTTCCTCTACTTGCAGATCCCCATGAGGACAGTGGCCCCAAACTCCAGCACCATAAAGAGCTACTGAGACACACCTATGACGATATATATGCAACATGTCATGTACACGTCTACTACCCAGTTTGGAAGCAAATTTAAAAAGGCCAAAGGCACTTTTGCCCATCTTAGCTTTGACGTTAAAAATCTCCTGTGTCCACATGCCACTACTGCTAAAGGTAATGCCTAGGTAGCAGAATTGGTTGCACTTCGATCTGAAAAGATCTTAATTTCCCTACTTTTTTCCACAGGACATAATAAACGTTTTGGAATTATTGATCTTCAATTTCCTGCCCCTAATGAAATCTGAAAATCTATCCATAAGTCTCTGTAAGCTTAAAGGTGTTCATGATAAAAGGACCGTATCGTCTGCATAGAGCAGCACAGGAATTGCTTGGCCCACAGCTTGTGGTGCATCAGATTAACCAATTTTAAATCAGTGTCGATAGCATTGATAAAAAGGGAGAAAAGGAGAGGGGCAAGGACACAGCCTTGCCTGATACCAGACTTGACATCGATATTATTGGTGCATTCCCCCGCTTGACCAAAACGTAACCGATCTGATAGCTTAGTGTACATTCTAGAGAAAAAGTGAATGATTGCAGTGGGGGCGCCCACATCTAATAGGGTAGTCCATAGTAAGGCGTGATCTACCAGGTCAAAAGTGCTGGATAGATCAGCAAAGCAGAGGAACAATGAACCCTGCTTCGCCCGTGTATATTTCCCTATAATAGGATCAAGGTTAATACACTGCTCAATGGTACCGAGGCTCTTACGGAACCCATATTGAGAATGCGCCAGGATACCATTAGCCTCTGCCCACTCCTCTAGGCACATCAAAAGTACCCTGCTCATTATTTTCAGTGATGAGTTTAAGAGGGAGATAGGTCAATAGTTTTTAGCCTCACTTTTATCTCCCTTCTTAAATATTGGAATAATTATAGACTCACCCCAGGTTGAGGGGATGCTTTCCATAGTTGCCGCATTAAAAACCTTGGACAAAAAGGGGCCCCAGAGCAAAGGATCTGCTTTATGCAGATCAATCGGTACCCCATCTGGCCCCGGGGCTTTCCCTCCCTTACTACTCTGGATAGCGATATCCACCTCTTGAACTATAATATTAAGGGGTAGAGCTGGGCCACAGACATCGATCCCGGGGCCTAAGATGTCTCCACCCCCAGGGTCAAATATGCTGGAAAAGTGCAAAACCCAATTTTTCTCACTAATCTGAGCTGTTAGGACGGGGAAATCCTCTTGCTTAAGGAAGGGGCTATTCACAGTGTCCCAGAAGAGCTTACTGTTAGAGAGCTCTACCGCCTTAGCAAGGTTGTCCCAGGCTTCCTCGTGAAGCTCTTGCTTCCTATGTTTTAGGTGATCTTTGTAAATTGCCCTGAGATTAATAATAGTTCCCTTGTCCCTAGGACTTTTAGATAATGCCTTTTTCAATTCGCGTAGGGACTTGGTACAGGCCCCATCGAACCACCCTATGTTGTCCCTCTTTCTATTGACCTTGGTGGATGTTAAAATTTGTTTGGTTAACTCATTAATTTTTTTTAAAACCAGCAAGGATACAGACAGCACCTGCATAATCATGTGCTCTGCCGCGTTTCCCGCCACTTCCCCGCTCCCTGCCACTGCCCCCCTGCGGCCCCACCCCCTTCCCTCTGTCGCCCTTCCCATTCGACGCCCCGCTCCCGCCTCCCAGCTGCTCCTCCCTCGCTCCGCCCCCCCACTCTCCACATATGGCAGAGTGGCAAACGCACAGCGTTGACGCGCAGCGGGCGCGCCGATTGTGCGCCGAAGGCACGCCAAAGGTAAGCCAGTCCGCGCCCGTCCGCACCTGGACCGCGCCCAGCGCCAGGACCCCTGGCCCCCACCGACGCAAGACGACCCGACAAACCTACGACGCCACGGCCCTCAACGCACTCAATACCGGTCGGACCCCCACCTGCTGCCGGGCCGCCCCGAAACGCTTCCACGGACCCTTCACCTGCACAACCTGCAAGTTCACCTCAAGCACCTGGTCAACACTCCACCCACTACTCCGGCCACACGCTGGATCCCGTCTTCTCATCCAGAAAGCACATCGCCTTCAGCCACTCCACAGGACTTCACTGGACAGACAACAGCTGCGTCCACTTCAACTTCAGAAAAACCACTACCCACCACCACCCGCAGCGGGTTCCTCACAGAAGCTGGAGCAAGATCACCACCGACCAACTCACCACCTCCCTCAGCCAGAACCCACCTGCAAGCACACCGGACCCCAACGAAGCAGCCCGCAACTTCACGCAGTGGCTGACCGCCTGCGCCAACGACCTCGCACCACTGAAGAACCCTCCCAGCAAACCCAGAAGCAAGAAGGCCCCCTGGTTCACCAATGAACTCAAGGACTCCAAGAAGACCTGCCGCACCCTCGAGAAAGCCTGGCTCCTCGACCAGACCACTGACAACATGACCGCCGTAAAACACGCCACCCACAAGCACCACCAGCTCATCCGCGCCACCAAGAAGAAATCACTGAAGGATCGACTGGACAACAACGCCCACAACAGCAAGGAACTCTTCAGCATCGTCAAGGAGTTCTCCAACCCCAGCACCGGCAACAACGACATCACCCCATCACAAGATCTCTGTGACTCCCTCGCCTCGTTCTTCCACCGCAAGATTGCCGACATCCACAACAGCTTTGGCGCACCATCCTCGCACCCAACCGTCGAAACAACGCACCCCACCGCCACCCTCCGCACCTGGACCACAGTGACCACCGAAGACACAGCCCGCAGGATGAACACCATCCACTCCGGATCTCCGACTGACCCCTACCCCACCACGTCTTCAACAAGGCCGACTCCACCATCGCACCCCAACTCCGAGACGTCATCAACACCTCCTTCGACACCGCCACCTTCCCGGAGAGCTGGAAGCATGCTGAGCTCAGCGCCCTACTGAAGAAACCAACAGCGGACCCCACCAACCTCAAAAACTTCCGCCCCATCTCGCTCCTCCCTTTTCCTGCCAAAGTCATCGAGAAGATCGCCAACAGACAGCTTGCCGCCTTCCTCGAGACGAATGGATCCCTCGACCCCTCGCAGTCTGGTTTCAGAGCCAACCACAGCACCGAGACCGCCCTCATCGCAGCCACCGACGACATCCGAGACCTTCTCGACAATGGGGAAACAGCTGCACTCATCCTCCTGGACCTCTCCGCTGTGTTCGACACTGTCTGCCACCACACCCTAGTCAAAGGTTCAAAGGTTCAAAATAAGCTTTATTCGATATTCAAGAAGAAATATCATATAAGCATACATAACAATAAAATTAAAAAAAATATCAGTGATTAAAAACATAGAATTTCGATTTAAAATCATCAGTTAATCAGCTAAAAGTTAGAATGCACAGGTAAAAAAAACGTTAAAAACAGCATCAATATCACACAGACCATTCTAAAGATTTCCTAAACTTAAGCAATAGTTTTAAAAACTGTTCCATTATAGATATCACTTCCCTATCTTCAAGTTCTTGCAGACGCTCAAAGGCGTTTTTACAGGACCTCACACCCATCCCTTGAGTAGGGGTTTCAATAGAGCTTTCCTCAGAGTCACGTAATATCTACAAAATAGGATGGTATGGATATTAGATTGTGACGAAGTATCGTCACATGGGCAGGGACAAAGAATCCGAGACCAGTCATTACATATAGGGAATGTTACAAGACGAAAGAAGGAACCCAGTCTAAATCTGGTGAGCAACATTCTGGAGTAACAAGAGAAATCCGTAGAAAGATATAATTGTAGTCCCTTATGCGATGTCACCCTTTGGTATGCCTGGATATTTTTATATTGTTTTTGCTTATTCCATCTGATTGTTTCCAGGTAGGCCATTAGGGTCTTTCTTAGGATTTTCCTTGAGATATTTTCCAGTGACAAAGGGTCTGTGAACAACTCTGGACGCCCAATTTCCTCAAAGAAGTTCTTGACATAAGCCAGCCATTTAGATTGGTTCAAGTGTTTGGCCCCCTCCTGCTTTAAAATGTCTAATATCACTTCTCTATTCAAAGCAGTCTCGGGGGTGGTCCAGATTTTGTGCCAGAGAAGAAGGGGCTCAACTTTGATTATATCTGATATGTACGGCAGGTCTAATTCAATGTGCATCATATATACAGAAGTTGCTTTTGTTGTGGCCAGAAGGTACCTTAAAAAGTGATTTTCTACTTTTTGTATTGATGAAATGTTTTTATCAATTCCCCAAAGGCCGGCCCCATAGGTTGCTGTTGAGGCGCATTTTGCTTTGTATATAGTAATTAGCTGTTTTACCGGCCTCCCCCCTATTTTTCCCGCAAAGTCTCGGACCCCGCCAATGGCTCTAACAAACGCGAGTTTCCTCTTCTCAACTGCCGATTGCCATGATACTTTTCTGTGCAGACAAATACCCAAGTATGAAAAAGCCTCCACTGTCTCCAGTCTTCGATCCTCAATGAATACGGGGCATGGGATTTTTTTATACTTTTTGTTACATAGCATTGTATAAGTTTTTCCTATGTTCACTTTCAGGCCCCTATCATTCATAAAGGCAGTAAATGCCGTAACCGCTTTTTGTAGTCCCACTCTTGTCTGAGAGAGAATTGCCGCATCATCTGCGTATAGCAGGATTGGGATAGATTGACCTCCTACTTTTGGGAAGTCGCATTCGATGTTTTTCAGATGTTCGCCAATGGCATTTATATAGAGGGAGAAAAGCAGGGGAGCTAAAATGCACCCCTGCCTAACCCCTCTGTTGATGTTAAATCGTGGCGAGCACTCTCCCTTTGGGCCAAATCTGACTCTGGCTCCGGCATCTCTATACAAGGCCTTAATGAAAAGGAGGATTGATGGATCTATCCCCAGTTGTTCTAAAGTATCCCATAATTGATCATGAAGGACGCAATCAAATGCTGAGGTTAGATCTATGTACGTTATGTACAGGCTTCGCTTCTTGATATCGACATATTTGGACATGATGAGATGTAAATTGAGGGTCTGTTCTATTGTTCCTCTGCCTGACCGGAAACCATATTGTAAGTTTGAGAGTATGTTCTCAGCTTCCGTCCATTTGGTTATACGTTTCAAGATGATGCGCCCGACGATCTTCATTAGGGTATCGAGCAGGGATATGGGCCTATAGCACGATGGCAAGTGCCTATCTCCTTTTTTGTAAATAGGTATTACTATTGCCTTGGCCCATGATGGAAAAAGATCAAAAGCATTTACAGAGTTTAAGACAGAGGTCAGTAGGGGGGCCCAAAATTCTATTTCTGCCTTATACACATCTGCTGGGATGGCATCCGGGCCTGGTGCCTTCCCAGAAGGACTCTCCCTGATAGCCAGCTCAACCTCCTCATGCGAGAAAACAATTTTGCAATGACTCTCCCAGGGTGGTGTTATAATTGATGGAAGAATGAGCTCTGATGTAGAGTTTTTTGGGGATGTGGGATTGCTATATAGCTTTTGAAAGTAGGCCGCCCACGTCTCTCCATTAATTGCCATGTCCAAACTCCTCTCGGGCATTTTTACCCATGGGAGAGGGGTATTGATGAATTTCCAAAAAGCTGATATGTCCCGGTTTTCAGACGTTGTGACCAAGTTCTGCCATGCTTCCGCCTTCAGTGCCTTCAGTGCCTTTATTCTATTTTTAATGGCTATCGAATTCTAGCCTGGCGTATTTCTATGAGTGGTTTTGGTGTGACATGCAACAAATTCTTTAAAGACTTTAAAGCCCTGGAACAGTTTTTGTCAAACCACCCTTTTGAGGCAATGGGTCCTGTCTTAAACTGTTGCGTCAGTAATTCTTTTAAAGTGGCCTGTATTTTGATGAAAGCTTCACGGATGACATGGGGCTTTTCAGTGATAGACAGACAGATATATACCTCCTCCCTCCTCTTGTTCACTAAATTTTTCAAAAGGTTAATTGGGTTAATGTTGTCCCATTTGACAGAGTATCCATTAGTAGCCCCCATTTTGATAGGTTGTTTATAATTAACCTTTGGACTATTTTGTCTGGTAGTTGGAGAAGGTAGCTCGACAGTTAGGGACAAAGGATAATGATCACTATATAGATGGTCGAGAGTGTCCCAGCAGAGTATTAACGAGGCATGATTTTTTGAAAGAAGTATAAAGTCTATAATAGAGTTCGTTCCTCTACCATGAAAGGATGGTTTGAAGAATCTTGGGGTGTGGAGTAGCTCATTTACAAAGTATAAATTAAGAGAGGTCAAAAAATTATTTAGCAGGTCCCCTGATTTTGAGTATTGGAAGTGACTGTAAGTAGCATCATCAGGATCAAATTCATGTGTCTCAAAAATATCACAGACATCTTTTAGGGCGTTTGGGCAGATGTGACAATTAAAATCGCCCATAAAAACTATTGCACACTCTCCCCCAAAGGTTTCTTTGAATGTTAGCAGGGCTTGTTGTAGGTCGTCCACGGCTTTCTCCAACTGTTCTAATGTCATATTATTATAAAAGTTAACAATTAACAATAGGAGGGATGGGCCAATGTCCATAGCAATTATTTGAAATGAGTCTCTGAGTAGCGTTTTTCTAATCCTGTGGCCAACAGCAATGCTAATATACGTACAAAGACCCCCTTTGTGTCTACCCTGATTACTCACAGACGCCGGTGAGTGAAATGTCTGGAAACCCAGTAGGTGAATAGGGGAGATCACCCAAGTTTCCTGGAAACACAGGATAGAATAATGATTAATCACATCGATCCAATCTGATTGTGTAACTTTAGAAGAAAGTCCAGCCAGATTCCATGAAAGGATCTGCAATTTGGATGTTTTATTCCTATTTCCCATATGGGTAGAGGATGTATTATCAATGGATTTTGGACCTAATCGGGGCGTTGTTTTAGTTATGCCCCATTTATTAGTTTTTTCTCTTTTTCCCGCCCCGTTATCTAAAGGGTTTTTAATAGTCCCGTCCTCCGAATAGCCCTGAATGGCAGAATTATTAACGGTTGTACTCACAGATTTCTCGCTACCCTGGTCATCTTCTTTTCTTTGAGAGAGTCATTCTACGTCATCAAGACCGTAGAGTGGCTCATAATAATTGTGACAAGGAAAGTTCCAAGATGGGGTTATGAATCGAGGAGCTTAAGCATATCCCACAGGGTTATGTCGTGAAGTCGGAAATCGTTGATAATCATTATAAGGAGGAAATATATGATCCCTTACTCCATACCTTGAGGGATATTTATCTTGGATTGGTCTTCTGGGCTGTTCAAATGAAAACTTATCGAAGTAAGATTTGGATTGATATGGCTTTGGGGGCATTAGAGCTTCAGGATAAAAGTAAGCCAGTGGTTTAGGTGATATTGGGCCCCTGTTAAGACCTGAGAACCAGTCTGTAATATGTGTGGTGACTCTGGGATCCTTGAAGGTAACAATTATTACGTCACCCTCAATATCTTTAGGGTGAATTCCGACCCAATTTGTTCTTCTTACAATTATTATATCGCCGTTTATGTGGGGAGGTAAAGGTCTATTTTCTCTAAGCCAAAAAATCACCTTGTTTTTAAGGCTATGGTGATTTTCGTGACCTCCTGTAGCTGATAATGGTAGAACCCCCGTTAATACAATAACGTTCTGTGATGCAGCGGGGGGTAGATCAACATTCCTTTCACGTGGCCGTTTTTCGGATGAGGGGACAGTCTTAGTCATATCTAATTTGGTTTGTGTGTTGCCCATTCTTGCAGAAGCTATAAGAGAGTTTATTTGTGCCGATTGCGCCTGGGTATTGAGAGACGCTTTTGGTGGGGCAACTGGATTTTGATTTGCTGCCCTCATCTTGATAGAATCTGTTTGTTGGGTTGTTTGTTGATTTGAAGGTCTCAAGTCCTTCCTAATTTTATGAGCCGTGGTCATTTTTTCTATGTTGGGCGTTTTCTCTCCATCTGTAGAACTTGGGGGATCTGCTACGACCTTGGTGGTTTTTACTGTGTTGTGGATTTTCTCTCCATTTTTAGAACTAGAAACATCAACTGGGGACCTTTTGCCTGCTTGGATTTGAGTCGAAGATCCTATGAGGGTGTCCACCTGGCTACCTATTCTCTTCACTCTCTCGAGTATTGGAATTAATAGTGCCTTCATAAGGTGTTCCATTGCGTCCACAAAATCTTTAATTGAAGGAGGGACACAAGAGGTCAGTGTATCCCGAGGTAAGGTGGATGTCCCTTCTACTATTTGTAACAGTTCCTTAGTAAGTAGGTCCTTAGCAGATTTTTGGGCTTGAAAGTTAACTTTTACTGGGCCTCTTTTTCGGCGCTTTTTTGGAGGTGATCGAATGATGGCCTGTTTCCTTTTAGATTGATTTATGGGATGCGAAGTTTTATCTAGCATCGGTATAAGGGTTGGTGGTTGAAACATTGTTAACTTTTGGGTCCCCAATGATGATGGAACTTCTATTATATCAGAAACAACAAACTCTGCGATCTTTGGCAAGTTTGGGGTGACAAGATCGATAAGATCAGTAGATGCAATATTAGTATTGATAGCTAGTTTTAATGGGGATGGACCAGGTGAAACATTTTTCGGGGTGAAATAGGATTGAAAGAGTAAAGGAACATTATCCGTATTTAAGGGGTCGTCATCTATATTTTCCAGGGTCGAATTTAGTGGAAGAGCCTCAGGCGTAAGTGTGAGGCATGGATCTAGAATGGTGTTTTTGAGGTGCTCTATGGATTGTCGCCGTGCGATGCGACGCTCTACCAGGGCCAGGTCTCTATCAATTTCGGCAGTAGCTTTGAAAAAGAATTTATCCAAAGGACCCAAGATAGAGCTACCTTCTGCATTAGTTTGGGCATCTATACCCGATTTCGCCATGATCGTAGGTCAAAAGGTGTAATAAACTGCTACTCACGTAATGGGGGTGGCCCAGCCCAGCCTTGTCAGGCCTTGGAGGGCCGTAGAGGGCCCGCCCTTTGCCCGGGCTTAGCCCGGCGATGCCCGTACGCAGTCCCGCGACGCGGGGGCTGCAGTGATTTTAAAGCGCCTCCGGGCGCCAACCAGGCAGAGTCACTTCCGGTGCTGGGGAGCTGGGGAGCCTGGGAGATGTGGTCTCCCTCCGCTCGGGGGCCACAGGATAGTGAGCTGCGGCGGCGGGAGGGGGACACAGCAGGGCTACACAGGCACCGGAGGATTGGAGGACCAGGGTCCAAAGCAAAGCAGCAGGTAAGAAAAGCGAAATGCCCCCAGTCAATGTTTCTGCACCACCCGCTCACCGGGGCTGCAGTGATTTTAAAGCGCCTCCGGGCGCCAACCAGGCAGAGTCACTTCCGGTGCTGGGGAGCTGGGGAGCCTGGGAGATGTGGTCTCCCTCCGCTCGGCGGCCACAGGATAGTGAGCTGCGGCGGCGGGAGGGGGACACAGCAGGGCTACACAGGCACCGGAGGATTGGAGGTCCAGGGTCCAAAGCAAAGCAGCAGGTAAGAAAAGCGAAATGCCCCCAGTCAATGTTTCTGCACCCACACCCTAGTCCAACGCCTCAGCAACACCGGCATCCAAGAGAAGGCATTGAAGGGGATCATCCTTTTCCTCGCGGGAAGAACCCAGAGAGTCCGCCTCCCCCCGTTTTGTTCCAAGGCCCCCAAAGTCATCTGCGGCGTCCACAAGGATCATCACTCAGCCCCACCCTCTTCAACATCTACATGAGACCTCTCGCAGCCATCGCACGCCAACACAACCTCAACATCATCTCCTACGCCGACGACACCCAGCTGATCCTCTCCCTCACCAGAGACCCCCACACCGCCAGAACCAGCCTCCACGAAGGGATGAAAGACGTCGCCGAGTGGATGAAGAACAGCCGCCTGAAACTGAACTCAGACAAGACGGAAGTCCTCATCCTAGGACCATCACCCTCTGCCTGGGACGACTCCTGGTGGCCCCCAGCCCTGGGCACCGCCCCCAAGCCAACAGACCACACACGCAACCTGGGCTTCATCCTGGACTCCTCCCTCTCGATGACCAGACAAGTCAACGCCGTCTCCTTTTCATGCTTTCACACCCTCCGCATGCTCCGCAAGATCTTCCGATGGATCCCGATCACCAGCCGTCTGGACTACGGAAACACCCTCTACGCCGGAACCACAGCCAAGCTACAGAAAAGACTCCAACGCATCCAGAACGCCTCCGCCCGACTCATCCTGGACATCCCTCGATGCAGCCACATCTCTGGCCACCTGAGGAACCTGCACTGGCTCCCCGTCAACAAGAGGATCACGTACAGGCTCCTCAACCACACACACAAGTCTCTCCACAACCTGGGCCCCAAGTACCTCAACGACCGCCTGACCTTCCACACGCCCACCCGCCAGCTACGGTCCGCTAGCCTCACCCTCGCCGCCGTACCACGCATCCGAAGAGCCACCGCCGGAGGCAGATCCTTCCCCTACCTGGCGGCCAAGACATGGAACTCCCTCCCCATCCACCTTTGGCTGACCCAGGACCACCTCGCCTTCAGGAGACAACTCAAGACCTGGCTGTTCGAGTAGTAGCGGCCCCCTTCCCCCAAGCACCTTGAGACCCTTCCGGGTGAGTAGCGCGCTATACAAGTGTTATTATTGATTGATTAATCATCAATGCAGCTGTCCAGCACTTGGATACTGGCGGCCACAATTTTTATCAGGAGCCTTTCCGAATTATCCCTACACCATTTAATCCTAGTGCCATTCGGCCTGCATGGAACTATGCTATCGACAATCATACGGGCAACAAGATTTTTTTTACCCCAGATAAAGACAGACATAGTAATGCAGTTATGGTCACCTTCAACGTTGACTAAACCAAGAATTAATACATAGGATTCTCATCCTACTAAGTTCAGGCGGATATTAACCTTTCACCCACTCCAGGTGTCTATTGGAGTTTCTACGGGAGAAAGGGGTCTGTGTGAAAAGCACGACTGAGTTACTCTAGTGTCTTGCGTTAGATTATCGCCTTACCAAACATTGGGCGCCATGTAGTGTAGTTCCTATTTTCCCAATAGGCTCTGCGCATTGGAATAACATAAACAGCAGTGTAGACGTAGGACTGAGGTCATCTAGGTCTCTACTGACTATGTTAGACTTAATTTAGGTTTGCCAGCTAGCTCAGAGGTTACTAGAAACTTTCTCGAATGAATAGGGAGGGGTTAACTTAGACAAGAAGGGATTCGGCTTCTGACAACCGCATAAACATGACAACTTTGCTCCCTCAGAATAGGAGTGTCTCTCTAGAGTCGTGTGAAAACAATAGACGGCTATTTCACTCAGTCAATCGTGCATGCTTAGTTTCACCAGAGTGCAGAGAAATAGAGAGACAGGCGTTTTCAATAAAAGGTGTTATTTTATTGAGCAGTCTTCTTTCTCATGCAAGAGAAATGAATTGCCACAAGTGCAATACTTATCATAAAGTAAAGTGCGTACAGTAAAAGTAGTATTATGAAATAATACTGTAAAAGCATTGATACGGTTTCTTAGCCATATCATACTTTAAAATGAATAAAATGTATACATACATAAAAACATTAACTAACGAACTCAACTGGTGTTTCTAGATACGCCTACCCCAGTGTACCTGACCTAAGCCTATTACGTGGGAAGGAGTAAGTGAGTTTACAGTTTTTAAGTTAAGTTACGTTTTGCCAAGTATCGGAATCAAGAATTCTCTCTAAGGTTTTAATCAGCTCCGTACCTTGGTTCTAGAATGAAGTAGGTCTTGTATCTCTCTTCTCAGGACTCGATCTCCCAGCAACCCGCGAGGGTGACTTGGGAACACCGGAGCTGGATTTCTCGGTGTGAGAAAAGGCAGCTTCTCCAGCGCGTCAAAGGGGAGGGGCGGCTTCCTCTGGCTCTCGCATCAGCTGGGCTCCGGATAAGTAGATAGCCGCTCTGCTTCACACCACTGTGTGTTTGCTTAAGGAAACATTGGTATATTTATACCTGAAAGGAGCCGGGTTTGACGTAAGTTTGGGCATAAGACGTCACTAAGTACTTACAGTTCTTTCTGGACTCCAGGAGTTCTTGTGCAAATCAAAACAAAAGCAGGGGGGGATTCCCAGGCTGCTGGAGGCGTGATTCGTTTAAAGAACGCATTGTACTTTCTAGGAGTCTATGGGAGTAGCCTTGCCGTGCTTTGGACTGCATGGGCTATTACTAAATATGGATATGATTCTTATGGCTTTATAAGGATACTATTTATTATAACCACATAAGGCAGTGGTTCCCAAACTTTTTTGACCCGTGGCTCCCTTGACCTAATTGGCAGTTGGCCATGGCTCCCCACCATTTTTTTTACCCGCGCACCGGGGTGCCGCGGCGCACCCTTTGGGAGTCACTGGTCTACATGAAGAAACAAGCCTAGACGTGATGAAGGATTCAGAGAGTCGCCATCACTGTCATAAATCTTTATTTGCAATCACAAAGATCTTATAAAGTACATCTCAATGCATACATAGAGTAGTATAAAGCACTCCAACTAAAAGTAACCAGGCTAGAGAAAGGCTCAAGGAGCTCTGTGGCGTTACAAGAAGTTTACGTGAGGTGGGCTCTGATCATGGGTATCCTCAGAAATGTTTTCGGTGGGGGGGGGGCAAATTTTTAACTTCATCACCATCCCCCTTGGACCCTTTCCCCCTCCGCCTTTCCCCTTCTCCCCCTCCACCTTGCACCCTTCTCCCCCTTCCCCTTGTACCCTACTTCACCTCAGCCTTGCACCCTTTTCTACCTTGCACCCTTCTCCCCTCTGCCTTGCACCCTTCTCCCCTCTGCCTTGTACTCTTCTCCTCTCTGCCTTGCACCCTTCTTTTCTCTGCCTTTCACCCTTCTCCCCTCTGCTGTGCACCCTTCTCCCCTCTGCCGTGCACCCTTCTCCCCTCTGCCGGGCACCCTTCTCCCCTCTGCCGTGCACCCTTCTCCCCTCTGCCGTGCACCCTTCTCCTCTCTGGCTGGCACCCTTCTCCCCTCTGCCTTGCACCCTTCTCCCCTCTGCCGTGCACCCTTCTCCCCTCTGCCTTGTACCCTTCTCCCCTTTGCCGTGCACCCTTCTCCCCTTTGCCGTGCACCCTTCTCCCCTCTGCCATGCACCCTTCTCCCCTCTGCCGTGCACCCTTCTCCCCTCTGCCGGGCACCCTTCTCCCCTCTGCCGTGCACCCTTCTCCTCTCTGCCGTGCACCCTTCTCCCCTCTGCCGTGCACCCTTCTCCCCTCTGCCGGGCACCCTTCTCCCCTCTGCCTTGCGCCCTTCTTCTCTCTGCCTGGCACCCTTCTCCCCTCTGCCGTGCACCCTTCTCCCCTCTGCCGTGCACCCTTCTCCCCTCTGCCGTGCACCCTTCTCCCCTCTGCCGGGCACCCTTCTCCCCTCTGCCTTGCGCCCTTCTTCTCTCTGCCTGGCACCCTTCTCCCCTCTGCCGTGCACCCTTCTTCTCTCTCCTGTGCACCCTTCTCCCCTCTGCCGTGCACCCTTCTCCCCTCTGCCTTGCATCCTTCTCCCCTCTGCCGTGCACCCTTCTCCCCTCTGCCGTGCACCCTTCTCCTCTCTGCTGTGCACCCTTCTCCCCTCTGCCGTGCACCCTTGTCCCCTCCTCCTTGCTCTCCACCAGGACCCTGACCCTGCACCCACCCACCCAATGCTCTCCACCAGGACCCTGACCCTGCACCCACCCACCCAATGCTCTCTACCAGGACCCTGACCCTGCACCCACCCACCTAATGCTCTCCACCAGGACCCTGACCCTGCACCCACCCACCCAATGGAGGTTAAAGACAGTCATTTTAAGCGTATCTGTGCTCCCAGAGAGAACACTGGGATACCGCCACAGGTTTATTAAGCAGCACACGAACACCCTCTCTCTCTCCCAATCATTAAATGATTCCACCATTTAAAGAATCCAAAATATATCTCATCAATATTGTGATTTTTCTGCCTGATAATGGACTTGGTACAACGTTGCACATGAATTTGAAAAAGCCGTCATAATAGGAACGTTCGTGAATGTCATTTGACATTTGAAAAGTTTTACCCTTTTTCTGCGTTTTGGTTGGGTGGATTTTTTTTTTTTTTTTTTGGTGTTGATTTATATAGCGCAAACTCGACTCAAAGAGCACCAGTCACGTTACACAAGGATACATTCATGTATTCTGTTTTTGTAGGCGCTGGGAGATTAAGTGATTTGCCCAGAATGACACAGGATTCTGAGCTGACACAGAGGGTCGAACCCGGTTCCCCAGCTCCAAAATTGGCAGCTCGCAGTTTCACTACATTTTGAGGATAATTATATATTTTTTTCAGACCCACATCCTGCACAGCGGCGCGGCTCCCTATGGCTTCACTTCTCGGCGCACCAGGGTGCTGCGGCGCACACTTTGGGAACCACAGATGTATGACATAGATATTAAGGGTCTCATTTATGAGAAAGGACGCATCGCTGCGTGAAAGCAGCGATGCGTCACTTCTCAGTGTGCACTCCTTGCGACATTTCTGATGCATCATATTTAATGTATGACGCATCATGTCGCAAGGAGTTACAGATAGGTAAGTTTTTCTCACGTATCTGTAAGCGCAAAAGGGGCGCATTGCTGGAGTGTGTCACAAAAGTGACGCAACTCCAACAATGCGTCCTTTCACATGGGGCAAGCCCCATGTGAAAGGGCCTGCGTCAGTCTTACGCCTGCTGTGAGGCAGGTGCAAGATTTTGATGCAACGGCGTCCTAAAAGTGATGCAATGAAATCTCATAGATTTCACTGCGTCCCTTCTACAACCCTTTCTTGAGTCAATACTCCCCCCTTGCATACATTATACCTGGCGCAGGTATAATGTGGCGCAGGGGTTTACAAAGTGACGCATCTACCTAGATGCGTCTCTTTGTAAATAAGACGCAACAAGGTGCATTTTTTACGCCACTGGTGCGTCACAAAAAGTGATGCACTGGCGGCGTAAAAGTGACGCACAGCCTCATAAATGAGGCCCCTAAGAGTGTACTTCCTGGACAGGTCCTGAGCATGGGTAGAGGAGGGGAGAAGATGGAGCTTGAGGTCAGAGCTACCCACTTTGGAACTGAGGAATCAGGTTTGATTCTGGTTTTGGCTTAACATACTGTGATCCTGGGCAAATCACTTAATCTCTCAGTATCTAAAAAAGGAACATGTCCTTATGAAATGTCATTGGTGCTCATGTAAAGCACTCCAATATGTTTGGGTTGGGTTTGCTCTATATAAAAATTGAGGGGGAAAAAATGAAAAAAATAGTTTCATTTACTCTTTCAATGCTATTTGCATCTAAATAACCGTGCTCATGACTCCACAAGGAGCATGACCCCCTCCTGTGCTGCAACTCCTTCCTTTCTGCCACTGACCAGCATCTCTTTCACAGCTCATCAGCAGCTGAAAGAGTTGATTGTCTTTTTTAATGGTTAGAACTGCCAGGCGCCAAAATGCGGGATTATGAGCATCATCTTTTGCCTTTGAGTAAGAAGTGCCTGGATCTGTAGCCGAGTCCTGTGTGCGCTGTTTGTGCACCCCCCGCCGCCGTGATGCTCTGCTTCAGAAAGGCAGAGACTAGGGGCAGAGCAACCTATTCATCACGGAGGCGGGGGGGGGGGGGGCGAAAGTGACACATTTAGTGTAACTTAAACACTTCTTTTCCCACATCGTGCACAGCGCCCCTGGCTTCCCTTCACGGCACACCAGGGCACCGCGGCGCACAGTTTGGGAACCACGGACATAAGGGCATATCGAATTAGGGTCCTAGATAGAAACACAACAAGGCCACATATATGGTTATTAAGGGCCTTTTGTACTCATGTGGTATTGTGTGCCTAATGAAGTGAAGTGCACTTAAAGCCATATAGAAAGTGTATTTACCACGTACCATCGATATTTATATGTGTGTACACTAATGCTTCTTTTACTGTAACAACAAATCGCAGTTCTGATGTATTTACCCGTGTGAATTTCAATATTATTGATTAATCTTCATGTTTTCACATGCTCATTCAAAGGTATTCTGTATTTATTGTATCATGACACATGCATCTATCCAAATTGTATCTTACACTTTTTTTGTGACTGTCTGTATATCTGTATTCATGCAGTTACAACGTGTATTGAATCTTAGCTTTTGCTAGCATGACCAAAGGCCTAAAGCATTTGGTTTTCACAATGTTTAACCTTCAATGTGAATGTTTTCTTTGGGTGCAGTGTTTATCTTTCCTCTGCGGGTGCCTGGTGCATGATCTAACGAATAAAAAAAGGCACATTGTGTGAACAAAATAAGGAAGTATGAGGGGAGTTGAGGGTGATACAAAATCTGATTAGAAGGGAAGACTACTGACTGTGTGGAATGAGAAGATGTTATCAAAGGCTGCTTTGAATATGTGAATCAAAGAAGGAGAATTATGAGTTTGTCTGCCAAACAGTATTGTTGAAAGGTGGAATCTAATTGGGCCTTTTGATACTGTTTCTAGAAGGGCCTTTCTGTGGGTATAACTATGGAATACTCTTCATCTTTCCTCAGATTCCTTTCAGACTAGGAGAGGTACAGAGCTCTGTATGCTATTCTTGTTGCATAGCTTCATGCTATGCAATTCTCTCGATTTGAAGAACTTCAACAGAAGTTCTTATATGCTGACACCTTTCTACCTAAATGGCTCTAATCTGGGTTTCATTTAGCATTCTTTAGTGTAGGTTTGCTGGAGAAAATTAGAATCTCTCAGGCATTATAGGCAGAAGTACCAAAACTTTCAATCTTACCACAATACTGTTTTGTACGATTTCCACTAAAGCCCTCATCTGTTACTTGCTATTCAGGATAAACTTAGTTCACTGATTTGACTTTCCCTTGATAATCTTGTACTTTTATAATATGTTTCTGAGACAGGTTAATATTACTTTGGCTTTGAATTTGTCAGAAATCCATATTTCATCCTACTAATGACGCTAAACTTCACTGTGTGGCTTAATAAGTTACAATGTAATTGTGAATTGAAACTAAACCTAACTGTTGGACCTGGCCCTTTTTGCAGGGTTATTCCCAACCTCTCTGCCTGCCTCTGCCTATTTTCCTGATGTTCTTTTTGTCAGCTTTAGGACACTGGACACTTTACCACTGCTACACAAATGCTAAAGTACATGTTCTCTCTCCTCTAAAACATGGTATGATTGGTTTGAACCTGTTTGGCTTATTTGATTTACTTGTAAGTCTCATGTAAAATGATATCCCATTTACCTAAGACCTGTAAATAAAATGCTACTAGTAGACCTGCAGCACTGTAGGTGTGACCCACTAAAGTAGCCTTTCAAACCTGTCTCAGGATTGCCACTGTAGGGCCTGCATGCACAATTTACTGCCACGTTGATTTGGCATTAACACTAATTGGCATGCCCTAAACTCCCCATCAATTACATGTAGGTCACCCTTAACATAGGACCTTGGTAGTCTTCTCAGTACGGGGCAATGTAAGTGAAAGGTAAGACATGGTTCTTTATTGAGTGGCATATCCTGATAGTGCCTAACAGCCTATTTTGTTTCTCACTGCTGTGAGGCCTACTCCTCCAATAAGCTAGCATTGGGAATTCACTCATACTTGTAAGGGATAATTTCTGACCTTAAAGCAGTGCCATTGCCATGTTTGGCATACTTAGAATGGTAGTGAAAAACCCTGCTTACTGGTGTGGTTGGATTTTACATTAGTATTTGAAAAAATGCCACTAGTAGGAAGTGCAATAGCAAGAAGGGGTTTCGCCCGTGATGGCCAGAGAGGGCCTCAAAAGATACAGCAGGAGAAAATACACTATCCATCACGTTTAAATCGCTGTGAACGTTATTTCACAGACTGAAGACCATTAACTGCATTATGTGGTTGTAACCATTGATTTACTGGATACATTTCATTTTTTGAGATATAGTTCATTTACTTCATAGGTCAGACCAGGGGTGATACTTCCTTACCACATTTGACAACATACATTAAACAATACTTGTCAAACAAAAATTATATGTAAAGCAAAGCATTCATTGTGGTACAAAAAACAACAAAAATTACATACATTAATAAACTAGTCTTGGTTTTTTTCAAACCTGCAGCAACCTAGCAATTGTTTTTGCAACCAAATTCTTTGTACATACTATGGTGCTGCTGAACCAAGTGGAATTATTACTAAGCCTAGCAGGTAGGTGGAAATGTATGCAACTCCCTACGAAAGACAAAATTAATCAAATGCAAGTTCCCCGTGGTTTAGGGTGCTGACACGGTTCGAGTCCCAGGGTGATTGTAGGGATTCTCTTCAGGAAGTAGACTGCATATAATCTATCAGGAAAAGAATAGGGAATTGTTCAAAAATCGATTTCTCAAGTCTCCTCAATGCATTGACTTATATTCAAAAGTTGATGTGATACCTGGTAAAGTGGTTCCTTATTCTTGTGTGGGCACAAAGCCAGAAATCCGAAGATGTTTCGAATGACTCCGTCTGAAATGTAAATAATGCATTTTTGTATATAAGTCAATAGCGAGGAGGAGGCTTTAGAAATGGATTTTTGAACAATTCCCCATTCTTTTCTTCATAGATTATATCCAGTCTATGCCATGAAGAGAATCCCTACAATCACCCTGGGACTCGAAAGGCATTGGCACCCTAAACCACTGGGAGCTTGCAATTGATTAGTTTTGCCTTTTGTAGGGAGTTGCATACATTTCCACCTACCTACTAGGCTTAGTAATAATTCCCCTCTGGACGACGGTACACACCACACTACAAGCAGTCACAGGTCTATCAGATTTCCACGCGTGGGAGGCATGCGCCCTTGTTATATTTAAGCACAACAAGCAAAAGACGGTAGGACCAAATTTGCTTTGCCTGCCTTACTTCTAGCGAAACATAGTGTAGCAATGCACTGGCGTGCACCGGATGGCCCCCCAATGGCAGCATGGTGGGGGCGGTAAAGAAATGGGCTGTGGCCGAAGAAGATTTCATCCGCCAGGACGAAGCCCGTGGCATATGGCGCCATCCTATTTCATTAGAATGAGCGATGCTCCTACATGACTTCAAGCGAACACAAACTGCTGGCGCAGAACCCCAGCATGACACCCAGATGGAACCAGGAGCAAGCGTATACTGATCTACCCACAATCTCCCCCCATCACACTAGTTCACCCCCTAGGCCACCCTCAAGGAATCATACCGTCAGTCATGGTAGAAAACAGTACCCGCAGTTAGCGAAACAACATGGAGCTGAGCTTCACTTAGCCCCGCCTCATGCGACCCCAACCCCCCACCCTGATCCCTCACTTCCCGAGTTATGAATTCCCAAGTTGAGTTTAGAACCTGGATTGCCATTTAGCGATACCCTCTACAGGGAACAATGGAGTAGTGACTGTCATACGGGTATGGGAGACACAGCAACCTTACCAACGGCCGCTTCCACTGTGTCCCTGGCATCTCCGACAGAGGTGGTAGAGGCGCTACACCCATTACTTAATTAATTAATTAATTGATTAAATGACATGCTGCTATTTAACACAGAAATGTTGACATCAATTGTAATACTGCAGCAGATAAGTGTGATTATTGTATGACATGCATGATTATAAAATCCATTAAAAAGGTTTTACCAAAAACAAATCTCAAAAAATGAAATGGATATAGTAAATACATGCTTAAGACCACGTAATTCATTTAATGGTCGTCAGTCTATTAAATTATGTTAACAGCGATTTAAATGTGATGCCTAGTGTATTTTTTCCACTTGTAAAAGGTGGACATTTCTCTGTGCTTATGACTATTTGTGCTTGGCAACATAACTCCAATCCACATCCGGGCCTCGGAGATAGCGACACCTTGTGCATACTTTCCAGACAGCCATCACACAGGAAGGGTTGGGGGTGAAATGGTTACATCTGCATTCATCTGAATACTGATGGTCTTCCTGAGCTGGGAGAGGGAGAGGGTGTTCACACTTTACAATTGCACAGGCTGTATCCTTCTCTCACACAAAGGGCGTATCTAACCTCACTGATGTCTGGAACCAGGGCTAGGTTGAAAGCTAGTTTTGCACACTTCTAAAGGTTTTTTCAAAGTCCCCCCTTGAACAAAGACAGTTTTGAGTACCAGTACAAGAGCTCTGACCCCATGATTGTAGATGTTGTGTGGTGCTTGTAACCATATGCTTCTGGCTCTACATGCTGTACATTACCAGAGAACGGCTGTGTTCCAGGGGAAACTGCCATTGGAACTACCTGCTTTGCTGTGTTGGCCTGCTGCCTGCTGATTGCTGGACTGCAGGAGGAACTGCCACCTTGCATTCTTCCTGATTGTGCTGGCCTGCCTGTCTGATTTTCTGCTCTTATGTGCCCTCCTCCAGTTCTCTCCAGGGACTAGTGGTCTTGCCTCCTCTCCCTCCATTCTCGTGAGGGATTTTCAGGGGTTTAGGAGGAATCCTTCGAACTGCCTAAAACCTTGTCTGTGTGACTCGTGAGTCCAGCCAGCAACAGCTCTTGGACCAATCAGCACAGGTTGAGCACTGTTTATCTTTCCTGGGTCTGGGGTCAGCTTCTCTGTGTGATGCGCTGTGAAAACCTCTGAACCAGCGATCTCAGCACGGTGCAGCGACCACAGTCTTTATTCCTCCACTGTCTCACACAGCTTCCCCAACTTCTACTGTATGTGTAGTAGTGCGGTGTTTGCGGAAACAGTAACCTCAAGGGAAAAAGCTACACTGCACCTCTCTGCCATACCTGCGACACTCGCTGCCTAGGAAATCCTAGGCTGCCTCATGGACGGAGGGAGCCTCTCTCATCATGTGACCTGGCCTCACGGATTGACCAGCACGTATCTTGGAATCTCTCACAAATGCCACCTCTAAGACACTGCAGCAGCATTGTGGAGTTGACTTCTTAGCCCAAGAACAGGTACTGTGTCCCTGAGGAACAGTGCAGCTGTCCTTCACCCACACCCCTGGTGGCTCTGCTTCCCATTGTATTTTCCTCCCTTGGGGTTGCCATTTTCTTCAGCAGCTGCAAGGTGCAATTGCAGGCAACTGCACTTGGTAGTTCAGAACCCGGAGGGCTGGACGATGTCTCCCTGCCCTGTTGAAGATATTGGCGCCTCTCCCCTTTCTGTATAAAACGTACCTGGGGATGCTGGTACCTTGTATTTGTACATGATGGGTGAGTTCTCGACTGGAGGCCCCCAATCTGTAACTGGTTATCTTTGGACAGCTGTAAATTACTGTATATCTTATTATAGCACACCTGTGTTCTGGTGCCCTTTAGTTTGCTTCTGAAGGCCATTGTGTCCACCAGGCTCACAGGTATCTACTGTATAACATATAATAGGAGTGCAGGTGTGCTGCTCCTGGTGGTCTGTTTTGTCTCTAAGTTTACAGTTCTTGCACTCATGTGATGACTCATGGGTTCTCTTCTGACCGAACTGCTACATTTTAATGCCCTGATGTTATAATGTATGTTGCATTGATTCTTGCATAGTCAGGATAACAAGTACTATCACATGATTTGCATAGTATGCTCAATATTTATGATTTATGCTGTTTTGGTCCTTTGTTATGTTTAATATATGTTTTTTATATAAAATTGTGTGGAGTCTCATTTTTGGGTGTATTCATTGTGTTTCTGTGTGAGTGTGCTGCGGAAATGCTTTACACATTGCCTCTGATAATAAGCTTGACTGCTATGAGCCAAGCTACCAGAGGGTGAGCACAGATTATCTGTGGTGTGTTGGTTACTTACCCTGACTAGAGTGGTGGGTTCTGCCTGGCTTAGGGGCATACCCTAGCCAACTCGACACCCCACTTCTAACACTAACTCTTATATTCTACAAGCACCCTAGAAAGGTCTGTTGCGGAGGAGGTAAGAAAGGGGACCCAACTCCTCTGTATTAAGACTGACAACACACTCATGCTCATCTGAGTAACAGTCATGCAGTCTATATTGCCTTACCATCAGCCCTGTCTCATCCGTCAGAGTAGCTGTCACACACAACCAGAAGCATTTTCACACTAGAAGTAGTCGCACTACAGAAAGGACTCTCATACTCCTCATAAATAAGCAGTAACACCTATTAATAGCACTTTCACTCACCTCATAGACCTCACAGACTAGCAGTAACACTCTATCAAAAACACTCCAAAATCACTACGCATGTACTCATGCAATGGCCAGGGCTCTAACTCATGCAGTGCTAAAATCTCTAGAGCACTACCCATGTAGTCCAGCAAACCTCCTGCCACTCCCCAATCACGCTACCAGCACCATGTCCTTATCCAATCACTCCGCCAAAACCCAAGCATTTATGAATTCACCATGCACTCTCCTTGCAGTACTCTAATCATCCAGTCACTACCCATGTAGTCTTGCAATGACCCAGGCACTAACACATGTACTGCTACAACCCCCTGAGCACTTCCCATGCAGACCTCTAACCACCTACACACTACTGATTCACTCCTCCAATTACCCAGGTAGTACCCATGCACTCCAGAAATCCCTCTGTCACTACCCATGCACTCTTCCTGTAGTGAAGTTCCTATATTCCCAATAGGCTCTGCGCATTGGAATAATATATCCTATAGATGTGACGTAGGACTTATGTCTTCTAGGTCTCCATCGAATATATTCTTAATTGTGAGTGCCAGCTAGCTCAGAGGTCACTAGAAACGTTCTCAAATGAACAAGAAGGGATTTGTTTCTGACAACCGCATAAACATGACAACTTTCTTTCCCAAGATAAAATGTATCTCTAGAGTCGTGGAAACAATAGATAGATATTTCACTCAGTCAATGGTGCATGCTTCGTTTCACCAGAGGAGCAGAGAAATAGAGAGACAGGCTTTTTTAATAAAAGATATTTTATTGAACAGTCTTCTTTCTCATGCAAAAGAAATGAACTGCTACAATCGTAATACTGGCTGCAAAGTATAATGCGTACAGTACGAGGAGTATTATGAAATAATACTGTAAAAGCATGGTGTAGCTTAGCTTTAGTATTCTTTGCCAAAAATCTATCCAAGATTTCTCTAAGGGTCTAATCAGCTCCGTACCTTGGTTTAGAATGAAGGAGGTCTGGTATCTCTTTCTCAGGATTTGATTTCCCAACACCCCGCAAGGGGAGCTTGGAAACACTGGAGCTGGATTTCTCGGCAAGAGAAACGACAGCGTCTCTATCAGTGCGTCTGCTGGAGGGTTGGCTTCCTTCAGCACTTGCTGCAGCGAGATGCGTCGGGCAAGTAGATAGTCGAACTGCTCCAAACCACTGTGTGTTTGCTTGGGCAAGTGTGGGCATATTTATACCTTGAAGGTGCCGAGTTTGACGTAAGGTTGGACATAATAACGTCATCAAAGAGTCTCAGTTCTTTGAAAACTCCTTGAGATCTTGGACAAATCGATATTCAAGCAAAGGGAAGTCCCTAGCTGCTGTAGGCGAGTTTTTCCAAGAAATTGTTGTGCATTCTCGGAACCAGTGGAAGTAGCCATGCCGTATTTGGACTGCATGAGCTATGTCTAAATATGGTTATGATTTCTATGCCTATATAAGGATAGGGTGATTTATACCTATATAAGGGCATGAATTGGGAAATTTACACTAGGGTCCTAAAATGATATACAACACCCACTCCACATTATTATGTTCGACTTTACCAAATGATATGCGCTAAAACATATCTAAAGCACCCAAAAATACATAAATGCATTTTAAAATGGTTGTACATGAAAATTGAGCATTTGTACACTACGCATTTAAAAGCAATAGTCATCATTCAAAACATGAATTATGACGTTGGCAAAGCTAACTGAATGAATCATTTAATGACATTAATGAAATGGCTCAAAGTAACAGAAGAAAAGGTCGAGACCATGTCATAGGAGAATATATAAACTGGTATTGTTTTGAGGACAAGGTTAAATATTGGCTCTAGGAAATGTTCAAAAGAATTTCTTGTTCTCTAAGAATAGTTTTACTTCAAGCAGATTACTCTGTGCCAAAAAAAAGAAAAAATCAATTTTGGAAAAAAGTCAAATGAAATAGTAGAAAAAATAGAGTTTCCAAAGTTAGAAGATTTGTTTTGAAAAGTGAAGGTCGAATTCAGAATTCATGGATCGTTGTGTGCTAATTTAAAAAATGATTCTCGCTGTCAGGAGAAAACATCAAATCGTCTAAGCTGGCAAAGAAATCGTCTACCACAGTAGGTGAAAGTTGAACCACTTCGTTAAGTAGATCAATTGTACACAGATGAGAAGCTTCGCCATCAGAGTCAACCGCATTAGCAATGTTCGTAGTGGATGGTATCTGTCTGCCTGATGTTCAACGTATCTCACTGGCAGCAGTTTGCGTCTGTGAGACCTCATTGAATGCCGTAATCAGGATGAGTAGCCGTTGGGGGCAACACGATGCATGAGCCGTTACCGAGCCAAGCAACGCGTCAACATCCATTGGCAGTGCTGATGGAAGTGTCAGACAGATATCTAACACGCATTCCTCTGCTTCGCAGAACAGCTAAGATGCAATCTTTCCAGATTGGTCTGAACAAAAGGAACCATGTGGTAGTCAGATCTCTTAAACGAGCCAAGCCAAGAATCTGTGTTATTCGGTCTCGGTACTGCATCGCCAGAAGAGTATTTTCCATGGTAATCTGGGTACTGCTGGTGACTGGTCTTGCCATATTGGAGCAGAAGAAATAAAAATGGTATTCCTGCTACAAGTCCCAAGATGAGAGGCAGGCCGCTGAACACAGAGTGCACAACATTTGTAAAAATGCCTAAGACTGCTTCAACGGGTGCTAACAGTCCCGAAAAAAACTGCCTTAAATACATGTACAATACCACTGGTATCAGACATGTTTAAGATACAACCAACATTTCTACAAAATGTATTGGACAGTTCGTTGATAATAGGGCATGTATCTCCGCGGAGGACCTTGCAACTTGCAGATCATACGTCTCTCTGGACGAGGTCAGTGGCACGTTTTTTTGTAAAAGAGTGGCTTTCATTCTGCTTAAAGAATCAATTCGTATAGAAGAGATGTTCAGTGAGGGCCATAGCGGTGACTCCCCGTCTGTCTTGCTTTTAGGAAACAATACTTGCATACAACAAGTGACCCTGGCTGACACACTAACTAGATAGGCTTTTCCTGGCATCACTCCACAACAGCTGTGATCATTCAACATTATGTAGCTACCATTGGATAGCTGCCTAAAAACTGGATCCATCACTGCGGCCGGAGAACCCTGCAGGTGGCAAGAAAGGTTATTTGAAGAACCCTCACAGGCTCCGTGTAAATTAACACCTTGACACAAAAGTGTACCGTTTAGTGAATGTTTGTGTTAAGATTAGTCCTCAGGATCGGTTTGTTGATAGGTAAGCCCACCTCTGAATCTAGCCAACACCTGGATAGCCGTTATAGCACAGAGTGTTGACAGGATTGAGTGAGGGGAAAAATAAGGAAGAACAAGGAAGGAAAGGATGGGGACAGCAGGGAGGGAGATCTGGAAGACATAAACAAACACAGGCATAAGACTAAACCCCTACACAGTAAATGGGCAACTGTATATCACTGTTACTATGAGTATTCGTACCTGTAAAAGAAAAGATAAAGCCTTGAGGATGTGAAGAGGTACGTAGGGTTGGATATGCAGTAACTATATGGATACAGAAGAGATATATAAGCGATACATACTCCAGGGGAACATATAATACAATGCTTGGTATGACAAGTCAGTTCCTACCCTAAGCACCTACCTATAGAAGACTCCACTAAACCTCACAGGGGTAGAGTGTAATCCACACCTCCTAATCCCCTGTTAATAGAGAAGCCAAAGAACAAGTTACACATATGTACATATATATACTCCGTGGTACCCTTTCACACAAGTATTTGTTATGTCTCAAAAGCTCATCTGAAGATTCCAAAGTGTTATCCCCCAACTAATGCCTCTTAGCTGGGTTCCAGGAATAGTCTTATGTTCAACAAGACACAAGCACCCCAAAAGGAGTAACTATCCACTGTTCGATAGTTACAACAGAAATCACCGCCGTTGGCCGACAATGCCAACCGGGACAAATCCAAAGCAAAATACCCAAGCAAAACACCAAAACTAAACACAGTCTCAGGATACGCCTTAATAACAGGAGGTGGATAAGAATCAAACCGCCGCTGAAGGAAGCACACAGCGTCGCGGTAAACACCCTCTTACCACACCATCAGGACAGGAACTCCGTGGATGATCAAGGCTGCAGGTCCGGAATCACCGACAACTTGCTCCGGCCGCCATTCCCTTCTTATCGCATCACGGAAGTGTGATGCGCCGCAAAGGACGCTGGGAGTTGTAGTCTTTTCGCGGAGGATGCTGGGAATTGTAGTTCGCGGCACCTCCGCGATCGTAATAGTTTGCAATTATTACCACTAACAAATATCTCCTTTCTCCCACTCCAACATGTGTGTGTGTGTATGGTAATTCCCAGGTCGACAATGTATTCTTTACCCAACCTTTCATACAGGCCTGCTGGTATGTGTTTTAAGCAATACTGAAACTGGAAAATCATCACTGGTATCGTGATGGTGCCATGTATTATCCATTCTATGGCTGGTTTCTCATAAACGGTTAATGGTAATCTTTCCAGTTTTTCTATGCTCAGCACCGTATAGTCTGCTCCCTTCTGTGCCAAAGAGATTTGTTTATCTGTAAGGTAAAATGCAGAAAACAATGACATGGTGTTGATTAGACGCCATGGCACGTAGCCTGAACAGAGATTTTGTAATGTCCAGCCTAGCAGCATTATAGAACGCAATTGAGACTGGCCATGTTGTAACATGAGCAAGTCCTGTTCCATTTTGTCCATGGCAGAGGATACTAGGCAGTCGAAAGAATAAATTCTGGATGACAGTTAACCCATTGTCCACTATAGAGAGAGCTTTCTCTAAATTAATACGATCAATTTCTCATATTTTTTCTGCAGTTTCCATGTGCGTGACTTTCCATGCTTCATTATAAGCAGCGTATATGAAACGTTTATGACGTGATTTACGAGGTGCTAGTAAGAAATCTCTTAAATGAACGCCATCTTTAACCGCATCATTGCTACAGCACGTTCCCGTGCTGTGCTGCAATTTTAAAAATCCCTTGTTATGTGACAAGGTCAACTCGTCATAAGCACAGCGCAGGTAACACCCATGACGAGTTGACCTTGTCACAAGCAACTTAGGGGTTAAGTAAAGTTAAGTGTTGTTTAATTTCTGGAAGTGTGGATTACTGTAGCCACTCAAGGCATAGTTTTCCTACACTATATGTTGTACTATCTCTGGATGTTGTCTCTGGGCATATCTTGGATCTGGCCTGGTTACTGTGAACCCTTGTGTCTTTTTCAAGAATCTATCTTGACAGTTATTCATGTCTGTAGGACAGATTAACCATTTTTTCCTATCAGGATTAGCTCTTTTTTGTTGTAAAATATATTTTACGTCTACCTCCTCATCTGTAGTTCTATTACTATCAGGTGTGGGCCTAGTTATGGACGGTTTGTTTAAATCCTTTATCTTAGCTATGCCGAGGCAAGATGTTTGATGAACAGTGTCATTTAAGAACATTATTTGTTCTGGAATGATGCAGGCTCTAAATAAGGCTTCTAAACCTTGCACCTGCTAGTCTTTTGCGCCCCAGACAGTTTTTGTCTCAATGTTGTCTTTCCAAAAGTCAAAACCTTATGTAGACAGCTGAGCATAAAAGGTCGCAGACTAAATTTGCTTAGTGTTAGTCAACATACTTTTCATTCCTGTCTTATTTATATTTTTAAAGTAAAACATTTCTGGATTTGTGACATTAAAGCCTGAAAAGTAGGGACATTTCTCATAAAATGTCTTTGAGCTACCCTTTGGTGGCGTTGGACAATGTTCCCATTGATTATAAGAAAAAACATTTCTAGGGTTTGCAGATTTGTGCAAATAATGATGACCATAATGATTAAAACAAAAAATGTGTTCATAATCTGATGAACCTTCTAAGTATTCATGTTTTGTAAATTTTGCTGACATTTCTAAGTCTGCCATCATGTTATTAACAATTTCAAAGTCCCAATCATCAGAAAATGTGCTGGGTGAAACAAAGTCACTCAAAGAAACCTTAAATTGGTGTAGAATCTTCAACAGCTCCACCGGGCCAAAAATATCTTAATCAGTTGTGTCCCATGCTATACCAAATAGTACAAAAAGGGGGACCCCCTCTGGAAATTACTTTCAGGTCAGGGAGTAGAGGGGAGAACAAATACCAAAACAACAGAAAAGGCTCCCTCTTGACCTATAATTACTTATATCATACACCAACAATATCTACACAAAATGTAAATTTTTTCTCATTTTATTTCATTTTGCAGTAAAAAAGTATTTTTTCCCTTTTTTCTTTATATCATATTTTTCAAGTACAACAATTATAAAAATATATACATTCTGCACAAAGGCTTCAGGAAAAACATTTTGCAACACTGTGAAGTTATGAATATATGTCCTTAATTCTTCAAATTCGTGTAGAACACAAAATCAATTAAATGTGCACAACCAGGTAAAGAGCCACACATACAACACATACATACTTTCTAAACATCCATCCCATCACAAAAATAACAAAAAAAAAGGTTTCCTATATCGTGAATCTGTAGTCCAATTAATGACCAAAGTCATTTATATTTGAAAGGAAGAAGAAGGGTCGACGCGTTTCATGGCAAAACCGCATTAGGGACCACCTTCATCAGGACTAAACAGAGACAATACGATATAGGATCTCTAAACCTGGGGTGCGGATCTGAAACAAAATGCACAAAAAGAAATAATTTACAAGTATGCCCTATAATACATAGTCTATTTCTAATTTACATTTGAGACAACAGCATGGACCACACACACACACTCAAAATTCATCCAACTTGACACCACTAAGTGAAACCTTATAGCCCATAAGACACAGTTTGATACCCAATGGCAAAAAGAAGAAAGAAAGATCATTTCTGTATTACAAATAGTGCTGACGTCACATAGCAGGATAAGAGGACCTAATCAATAAGTACCTTTCTAAGACACGTGCGAGCTTATGGAGATGCTCCTACTGGATTTCACATACTTTAGCACGATCTAATGTAAGGAGGACATGAAAATTCCTTATCCTTTCTGTGTTTAATCAGAACCTCAACATTTTACTATTTATGGGGTAAACATGGTCACTAATGGTTACCTGGAGGTTTGTTGAGGTCCGCGGAGCCAGATTAATATTTCTTTTTTTAATAGTGGATAAGGCAGCTGTATGCTGAAACGTATAACAATGACAACGATTGCTGTTCAGCCCTGATCACATTATAGTACATACAGAAGCTATTAGCCTGCCAAAGAAAAAACGTTTTACCTGTAGGGTATACAAGAGAGTAGAACGCAGCAGAGAACGACTTATTGCAATCCCTAAAATTGGCTTATTCTTCATTAAAGGTGTGGAGGGGACGCCACATCTACAATAGAGTAATTGAAGGTACATGACATACACATCCTTTCAAAATAAATGAAAGAGCCATTGTTTAAGATACATATCGGCCTCCTTACTTTTAAGTGTTTTTTATAGTTGCCGTATAGATGTCACCCAGTCACCATAGAGCGGTGTCTCTTAGTAATGCAGATGCCTAAAACGAGAACATTTGTAAAGTATATAAGGGTGCAACTAACTCTTGTGAGACTGCTGCAACAAAATTAAGAAGAATCCTCCAATCCCTACTGCACCGAATTTCTGCATGTCAGATATGGTTATTTGTACAAGTACATTGCATTTGTTAAAATAGACATGTTGCAGGAATACCGGGATGAAAGAATAACAGCCAGCGTTTCCTTGACTGTCTTTTCACTAACCAATGTCACAAAACATTTGGGAACAACATGTTCAATGTGTATCGTAGTGCAAGAGTTCAGGGCTTACATTCAAACGTGTGCGCTCTGCCTAGCCCAAAATTAATTGCACACACGTTTAAATTGAAGTGTTCCTACCCTTAGCAAGGCGGCACAACGGTAAATGCCTCCCACAAAGATCCGGCATCTGTTCTGACAAATAGTCGACCTAGACCCCAGCATTCACTTACGTTTTGCACGGTGCAGAGGTCCTAGTCCCCATCACAAGCTGCCTCCTCCGTCATCCGCAGTTCCCTCCATACTAAAAAGTAGGTAGCGAGCCTCCCTCTTAAATATCCCGCGGAAGGTCAGTAACACGCTGCAGCTGTGGAAACTGCGAGTAGTCAGTTCCACGTCATAGAGAATTGCCCCAAGTCAAAACGCTGAAAATAGAAAACGGACCAACCTGGTGCCGCCATCTTAAAGTGATGTCAGCAAAGTACTAAAGCGCTAAAAGTCTATTATTTGGGCCTCTATTTATCAAGGCAATACTTAAATGCAGTTACCCATTGAGTAAGTATCACTTGCCCGAGCCCATAGATTACAAAAAAATCGGCAAGTAGCTAGTATTCACAGTGTTGACTTGAATTAGATTAGATTACATCTAATAAGCACTGGTAATAGAAAGCGGACTGACCTGGTGCCGGCATCTTAAAGGGGTGTCGGCAAAGTAATAAAGCACTAAAAACTATTATTTAGGCCTCTAATAAACCAGCACAATACTCGAACGCAATTACCCAATGAGTAAGCGTCACTTGCCCGAGCCCATAGATTACAAAAAATAGGCGAAACGGACACACAGCCAGTACACACAGAATCGATGTAAAAATAGATTTGATGATATATTGTCAGTCAGTTACCAAATACTTACACAATATACACCAGTGGCGCAATATAGTTGTTACCTAATAGTTTTCAAGACTAATTTTTAAATCAAGGGAGATGGAAAAGGGAACTTATATTTATTGGTTTCTCAAAAATTGTATATCTGTGTAAAAGTCAGTAGTGATGTGTAACACCCAACTAACTATTCATAGATATTAACAGTAAGGCCATAGGTGTTCTACAAGAGAGTAATAGTCACACATCTAAATTACAACACGACGCAGATATGGGCATAGATTGACCACACAGTACCCAATTTTCTGCCAAATGTTTACCGGAAAAGTATTACATGGCCCTTGTAATTTAAGTTGTTAGTAATTACCAAGGATTAGTAATAATCCACTGGATTTCCTCATTCAGTCCCTGCTTTACAGAGTCGAGGAAAAAAATCCAGAAACACTCACGTCGTTTGCGTGAGATGTCCATGGGAGTACCAACACTACCCTTTACCTTTTCCAAAATGCACCACCGAACATCGTTTTCCGAGTGACCTTTTTCGTGGAAGTGTCTAACAAGAGGTGCTTCCATGCGATTGTTTCGAATTCCAGATTTGTGTTCGCTCAGGCGGACACGGAATTCACGTCCTGTTTCTCCAATATACACCATATTGCAGGGGCAAGAAATGCAATAAATTAAATTTTTGCTCCGACAATTGGTGAAATCCTTGAGTTCAATCTGTTTATCTTTATGTACAAAACAATCAGTAACATGGGGTGTATCACATACGTGGCAGCCGCCACATCTGTGATTTCCCAAAACAGGTGATAATCCTGTGATGGTACTTTGCCTCATCTTATTAGCACTTTCAACTCTGGTGTGGACCAAAATATCACGTAGGTTGCGATTCCTGCGGAATGCTACCAAAGGTGATTCTAAATTGGGCTCCTCATCTCCTATATTCAATATCCTCCAATTTCGCTGGATGATATTCTTTAGTTTGAAATTGAACGGGGAATGATTCACCACACAGACCACTTGGTCTTTCTTAGCACGTTGATTACCTTCTAGTAGGGCATCTCTATTATAATATTTAGCCCTCTTATAGGCATGACGGACTAGACGATTCGGATAACCTCTGATTAGCAGTCTTGATTTAAGGGCATCCCCATGTCTGTGAAATTCGGACATAGTACTACAGTTTCTTCGGATACGAAGAAATCCTCCAAAGGGAATTGAGTCTTTTTGTATAGAGGGATGGTAGCTTTGATATTGGAGAATTGTATTTTTAGCTGTAGGTTTACGGAACAGACTTACCTCTAGAACTGAATTAGTCCCAGATATGCAAATATCCAAGAATTCCACACTTTGCGGGCTGCTATTGGCAGAACCCACCTGCCAGCACACCGGACCCCAACGAAGCAGCCCGCAACTTCACGCAGTGGCTGACCGCCTGCGCCAATGACCTTGCACCACTGAAGAACCCTCCCAGCAAACCCAGAAGCAAGAAGGCCCCCGGGTTCACCGACGAACTCAAGGACTCCAAGAAGACCTGCCGCACCCTCGAGAAAGCCTGGCTCCTCGACCAGACCACTGACAACATGACCGCCCTCAAACACGCCACCCGACAGCACCACCAGCTCATCCGCGCCACCAAGAAGAAATCACTGAAGGATCGACTGGACAACAACGCCCACGACAGCAAGGAACTCTTCAGCATCGTCAAGGAGTTCTCCAACCCCAGCACCGGCAACAACGACATCACCCCATCACAAGATCTCTGCGACTCCCTCGCCTTGTTCTTCCGCAAGATTGCCGACATCCACAACAGCTTCGGTGCACCATCCTCGCACCCAACCGTCTAACCAACGCACCCCACCACCACCCTCCACACCTGGACCGCAGTGACCACCGAAGACACAGCCCGCAGGATGAACACCATCCACTCCAGATCTCCGACTGACCCCTGCCCCCATCACGTCTTCAACAAGGCTGACTCCACCATCGCACCCCAACTCCGAGACGTCATCAACACCTCCTTCGACACCGCCACCTTCCCGGAGAGCTGGAAGCATGCCGAGCTCAACGCCCTACTGAAGAAACCAACAGCGGACCCCACCGACCTCAAAAACTTCCGCCCCATCTCGCTCCTCCCTTTTCCTGCCAAAGTCATCGAGAAGATCGCCAACAGACAGCTTGCCGCCTTCCTCAAGACAAATGGATCCCTCGACCCCTCGCAGTCTGGTTTCAGAGCCAACCACAGCACCGAGACCGCCCTCATCGCAGCCACCGACGACGTCCGAGCCCTTCTCGACAACGGGGAAACAGCGTGTTCGACACTGTCTGCCACCGCACCCTAGTCCAACGCCTCAGCAACACCGGCATCAAAGAGAAGGTATTGAGGTGGATCATCTCATTCCTCGCATTAAGAACCCAGAGAGTCCGCCTCCCCCCGTTTTGTTCCAAGGCCACTGAAGTCATCTGCGGTGTCCCGCAAGGATCATCACTCAGCCCCACCCTCTTCAACGTCTACATGAGACCTCTCGCAGCCATCGCACGTCAACAGAACCTCAACATCATCTCCTACGCCGACGACACCCAGCTGATCCTCTCCCTCACCAGAGACCCCGACACCGCCAGAACCAGCCTCCACGAAGGGATGAAAGACGTCGCAGAGTGGATGAAGAACAGCCGCCTGAAACTGAACTCAGACAAGACGGAAGTCCTCATCCTAGGACCATCACCCTCCGCCTGGGACGACGCCTGGTGGCCCCCAGCCCTGGGCACCGCCCCCAAGCCAACAGACCACACACGCAACCTGGGCTTCATCCTGGACTCCTCCCTCTCGATGACCAGACAAGTCAACGCCGTCTCCTCTTCATGCTTTCACACCCTCCGCATGCTCCGCAAGATCTTCCGATGGATCCCGATCGAAACCAGGAAGACGGTCACCCAGGCCCTCGTCACCAGCCGTCTGGACTACGGAAACACCCTCTATGCCGGAACCACAGCCAAGCTACAGAAAAGACTCCAACGCATCCAGAATGCCTCCGCCCGACTCATCCTGGGCATCCCTCAACGCAGCCACATCTCTGGCCACCTGAGGAACCTGCACTGGCTCCCCGTCTACAAGAGGATCACGTTCAGGCTCCTCACCCACACACACAAGTCTCTCCACAACCTGGGCCCCAAGTACCTCAACGACCGCCTGACCTTCCACACGCCCACCCACCAGCTACGGTCCGCTAGCCTCACCCTCGCCGCCGTACCACGCATCCGAAGAGCCACCGCCGGAGGCAGATCCTTCTCCTACCTGGCGGCCAAGACATGGAACTCCCTCCCCATCCACCTTCGGCTGACCCAGGACCACCTCGCCTTCAGGAGACAACTCAAGACCTGGCTGTTCGAGCAGTAGCGGCCCCCTTACCCCAAACGCCTTGAGACCCTTCCGGGTGAGTAGCGCGATATACAAGTGTTAATATTGATTGATTAATCATCAATGCAGCTGTCCAACACTTGGATACTGGCGGACACAATTTCTTATCAGGAGCCTTTCCGAATTATCCCTACACCATTTAATCCTAGTGCCATTCGGCCTGCACGGAACTATGCTATCGACAATCATACGGGCAACAAGATTTTTTTTACCCCAGATAAAGACAGACATAGTAATGCAGTTATGGTCACCTTCAACATTGACTAAACCAAGAACTAATACATAGGATTCTCATCCTACTAATTTCAGGCGGATATTAACCTTTCACCGACTCCAGGTGTCTATTGGAGTTTCTACAGGAGAAAGGGGTCTGTGTGAAAAGCACGACTGAGTTACTCTAGTGTCTTGCGTTAGATTATCGCCTTACCAATGGTTGGGCGCCATGTAGTGTAGTTCCTATTTTCCCAATAGGCTCGGCGCATTGGAATAACATAAACAGCAGTGTAGACGTAGGACTGAGGTCATCTAGGTCTCTACTGACTATGTTAGACTTAATTTAGGTTTGCCAGCTAGCTCAGAGGTCACTAGAAACTTTCTTCAATGAATAGGGAGGGGTTAACTTCCCTGATTTAGACAAGAAGGGATTCAGCTTCTGACAACCGCATAAACATGACAACTTTGCTCCCTCAGAATAAGAGTGTATCTCTAGAGTCGTGTGAAAACAATAGATGGCTATTTCACTCAGTCAATCGTGCATGCTTAGTTTCACCAGAGTGCAGAGAAATAGAGAGACGGGCGTTTTCAATAAAAGGTGTTATTTTATTGAGCAGTCTTCTTTCTCATGCAAGAGAAATGAATTGCCACAATTGCAATACTTATCATAAAGTAAAGTGCGTACAGTAAAAGTAGTATTATGAAATAATACTGTAAAAGCATTGATACGGTTTCTTAGCCATATCATACTTTAAAATGGATAAAATGTATACATACATAAAAACATTAACTAACGAACTCAACTGGTGTTTCTAGATACGCCTACCCCAGTGTACCTGACCTAAGCCTATTACGTGGGAAGGAGTAAGTGAGTTTACAGTTTTTAAGTTAAGTTAAGTTTTGCCAAGTATCGGAATCAAGAATTCTCTCTAAGGTTTTAATCAGCTCTGTACCTTGGTTCTAGAATGAAGGAGGTCTTGTATCTCTCTTCTCAGGACTCGATCTCCCAGCAACCCGCGAGGGTGACTTGGGAACACCGGAGCTGGATTTTCTCAGCGTGAGAAAAGGCAGCTGCTCCAGCGCGTCAAAGGGGAGGGGCGGCTTCCTCTGGCTCTCGCAGCAGCTGGGCTCCGGATAAGTAGATAGCCGCTCTGCTTCACACCACCGTGTGTTTGCTTAAGGAAACGTTGGTATATTTATACCTGAAAGGAGCCGGGTTTGACATAAGGTTGGACATAAGACGTCACTAAGTACTAACAGTTCTTTCTGGACTCCAGGAGTTCTTGTACAAATCAAAACAAAAGCAGGGGGGGATTCCCGGGCTGCTGGAGGCTTGGTTTGTTTGCAGAACGCATTGTACTTTCTAGGAGTCTATGGGAGTAGCCTTGCCGTGCTTTAGACTGCATGGGCTATTACTAAATATGGATATGATTCTTATGGCTTTATAAGGATACTATTTATTATAACCACATAAGGGCATAAATCGGGAATATCGAATTAGGGTCCTAGATAGAAACACAACAAGGCCACATATATGGTTATTAAGGGCCTTTTGTACTCATGTGGTATTGTGTGCCTAATGAAGTGAAGTGCACTTAAAGCCATATAGAAAGTGTATTTACCACGTACCATCAATATTTATATGTGTGTACACTAATGCTTCTTTTACTGTAACAACAAATCGCAGTTCTGATGTATTTACCCGTGTGAATTTCAATATTATTGATTAATCTTCATGTTTTCACATGTTCATTCAAAGGTATTCTGTATTTATTGAATCATGACACATGCATCTATCCAAATGATATCTTACACTTTTTTTGTGACTGTCTGTATATCTGTATTCATGCAGTTACAACGTGTATTGAATCTTAGCTTTTGCTAGCTTGACCAAAGGCCTTAAGCATTTGGTTTTCACAATGTTTAACCTTCAATGTGAATGTTTTCTTTGGGTGCAGTGTTTATCTTTCCTCTGCGGGTGCCTGGTGCATGATCTAATGAATAAAAAAAGGCACATTGTGTGAACAAAATAAGGAAGTATGAGGGGAGTCGAGGGTGATACAAAATCTGATTAGAAGGGAAGACTACTGTCTGTTCGGAATGAGGAGATGTTATCAAAGGCTGCTTTGAAAATGTGATTCAAAGAAGTAGAATTATGAGTTTGTCTGCCAAAGAGTATCGTGGGAAGGTGGAATCTAATTGGGCCTTTTGATACTGTTTCTAGAAGGGCCTTTCTGTGGGTATAACTATGGAATACTCTTCATCTTTCCTCAGATTCCTTTCAGACTAGGAGAGGTACAGAGCTCTGTATTCTATTCTTGTTGCATAGCTTCATGCTATGCAATACTCTTGCTTTGAAGAACTTCAACAGAAGTTCCTATATGCTGACACATTTCTACCTAAATGGCTCTAATCTGGGTTTCATTTAGCACTCTTTAGTGTAGGTTTACTGGAGAAAATTAGAATCTCTCATGCATTATAGGCAGGAGTACCAAAACTTTCAATCTTACCACAATACTGTTTTTCTTATACTTTGCACGATTTCTACTAAAGCCCTCATCTGTTACTTGCTATTGAGAATAAACTTAGTTCACTGATTTGACTTTCCCTTGATAATCTTGTACTTTTATAATATGTTTCTGAGACAGGTTAATATTACTTTGGCTTTTTTATTTGTCAGAAATCCATATTTCATCCTACTAATGACGCTAAACTTCACTGTGTGGCTAAATAAGTTACAATGTAATTGTGAATTGAAACTAAACCTAACTGTTGGACCTGGCCCTTTTCGCAGGGTTATTCCCAAACTCTCTGCCTGCCTCTGCCTATTTTCCTGATGTTCTTTTTGTCGGCTTTAGGATACTGGACACTTTACCACTGCTACACAAATGCTAAAGTACATGTGCTCTCTCCTCTAAAACATGGTATGATTGGTTTGAACCTGTTTGGCTTATTTGATTTACTTGTAAGTCTCATGTAAAGTGGTATCCAATTTACCTAAGACCTGTAAATAAAATGCTACTAGTGGGCCTGCAGCACTGTAGGTGTGATCCACTAAAGTAGCCTTTCAAACTTGTCTCAGGATTGCCACTGTAGGGTGAGCATGCACAATTTACTGCCACGTTGATTTGGCATTAACACTTATTTGCATGCCCTAAACTCCCCATCAATTACATGTAGGTCACCCTGAACATAGGACCTTGGTAGTCTTCTCAGTAGGGGGCAATGTAAGTGAAAGGTAGAACATGGTTCTTTATTGTGTGGCATACCCTGATAGTGCCAAACAGCCTATTTTGTTTCTCACTGCTGTGAGGCCTGCTTCTCCAATAGGCTAGCATTGGGAATTCACTTATACTTGTAAGGGGTAATTTCCGACCTTAGAGCAGTGCCATTGCCATGTTTGGTATACTAAGAATGGTAGTGAAAACCCCTGCTTACTGGTGTGGTTGGATTTTATATTAGTATTTAAAAAAATTCCACTTGTAGGAAGTGCAATAGCAAGAAGGGGTTTCGCCTGTGATGGCCAGAGAGGGCCTCAAAAGATACAGCAGGAGAAAATACACTATCCATCACGTTTAAATCGCTGTGAACGTTATTTCACAGACTGAAGACCATTAACAGCATTATGTGGTTTTAACCTTTGATTTACTGTATCCATTTCATTTTTTGAGATATAGTTCATTTATTTCATAGGTCAGACCAGGGGTGATACTTCCTTACCACATTTGACAACATACATTAAACAATACTTGTCAAACAAAAATTATATGTAAAGAAAGGCATTCATTGTGGTACAAAAAACAACAAAAATTACATACATTATTTATTTATTTATGGGATTTTTAATGCGCAGCTAATACCCTAGGGTGTCTAGGCGCAGGCGCATTAATAAACTAGTCTTGTTTTTTTCAAACCTGCAGCAACCTAGCAATTGTATTTGCAACCAAATTCTTTGTACATACTATGGTGCTGCTGAACCAAGTGGAATTATTACTAAGCCTAGCAGGTAGGTGGAAATGTATGCAACTCCCTACGAAAGACAAAATTAATCAAATGCAAGTTCCCCGTGGTTTAGGGTGCTGACACGATTCGAGTCCCAGGGTGATTGTATGGATTCTCTTCAGGACCTAGACTGCATATAATCTATGAGGATAAGAATAGACAATTGTTCATAAATTGATTTCTAAAGTCTCCTCAATGCATTGACTTATATACAAAAGTTGTTGTGATACCTGGTGAAGTGTTTCCCTATTCTTGTGTGGGCACAAAACCAGAAATCCGAAGATGTTTCGAATGACTCCGTCTGAAATGTAAATAATGCATTTTTGTATATAAATCAATAGCGAGGAGGAGGCTTTAGAAATGGATTTTTGAACATTTCCCCATTCTTTTCTTCATAGATTATATCCAGTCTACACCTTGAAGAGAATCCCTACAATAACCCTAGGACTCGAAAGGCATTGACACCCTAAACCACTGGGAGCTTGCATTTGATTAGTTTTGCCTTTTGTAGGGAGTTGCATACATTTCCACCTACCTACTAGGCTTAGTAATAATTCCCCTCTGGACGACTATACACACCACACTACAAGCAGTCGCAGGTCTATCAGATTTCCACACGTGGGAGGCATGCGCCCTTGTTATATTTAAGCACAACAAGCAAAAGAAGGTAGGACCAAATTTGCTTTGCCTGCCGTACTTCTAGCAAAACGTAGTGTAGCAATGCACTGGCGTGCACCGGATGGCCCCCCCAATGGCAGCATGGTGGGGGCGGTAAAGAAATGGGCTGTGGCCGAAGAAGATGTCATCCGCCAGGACGAAGCCCGTGGCATACGGCGCCATCCTATTTCATTAGAATGGGCGATGCTCCTACATGACTTCAAGCGAACACGCACTGCTGGCGCAGAACCCCAGCATGACACCCAGACGGAACCAGGACCAAGCGTATACTGATCCACCCACAATTTTCCCCCATCACACTAGTTCACCCCCTAGGCCACCCTCAAGGAATCACACCGTCAGTCATGGTAGAAAACAGTATCCGCAGTTAGCGAAACAACATGGAGCTGAGCTTCACTTACCCCCGCCTCATGCGACCCCAACCCCCCACGCTGATCCCTCACTTCCCGAGTTATGAAGGCCCAAGTTGAGTTTAGAACCTGGATTGCCATTTAGCGATACCCTCTACAGGGAACAATGGACTAGTGACTGTCATACGGGTATGGGTGACATGGCAACCTTACCAACGGCCGCTTCCACTGTGTCCCTGGCATCTCCGACAGAGGTGGTAGAGGCGCTACACCCATTACTTAATTATTTAATTAATTAATTAAATGACACGCTGCTCTTTAAAACAGAAATGTTGACATCAATTGTAATACTGCAGCAGATAAGTGTGATTATTGTATGACATGCATGATTATAAAATTCAATAAAAAGGTTTTACAAAAAACAAATCTCAAAAAATGAAATGGATATAGTAAATAGATGCTTAAGACCACGTAATTCATTTAATGGTCGTCAGTCTATTAAATTATGTCAACAGCGATTTAAATGTGATGGCTAGTGTATTTTTTCCACTTGTAGAAGGTGGACATTTCTCTGTGCTTATGACTATTTGTACTTGGCAACATAACTCCAATCCACATCCGGGCCTCGGAGATAGCAACACCTTGTGCATACTTTCCAGACAGCCATCACACAGGACGGGTTGGGGGTGAAGTGGTTACATCTGCATTCATCTGAATACTGATGGTCTTCCTGAGCTTGGAGAGCGAGAGGGTGTCCACACTTTACAATTGCACAGGCTGTATCCTTCTCTCACACAAAGGGCGTATTTAACCTCCACTGATGTCTGGAACCAGGGCTAGGTTGAAAGCTAGTTTTGCACACTTCTAAAGGGTTTTTCAAAGTTCCCCCTTGAACAAAGACAGTTTTGAGTACCAGTAAAAGAGCTCTGACCCCATGATTTTAGATGCTGTGTGGTGCTTGTAACCATATGCTTCTGGCGCTACATGCTGTACATTACCAGAGAACGGCTGTGTTCCAGGGGAAACTGCCATTGGAACTACCTGCTTTGCTGTGTTGGCCTGCTGCCTGCTGATTGCTGGACTGCAGGAGGAACTGCCACCTTGCATTCTTCATGATTGTGCTGGCCTGCCTGTCTGATTTTCTGCTCTTATGTGCCCTCCTCCAGTTCTCTCCAGGGGCTAGTGGTCTTGCCTCCTCTCCCTCCATTCTCGTGAGGAATTTTCAGGGGTTTAGGAGGAATCCTTCGAACTGCCTAAAACCTTGTCTGTGTGACTCGTGAGTCCAGTCAGCAACAGCTCTTGGCCCAATCAGCACAGGTTCAGCACTGTTTATCTTTCCTGGCTCTGGGGTCAGCTTCTCTGTGTGAAGCGCTGTGAAAACCTCTGAACCAGCGATCTCAGCACGGTGCAGTGACCACAGTCTTTATTCCTCCACTGTCTCACACAGCTTCCCCAACTTCTACTGTATGTGTAGTAGTGCAGTGTTTGGGGAAACAGTAACCTCAAGGGAAAAAGCTACACTGCACCTCTCTGCCATGCCTGCGACACTCGCTGCCTAGGAAATCCTAGGCTGCCTCATGGACGGAGGGAGCCTCTCTCATCATGTGACCTGGCCTCACGGATTGACCAGCACGTATCTTGGAATCTCTCACAAATGCCACCTCTAAGACACTGCAGCAGCATTGTGGAGTTGACTTCTTAGCCCAAGAACAGGTACTGTGTCCCTGAGGAACAGTGCAGCTGTCCTTCACTCACACCCCTGGTGGCTCTGCTTCCCATTGTATTTTCCTCCCTTGGGGTTGCCATTTTCTTCAGCAGCTGCAAGGTGCAATTGCAGGCAACTGCACTTGGTAGTTCAGAACCCGGAGGGCTGGACGATGTCTCCCTGCCCTGTTGAAGACATTGGCGCCTCTCCCCTTTCTGTATAAAACGTACCTGGGGATGCTGGTACCTTGTATTTGTACATGATGGGTGAGTTCTCGACTGGAGGCCCCCAATCTGTAACTGGTTATCTTTGGACAGCTGTAAATTACTGTATATCTTATTATAGCACACCTGTGTTCTGGTGCCCTTTAGTTTGCTTCTGAAGGCCATTGTGTCCACCAGGCTCACTGGTATCTACTGTATAACATATAATAGGAGTGCAGGTGTGCTGCCCCCGGTTGTCTCTTTTGTCTCTAAGGTTACAGTTCTTGCACTCATGTGATGACTCATGGGTTCTCTTCTGACCGAACTGCTACATTTTAATGCCCTGATGTTATAATGTATGTTGCATTGATTCTTGCATAGTCAGGATAAAAGTACTATCACATGATTTGCATAGTATGCTCAATATTTATGATTTATGCTGTTTTGGTCCTTTGTTATGTTTAATATATGTTTTTTATATAAAATTGTGTGGAGTCTCATTTTTGGGTGTATTCATTGTGTTTCTGTGTGAGTGTGCTGCGGAAATGCTTTACACATTGCCTCTGATAATAAGCTTGACTGCTATGAGCCAAGCTACCAGAGGGTGAGCACAGATTATCTGTGGTGTGTTGGTTACTTACCCTGACTAGAGTGGTGGGTTCTGCCTGGCTTAGGGGCATACCCTAGCCAACTCGTCACCCCACTTCTAGCACTAACTCTTATATTCTACAAGCACCCTAGAAAGGTCTGTTGCGGAGGAGGTAAGAAAGGGGACCCAACTCCTCTGTATTAAGACTGACAACACACTCATGCTCATCTGAGTAACAGTCATGCAGTCTATATTGCCTTACCATCAGCCCTGTCTCATCCGTCAGAGTAGCTGTCACACACAACCAGAAGCATTTTCACACTAGAAGTAGTCGCACTACAGAAAGGACTCTCATACTCCTCATAAATAGGCAGTAACACCTATTAATAGCACTTTCACTCACCTCATAGACCTCATAGACCTCACAGACTAGCAGTAACACTCTATCAAAAACACTCCAAAATCACTACGCATGTACTCATGCAATGGCCAGGGCTCTAACTCATGCAGTGCTAAAATCTCTAGAGCACTACCCATGTAGTCCAGCAAACCTCCTGCCACTCCCCAATCACGCTACCAGCACCATGTCCTTATCCAATCACTCCGCCAAAACCCAAGCATTTATGAATTCACCATGCACTCTCCTTGCAGTACTCTAATCATCCAGTCACTACCCATGTAGTCTTGCAATGACCCAGGCACTAACACATGTACTGCTACAACCCCCTGAGCACTTCCCATGCAGACCTCTAACCACCTACACACTACTGATTCACTCCTCCAATTACCCGGGTAGTACCCATGCACTCCAGAAATCCCTCTGTCACTACCCATGCACTCCTCCTGTAGTGAAGTTCCTATATTCCCAATAGGCTCTGCGCATTGGAATAATATATCCTATAGATGTGACGTAGGACTTATGTCTTCTAGGTCTCCATCGAATATATTCTTAATTGTGAGTGCCAGCTAGCTCAGAGGTCACTAGAAACGTTCTCAAATGAACAAGAAGGGATTTGTTTCTGACAACCGCATAAACATGACAACTTTCTTTCCCAAGATAAAACGTATCTCTAGAGTCGTGGAAACAATAGATAGATATTTCACTCAGTCAATGGTGCATGCTTCGTTTCACCAGAGGGGCAGAGAAATAGAGAGACAGGCGTTTTTAATAAAAGATATTTTATTGAACAGTCTTCTTTCTCATGCAAAAGAAATGAACTGCTACAATCGTAATACTGGCTGCAAAGTATAATGCGTACAGTACGAGGAGTATTATGAAATAATACTGTAAAAGCATGGTGTAGCTTAGCTTTAGTATTCTTTGCCAAAAATCTATCCAAGATTTCTCTAAGGGTCTAATCAGCTCCGTACCTTGGTTTAGAATGAAGGAGGTCTGGTATCTCTTTCTCAGGATTCGATTTCCCAACACCCCGCAAGGGGAGCATGGAAACACTGGAGCTGGATTTCTCGGCAAGAGAAACGACAGCGTCTCTATCAGTGCGTCTGCTGGAGGGTTGGCTTCCTTCAGCACTTGCTGCAGCGAGATGCGTCGGGCAAGTAGATAGTCGAACTGCTCCAAACCACTGTGTGTTTGCTTGGGCAAGTGTGGGCATATTTATACCTTGAAGGTGCCGAGTTTGACGTAAGGTTGGACATAATAACGTCATCAAAGAGTCTCAGTTCTTTGAAAACTCCTTGAGATCTTGGACAAATCGATATTCAAGCAAAGGGACGTCCCTAGCTGCTGTAGGCGAGTTTTTCCAAGAAATCGTTGTGCATTCTCGGAACCAGTGGAAGTAGCCATGCCGTATTTGGACTGCATGAGCTATGTCTAAATATGGTTATGATTTCTATGCCTATATAAGGATAGGGTGATTTATACCTATATAAGGGCATGAATTGGGAAATTTACACTAGGGTCCTAAAATGATATACAACACCCACTCCACATTATTATGTTCGACTTTACCAAATGATATGCGCTAAAACATATCTAAAGCACCCAAAAATACATAAATGCATTTTAAAATGGTTGTACATGAAAATTGAGCATTTGTACACTACACATTTAAAAGCAATAGTCATCATTCAAAACATGAAATATGACGTTGGCAAAGCTAACTGAATGAATCATGTAATGACATTAATGAAATGGCTCTAGTAACAGAAGAAAAGGTCGAGACCATGTCATAGGAGAATATATAAACTGGTATTGTTTTGAGGACAAGGTTAAATATTGGCTCTAGGAAATGTTCAAAAGAATTTCTTGTTCTCTAAGAATAGTTTTACTTTAAGCAGATTACTCTGTGCCAAAAAAAAGAAAAAATCAATTTTGGAAAAAAGTCAAATGAAATAGTAGAAAAAATAGAGTTTCCAAAGTTAGAAGATTTGCTTTGAAAAGTGAAGGTCGAATTCAGAATTCATGGATCGTTGTGTGCTAATTTAAAAAATGATTCTCGCTGTCAGGAGAAAACATCAAATCGTCTAAGCTGGCAAAGAAATCGTCTACCGCAGTAGGTGAAAGTTGAACCACTTTGTTAAGTAGATCAATTGTACACAGATGAGAAGCTTCGCCATCAGAGTCAACCGCATTAGCAATGTTCGTAGTGGATGGTATCTGTCTGCCTGATGTTCAACGTATCTCACTGGCAGCAGTTTGCATCTGTGAGACCTCATTGAATGCCGTCATCAGGATGAGTAGCCGTTGGGGGCAACACGATCAATGAGCCGTTACCGAGCCAAGCAAAGCGTCAACATCCATTGGCAGTGCTGATGGAAGTGTCAGACAGATATCTAACACGCATTCCTCTGCATCGCAGAACAGCTAAGATGCAATCTTGCCAGATTGGTCTGAACAAAAGGAACCATGTGGTAGTCAGATCTCTTAAACGAGCCAAGCCAAGAATCTGTGTTATTCGGTCTCGGTACTGCATCGCCAGAAGAGTATTTTCCATGGTAATCTGGGTACTGCTGGTGACTGGTCTTGCCATATCGGAGCAGAAGAAATAAAAATAGTATTCCTGCTACAAGTCCCAAGATGAGAGGCAGGCCGCCGAACACAAAGTGCACAAAATTTGTAAAAATGCCTAAGACTGCTTCAACGGGTGCTAACAGTCCCGAAAAAAACTGCCTTAAATACATGTACAATACCACTGGTATCAGACATGTTTAAGATACAACCAACATTTCTACAAAATGTATTGGACAGTTCGTTGATAATAGGGCATGTATCTCCGCGGAGGACCTTGCAACTTGCAGATCATACGTCTCTCTGGACGAGGTCAGTGGCACGTTTTTTTGTAAAAGAGTGGCTTTTATTCTGCTTAAAGTATCAATTCGTATAGAAGAGATGTTCAGTGAGGGCCATAGCGGTGACTCCCCGTCTGTCTTGCTTTTAGGAAACAATACTTGCATACAACAAGTGACCCTGGCTGACACACTAACTAGATAGGCTTTTCCTGGCATCACTCCACAACAGCTGTGATCATTCAACATTATGTAGCTACCATTGGATAGCTGCCTAAAAACTGGATCCATCACTGCGGCCGGAGAACCCTGCAGGTGGCAAGAAAGGTTATTTGAAGAACCCTCACAGGCTCCGTGTAAATTAACACCTTGACACAAAAGTGTACCGTTTAGTGAATGTTTGTGTTAAGATTAGTCCTCAGGATCGGTTTGTTGATAGGTAAGCCCACCTCTGAATCTAGCCAACACCTGGATAGCCGTTATAGCACAGAGTGTTGACAGGATTGAGTGAGGGGAAAAATAAGGAAGAACAAGGAAGGAAAGGATGGGGACAGCAGGGAGGGAGATCTGGAAGACATAAACAAACACAGGCATAAGACTAAACCCCTACACAGTAAATGGGCAACTGTATATCACTGTTACTATGAGTATTCGTACCTGTAAAAGAAAAGATAAAGCCTTGAGGATGTGAAGAGGTACGTAGGGTTGGATATGCAGTAACTATATGGATACAGAAGAGATATATAAGTGATACATACTCCAGGGGAACATATAATACAATGCTTGGTATGACAAGTCAGTTCCTACCCTAAGCACCTACCTATAGAAGACTCCACTAAACGTCACAGGGGTAGAGTGTACTCCACACCTCCTAATCCCCTGTTAATAGAGAAGCCAAAGAACAAGTTACACATATGTACATATATATACTCCGTGGTACCCTTTCACACAAGTATTTGTTATGTCTCAAAAGCTCATCTGAAGATTCCAAAGTGTTATCCCCCAACTAATGCCTCTTAGCTGGGTTCCAGGAATAGTCTTATGTTCAACAAGACACAAGCACCCCAAAAGGAGTAACTATCCACTGTTCGATAGTTACAACAGAAATCACCGCCGTTGGCCGACAATGCCAACCGGGACAAATCCAAAGCAAAATACCCAAGCAAAACACCAAAACTAAACACAGTCTCAGGATACGCCTTAATCGCAGGAGGTGGATAAGAATCAAACCGCCGCTGAAGGAAGCACACAGCGTCGCGGTAAACACCCTCTTACCACACCATCGGGACAGGAACTCCGTGGATGATCAAGGCTGCAGGTCCGGAATCACCGACAACTTGCTCCGGCCGCCATTCCCTTCTTATCGCATCACGGAAGTGTGATGCGCCGCAAAGGACGCTGGGAGTTGTAGTCTTTTCGCGGAGGATGCCGGGAATTGTAGTTCGCGGCACCTCCGCGATCGTAATAGTTTGCAATTATTACCACTAACAAATATCTCCTTTCTCCCACTCCAACATGTGTGTGTGTGTATGGTAATTCCCAGGTCGACAATGTATTCTTTACCCAACCTTTCATACAGGCCTGCTGGTATGTGTTTTAAGCAATACTGAAACTGGAAAATCATCACTGGTGTCGTGATGGTGCCATGTATTATCCATTCTATGGCTGGTTTTTCATAAACGGTTAATGGTAATCTTTCCAGTTTTTCTATGCTCAGCACCGTATAGTCTGCTCCCTTCTGTGCCAAAGAGATTTGTTTATCTGTAAGGTAAAATGCAGAAAACAATGACATGGTGTTGATTAGACGCCATGGCACGTAGCCTGAACAGAGATTTTGTAATGTCCAGCCTAGCAGCATTATAGAACGCAATTGAGACTGGCCATGTTGTAACATGAGCAAGTCCTGTTCCATTTTGTCCATGGCAGAGGATACTAGGCAGTCGAAAGAATAAATTCTGGATGACAGTTAACCCATTGTCCACTATAGAGAGAGCTTTCTCTAAATTAATACGATCAATTTCTCATATTTTTTCTGCAGTTTCCATGTGCGTGACTTTCCATGCTTCATTATAAGCAGCGTATATGAAACGTTTATGACGTGATTTACGAGGTGCTAGTAAGAAATCTCTTAAATGAACGCCATCTTTAACCGCATCATTGCTACAGCACGTTCCCGTGCTGTGCTGCAATTTTAAAAATCCCTTGTTATGTGACAAGGTCAACTCGTCATAAGCACAGCGCAGGTAACACCCATGATGAGTTGACCTTGTCACAAGCATCGAAAGGGTTAAGTAAAGTTAAGTGTTGTTTAATTTCTGGAAGTGTGGATTACTGTAGCCACTCAAGGCATAGTTTTCCTACACTATATGTTGTACTATCTCTGGATGTTGTCTCTGGGCATATCTTGGATCTGGCCTGGTTACTGTGAGCCCTTGTGTCTTTTTCAGGAATCTATCTTGACAGTTATTCATGTCTGTAGGACAGATTAACCATTGTTTCCTATCAGGATTAGCTCTGTTTTGTTGTAAAATATATTTTACGTCTACCTCCTCATCTGTAGTTCTATTACTATCAGGTGTGGGCCTAGGTATGGACGGTTTGTTTAAATCCTTTATCTTAGCTATGCCGAGGCAAGATGTTTGATGAACAGTGTCATTTAAGAACATTATTTGTTCTGGAATGATGCAGGCTCTAAATAAGGCTTCTAAACCTTGCACCTGCTAGTCTTTTGCGCCCCAGACAGTTTTTGTCTCAATGTTGTCTTTCCAAAAGTCAAAACCTTATGTAGACAGCTGAGCATAAAAGGTCGCAGACTAAATTTGCTTAGTGTTAGTCATCATACTTTTCATTCCTGTCTTATTTATATTTTTAAAGTAAAACATTTCTGGATTTGTGACATTAAAGCCTGAAAAGTAGGGACATTTCTCATAAAATGTCTTTGAGCTACCCTTTGGTGGCGTTGGACAATGTTCCCATTGATTATAAGAAAAAACATTTCTAGGGTTTGCAGATTTGTGCAAATAATGATGACCATAATGTTTAAAACAAAAAATGTGTTCATAATCTGATGAACCTTCTAAGTATTCATGTTTTGTAAATTTTGCTGACATTTCTAAGTCTGCCATCATGTTATTAACAGTTTCAAAGTCCCAATCATCAGAAAATGTGCTGGGTGAAACAAAGTCACTCAAAGAAACCTTAAATTGGTGTAGAATCTTCAACAGCTCCACCGGGCCAAAAATATCTTAATCAGTTGTGTCCCATGCTATACCAAATAGTACAAAAAGGGGGACCCCCTCTGGAAATTACTTTCAGGTCAGGGAGTAGAGGGGAGAACAAATACCAAAACAACAGAAAAGGCTCCCTCTTGACCTATAATTACTTATATCATACACCAACAATATCTACACAAAATGTAAATTTTTTCTCATTTTATTTCATTTTGCAGTAAAAAAGTATTTTTTCCCTTTTTTCTTTATATCATATTTTTCAAGTACAACAATTATAAAAATATATACATTCTGCACAAAGGCTTCAGGAAAAACATTCAGCAACACAGTGAAGTTATGAATATATGTCCTTAATTCTTCAAATTCATGTAGAACACAAAATCAATTAAATGTGCTCAACCAGGTAAAGAGCCACACATACAACACATACATACTTTCTAAACATCCATCCCATCACAAAAATAACAAAAAAAAAAGGTTTCCTATATCGTTAATCTGTAGTCCAATTAATGACCAAAGTCATTTATATTTGAAAGGAAGAAGAAGGGTCGACGCGTTTCGGTGGCAAAACCGCATTAGGGACCACCTTCATCAGGACTACACAGAGACAATACGATATAGGATGTCTAAACCTGGGGTGCGGATCGGAAACAAAATGCACAAAAAGAAATAATTTACAAGTATGCCCTATAATACATAGTCTATTTCTAATTTACATATGAGACAACAGCATGGACCACCACACACACTCAAAATTCATCCAACTTGACACCACTAAGTGAAACCTTATAGCCCATAAGACACAGTTTGATACCCAATGGCAAAAAGAAGAAAGAAAGATCATTTCTGTATTACAAATAGTGCTGACGTCACATAGCAGGATAAGAGGACCTAATCAATAAGTACCTTTCTAAGACACGTGCGAGCTTATGGAGATGCTCCTACTGGATTTCACATACTTTAGCACGATCTAATGTAAGGAGGACGTGAAAATTCCTTATCCTTTCTGTGTTTAATCAGATCCTCAAAATTTTACTATTTATGGGGTAAACATGGTCACTAATGGTTACCTGGAGGTTTGTTGAGGTCCGCGGAGCCAGATTAATATTTCTTTTTTTAATAGTGGATAAGGCAGCTGTATGCTGAAACGTATAACAATGACAACGATTGCTGTTCAGCCCTGATCACATTATAGTACATACAGAAGCTATTAGCCTGCCAAAGAAAAAACGTTTTACCTGTAGGGTATACAAGAGAGTAGAACGCAGCAGAGAACGACCTATTGCAATCTCTAAAATTGGCTTATTCTTCATTAAAGGTGTGGAGGGGACGCCACATCTACAATAGAGTAATTGAAGGTACATGACATACACATCCTTTCAAAATAGATGAAAGAGCCATTGTTTAAGATACATATCGGCCTCCTTACTTTTAAGTGTTTTTTATAGTTGCCGTATAGATGTCACCCAGTCACCATAGAGCGGTGTCTCTTAGTAATGCAGATGCCTAAAACGAGAACATTTGTAAAGTATATAAGGGGGCAACTAACTCTTGTGAGACTGCTGCAACAAAATTAAGAAGAATCCTCCAATCCCTACTGCACCGAATTTCTGCATGTCAGATATGGTTATTTGTACAAGTACATTGCATTTGTTAAAATAGACATGTTGCAGGAATACCGGGATGAAAGAATAACAGCCAGCGTTTCCTTGACTGTCTTTTCACTAACCAATGTCACAAAACATTTGGGAACAACATGTTCAATGTGTATCGTAGTGCAAGAGTGCAGGGCTTACATTCAAACGTGTGCGCTCTACCTAGCCCAAAATTAATTGCACACACGTTTAAATTGAAGTGTTCCTACCCTTTGCAAGGCGGCACAACGGTAAATGCCTCCCACAAATATCCGGCATCTGTTCTGACAAATAGTCGACCTAGACCCCAGCATTCACTTACGTTTTGCACGGTGCAGAGGTCCTAGTCCCCATCACAAGCTGCCTCCTCCGTCGTCCGCAGTTCCCTTCATACTAAAAAGTAGGTAGCGAGCCTCCCCCTTAAATATCCCGCGGAAGGTCAGTAACACGCTGCAGCTGTGGAAACTGCGAGTAGTCAGTTCCACGTCATAGAGAATTGCCCCAAGTCAAAACGCTGAAAATAGAAAACGGACCAACCTGGTGCCGCCATCTTAAAGTGATGTCAGCAAAGTACTAAAGCGCTAAAAGTCTATTATTTGGGCCTCTATTTATCAAGGCAATACTTAAATGCAGTTACCCATTGAGTAAGTATCACTTGCCCGAGCCCATAGATTACAAAAAATCGGCAAGTAGCTAGTATTCACAGTGATGACTTGAATTAGATTAGATTACATCTAATAAGCACTGATAATAGAAAGCGGACTGACCTGGTGCCGCCATCTTAAAGTGGTGTCGGCAAAGTAATAAAGCACTAAAAACTATTATTTAGGCCTCTAATAAACCAGCACAATACTCGAACGCAATTACCCAATGAGTAAGCGTCACTTGCCCGAGCCCATAGATTACAAAAAATAGGCGAAACGGACACACAGCCAGTACACACAGTATCGATGTAAAAATAGATTTGATGATATATTGTCAGTCAGTTACCAAATACTTACACAATATACACCAGTGGCGCAATATAGTTGTTACCTAATAGTTTTCAAGACTAATTTTTAAATCAAGGGAGATGGAAAAGGGAACTTATATTTATTGGTTTCTCAAAAATTGTATATCTGTCTAAAAGTCAGTAGTGATGTGTAACACCCAACTAACTATTCATAGATATTAACAGTAAGGCCATAGGTGTTCTACAAGAGAGTAATAGTCACACATCTAAATTACAACACGACGCAGATATGGGCATAGATTGACCACACAGTACCCAATTTTCTGCCAAATTTTTACCGGAAAAGTATTACATGGCCCTTGTAATTTAAGTTGTTAGTAATTACCAAGGATTAGTAATAATCCACTGGATTTCCTCATTCAGTCCCTGCTTTACAGAGTCGAGGAAAAAATCCAGAAACACTCGTTTGCGTGAGATGTCCATGGGAGTACCAACACTATCCTTTACCTTTTCCAAAATGCACCACCGAACATCGTTTTCCGAGTGACCTTTTCGTGGAAGTGTCTAACAAGAGGTGCTTCCATGCGATTGTTTCGAATTCCAGATTTGTGTTCGCTCAGGCGGACACGGAATTCACGTCCTGTTTCTCCAATATACACCATATTGCAGGGGCAAGAAATGCAATAAATTACATTTTTGCTCCGACAATTGGTGAAATCCTTGAGTTCAATCTGTTTATCTTTATGTACAAAACAATCAGTAACATGGGGTGTATCACATACTTGGCAGCCGCCACATCTGTGATTTCCCAAAACAGGTGATAATCCTGTGATGGTACTTTGCCTCATCTTATTAGCACTTTCAACTCTGGTGTGGACCAAAATATCGCGTAGGTTGCGATTCCTGCGGAATGCTACCAAAGGTGATTCTAAATTGGGCTCCTCATCTCCTATATTCAATATCCTCCAATTTCACTGGATGATATTCTTTAGTTTGAAATTGAACGGAGAATGATTCACCACACAGACCACTTGGTCTTTCTTAGCACGTTGATTACCTTCTAGTAGGGCATCTCTATTATAATATTTAGCCCTCTTATAGGCATGACGGACTAGACGATTCGGATAACCTCTGATTAGCAGCCTTAATTTAAGGGCATCCCCATGTCTGTGAAATTCGGACATAGTACTACAGTTTCTTCGGATACGAAGAAATCCTCCAAAGGGAATTGAGTCTTTTTGTATAGAGGGATGGTAGCTTTGATATTGGAGAATTTTATTTTTAGCTGTAGGTTTACGGAACAGACTTACCTCCAGAACTGAATTAGTCCCAGATATGCAAATATCCAAGAATTCCACACTTTGCGGGCTGCTATTGGCAGTGAAGGTTAAATTACTGTCGCTGGCATTAAGCCATAACAGATATTCTTTTAAGGAATCCTCGTCGCCTCTCCAAATCAGAAAAATATCATCGATGAAGCGCCTCCATGTAACAACATTATCGAAAGATGGAGCCACTTCATTAAAGATATTTCTACTCTCCCACTCCCCCATGTAGATATTCGCTACACTGGGGGCACACGAAGCCCCCATGCTAGTGCCCTTTATTTGTTGGAAGAGCGCCCCATTGAATTAGAAAAAGTTGTTAAATAAAACAACTTCCAGGCATTCTAGTATAAACCCATCAGGTCTATCACCTGGAGTCCTGGAGAGAAGGTCGGCTACTGACTGTAACGCTTGACATTGAGGGATGTTAGTGTATAACGCCTCAATATCAAGCGTCACCAATATCTCAGTCTGAGGATTGAATGCCATACCTTCCAATTTCGAGATGATGTCACCAGTATCACGAATAAAGGAGGTATAAGTACGGGTTAGTGGACATAGAAAGGAATCAACAAATTTTGAGAGTGGCTCGGTGCTGGAGCCAATATTGGAAATTATTGGCCGCATAGGAGGGTCAGTCACACATTTTTGAGTTTTTGGGAGTCCATAGAGGGCTGGGGTTACAGGACAGGATTTATTGAGAAAATTGAACTCCCGTTGACAGATATCACCTCTTTCCAGAGCCTTGCTAGTTATATCCTCAATAGTCCGTTTATGTTTCGTAAGGTCCCTTGGGTGTGCTTTTCTATAATGGTGGGTCACTAATAACATGTTGTTAATCTTTTTTTCGTAATCCACCTTGTCAAGAACAGGTATAGGAACGACTGTGATGTTTACTATTGACAGGTCTGTTTGCTCACGATGAGATGATTTCTGAGGTTTCAGGAGCAAGTTGATGTTCTTACTTACTGTGTCCATTTTACTATATTTTCCATCTATCAGCTTCCCCAAACCTAAAAACAGGAATGAGCCAAAGTAGGAGAAAAAGTACACCTAGCACAATCCAAAATTCAACCCATGATGAAACCAGATATGTATGTTCAAGTTTATGAAAGAGTTCTGTTGCTTTTTCTTTAAAAGTTTTATTTGCTGGTGCCGTTTTGGGCTCACTGGGATCCTCAGAAAACGTACCAAAGTTGATGAAATAGCCAGAGGCAGTTCTGACAATTGTTGGAATTGCATCTGGATTATTTGAAATCGCTGGAGCTGCTTGATCTTTTGTCATATTTGTGTACTCAGATGTTACATCATGGTAGACAGGTGTTTCTTGATAAACTGTTATTTGGGTTTCAAGAGGCACACGTTCCATGGCTTTGTTGCATAGTCCTTCTTTTCTTACTGCAGGTTTATCAAAGGTGATGAGTCTTTCAGTTTGAACCTATTGTATTGTAGCAAGATTTGGTCTTCTGCTACTTCTTTGGAGTCCACTAATTATTATCGGCCACATGATGTGGTTTGACCAGGTCGATGGACACAACTCTGTTCTCCTTTCTTCCAGCAAGGGGCGACAGTAACACTGATCTTGTTCCGTGGATTGCTAAGACAGGTACTGGTTTTCTGTAAGAAGGCCCAAATTCCTTCTTGTCCACGATCTTTTCTCTGACTAGATCCCCAATCTTTGGAATCCAGACAGGTCTTGCTGGGACAGGTGGTTTTTCTTCAGTGGTCGTTGGCTTCAGTTGTGTGTTGCTCAGACTTTTTCTTGTTTCATTTAAGTCCTGCAAAACAGCCAAACGGTCTTTGATATCAAAGGGTTTTTGTTCTACCACTGAAGTGTGACGATCGAGGTCTTCAATAATCTTTCTAGTACCAAAAAGTATTTTATATGGAGGGATTCCACCTATAGAATGTCTTGGCATATTATTAAGAATACTTTGGACACTTATTAGATGCTTAACCCACCCGTCACCCGAGCCTCATACCCTGGCTGTTATAAATTGCTTTATGTCTTGGTTTTTTCTTTCCACTATCACATTTCCCTCAGGATGGAATGAACTTGAGTACCGCAAAGCAACGCCCAAACTGGCCATGGCCTCCTTGCAAGCTCGAGAACTAAACGCAGGACCCTGGTCAGAATGTAGCTTGCCAATTGCATATGTGCCGATAAAGACTCGCAAATCTTTTATAACAGTTCGGGCGTCAGCCGAGCGCTGAGGCCACATACAAATGAATCTGTCCTAATAGTTGTGGGACCGCATTTGTCCATGGTGACGTCTGCGTGTAGAAAGTCTAATGCTGTCTAACAAAGGTATTTGAACTGGGCTGGCTACACCGTGGTCATGTATCTGGTGGCTTTCAAAGCTATGATCTCTGTAACAGACATCGCAGTTAATTCCGAATTCGTAAATGTGGGCATTCATCCCTGGCCACCAGTACATCTCTTTTAATTCCACTAAAGATTTTGAGATCCCTTGATGTGTCAGACCCTCTCCCATATGTGCTTCTTGTATCAAAGCACCTCTACGTTTCCTGTTTGGAATTACTCTGTCCCCCACTCCAGGGATTCGAGCAAAGGGAATGCAGTTTGCATCAATTATGTATGAATATTTGAGTGGATAGTTTAGGGGTAACGTTGCACCACTGCCTTTGCTAGTGGCAATGGCAGCAAGCTTTGTTTCACCGTCTATTTTTGTTTTTGAACGAGTGATTGCAGCTACGGAAGCTGTTTGCACAGCTGCCTTTGCGGCTTCATCAGCCAATGAATTCTCTGCAACGTGAACGCCATCACGTTGAAGACTCAGTGTATGGATCACGTGAGTCTTTTTCTAGTTCTTTCTGTAATAGAACTACTTGTTCCCAAAGCAATTTATGTTTGATTGTGCTACCTTTTGCGTCTTTGAAACCGTTTTGAACCCAGCAAGTATTCATTGTAAGACTGGACTCAGTAATACGAATCGCACACTATGAGTGTGGGGAATTCGCGATCGGTATTTTCAAGCGCCACCTTCAATGCCTGTAGTTCAGCTCGCTGAGCTGTACAGTCTCCCGGTGATTGAGTTTTTGTGACTATTGGTCGGGATTTACCATCGCACCAGCGACCTTTAGCAATCGCACACGCAGCACTATAGGCTTGTTTGCCCCCAATCACGGGCTGTGCTGATCCGTCCGTATAAATTATACATTCGTAATGTTCTAGAGGTAGAATCTCAGTAGGCAGAGGACCTTCTTGTTTTTATTGTAGAAATTCTTGAGTTTTCAAGTAGGGGTCAAAAACGCATATAACGTCTGTTGCAGAAAGAGAATGAACCCACTGTATCCATCTCGGAAGTAAAACTTTAGCATTCGGAATTCTTGCTTTTGTTACTGCCTCTAAGGCAGGTACAGGTGTAACGATCATTATGCGTTTACCCTGCGCGAGGGCTCTCTCCTTTGCAGCTGCTGTCAGAATTTTCTCAGTTGAAGTGAATTTCATTTCAGCTTGTGTGTACAAGTGTGATTTGTAAGCTATTGGTACCTTTTCACCTTCATTAAAGGTTAGGTAAGTGAATCCGCATCTCCCTGGGATTATTCGGATTACAAGGTTGCGCACGTTGTCGCGTGTTTGTAACTGTGTATTTGCTAACATATCTGTTTGCACTGAACACAAAAATTCTGTGTGTTTTTGAGTCCAATTTGTTGATTCGAAATCAGGTCTGATTAATTCGTAGAGAGGTTTAACCCTTTCTGCATAATTTAGAACAAAAGTTCTTCCAAAATTCAGGAAACATAGAATTGACTGTAAGTTTTTCCGTGTTTTTGTAGGTTGGAGCAGCGCACATTTCTCTAGAAAGTTTGCTGCCCGGCTTCTTCCCTTCACTTGAAAGTTCGCATCCTAAGAATAGGACGTTGAGATGGGCAATTTGTGATTTCTTAAAATTTTATTTGAAGCCTTCTGAAGCGAACCCAAGTATTTTGGTGTTCACTCTTTTCAAGTGCTCATCCAAGTCATCGTTTGTAAGATAGATGTCATCAACAAAAGATAATGCCTCATAATCATACATTTGTAGTAACTCTGTTACTCTGGCTGAAAATAACCCTGGACTATTCTTGAATCCCTGGGGGAGACGGCAAAATTGACGCTGTGTCCACATGATTGAGAAAGCGGCCAAGTTCCTGCTTTCAGGTGCAATGTTTTGACTAAAGAAACCGGTAGAAATATCTAACGTGGTTTTATATTTTTTGTGCACGATGTTATTCATCAGTGCTGCACTGTGTGCATTTTGTACTGCAAACATTTTGCAACAAGAGCTTGAATGTCTGTAGTCCAAAACTAGACGATACGTATTGTCTGGCTTGGAAACAGGAAACAAAGGATTGTTCATGGACGAGGTGCATGTTCCAATCCCCCCTTGGTATTCAAGTTGATCTAAGATCTCCTTGATCTGTTTTTTGGCTTCCTGTTTAACAGGATATAGCCTTTGCATTGTTGGTTGAGTTTTCAACTGGATTTTATGATGAGGAGAATCCTCATCCCATCCCACATGATTTTTATATAATGCTGGAGCCTGGGCTACAGCCCATTTTCTGGCATAGGTGTATTTTTTATGAATCGGAATATGATTTGAGAAGGCTGGCATAATGATGTCTTCGCCACGTGGGCACTCCCTGACAAATTGAGGTGGCCAGTCTTTTTCAGCTAGAAGAATATCATAACCCTTACTGAGCTTCTCCCAAAGGAGTGCTTTTATTTTCCTAATTATGTCCCCCTCCATCAGGAGTGTTACTTCATATAACTTATGGGGTAAACTAACCCTGGTGTCGGCAGTTTCAACTTCATTCATTCAAGTCCACTGTCTCCAGATGATCCTTCAGGATCTTGTGAGCTATGGTTACCTCTGCTGCGCTGTCTAGCATTGTCTGGGCCCACTCCCCGTTCTTGAGGTATGTCCTCAAGATCCTCAGCATATCTGATTTTTAGACTTGCTACCTTCTTCTTGGTGAATTGAGTTTTCTTATTTTTTGGAACGTGCTGATCGTCTTTGGACTTCACATGTTCTTCCTTTGGTTCTGATCGTCCTCTTCTTTTGGATTTCTGTGAGGAAGTCTGAAAGGTACGAGAGGAACGTGTATCAGTATCTTGATATCTATCAGGTTTTCTCAAATTATCCCTATTTCTGAGGTTATACCTCTTTTCAGAGGGCTCCTGTTGAGGAGACCTTCCTCTGGACTGAGAACGCTTCTCTTTAGGATTTGTCTGATTTGAGTTTTCCCACTTCTTTTTAGGAGTAGTGAGATTATTTTTAATAAAGACCTTTTCAGGATTCTCTGTGAGTTGGGGTTTTACTGGTTTCCCACCCAAACTATCTTTACCTAGTTCTTCATAGGATTTTTCAATAGTTCTTGCAAGTTCATACGATTGCTCAGTTACATCCATTTCTTTTAGCTTTTGGTAGATTGCCACAGATGCTGCTTCACCTTTAATGTTAGCTAATAATATAGCTGAGACCTGTTTGAAATCTTTTAGTAACTTTATACCAAGATTTAAGGCAGGTTCTGGTCCATATTCATTTTGAATCTGTCTTAGGACATCTGGTATCACCGCCATAGTTGGAACACCATGTGTTTTTGTGTAGATTGAAGCAAAGACTGTACCCCAAGTGTCACAGTCCTCCATGTGCGGTGCAATCCCCATTGGTAAACATATTGTTAGAATTCTGTGTTTCTCATGTGGTGTACTATCGGGAAATACTTCCTCAATTTTTGTAATTTTCTGAGCTAACCAGAACGGAATTTGTTCCCTTTTCGTGGGTAATTTACCAATGACTGATTGTATAGTCTGTGGTGTAATTTTGTATGTGTTCCGCTGGTGAGGGGTTTGCTGTGGAATTCTTGCAGTAGGTTGGACTGCTAAAGTCTGCATGACATATTGAAGTAATTGTCTATGTATTTTAATTAACTGTTTCAGCTGAACTAACAGTTCTGGATCTGTCATTCTTTCAATGCCAGGATGTGGTGTATAGCTTGCTAGTACCGGCCATGTTGCTCCTGGTCTACCTAGTGGGCCGAGCCTGGTAATGTGATTTTGATATTGTGGCGCCTTTAAACCAGTGCTGATGCTCTTGGTAAGTTAACCCCTTCCATGCTCATGACGGAACGGCTCCGTCATGAGCGTCGGTTGAGCTGTGCTCATGACGGAACCGTTCCGTCATGAGCAGATAGGCTCATTAGAACCTTCAGCACAGCGCGAGAATTCGCGCCGCGCTGAAGGGGTTAATTGAATTTCAATGTTCTCGAAAGGAATGTATTCCACTGGAGGTTCCTCCACTTTGTAGTAGTGGACCTCATGTGTTACTGGATTTGCTGCAGGAAACAGAATCCATGAATAGAATACCTCTGTCTGTCGATATTCATGTGCCTCTATAGCAAAGATTACTTTACCACCTCTCGATGATACTCCATTATTTATAAGTTTGTAAGGTATGGTTTTCCTTACATTTGCCGGGATGATTATAACACCCGGGTAATTTTCACTAAAACCTGTAGTGTATAGGTTTTGTTTGATTGCTGCTGCTGCAGCAGCTCTTTCCTCGTCACTATCCGTCATTTTGTTGATTGAAAGTTTGCAGAGCAAGTTTCAAGGAACCAAAGATTAGGTGCACAATATTTTTGGAACACTGTATCCTTCAATGTTGAACAAACCAAAAACTAATATATAAGATTTTATGTCCTACTCCGTTTATGGCGGATATTTGCCTTTTACCCACTCCAGACGTCTATTGGAGTATTTTACGGGAAAAAAGGGGTCTGTGTGAAAACCACGACTGAGTTACTCTAGTATCTAGCATTAAATTTGTGCCTTACCAAACGTTGGGCGCCATGTAGTTTAGTTCCTATATTCCCAATAGGCTCTGCGGATTGGAATAATATATCCTATAGATGTGACACAGGACTTATGTCTACTAGGTCTCTATCGAATATATTAGACTTAATTGTGAGTGCCAGCTAGCTCAGAGGTCACTAGAACGTTCTCAAATAAACAAGAAGGTATTAGTTTCTGACAACCGCATAAACATGACAACTTTGTTTCCCAAGATAAAGTGTATCTCTAGAGTCGTGGAAACAATAGATAGATATTTCACTCAGTCAATCGTGCATGCTTCGTTTCACCAGAGGGGCAGAGAAATGGAGAGAAGGGCGTTTTCAATAAAAGATACTTTATTGAACAGTCTTCTTTCTCATGCAAAAGAAATGAACTGTTACAATCGTAATACTGGCTGCAAAGTATAATGCATACAGTGCGAGGAGTATTATAAAATAATACTGTAAAAGCACGGTATGGTTTCCCAGCCATATAAAATAGCATACATAAATAACAATGACTAAAAAGTACTCAACTGTTGCTTCTAAACTACACATACCCCGATGTACCTAACCTAGGTCTAGTACGAGGGAAGAAGTAAGTGAGGTGTAGCTTCTTTGCCAAGAATTTGACGTAAGGTTGGACATAATAACGTCATCAAAGAGTGTCAGTTCTTTGAAAACTCCTTGAGTTCTTGGACAAATCAATATTCAAGCAAGGGGAAGTCCCTAGCTGCTGAAGGCGAGTTTTTTCAAGAAATCGTTGTGGATTTTCGGAACTTATCCATTCACACCACCAAAACCCAAGCAGTTATAAAATCACCAAGCACTGTCCTTGCAGCACCCTAATCATCCAGCGACTACCCATGTACTTATGCAATGACCCAGTCACTAACACATGCACTGCTGTAATCCCTTGAGGACTACGTATGCAGTCCAATTATCTCCCTGGTACTACTTATGTAGTCCTCCAATCACCCAGCCAGTCGTATGTCCTTATCCAATCACTGCACCAAAACCCAAGCACTTATAAATTCAGAATGCACTCTCCTCGCAGTACTCTAATCATCCAGTCACTACCCATGCAGTCATGCAATGATCCAGGCACTAACGTATGCACTGGTACAATCCCTGTATACTACCCATACAGTCCTCTAACAGCCTACACACTTCTCATTCGCTCCTTCAATTTCCCTGGTAATACCCATGCAGTTCAGCTGCACTCCTCCAGTCACTCAGCCACTTCTATGTACTAATCCAAACACTCTGCCAATACCCAAGCACTTATAACTTCACTCGGGCACTCTCCTTGCAGTATTCCAATGTTTCAGTCAGTAGCTGTGCACTCATGCAATGATCCAGGCACTAACGGATCAATACTACAATCCCCTATGCACTACCCATACAATCCTCTAACCACTTATACACTTCTTATTTGCTCCTTCAATTCCCCAGGTAGTACCGATGCCGCCCCGCAATCACACTGTCACTCCCAGGGTACTCCTCCAGTCACCCAGCTACTACCATGTACTAATCCAAACAACTATAACACCTATAGTGGTCAAAGACTGACAGGGGGATTGCTGGAGTGCATAGGTAGATGTCAGAGGATTGTGGCACTACATCTGTTAGTGCCTGGGTCATTCCATAAGTACATGGTTGGTGACTGGATGATTAGAGTCCTGCAAAAAGAGTACATGGAGAATGTATAAGTGCTATGGTATTACAGCAGTGATTGGATAAGTACACGGTGCTGACAAGGTGATTGGAAAGGTGCTCATGGAGTAACAGGGGGAATGCTGGAGTGCATAGGTACTGCTCTGGCGATTGTAGCAGTGAATGCATTAGTGCCTTGGACATTGCAAGAGTGCATGTGTACTTACAAATTCACCATGCACTCTCCTTGCAGCACTCTAATCATCCGGTTACTACCCATGTACTTATGCAATGCCCAGGTACTGACTCATGCACTGCTACAATCCTAAGAGCACTACCCATGCCATCCAGCAATCCCCCTGTCACTCCCTGTGCACTCTTCATGCAATGGCCTAGGCACTAATACATTCACTGCTACAATCCCCAGAGCAGTACCTATACACTCCAGCATTCCCTTGTCACTCTGTGCGCACTCTTCTAATCACCCTGTCAGCACTGTATACTTATCCAATCACTGTACCAAATACCCAAGCACTTATAAATTCACCATGTAGTATCTTTGCAGAACTCTTATCATCCAGTCACTAACCATGTGTTTATGCAATGACCCAGGCACTAACAGATGTAGTGCTATGATCCCCTGAGGACTATCTATGCAGTCCAGTAATCTGCCTGTTATTATCTATGCACTCCCCCAATCACCCAGCCAGCACAATGTACTTACCCAATCAGTCCACCAAAACCCAAGCACTTATAAATTGACCATGTTCTCTCCTTACCGTACTGTAATCATCTAGACACTACCCATGTACTGATGCAGTGGCCCAGGCACTAACATATGCACTGCTACAATCCCCAGAGCACTACCCATGCAGTTCAGCAATCCCTCTGTCACTCCCTGTGCACTATTCCAATCACTCTGTAAGCCCCATATACTTATGTAATTGCTCTGCCAAACCTCCAGCACATATAAATTCACCATGCAGTCTCCTTGCAGCACTCTAATCATCCATTCACTACGCATGTACTCATGCAATGTCAAAGGCACTAATTCATGCAGTGCTGCTAAAATCTCCTGAGCACTACCCATGCAATCTAACACTCCCCCTGTCACTCTCTGAGAACTATTCCAATCACCCTGCCAGCACCATGTCCTTATACCATCACTCTGCCAAAACCCAAGCATTCATAAATTCACAATGAGCTCTCCATGCAGTACTCTAACATCCAGTCACTACCCATGATGTCATGCAATGACCATGCACTAACTCATGCACTTCTACAATCCCCTGAGCACTTCCCATGCCGACCTCTAACCACCTACACACTACTGATCCACTCCTCCTATTACCCAGGGAGTACACATGCACTCCAAAAATCCCTCTGTCACTACCCATGCATTCCTCCAACTACCAAGCCAGCACTATGTACTTATCCAATCACTCTGCAAAAACCCAAGCAGATATAAAATCACCATGCACTGTCCATGCAGCACTCTAATCATCCAGTCACTACCCATGTCCTGAGGCAATGACCCAGTCACTAATACATGCACTGCTACAATTCCCTGAACACTACTGATGCAATCCAACCATCTCATTGTCACTACCCATGCACTCCTCCTATCACCCAGCCACCACCATGTGCTTATCCAATCCCTCTGTCAAAACCCAAGCACTTATAAATTCAACATGCACTCTCCTTGCAGTACTCTGATCATCCAGTCACTACCCATGCACTCATGCAATGACCCAGGCACTAAGTCATGCAGTGGTACAATCATCTGTGCACTGCCCATGCAGTCTTCCAATCACCAAGCCAGCACCATCTACTTATCCAATCACTCCGCCAAAACCCAAGTACTTATAAATTCACCATCCACTCTCCTTGCAGTACTCTCCTCATCTAGTCAGTACCCATGTGCTTATGCAACGACCTAGGCACTAACACATGCACTGCTACAATCCCCTGAGCACTACCCATGAAGTCCAGCCATTGCCCTGTCACTACCCATGCACTCCTCCAATCACCCAGCCAGAACCATGTACTTATTCAATCACCCTGCCAAAAATCCAAGCACAAAAATATCACCATGCACTCCCCTTGTAGCACTTTAATCATCCAGTCACTACTCATGTACTCATGCAATGACCCAGGCATTAACCCATGGTAAATACAGAGGAGGTCATGCTAATCACAGGGGTGCCCCAACGCATAGTGTTCCCTAGTGTATGTAGGTGTTTTCACTGTATTTTAAGTGTCTTTTAGCATAGCACTAGCTCTAGGCCTGGTCAGTCAGAGTCAGTTACTACCAGTACCTGTCAGCAAAAAGTTTGGGGCACAGGAGGACTTTCTGCTCCTCTGTTGGTTCGTTCTGTATATCTCCTGCTTCTTCCTGCATTTTTCTTTGTCTTTCTGGACTTCTGTTGCCTCTCACTGCATTTGTCTTGCTTCTTTCTGCACTTGTCTTCCTCTTTCTTCACATATCCTACTTTTGTAGGCTCAGTTACAAATTAGCATTTAAAAAACCTTTGAAATTCACTGAAATAATCCATATGTTTCAGGGTTGTTATAGTTAGAAATTAGCAATTAAAAAACCTTTGAAATTCATTGGAAAAACTATAGGTTCAGGGACGTTATAGGTAAAAATTTGCATTTAAAAAACCTTAGAAATTGACTGAAAAATCCACAGGTTTCAGGGAGGTTATAGTTAGTTGGGCATTTCACTCATACAAAACCCGAGAAGTTCGGCTGTTATAGTTAGTTCAACTAACTATAACTCGCGCCCTTGTAATGCACTGCTTATGATGTCACATATTACATCATTCATGACATGGTCAGAGACATCACTGATGACATCTCAAATGACATCATCCACGTGATAATCTGATGCACCTTCTTCATACCCTAATATACCCTTTGATACACCCACTCTAAAATACAGACTAACATTTTTGAAACCATAGACACACCAAAACCAGTTAGCACATACCCATTCACTAATTCCTAGGTCTACACCCACATCCATTCATTCACCCATATACAGATATATACACACCACCTCACTTATTCAAACATACACTAACACATATTTGCACTCTTATACAATAACTAATACAAGCACACACTGATCTATTCAGCCACTCTCAAAATCACTCACTCTCACATATAGTCATTTATACACTCCAACATTCACATATACTGCCTTTCACAATGCAGTTACTCACACATGTACCACTGAGGCATCCATTCACTCACCAACACACCCATACACACACACACTCACCCATCTATACAGCCCTTCACAGATGCACGCTTGAACCCATACACCCAGTGAGCCATCCACTCCCACATCTATGCACAGAGTCACACACCCCCACCCACCCACACTGACACTCCGGCACCCATACAGGTACTCGGACAACCTATCAATAACCCAAATAGATCTTCCTTTAGTTACTCACCAACCCATGCAACCACTTACACACCAACTGACAAACTAAACTGTGTGAATGTCTGTATCAATCACTAACCAATGCATTCAGTAAGACACATTTAATCCCTCAGTTATACAGTCAGTCACGCACCTATTAAATCATCCACCCAGACACTCATACACCCACTCATTCTTCAACACACCTGGCATATATGTAAAACATATTTAAACTTTAGAGAAACACACAGTTGTAGGAGAGTAGGGTCTGCTTCCTGTGGTCACCCCCGCTTTTTGCTGTGATTCTCTGGTTTTTCGACTTTAGTGTGGCTGTGGGCCTGCTAATCAGACCCACAGCCCAGCTGTTCTCTCTCTTAATTGATACCATCTACTTTAGGTACATACCCGATTGGTTACTGGGTCACTCTTGATAGCCCCTGTATAGTGTACCATAGGTACCCAGGGCATAGGTCTACCCTAGGCCTACCAGGGGCTGCAGAATGTATTGTGCCACCCCTGGGTTGCCTTCCAAACTGACACCACAGGTCTGTTCAAACAGCCTGGGTAAGGTGGTGTAATCACCCCTTACTTAGATATAGTATACCTATATCTACCTGTATATATAGATATACACCTATAAGCCACTCCTATGGTAGGCCTCGACAATCCTGGAGGCAGAGTGCTTGGTTTTATGTGAGAGGGTACCCTAGCATGAGCTGAGCCCCTCTGCAGCTTTCGGAACCATCTCCTTATAGCTGTTCTATGATATAGCCATACCATACACTCTTAAGTGCATTATAATCCTCGCGGTTAATGCTAACTTTGGTTTGGCTTTATCAAAACATGTTGTGTAAGGAGTCAAACACTTTGGAATACTACCCCCCGGCCAATTCTGGTGGCGGGGGTAGCATTCCACCCTTCTAGAGGGAATAGACATGTATTTTACTGTTTTACTCGGTTAAAGTTAAACAGAGCCTCAGCATCACAAAATGGATGCTGCTGCCACAGACATGAGTCTGAGCTCCTGCTGCTGGATGAATCTCCGGCAGGGGAGGCCTGGACAATAGGTTTCCTGTCCAGGGAGGTGCCAGCACCTCCCCAGACAGGGGTTATGTGTATTGGGGCAGGGAGGGCTGCATTCAGAAAATTCATCTAGACACTGCCTGGGGCACACAAGGTGCTCCATGCTTAGCCCGGTTCAAACTAGTTGATGGGGCACTCCAGCCCCAGCTCTGGCTCGAAACTGGACAAAGGGAAAGGGGTGTAACCACCCCCTTTTCAGGTCCACCCATAGGAGGGACCTAGGCAGGTAATCCAGCCCCCATCCTTAGTATACGTATAGGAGCTATGTCCCCAGGACTTTCGATGATCCTAGAACGAAACTTTGATACAGAACTCTTGGACCTTCGACATTCTATTCTGACTAGAAGACCGAAGACATCTCCCTTGTGGTCAAGGAGTGACCACCCTGTTCAAACAGGCACCAAAAGCAACTTTGCTGGTCTGCAGTTTTAAGGCTCCCACCGGAACCTGAAGACTCTGTGACTCAAGAACTGGACTTCCAAACTTCTTTGACCCCAACCCATAGCCACAGCAAAGCTGAGACCCGTGGTGAACACGAGAGATGTGGAACCAGACATCTTGGACATCCTGCATTTTGCTACCTGCACTCCTTTCCTGAAGCCTCTGTAAGTTGTGCATTGGGGTCCAAGAAGCCCCAGCCCAAGCATCATTTGACCCAAAGCCCAGGCTCCCACACTCCGCTAGTGTCCCGTGGGCCCCGCCTTTACATTTGTGCTTGACACGTCTTCTCAGTTCCTTGCCCGTTGGCTAATGAGCCCCCTGAAGACGCCATCTTGAATCTAACTTGCGATCCTGGTAGTTCTAGGCTTGCACCAGCTTCTCTGCAAAGGAGAAGTGCCACAGACTTTGCTGGTCTGCAACAGAGCCAATCTTGGCATCCTGTGTGGATTGCAGTTGCCGAGGCTTGTTGGGTCCAATCTGAATACCGACACTGCAGTCACCTAGATCCATTGTGGGACAGTTTTAATCCAGCTCCTGGTCATCGTTGATGCCTCCTGGACCTCGTGACTGAAGAGACAAACTCACCTTCTTCACCTTAAAGCACCTGACATCGCCTGGTTCCTTCCTGGTCACTGGCTAGTGACCCAGGCTCTGTCCCCTCTGCTTTCAGGTTCTTCACATCTCCGATCCACCCTTTTATCCACCCGGACATTTTTCTTCTGGTCGTCTGCAGCACTTCTTTGCAGCTCTCCATAGAAAACGACGATAAAACCCGACATCAAAAGACACCTATGCACCCGGCTTCCGTGGGTGAGGTAACACAAGTACTCTGGTAGTCTCAAGGGTATTGGCCCTACTAGTGTCTAAGTCTAAAAGGGTTCGTCCTAGTCCATCTGGAAGTGTCCTTAAAACTGTAACTTTGTAACTTTTACGAACTCCATAGAAAGTCAATTGGAGCCTGCGCCTGTGTTTAGATACTGCACGCGACTCCCGTGGGTCTCCTACTTCTTAACCTTTGGTTGCTTAGTGTAGCCCCAGCGATTCTACAGGCCCTATGCTTGCTTTCTAACTCTCACGTGGTACTTAAACCACTTTCTTAATATATGGTTAGTGAGGCCCCTAGGGCATAACGTATACTGTGCAACTTATTGTGTAATAACTGTGTGACTTGTATTGTATTTTTACCTCTGACCTCATAAAGAGTGCAGAGGGGTTGCTTTTAGATTAAATACATATATATTTGATATATACCTTGTGTGGTGTCCTTTCATTTGGTGTTCAATGGATTATATATGGTAAAACAACTTGCTTAACTCGCCTACTGAAGTCTTAGCCTGAAGACTGCTGGTTCATGCTACCACTAGGATAGCTTTCTATAAGGTTGACTGTTCAACCACCATCAATTGATTAGACTGGTACAAGGTGCCCACTAGAACTAGTGGACATCATGTGCCAGGCTAACTTATCACAGCAGTCACTGGATGTTGTCATCAGAGAAGTCATCAGTGATGCCATTTGAGATGTCATCAGTGATGTCACTGACCATGTCATGAATGATGTAATATATGACGTCATCAGCAGTGCATTGCGTGAGTGTGAGTTATAGTTAGCTGAATTTCTCTGGGTTTGTACGAGTGAAATCTCCAACTAACTATAACGTCCCTGAAACCTATGGTTTTTTCTGTGAATTTCTAAGGTTTTTTAAATGCTAATTTCTAACTATAACGTCCCTGAAATGCATGTGTTTTCAGTGAATTTCAGAGGTTTTTTAAATGCTAATTTCTAACTATAACATCCTTAAAACCTATGTTTTTTTAGTGACTTCAAAGGCTTTTATATGCTAATTTCTAGCTATAATGTAGCAGTTGCAATTGGAGAGTGTTGGAGAAAGGTGAGTGTGGCCTCCAAACAACTCTGTTCCTGTTCTAGGTGAAGGAAGCTTGCACTGCTGTCAGGCTATACCTGTTCTAGGTGAAGGAAGCTTGCACTGTTGCAGCTAGGCTGTACCTGTTCTAGGTGAAGAAAGCTTGCACTGTGTCAGCCAGGCTGTACCTGTTCTAGGTGAAGGAAGCTTGCACTTCTGCTGGGCTGTACCTGTTGTAGGTGAAGGAAGCTTGCTCATCTGCTGCCAGCCTGTACCTTTTCTAGGTGAAGGTGCACTGTTGTAGCCAGGCTGTACCTGTTCTAGGTGAAGGAAGCTTGCACTGCTGCCACACAGCACCTGTTCTAGGTGAAGAAAGTTTGCACTGCTGCTGTCAGGCTGTACCTGTTCTTGGTGAAGGAAGCTTGCACTGTTGCCACACTGCACCTGTTCTAGGTGAACGAAGCTTGCACTGCTGCAGGGCTGTGCCTGTTCTAGGTGAAGGAAACTTGCACTGCTGCCATGCTGCACCTGTACTAGGCAAAGTACGCTTGCATTGCTGCCAGGCTGTACCTGTTCTGGGTGAAGGAAGATTGCACTGCTGCTGCTGGGCTGTACCTGCTCTAAGTGAAGGAAGATTGCACTGCTGCCACGCTGCACCTGTTCTAGGTGAAGGAAGCTTGCACTGCTGCCAGGCTGTACCTGTTCTAGGGGAAGGAAGCTTAGTTATCTGCTGCCAGGCTGTAGCTGTTCTAGGTGAAGAAAGCTTGCACTGTTGCAACCAGGCTGTACCTGTTTTAGGTGAAGGAAGCTTGCACTCCTGCCAGGTTGTACCTGTTCTAAGTGAAAGAAGCTTGCACTGCTGCTGCCGGACTGTACCTGTTCTAGTTGAAGTAAGCTTGCACTTCTGCCGGACTGTACCTGTTCTAGTTGAAGTAAGCTTGCACTTCTGCTGGGATGTACCTGTTCTAGGTGAAGGAAGCTTACACTGCTGCTGCTGGGCTGTATCTGTTCCATGTGAAGGAAGATTACACTGCTGCCAGGCTGTGCCTGTTCTAAGTGAAGGAAGTTTGCACTGCCGCCACGCTGCACCTGTTCTAGGTGAAGGAAGCTTGTACTGCTGCTGCTGGGCTGTATCTGTTCTAGGTGAAGGAAGCCCTGCACTGCTGCCAGTCTGTACTTGTTCTACGTGAATAAAGCGTTTTCATCTGCTGCCAGGCTATACCTGTTTGAGGTGAAGAAAGCTTGCACTGCTCCTGCAAGAATGTACTTGTTCTAGATGCAGGAAGTTTGCACTGCTACTGCTAGACTGTACCTATTACAGGTGAAGCAAGCTAGCTTAGCACACTGTCACATCAGGCCCCGCCCCCTTCCTGCACCAATGTGCAAACGCGCCCCCTGGCATGTTGAAGGTTGTGGGATTAAGTCCCCTTGAATCCCAAGGACCCCTGGGGTCCAACTAGCCCCCCCAGGTACCTCCAGTAAGCGAATACAAAGCCACATTTGGTGTAATTCTGTTCAGCAGTTCGGGCTGTAGCCTTGGCTAAAGTTTCCTATGAAACTTTGATTTTGAGACTTTTATTTTTTGAATTTTTCAGCAACTACTGAAAGGGTTTACACCATTTGAAAAAAAGGTCCCTTTCTGAACCAAGCAAACTTTTTGCCAAATTTGGTGTAATTCCGTTCAGCAGTTCAGGCTGTAACCTCGGCTAAAGTTTTTTATGGAATTTAACATGGAGAAAACACTTTTTGGGATCCCCTTTTTTCTCAGCCCATGCTAGACGAATTGCGCCCAAACTTTCAGGATAGGAGCTGACCTGGATAGACCTTTTTTTGGAGAATTTTGCGAAGATTCGTCAAACAATGCCAAAGTTATTAGCAAATCAAAAAAGCTTTTCCTATAGAAACTAGGTTCTAACTATAACTACCTACTCGCAACCGCCAGTAGGTTATATATATATATATATATATATATATATATCACAACTCAAGGTGCCCCGGAACATGAGAACGCCACTCCGTGAGGAAAGGAACAGTCCTTTATTGTGCAAAAACACGGTCACAGCCCCCATCAATTTTTTGTTCCCAATGCGTTTCATTGCCTCATGCAACTTCTTCTGGGGAGACAGGGAAGACAACCAAAACCCGGTGCAGTACTTCAAACGGCTTATTTCTAATTTGCATTTTTTCCCACAGTGCCACATTTTCTCAGTTTTCCAGTAAACTGGTTGCTGGGATTTGAAGTGCTCCTTTTGATCCCTTTCAATAGGGTCCGATTTGGTAGTCTATAATGTTTTTGTCCCAAATTATATTTATAGAGTTCCTCACCCTCCAGTGGGCTTCGGGGCTGTTTGCGTGTTTTAATTTTTGCAATCCGTCACGCTGTCAGGCTGCTTCAGTAACAGCCTCGTAGACCTGCTTGCTTCTCAGGCGGTGCATTCTCCGCGGCTTGGAGCCTGCCGCGTATTTATCACAACTCAAGGTGCCCCAGAACATGAGAACGCCACTCCGTGAGGAAAGGAACAGTCCTTTATTGTGCAAAAACACGGTCACAGCCCCCATCAATTTTTTGTTCCCAACGCGTTTCATTGCCTCATGCAACTTCTTCTGGGGAGACAGGGAAGACAACCAAAACCCGGTGCAGTACTTCAAACGGCTTATTTCTAATTTGCATTTTTTCCCACAGTGCAACATTTTCTCAGTTTTCCAGTAAACTGGTTGCTTGGAATTGAAGTGCTCCTTTTGATCCCTTTCAATAGTCCGATTTGGTAGTCTATAATGTTTTTGTCCCAAATTATATTTATAATGTTCCTCTCCCTCCAGTGGGCTCCCGGGCTGTTTGCGTGTTTTAATTTTTGCAATCCGTCACGCTGTCAGGCTGCTTCAGTAACAGCCTCGTAGACCTGCTTGCTTCTCAGGCGGTGCACTCTCCGCAGCATGACGGTTTGCAAAAATTAAAACATGCAAAGAGGTTGCTTTTACTCATTTCAGGTTGGCTTGAGTTGGAATTTCACTAATTCAAAGCTGTAATATTGTGCCTGGAGTGATAAATGACTTTTGTAATTTTACAGCTCGGCAAGGACAGCACTGTACTAGTCCTATGCTTAAAGACTTTGCTGTATAAATTACAAAAGACTTTGTCATTTTCTATCTCGGCTTGGATAGCACTGTGCTAATCCTATGCTTAAAAACTTTGATAGAAAAACAGACATTTGAGGTGAGCAGATCTAGAGTGTCGCTGGTGTTGAGAGTGCTCTAACAGGGTCTGCTTTCCACCTAAACTTGAGAACTACCCAGAGTTCTCTCCTTCTTTTTTGCATATATATATATTGCCTCATGAACTCACGACTCAACCGCCACCAGGACGACCAGAAATCAGGACACGGACCACACGGCAGGTAGGAATAAAGTGCTTCTTTTTATTTCTCTATGCAGACATAACACGTTTCGTCCGGTGCTCCCGGACTTGATCACATGACATGTTGTGACCCCCTAAGTGTTTAAATACCATTCCACAGCATAATATGCTCCTCCCCCTCTCTCTCATGGGTATGGAAAACAGACTTTGCTATTTACATTTTACTGCAATATACACAGATTATGTAAAAACATATATATAATCATATAATGAATTGTACGTGTGATGTTATGCATAAAATCATAGGCCAGTGCCTCTATATCCTATATGCATCAAATTGTCACGAATATATGTAAGAACCATAAAACAATGTAAACAATGAAGGGCCAGTGCCCAAATTATCCCTTATTATACTCTACTTTTCATGAGCATAATTGAAGTTGTAATTGTCATGTTTTTCCCTTGATTTAATGCGTGGAACAGATATACTAACATTTACGGGCTAAACCAGAAACCAGTGATAATTAAAAAACAAATTATTCTTAAATGATTAAACAACAATCGTGAGCATTGTTATGCAATTACATAAGATATATTAGAGTTAGCCCCCTGTAGGAAGAGCTCACAGGTCGTTTCTCAATATTTTGATTTATTGCAAGAAGTCAGCTACAGCTGTACAAAGCAGTCGATCAGCATCTTCATTGATTGCCCGACGCGTTTCGGGTACTTGCTTCCCTTTATCAATGGCAAAAAAGTTCAACTCGCACCATGGCGGAAACGCACTTCATGTATCCCTCAGACCGGCCTCAGAGGGCGGAGCCATGAAACACGGCATGCTGGTCCATGTAGTGCGTTACAATAACCTCCTGTGAGTCCATAATGCGTGCAGGCTGTAGTATCAAAATAAATCCTCAGTGGGTTGATGCCATCCCCCATTTAGAGCAGTTAGTGCAGGTGCGTGCAAGTTGTGCGCTTGTAAATAGAGACTCAGCCTATGAAGAATGCTCAGTGGTAGCACGAAACGCGTCGGCCTTTAATCCATGGCGAGGAGCCCCGACAACCTTGCTGCAGCCTGTGTCAATAAAACGCGAAGTTTAATACCTACCTGTGCGTGGATTCCTTGAGAGGGGACAACTCTTGTTGGATTTATTACAGTTTAACCGCCATGAAACGGCTGGCAGAAACTGACATTGTAAACAGGTATGTGAAGCAGGTATCACCACCATTGTAGCGATTACAGACTGCCTGAGGATTTGTGTCTGACGGTCTCTCCATCAGCCGACCATCTGCCCACCATCCTTATGTGGCAGGCAGTCTGGCACGGTCGGATGGCGGTGGGACTGCCACCAACGGCCTGACTATGGCGCTCCCACTGCCACCGTAATGACTAATGAGGCCCATTGTGTCAATATTTCTATCTCTTTGAATAGCAAGGACAATGGACCATAAAGGAGCGTTGGGGTCTCTCCCTTACTGGTTCACGACCTCTTCTCTCCAAGTGATTCCATGACTTCACATTTGCAGCTCTATAGGCAAAAAAAGCGTTTCATAAACCGATTGATTTGATATGGATACTCTTGGTGTTACACCCTCAATTCAAATCTCCTTACAAAGAGTGGCTGACAAAGGCACTTTGCACCCTATGTCCACAGAGTGTAGTGATGCACCTGGCGCCCACAGTCTTGGATGCTCGACTAACGTTCAGCTCTGCTCTGCCCCTCGAGGGGCATCCAGCTCGGGCCGTTTTGGGCTTTCCGATCTATCCTGGCTGTGCGCTTCTCTGTAGTCACCCATCTCCATTTGCAGCTGGTCGCAAGGGCTGCTAGGACAATGGTTAACAAAAAATACTCGCCTTTTAACTTCTTCTTCGTGAATTATCCTTTCTTAAGGTTTATTTAGGGATTCTGTGCTCTGCCATGTAGACCAGAATTGACGCCTTGTCTTGTCATCACTACAGTTAAATGTTGCTTCCTCCAAATATAAGGAAATGCCCTTGCAGACCAATAAATTAAGCATACCCCCCTACGTGTGGTGATAAACATATTTCCAAAGTGTAAACTTAGAGAGGTTTCGAAAAACGTGATCGCCAGGAAAAACTCTATTCATCATTTTTAACAAACCACGTCACTTATAAATCAACGTATCTACTTCTGGGAGAGTGTCTTGATTTAACAAGCTTTTCTATTAAGGGTATTAAGGTCAAATAACGTCATTGACGTCCCCTGTCAGTGTCAGACGAGTGACACGTTTGCAGCAGCGTTAACGTCAATGGTATTAAAGAGAAGTGATTCGGTCTCTCACAAGGACAGGTCACGGTGGGTTAATGCCTAGTTACCGTGGAGCGTTCATTTTCGTGTGACTCATTACAAATGTGAACTTCTTGTCGAATGATTTTGAGTTGCCATGGCATATACAAGTGAGGAAATGTATGAATCACGGACAGAAATATTCTCTCACCTCCCCCACGGTATATCCGGTCATTGGTCGGTGCCCAGCTGAGGTGGACTGTGCTCTGGGGTGGGGGGTGGAGGGGGGGTATCTGATGACTGAACCACCCAAGCAGGAAAATGAATATCGATTTTTCTTAAAACATGGGAAGCAAAACAGCCGGACTGGAAAGCAAAACCGGCCCTGTCAAAGTGCTCGGCCGGCCTCCCTGGTGAGGTTGGGGGTTCGAACTAGCCCTTTGCGGGGCCGGTATTCGGCAGATTTTGTTACAGGGTCGATTTTGCAGCTAAGCTGCAAAAACGGCCCTGCAACAGAAAACGGCCCCCAGGAGCCCGACACCGGCCCCCACCCTTGCGGCGCACCGGGGGATTGCCAGGTGCCCGCAACGGCCAGTCTGGCCCTGAAATATAGAGGTTCCTGTGCCCTCCATCTGCTCTGTTATCATGAGTTCTCTTCTAAAAATGGAACCATCACTAGACCGTCCTCGGCATAACTCGACAATCGTTTATTTTTTATACTTAACTGTAAAAGGGTGGATGAATGTGGTCATAGTCATTCGAATTTTGCCTGGAACTCAGAATGCTCCGTTTCAACAAGGGTTTCCTCCCAATACAATTTTTGACACAAATAAGTTTCATCGTTCCAAATGAATCATCGGTAGCAATGATACCAGACAAATCAAATGCACACTTTTTAAATATTGATTGATCCTTGAATTAAAATCCAGAGAATAACGCCCTAAGTGCAGAGAAATAATTTGGCATTATTGATAAAAGCAAATGCACGACCTCAGATCTTTACACAAAGATTCCCAGCTTGTGTGTTAGTTATCAAAAAATCTGAAAGTCAAAAGCAAGTAGCTATTTTTTAGATTACCAACTGCTTTTTAAAAAAAAAAATTTTTAGTCCTCATTTTGCAACTTTTAAGTAAGGAGATATCAGGGTACCAATTTCCCTTTATTCTCTTGCCTTCCCACCTTCCTGGTGGATTCCGGAATCTTTCCTTCTGGGAAATTTGGGGCCCCTTACTTCTAATTACTATTTTGAAGGTTACTCTCCGGGGTTGGTTGAGCTAGCCATTCTGGCTACTCTATTTGGCCTTCAAACCAGTTGGATTGTTGCTTGCACTAATCATAAGACTTAGGAAAAAAAAAGAAGAAAAAAAAAGAAAAAAGAGAAAACATCCAGAGAGCTACCCCATTTCCATTAAATCTTTAGCCGCCAGAATGATGATTCTCCCATAACTCCCAAAATCTATATTTTTTAGAAAATGGTTTCTTCTTTTTGTCTAAACTGTAAATTTTTAAAATTGTCGTGAGCCACTCACCCTTAGTAGGTGGAATTGGGGTGATCCACTTTAACCCCTCCCCTGCTGATGATGGAACCGCTCCGTCATCAGCTACGGTTGGGCTGTGCTGATGACGGAGCGGTTCCGTCATGGCCCGCCCGCCGCTCCTGCGCGGCGCGAATTCCGCGCCTGTGCTGAGCGTTCTATTGAGTGGGGCGGGCCATGACGGAACCGCTCCGTCACCAGCACAGCTCAACCGCGGCTGGTGACAGAGCGGTTCTGTCACCAGCATGCGGCCACCGCGCGGCCGCCCCGCCCCCTTAGCACTGCGGCGGAATAGCCGCCGCAGCGAAAGGGTTAAACAAATCTCTCTCCTAGCCAAAAGAATCAAAATAAACACTAGATTTTCTTCATGTTTTGTTAGCTTGACTACTGAGGGAAAGCCAGAAACCCCAAAAAATACTAAGTCACTACTCACAGTTAGCCGCTTTCCCAGTACCTCTTCAATAGTCTTACTCACTTCCTTCCAGAAACCGTCGAGATGGGGGCACTGCCAGAACATATGCAGGTCGTTGGCCTTCATTAACCCACATTTTCGAAAGGACTTCACCGTAGATCCGCTGAATTTGAATAATTTTTCCGGCGTCCAATAAGCTCTGTGGGTGGTATATAAATGGTTTCTTTTTAATGCCGCAGATGTTACTATTGACCAGCATTTGCTCATTGATACTTGCCATAGGTAGTTCATATCCAGCGTTGGCAGCTCTTTCCCCCAAATTCTCTCCGGTATCCGAAATTCCTCCTCTGCAAATATGAGAGCCCAATACCAGAATGATATTTCCTTCTTGAAGGGTTTTTCCAACATTTTCTTTTCCAGTAGAATATTGCCAGTCTTGGTTTCATTCACGGACTTTGTCCAGCTCGCGAGTTGGTAACACTTAAATTTGGAAAGTGAGGAATTTGTGGTTTGGTTCAGAATCTCCCACTCCAAGAGTTTGTTCTGATATAGCAGTTGTCCCCATGCCGTTAATCTTGCTGTTTTTAGGGGAGTTGAGAGGGAGTCCTTAAGACACTCAGGTGTAGTAGGTGAGTTCCATATTGGGGCTTTATCACTGTAGAGTGGGATATTCACTGTCGATCTAATACAGTACCAAGTTTTTGTGGCTGCCCTCAGAGTCTTCAATTTAATTTTTTTGAAGAATTTCGGGTGACCGAATTTAAAAAGGAAGTGGCTAGTATTCTTGGTTAACTTCTGTAAATATAATAGGTAGTCTTCATATGGACCTAGCATAATTCTTATATTTTTAAATTGAAATGCTCTACAATATTCCAGGATATCCGGGGTAGCTAACCCTCCCTGGTTTTGCCTTCTCCTTATTTTAGCCCAAGCGATTCTGGGTTTTTTGGATGACCATATAAAGCTTGATAACTCTCCCTGGATTTTCTTTATGTACTCCCTATTGAATTCTAACGGAATTGCACAAAAATAAAAGTAAACTTAGGCAAGATTGACATTTTTAGAATATTCGATTTCCCCAAAATCTTCAGGGGAAGGCCTTTCCATATATTCAATAATCTCTTAACTTCCCCCTGTATCTTCTGGAGATTAGCTTGTGCTACCTTATCTAGATCTTTGACCAAGTCGATACCCAAGTATTTGATTTTTTCTGTATTATAAGGACTTTGATGGTTCTCGTTCCAAGTCATGGTTTCTGTCTTAGACTTGTTTATTAAGTAGCCCGATATTTTCCCAAACTTTGTTAATGTTTCCTCAGTAGCTATGAGGGCCTCCTTTAGATCAGGGGTGAAAATCATGAGATCATCGGCATAAAGAGACACTTTTTTATGCCAATCTTGGTATGAAAAGGGAGCAATATCACGATGATTCCTAAGGCATTCCGCTGCGGGCTCAAAGTATAGATTAAATAGTATTGGGGATAAGGGACACCCCTGGCGTGTTCCCCTCTTAATCGAGATTTGATCAGACAGCTCCCCGTTTATTAATATTCTGGCCTTAGGTAAATTGTAAATATTTTCTACCATCTTTAAGATATTAATTCCTACATCAAACTTTTAATACACCTCACTTAGATATATCCAGTTAACTCTGTCGAACGCTTTTGCAGCGTCAACAGTAATTATGGACAGAGGTAGTTTCTCACTCGTAGCTATATCCACTGCTCCAATTAGCTCATGAATTAATTCTTGTAGATTTCTTCCCGCCACAAACCCTTTTTGATTAGAGTTAATCAAGGTGCCCACTACTCGTCCGAGTCTCTTTGCCATTACTTGGGTGAAGATTTTATAGTCACAATTTAATATAGATATAGGGCGATACGACTCACATTTCTTAGGATTTTTACCTGGTTTTAGAAGGACTGTGATAGTTGCATCGTTCCAAGACTCTGGGAGGCTGCAATTTTCCAGAAAGATTTTATTAAAGAGGGAAGTAAGAGGTGTCACTAAAGTGTCCTTTAATTTAATATATAGCTCATTTGGAAGGGCATCTGGCCCTGCGGCCTTACCTCTTTTAAGATTTCTTATGATTCCCTTTACTTCTTCCGTAGTGATTTCGGTGTTTAACTCATCTTTCATCTCTTGTGATAAATTAGGAAGATTTTGTGTGTCTAGAAATCTATTTATCTCTTCCTCTGTTGGATTACAGTCCTCAGAATAAAGATTCCCGAAGAACGCTGTAAATTCTTGCCTTATTATTTCTTCTTCTGCTCCATTATGCGCTGGATTACTAGGGTCTATGTAAGCGATTTTATTTCTGGACCTTTCTGTTCTTGTCTTCCATGCTAGTAGTTTCCCACAGCCTTCCCCGTATTCATAATGGGCCAGTTTACTGCAATCCCATCTTTCTCTGATTCTATCTTCTAGGATCTCAGAAAGTTTGTCTTTTTGCTTAGTTCTTTCTAATTCTAGTTCCTGCCCCCCAGAGTCTGTTAAAATCTGTTGATCTATTACGATGATCTTATCTTCTATCTTTTGGATCTCTTTTTTAAGCTCTTTTGATTTATGAGAAGCAAGACCCAGAATCACTCCTCTAATCACTGTTTTATATGAGTCCCAAAGTATATGAGATGGGGCACTCTCGTTATTTATCTCAAAAAAGCTTTTAGTTTCTTGCCTAAGTTTAGTAACAATATCAGGATTTAGGAGAACCGTGCGGTCCAATGTCCATCTTGGGGGTTTCATTACTTCTTTTAGTGATAGTGTCAATTGGACCGCAGAGTGATCTGAAAGATGTGCTGGTAGATGAACCACTTGTTGAGTCTTTTCTAACAGACCTTGGTCTATTAGAAAAAAATCTATTCTAGATTGTATCCCTAACTTTTTGTTATTGAATGTAAAGTTCTCTATCTTATCTCCCTTTTCTTTCCAAATGTCAATTAGATTTAGGTCCCTTTTATAGTTTTTCAACCATGCTCAACCATGCTCTCCGGAATGATATTAAAATCCCCTCCCATAATAAGCGACCCTGGTACAGAGATTAAATGATTAAACAAAGTCTGCAGAGGAGAAGGGTCATCTATGTTCGGGCCATAATATCCCACCACCGATAGAGACTGATTAAGCATTCTAATGTTAGCTATCGCCCATCTTCCCTTAGGGTCCATTTCTACGGATTCTAATCTAGCTTTCAAAGAATTTTTAAATAAAATAGCAATTCCCTTTGTGACACAATCTTGATTAGTGCATACATATGAGTCCACCTACCTCAAGTTTTTCACGATCTCCTCCCACTCTTTCTTCAAAAGGTGTGTTTCCTATAGTATTATTATCTCACTATCTATTGATTTTAAGTATTCTAAGATCTTTCTCCGTCTACTCTTCGTACGTAGCCCATTTACGTTCCAGGAGATTATCTTTATTTCTTTTACCTTCTGAATCATTTCTTTTTTCTATATCGCCATCCCCCGGATTTCTCCTTCTTTTTTTTTCCAAAGTATTTGCGAGGACATTTTTTTGTTTTTATTTTTACCTTATCTTGCTCCCCACCCATGTGTGTTTCCACCTCTTTTTGTCCCCCCTCCCTTTCTTTTTTTTAGAGTGTGAATATTAGAGTTTATGTAAAAGTGAAAAAGAAGAAACAACAAAAGTTGGGAGACACACCCACCCTCCCTGGGGAAGCCTCCCTTTCCTCCTTTGGGCTCTATTTCTGGCCCCTTTTGAGCTCCTTACCTAAATTCATATTTCTTGAAGTGTGCTACTACTCTTTAAATTACGGAGGTAACTATGTACTCTGCATTTAGATTTGTGTTACAGATTGGATCTTGATCTGATCACGCATAAGCTCCATGAGTGCTTCTACTTCCTTCGGGTCTTTGAGATTATGCATTTTATTCCTCCACATTATTCTAAGAGAGGCAGGAAATTTCGTCTGTATGGTTGCGCCTAGAGATTTTAGTTCTGGCATCAACTGTCCTAGTTTCCACTGCCTGTCCTGGGTGACTTTTGCGATGTCAGATCGGATTTTAAACGACCAATTGTCTTTGCTGATATCTCCTCCTTTCAATGCCTCACTCAGGAACCTTTCTTTAAGGGTATATGTCTTAAAATTCACTAGGATTTTCCTTGGATTCTTTCTCTCTTTTGTTTTGCCAAAGGGGTCTCGGTGTACCCGTTGGATGTCGTCTCCTAGCCCAAGTGGTTTACTCCATGGAAAATGTTCTTCCAACAATGCAACCACAATTTTTTTTATATCTGAGCCCTCTTTGCCTTCCGGAACATTAAGAAGTCTGAGGTTGCATCTTCGAGATTGGTTTTCTAAAGACTCCAGCTTCTCCACAATATTTCTGTCCTTAGCTTTCAGGGACCTAATTTCCTTCTCAGTTGTTTCCATCTTTTTATTCAGTCCCTCCACCACTCCTTCCGTTGTAGTGACTCTCTCTCCTAGGGCGTTAAGCTTAGCATCCAGCCTCTCGAACTTTTCATGCATCTTGTTTTGGTTACTTTCCGAGATCTCAAATCTTGCTCTCATCTCTTCCATCATTTTTTCTAAAAGAATCTCTGTGTTGTTACTAGGAATAGCTTGTGCAGGTTCCGAATCAGTAACCTGGTTCCAGGAAGCAGATTTAGGCAGATTTACACAAGAAATGTTACCGGGACTTTGTGTCGGGCTTTGGAGTGGGCTCGAAGTTGGGCTAGGGACCAAAATAGCTTTGGGATTAGTGCCTGTATTATACTCAGGACTGCAAGGCTCTGGATTGGGCGAGGATACCCGACTCAAAGAGTGAGCCGGGACTGGTTCCCGGATGAAGCAAATGTTCTGTTCAGTCGTCACCTCTCCCAAGCTTACCAGGTCTGGTGCTAAATCGGTATCTAGGCTGTTTTCCATTTCCAATTCCACTCCCACTTCGCCTTCAGAGGCAACAGGTGTGTGGTTGCTTTTTTCGCAGCTACTATTTTGGATCTTAAAATAAGACCTCAGTGAAGGAGTAACTTTAACTTTAGGAGCTTTACCCTCTATGCCTACCTCTTTGTTGTCCCTTACTTGTCCTTTTTTATTGTTAGATTTATTTACTTGAGGCTTCAAGGCTTTACGAGTGACTCTCCTGGTAATTTTAGGTACCACCGGCTGTTTAGTGACTGGTGGGAGGTTTGCCTTGAGGAATTGTCTATTTCTAAGGCAATAAGCAGACCTACCCTTATCGTCAGAATTACCTGGAATTGGGGCCAAACTTAAGTCTTTTTTATTTATATCCTTTCTATGAGTCTCCTTAGTTTTTTTCTCAACATCCCCCGGGGGAGTCAAACCAGACCTTAACCCTTTCTTCTGGGTTGGAGCCACCCCTACCGGTGCCACAATACAAACACTAGCTGCTGTGATAGAGGAGACCGCCTCATCAAAGCTCAAGTTTAACCCCTCCACTTTTGCTGAGGGAACACTCACTTCACTTTCTTTTCTCTGATAGGAAAATGTATGTAACGAAAACTGGGCAGATAGCAGGTCTTTTGTGATTTTATCTAGAGTAAGACAATTCAAGCCCTTTATTGTTTCAACTTTAAGTCCCTCTGTAATGCACCAGGCAGTACTGTTATTTCTCTTGAAACTGTTATTTTCTCTGTTTCTGAGTAAATACCTTCTCTACATAGAGTTGAACGCAGAACAGGGAAGCCTCCTGCAGATCTCCCAGCCTTTCCTCGCAAGTATACAGCAACGCGGCTTTCAGCCCTCCGACAGCACCGACGAGCCTCTGAAGCCGCCTCCCACCAATTAACAGCTGAGTGAGGCGAGGACGAGGGACTGGCTCCGCAGGATCCTTGCTCCGCCGGATTCGCTCCTGCTCCCTCTCTCCCCCGAAAACATACCGCCTCCTCTTCCACCACACCGAACATCACACCGAACGCCACGTCGACACCCAGATCAGAGCCAGCACATGCCAGAGCTCCAGCCAGCTCCCTGACCCCCGTCTCACCTCCCGGCAAGCTCCGACGAACACAACTCAAACTCGCCCAGGAGCCATCGGCAGACTGCCGCAGGTGCGGGCTGCGCAGGTGAGGCGAAGTGCTCGTTCATGATTCTGTTTCAATTTTTATTTTTTTTCCCCACCGCCGGCAGGCTGATACTTGCAAAAGGTTCCCTTATGCGTAATGCTGTAGTCGTCGATAATTACGAATCCTTAGATTTGTATTGCAGAAAACTCACAGACTCCGGTCCGTTCGTAGCCGCTTCCTCCCATGGTCTCTTTGAGAAAAAGGTGCGGAGCTCACGACCGGCGTCAGCGTCCGGCCGCCATCTTCCCCGAGCCCGGACAACCCACAGCTCATGATTACCAACTGCTTACATTTGGTGCATTATAAAAGTTGATCAAAATCAATTCATTAGAATGCACAAAGATTATAATGATATTTACTATTGTTACTACAAAAATAGTAGTATCCCTATTAGTAGTAGTGGTGGTAGCTGTAGCATTGAAATAGTAGTAGAGCAGTAATTATGCCACTACTAGTAGTAATAGCAGTGAAAAGAATGGGTCCTATCAACAAACCTTTTTCTGTGAGTAGATTTGTCTTACTCCTAACTTCATTGTAATTTATACCTGATATCCTAGGACTGAGAAACTCTTACCCCCAAATTGTTCAGTGAATATTATTATTACCATTAGAGATTTTATGAAGCGTACAGCTACCCACATGGGGTTTCCAAGCACTTTGGCAGTTGGCCAGGTCTGGCAAGGTCCCACTGAATAAGACTCAATGAGTACTATTCGCAAAGTTGTAAATATATGAGGAAAGATTAACGCCTACACTTTAAAACATTTTTTACTATTTTTGTCTTTCACAAATCTTTTGCAGGGATGTACCATGTTACAACGCATACCGTTACAACTACCTACTATTACAACGCGACCATTACAACGCATACCATTACAACGCATAGCGCTTTGAGGTGCTGGATAGTGGTAAGTATAATTTACTATTCTAACTCCAGTCCCCGTGGACCCTAGGGAAGGTGTTGGATAGTAAATTATACTTATTCCCTATCCTAGAGCGCCCCCCAGCGCAATGCGTTGTAATGGTATGCGTTGTAAAAGTCGCGTTGTAATGGTAGTGCGGGGTAACAAATGCGTTGTAACAGGTGTATACCTTTTGCAGGGTATAGGTCCTGGAAATCTATGTCTCGAATCTCTAACTTCACAGAATGTGGAGTTATCACCACAAGAGTATCTGCTGTTTTAAGGGTATGTGTGAAAGTGAGGTTTGAACATAATTGTTTTCCATGTTCTTACACACAAATGAAGAAATGTCTTGCGCTAAGTCCATATAGAATTTGGAGGTCATCAGAGCTCTTTTGACACACAAAAAATGCAAATTCAGAACTTCTTTATGAAGATGTAATGGGCCACTTTACCAAGTTGAAGTATCTTAAGTAAATTAAGCCTTGTGAAATATTTGTCAGCTGTGCAAATAACAATCGTGAAAGTGATACTGATAAAAACATTAATATTTTTCTCCATCCTCTCACCCCCTATTATTTTTCCACAATACACAACCACCCACCCTGTTACAAGTGGGACACTGCCATTTCCTTCACTCATGGTCACATATACTTACTCCACAAATTTCCACTTATAACCTAGGACCAGCTAAGGTGATCAGATATGTGTTGCAAAACCTTTGTGAATTTCCTCAAAGATAAGAGCTTGCATTGTGTCTCAATATTCAAACAAATCCAACTATTTTCTCTTATCAAATAGCCATAATCCCACACAGCACCTCTTATGAATAGTGAGTGCTAATATTGGAAGAGCTTAGTCCTGACAGCCTACTTCCGTTGATCCATCTCATTTGTAAAGGAAAAAGCTTACCTGCTTAACTTATGCCTACTTGTCTAGACCATGCATAGATCGGGTGCCTATTTTAAGCACTCATGCATATTTTATACACACATGCATAGAATACACATATATCATGTGTGTATTTTGCTCATTCATTCATATATTTTGCGCATTCATTCATATATTACGTACCCATATATGAGGTATGAACCCTTGCGTTGTTGCCACTAGTGTCAGATGTTTCATGGCGTGACGTGCATATGTGAATCTCTAAGACATGTAATGGCTTTTTGCTGTTTTCTGAATATGCCCATGTGTGGACATTGTTGCTTTGGGCCAGATGTTCATGAAGGACTGTTATTGCATGTGTTGGCACATATGTATACTTAGTATAGATTAGCATACAGTCTTGGAAAGTTGATGTGCCTTATGTGTTGGGCTTGCGTGTGTTTCCAGAAGGTGGTACTGATCATAACATTTCAGTAGCAAAACCTACATATCAAGTGTGATGTTGATTTTTAATGCTTTGCTCTCATTATTTTATAATACATTAGTTTGTGTTGTATGAATCTATAGGTGCATTATTTACTCAAACGTGTAAGATCCTTTTTGAGATGTTTCATGTGGATCACTGACTTAATATAGAATGACAAAATATAGACTTACCAAAATATAGTCACTAAAATATAGAATGCCAAAATATCGAATTCCTATCTACAAACAGGTAAGTACAAAAATATCGAATCCAAAATATAGTCTGTAAAAAATATAGTCAGTCAAAATATCGAACTTTTTAAATGTCTTAAAAGTAATTTAAAATTAATGAAATAATAAATATAATTAACTAAAACATACTTAAAAATACTCAAATAACCTTAAAACTAAGATATAAATAATTTAAGTTATTAATAAAAAATGTACAATATTTTACCGTAGGATAGCAGGAGGGTAACATTTATTATTACCACTCCAGTGAGTGCAACAGTAGGGAAAGCGTTGGATAGCGTTGGGGTAAAAAATACTATTCCCCCTCCAGTGAGTGCAACAGTAGGGAAAGCGTTGGATAGCGTAGGGGTAAAAAACTACTATTCCCACTCCAGAGTGCAACAGTAGGGAATGCGTTGGATAGCGTAGGGGTAAAAAATACTATTCCCACTCCAGTGAGTGCAACAGTAGGGAAAGGGTTGGATAGCATAAGGGTAAAAATTACAATTCCCACTCCAGGGAGTGCAACAGTAGGGAAAGCGTTGGATAGCGGGAGGGTAAAAAATACTATTCCCACTCCTGTGAGTGCAACAGTAGGGAAAGCGTTGGATAGCGTAGGGGTAAAAAATACTATTCCCACTCCATAGAGTGCAACAGTAGGGAAAGCGTTGGATAGCGTAGGGGGAAAAATTACTATTCCCACTCCAGCGAGTGCAACAGTAGGGAAAGCGTTGGAAAGCATAAGGGTAACAATTACTATTCCCACTCTAGAGAGTGCAACAGTAGGGAAAGCGTTGGATAGCGGGAGGGTAAAAATTACTATTCCAACTCCAGAGCGTGCAACAGTAGGGAAAGCGTTGGATAGCGTAGGGGTAAGAATTACTATTCCCACTCCAGGGAGTGCAACAGTAGGGAAAGCGTTGGATATTGGAAGGGTAAAAATTACTATTTCCACTCCAGAGAGTACAACAGTAGGGAAAGCATTGGATAGCGTAGGGGTAAAAATTACTATTCCCACTCCAGAGAGTGCAACAGTAGGGAAAGCGTTGGATAGCGTAGGGGTAAAAAATACTATTCCCACTCCAGAGAGTGCAACAGTAGGGAAAGCGTTGGATAGCGGGAGTGTGAAAATTACTATTCCCACTCCAGATAGTGCAACAGTAGGGAAAGCTTTGGATAGCGTAGAGGTAAAAATTACTATTCCCACCCCAGAGAGTGCAACAGTAGGGAAAGCATTGGATAGCGTAGGGGTAAAAAATACTATTCCCACACCAGAGAGTGCAACAGTAGGGAAAGCGTTGGATAGCGGGAGGGTGAAAATGACTATTCCCACTCCAGTGAGTTTAACAGTAGGGAAAGTAATGATTTAATATATTATTAAAAATACATTAAATATCAATACCAATAAAACATTAATTGAAATTAATAACCAATTTAATATTATGTAATAATTAATTAGAAATCCAACGACATATTAGTTATTAAAAATTAATAACCTATTCATAATTTTTTAACAACTAATTAATTTTCAATAACAAAACCTAATTAATAATAAAAATTAATACCAAATAAAAATTAACAGTCAATTAATTATCAATACACAAAAAGTATTTTTAATATGTAATTAATTACAATTACATTACTCCCCACCCTATTCCCCTATAAACCCACATCCCACTACAGAAAATACATTAATACAATTATCATAATTATCAAATATTTAATTAATACAAAATAATTACCAATTAATTAAAATTAATTGCCAATTAATAGAAATTAATTACCAATTAAAAATTAATTAACAATACATTTAAAATCAATACCAATAATTGAAAATAAATATTTACTTAATTACAATTAAATTACTTTCCACCCTATTCCCCTATAAACCCACAACCCGCTACAGAAAATAAATTTAGAAAATTAACATAATTAACAATTAATCAATTAATACAAATTAATTGGCAATTAATAAAAATTAATTACCAATTAAAAATAACAATAAATTCAAAATGAATACCAATAAATAAATAAAAATATTTAATTAATTACAATTAAATTACTTCCCACCCTATTTCCCTATAAACCCACAACCCGCTATAGAATTAAATGACGCAAAAATTAAATAACATACATTTCATTACTTAAAATACATTAAACATACATTACAAAAATTAATATACACTTTTCACACATATACTAACATACAAAACACTTTAAAAAAATTGATATTAATAAAAAATCGATATATTTAATGCCTATATTGTATACTTCGATATTTTGACTTCTATATTTTGAAAATCGATATTACTTACCTTAAATTCGATATTTTTAACCACTATATTGTGTCCATTCAATATTTTGTCCATTCTATATTTTTACTTCGATATTATGTCCATTCTATATTTTGGAATCGATATTATGACTGTTTACCGTTTCATGCAATCGTACAACATTTTGTGAAATAGAAAAAAGAAATAGGAGTAAGTTAAAGGCCATTTCAGAGAAGGTGAATCGGAAGTATACATTTCCCGTTTGTAAATTGCCCCTACATACCGCTCTGCATTCTGAGTGAAAAAGTAACCACACAGGTTTTGTAATTCCACCAATTAGAGCGTGGATGCCGCTGGTCCTACAAATAAAGTTGTTTACCCTGTCATCTTCATTGAGGGCATGTAACGTGAGGACAAAATCGGATAGACATGGCCTACCCACCTTCAATAGAGAAGGGCAAAATTTGATTCTAGATTACATTTTAGTTGAATCCAGAGCATGGGATAGGGTTCTGGACTTCCAGATCCGCCCGAGAAAAGATAGCGATCACAATGCTTAAGTTATGACACTCAAACCAGGGAGTTTGGGTTTGTCAAACCCCGCACTAGTGCCCAATTCAACACAACATCTATTGTCTCTAACCAATAACAGGCGGAGAGTAAAGTGGTCCTATATTCAGGGTTCTCCTACTAAATTAGCAAACATTTACCAGCAGGTTTTGCCATACTTAAGAGAAATGGGAGAGGCTGGTGTAAGAGATACGCAAACAGGGATGGGGACAGGCCTATAAAAATACATAAACAGCTGTCTTCCAAATTGCTTGATGTGTTTTAACCGGCAGGAAGACAAAGGGCAAAACCTGTCTCAGTCCATCCCTGGTATAATGCTAACTGCCGTAAGGCCAAAACAGAACTGTTGAGTGCTGTAAAGGCTAAGGACAGGCAAGGAAATTAATCTATGCAGAACTAAGCACAAGCGAGTTATCCAATCAGAAAAGAAAAATTGGGAAGCCGATAAATGGGATGATCTTAGGAATGCCCTTATGGGAAAAGACTTGAAAACATTTTGGGCAATAGTCTGCTCTGGGGGGAGGGAGGACAGACTAGTGGTAGAACCCAATATAGCCCCAGTAGTCTGGGAAGCTCACTTTGGAGCTTTGTATGCAAATTCGGGCAATGATGGTACCTCTACTTCGCTAACAAGTCTCCTCCATGAGCATCGATTGGAGGGGGTTTGGGAGATTACTCTATGCGAAGTAGAATCCGCCATCAACAAATTGCTACAAAATAAGGCGCCTGGCTTAGGCAAGATCCCTGGGAATCTATTCAGGTCAGAACTAAAAATGTGGGCACCATATTTGTGCGCTTTGTTTAATGCTACTTTAAAGGGCATGGACCCGCCAGACACTTGGTGTGGCGCCGAGATAGTTCCGATTCATAAAAAAGGTTGCCTTCTTTTACCGTCCAACTATAGGCCCATCAGCCTGATAGATACCACCCAAAAAATTGATGGGACGGGTTATTCTAGACAGAGTCCAGGGTTGGATTGAGGAAAAAGAGAACTTGAGTGCCTTCCAGGCTGGCTTCAGGATGAGCACATCTACTATCGACCAGATAATCAGACTTAAGGTCTTTTATTGGAAAACGGTGAGTGTGGAGGGTGGCACCCTCTACCTCATCTTCGTTGACCTGAGGTCTGCTTTTGATCTGGTCCCTATGGAAAAACTGTGGAGGGTCTTGTTTGATCCTGGCATTCCGCCATATCTTTTGGATGTGCTGATGAGGCTGCATAAGGAGACCTATGCACAAGTTAGGTGCGGGAAGCATGGAGAATTGTCAGCACGCTTCCCGGTGAAAATGGGGGTGCGCCAGGGGTGTGTCCTGGCCCCCACCTTATTCTGTCTATACATTAATGGGCTTATAGACCACCTACTGGGAGTCAAGGATAGTGATGCCCGAGGCTAGTATCAGGGTGGGTGCCCGCGTTGATGTTTGCGGACAACGCTTTGTTGTTGTCCAAGACATCAACGGATATCCAACGCACCCTGGACGGCTTTGCCGATTTCTGTACAATGAGAGGTCTGGAGATCAACTTAACTAAAACTAAATTTATGATCTTCAACCCTCCTAGGTTGACTCGCCCGAATTCACTTTTGGATGGCACTCCCCTTGAGAAAGTGAAGACTTTTGAGTATTTGGGCATTACTCTATCAGAACATTTGTAATGGGATACCCAATTAGTGAAAGGCATCTCTAAAGTTAACCCAAGTGGCGGGGGGATATTGAAATTGCATAGAGTGTCCGAGCTCAAGCCAGCTGCCCCTGTTATTGAAATCTATAAAGTACAGGCTAGGGCGGCCCCCCTTTATGGGGCTGAACTTTGGGGGTACCATTGGCCTACCAACCTCATGAAGGTAGAGCACACATTCATGAGAAATTTGGTGGGACTTCTATGTGGTATTCCGCTAGTGCCCCTCAGTATGGATCTAGGGCTACTTCCCATTGAGGAGGAAGTGGCACTAAGGCCACTTATGTATTGGAGAAGATTATGGGCAGTCCCTGAATTAGCTTCTTATAGAAGTGAATTTAGTGAGGTTTGGGTAACTATGAGTAGCAAGAAAACACTGTGGCTTATTCACATTAAGGCAATCAGCAGCAGGATAGGAAAACCCGAGCTTTGGGAAACTCCAGATGTAGCATGCCCAGCAATAACTTGGGCAGATTTGGTTTGATATTATAGGCACTATAATTTATCATCTCTTTATGTGAGTTCTACAGTCGGTCATTTGACAATTGAGTTTCTTAGAGTAAAAGAGGACTACAAAAAAAAAGAGTTTCTAGACCTGATTTACCCATCATCGGCTAGGAGATTATATATGTAATTTAGGATGGGGAGTCTTCCTCTTATGTCGTTTACTAGCAAATGGGACAGCCAACAATATACTGAGTGTCCTGCATGTAAACACAAGCTAGAAAATGAAATTCATGTCTTTTTTGTCTGCCCTGCATATTATGCATTACGCAAACGTTGGGGGATCCCGATCTGTAGACACTGCTCTCAAGCTTTTAGAGTTTTAAAGTATGATACCCATCCCCCCTATTATTTTTGCTATCTCTCGTTTTTTAAACAGGATGTGGCACAAACGTAGGAGCTTTTTTTTTTTTTAAATCACCTCCGGTGCTGATAGAATTTCTTTTCTTTTCTTTTTACGGCTAAAAGGAAAAGTATCCAGGTATTGATATATCTGGATAGCTAGAATTTCCGCATAAAATTAACGATTACTGTCAATAACTATATTGAATTTTGAATGTGGTTTTATGATGGAATGGCCAAATGTATAGTTTTAACTTGCCAATAATGTAAATATATGATTGTCTTCGTATTGTTCTATGTTATTTATTAACTTTATTGCTGTTGTATTTATGTATTTAATCATGTGCTTTTATGGTCCATTTTGACCGAAATAAAGTTATCGACTGACTGATTGAATACTTTAGGTTTGTAAATGCACAAAACCTTTTGCTGATCACCTCCTTTTGGTACACAACTTTCCCTTTTATTTTTCCAACCCCTTCAGCTAATTGATAAAATGGAAAAAAACGCCTACGAAAAAAAACATCAAGAATCAGGATTTATTGACAACAAAGGCACCCCTATTCTTAGGTTGGGTTAACACTGGGCTTCTAGAATAGGGGCAAGAGGGATTCGGATGGACTGGCTGGCTGGCCAAGGTGACACAGGGATGACTTGTGGTATATCCTGTGGTCCTAGCTCCCGCCTCCCCATGGTAGCCTTCGGCTGGCCGGTCTAGCTTCTTGTCTTTTTGGTCCCGGCTTGTGATATTGCTGCCCTGGGTCCACGGTTCTGCTCTCATTTCACTTGTTTGTCTGGTGGAGTCTCTTCACTGGCTGTTCACCCTTTGGATTGCACACAGCCAACACCTATTTGCGGTAAAGCTGAGGATCTGTTGCTTGTGTAAAAGCATACCGCTACCACAGAACCTCCAATACACTAAGCTTGGACCTGAACAGGTGCAGATGAAGCAAGGCGTCCACTGAATAGCACTATTCGCCAATACACTGGTTGCAATGGACTACACCCATGTGCATTATCTTTCATCAGCAGCCACTGCTCACCTCTACCAGAATTGCAAGCACAACTACTTCATCAAAGTGCATTTCAAATGTAATTATAATTGTAATTTCATTTATATAGCACTTACTTTCCCTGACAAGACATCAAATTGCTTTTTCTGCAAGTAGCACGCTACTCGATAACGCAAAAAGGATTATTGGTGAATTAGTATAGTGAAATATGGAAGTTATTTGAGCAGTGGGTATGTCAGTCTGTTATTTGGATTGAGAAGGATAGTGGATGGATAGAAGAGGAAAAGGTTTGCATTTTATAGCACTTGCTACCCCTGATAAGGTGTTGAAGTGCTTTTCAGTGAGTAGCAGGCTACTCTGGAACCCAAATTGGATTAGTGGTGAATTAGCGTAGGGAAATATGAAATCAATTTGATTTGAAGTGTGTGCATATGAGTTTGTTATTTGGATTGTAAAAGGAATAGTGGAGGGATAGAAGAAGGAAGGCTCAAGAAAGTTTTATTATTAGTTCATAGCAGTAGGAGGGGTTGTAGGATGAGTGGAGGAGGAGGGGAAAAAAGTCAGAGGGAAAGGTTTAAAAAGGCTTGTTTGGGATATCTGAATAGTAAAAGAGGTATGAGATGATGCAAGGAGGGGTAAAGGAGGAAAGAGTCTAGAAAGAGTTATTCTGGGGATTATGGTAGTGGTATGGGGTTTGGGAAGAATGGGAGAGAGGAGGTTGAGGATATATTGAGAGTGGTATAGGGTGATAAATAGAAAGTGCATTGGAGAGAGTAGTGGAATGAGTCAGAGTGGGGGTAGAGGATATATTGAGAGCGGTATAGGGTGAGAAATAGGGTAGTGCATTGGAGAGAGTAGTGAAATGAGTTTTGGGATGAGTCAGAATGGAGGTAGAGGAAACATTGCGGGGATATAGGATGAGAAATTGGATAGTGCTGAGGATATGCTGAATTAGAAGCAAAGCAATAAATATAAGATGTATAACTACATGGACGGTATATCATGAGTACATGGAAGGGATATATGTATAAGGAAGGTAATCTATGTAGATTAAAGTTGCATTTTATAAGCTCAGACTTTCAAGTGTTGCTGTACTTTAAATTACTTAATTTCTTTGTGTTTTATTTTGTAATGAAATAGTGAATCAATTGCAGATAAATAGTTATGATGAAAGATTTACTTATTTATGCAGACATTTTAAACATACAATATTGTACCTAGAAATAATGGGCCGGATGTCGGAGCCCTAATACCATTCGGTAACGGCCAAATTCGGCCGATACCGACCGGTATTAGGGTTTCCAGATGTAGGGGGCCTATATTTTACCGATTCTGTAAATTTACGCTTTACCGATTCTGTAAATTTACCAAATCGGTAAATTTACAGAATCGGTAAAATACCGAATCGGTATATTTACCGATTCGGAATATCCACATGTAGGTGGCACTCCTAAGAGTGCCACAGGTCCTTAAGAATCGGTATTTTACCACCCAATCCTATTGGGTGGTAAAATACCGAATTCAGGTGTGCATGCACATCTGTGCATGCACACCTGTGCAATGTGACACACAGACATGCCCTTAGGGCATGTCTGTGTGCCACATGGCACACAAGTCCGAAATTGGGGTGCTAGAGGGTGTCAAAGTGGCACCCCCTGCACCCTTGCAGAATTCGGTATTTACCGAATCGGTAAATACCGAATCGGAATTTCCCATTGATTCCTATGGGCTTCAAGGCCCATAGGAATCAATGGGAATTACAGAATCGGTATTTACCGATTCGGTAAATACCCACTCTTACAGAATCGGTAATTTTTTTCCTACATCTGCCTCCTTCCAATTTACCGACTCTTAAATACCGAATCGGTATGAGTCAGTATTTAAGAGTCGGTAAATTGGATTTACCTACATCTGGCCCCTGATGTACATTTGTTGATCAGAACTAACGAATATCAATATCTTTAAAAAACGTATTTTTATACATGTTTATACAAAGCAATACACATATGTAGGCACACATCTCTAGTCCAAATACATTCTTATATACAGAGGGACATGCTATACATTTATGCTTGAGTATAGTGGTTATGTGGGGAAGAGCATATTTTTGAGTAGTCTTTTGAATATGAGGTGTTTCATAATTTGGCTGCTTGAACAGAGAAGGATGTGCCACATAAACATTTTTTATTGTACGGTGGGATTTTGAGGCAAGGTGCCACTCTAGAGCAGAAGTTCCTTTGTGGCATGTATTTTGTGATTTTATTCCTGATGAAGACCGGTCCTGTTCCATGTATCTCTTTGTGGGTGATGCAAAGCAGCTTGAACATGTATCTTCTGAAAACCGATAACCAATGTAGGGCTTTCAAGGCAGGGGAGATATGGGCCTGCGGTTTTATCCATAAGAGTAGTCTGACAGCAGAGTTCTGAATCTGTTGTAGTCTTTTCATAGTTGTTAAAGGTGATCCATGGCCAAGGGTATTGGCTTAATAGAGTTTGGACAGAACAAAAGAGATGGTAGCCTGGAACTTGTGTGGGAATCCCAGGTAGAGGAAGTCCGAAAGTATGGCATTCTCTTCAATGAATGTTGACATCTGGGTGAATTCTGCTCTTTCTATCAGTTTTCCCAGGAAAGGTCCATTTGTAATCGGTCTGTAGTTGTCGGTGTTCAGTAGGTCCAGGTTTGTTTTCTTTGGTAATGGGCTTATGTCTGGCGTTTTTATTTCTCGTAGTAAAGGATTTGATGATGACTCTTCTTACTGGTGTAGCAGCAGAGACTGTTAGAAGAATTTTCTTGAAGGTTTGTGGTGGGCATAGGACAGAAGCGCAGCCGGCAGGCCTGCTTGCTTTGACCAGGTACAGAAATTCATTGTCTGAAATTGGTTGGAAGGAATGGAGAGGCTGAGTTAGTGTTTTCTTGGATTGTTGTTTTGGGAAAGGGTTGGGTTTGGTGGTTTCTCTTTGTTTTAAAAATGAGTACAACGTGTCTTTTTGGCTGTGTAATGATTTGCCAGTTTGTCTGAGAAATCTTGAGAAATGGGATGAGGACCTTCTAGTCAATTTGGTTTGCGAAATTCAGTGACCATTTTATAGAATTCTTTATTTGCACTTTTAGCATTTTGAATTCTGTCTGAAATGTATCTTTTTGACCTTTTTGATAGCTGACTTGTATAATCTGTTAAGTTTCTGCTGGTGTTTGTTTAGACTACCAAATGGAGAGGTAACTGTTCCAATGGTAGGGATGCTGCAAGTCACCCACTCACCGTAACAAAAGAGAGATAAGAGGGAAAAATGAAGAGGTGAAAGAAAAGTCCTAGGTATCGGACCCACTTGTAAGGGGCAAGCACGATGTCTTGTATCTTGTCGCCCTCACACACCCCGAAGGATGTCATGCTTTATAATTAGGTGTTTGCTCCTGTTAGAAATGGGATTTCTGGTTGGCTAAGGCTTGCACCAAAGCCATGCAGAAACCACCACTCTAGCCAGGGCAAGGGAGTTAAACGCTAAAGATAACCCCTGCTCACCCCCTTGGTAGCTTGGCACGAGCAGTCAGGCTTATCTCAGAGGCAATATGTAGAGTGATTGCGCAACTTACACACATACACAGCAGCAACACACTAGGCACGCCACAACAGGAACTCCACACAAGGTTATATAAAAAATAGCCTTTGTATTATCATAAACACATTAGAAACATAATCATAGATTTACACTGTGCCAACCGGCACTAGGCAATATTCACAAGGGATTATATATAGGACCAGACCAATCGGGCCACGGTCAGAACCATCAGAACAGGTAAGTAAAGGTAAAATACAACCAGTAACTACTGGTACCATAATGACCTAAGCATTATCACACTAGCACTAGACACCATCCTAAAATATCATAGCATGACATTAGGCAATAAATAACATTAGACCCAAACCTCATTAGCATAAACACATTACGCACTAGGCCTCACCAGCATAACACATTATGAATAACATCTTAAGCATAAATACATTACATATTAGATATCACAAGCATAAAAACACGTTATGCATCTCATTAGGCATAAACCATATCACGCCTAAATCACCTTACGCATCAAACTTATTAGGCCCAAATTTCATCAGCATAAATATATTACACATCCATCTTGGGGCATGAATCACATGAGGCATCACATTAGGCAGGACATATCTTAGGCATAAAAGTAGCAGTGCACCATAGAAGCACTGGCAAGGACCTTGCGCCCTAACAACATCCAAAAATGACCCAGGGCCAACTGGCCTTACACTGGGGCTCAACTGCACTATGTCCAGGAATGTCCATGCATGCAGCTGCCACCTGCAGCTAAAGTAAAACAATGTCCACTTGTTGCAGCAAAAACACAGGGCGCAGATGCGCTGGGGTGTGGAGTGCATCTCACCCCTTTCTCAACAAAAGAACTGGCCCCCAAACGTTGCAGCTGCCCACTGTCTGGCGGGGCAGCTGTGACCAAATGAAACACTGGCACCACACTGGCACCACAGTGCCCTGAGCCCCCCACTGGGACTCTATAAAACTAATGTGCCCAACGTTGTAGCTGCCCACAACTGTGGTGCAGCTGTGTACAAAGATCAGCACCATCTCTGCTCTGGAAGCACCCACAAGGCCCCTTGGAGGGGGTAAGCACTACCAACGTGCCTCGAACCACCCCGACAGCTCACATCTTAACCCCACTCACCGGGTCTGTCCTTCAATGGTCTCTGCCTCCTCCGGTGTGGCAGCCACTCTACTCTTCACCTGGTCCTTCCCCTGGGACCAGGACTTTGGCAAGGAGCCTGCGAGGCCCCGGACGTCTTGGGCTGCCCGCTGGACTCCTCCCAACAACACAGGAGCCCTGCTCGGGCCGGCAGCAACTTCCTCACTCTAGCCAGTGCAGCACACAGGGGGATCTCCCTTCACCTCGGGAGCCCCGCTGCTCAGCTGCAGTCTCTCTCCTCCATTCCGGCTGCCTCTGCTTCCATGGATTAGCCCCGCCCACCATCAGGCAGCAGGTGCCTGGCTTCTGGGTCGCCTGTCCCAGGTCACAGCAGTGATTTCCCTTCTTGACAAAGTGTGTGGTGGGCACCCACCTTGAATAGAGCTCTCATGTGTGGTGGGCGCCTGCTCTCCACCCAAAACATGGGGTGGGCTCCCCCCGGCTTCAAACAATGTGGGGTAGACATCCGCAATCCAAACAGCACAGGTGCAGGGTGGGCTCCTGCCAACCTTGGCCAAATTTGGGGTAGGCACCTCCTATTTAAAGAGACCACAAAATGCGGGGTGGGCACCTGCTCCCGCCGGCAGCTTGGGAGTATCCCCATGTCGGGATTCCCTTTATAATTACTGCAGCAGCGTGCTGCCTGCCGCCAGATCCTCACCCTCTTCTTGGGCAATGAAAAGACAACGCTTACGAGGCGCTATGCCCCAAAAAACATCTAGGGCAAAGGCTTGGCAAGGAACTAAAAGTCCTTGAGCTGGGGGCACACCAGCTGGGCACAGTCAGGCAGGCCAGCACGCAGGGACCCCAAGAAGCTGCAGATGGGTCCCACAGCGGTTCCTCCTGGCAGAGTGCCCCCCCCACACCAGGTAAGCACATGAACAACCTTTCTCATGGGGTCACAGCCCCTACCTTTATACCACTTTTCCAGGGCTTGGGGGAGGGGGGCGTGGCTTGACCACCGACGGGCATGGCTGCTTGAGCTCGGAGCTCCATGCCTGCCTCACCAGATTTATCCTGATAATATACCTGGGGTGCGGCGCCTGGGTCCTGGAGGGGCTTCCTAAGCTGTAGGGACGCTGCTGCGCTGACCGGAGGGAGCCGGCGAAGCCCGCTTCCGCCGCTGGAGCGAAAGCTTCGTGGGCCTGTTATCGGCCGATCGGCCATATTGGTAAGGCCTGGCTCCAGCACTTCATTCCCGGCCTCACGTACTCAGGAGGCCGACGCGGAGGCGGAGGCGGAACGGCCATCTTGCGGCCGGATCGGACTTTTCCTGCCGCGGCTGGCTGCGACGGCGGAGAGACAACGGGGCTGCTATCAGTCGCTGCGGGGATCGCCCTCTTTGGTGGCGGACTGGGATGGCTGTGGGGCCCTCCACTGTGGCCCTGTGATGTCGGGGAGAGAGCGCTTTCCAAAGTTTGCTCCGGCTGGGCCTTGGGGATAGGACCACATGCTTCACTGGTAGATCCCTGTGCCCGATATTGAGCTGGGCCCTTAAATGGTGGTCATGGGCAGAGCCTGACCAGGAGGCTCCTCACTAACTACGAAGTTACCCGCCGTTGGGGCTTTAAGGTTGGGCCCTGGCTGCCTGACGGCCTGCTCGGTGACCGGGTGGCGAACGGCGGTGGCGATTCGCCGCGGGTGTGCCCGGACCATGCTTCCTCTGCAAATGGGGACTCCACGTTGGGGTCTGTGAGGGACACCCCGGTGGGAGTGATAGCCCTGCTGCCTGGTGCTGAGCGGCGACGGCGTGGAGCGCGACCCAACTGGGGCCACGCAGGAGAGGCCTGGAGTAGAGGAGCGCCCCCGGATTATGGTCGCCTGAGGAGCTGGTGACACCCCCTCGGGACTGCGTGGAGTGACGGCGGCTGCCCCATGATAGCGGTAACTTAACAATTTGGGGCCGGATGCACCATCGGGGGAGACAGATGCCGGGGGACCACGCCTCGCACCTGTAACACCCAACTGTCCCAGGGGCGGCCTTGTGGTGAGGCGGCTGGCACAGGCTTGTGACTCTGGCCTGGTGTGGAGCAGAGATCTGACCTCGTGCTACTCTTGTTGCCACTTGAACGGCCTTGAGAAGTGCAAGGGCCCTATGGGACCATTGGGAAGCCGAAGGCAACAAAGGGGGTGCCACATCCCACATCCTGATCCTGTAGAGGAGATGTCGGTGGGTCAGGATCAGGAATCTGCTGGAGCGCAGGCACCGGGGCTACAAGAGCAACAGCTGGAGCAGATCCTACAAGCCATCACATCCACAAGAGAGGCGTTGCATCACGACATCACGCAGGTGTCCGTGAGCTTGGGCCTGCTGAGGGCGGATCATGGCAAGCTGGCTGGCAGAGTTAAGGCCACAAAACTGACCTTGGAGGTGCTGAAGCCAGCACACAAGGGGACTGATGCAGCGGGGGGGACCTGCTGCGTAGGGTGCAACAACTGGAGAAGAGGGCGGAGAATGCTGAAGGCCGCAACAGGCGGAACAACGTCTGGGTAGTGGGCCTGCCTGAAAAAATCGAGGGGAATGATATGGTTGCCTACCTGGAGACCTGGCTGCGCGAGCTGGTGGCCCCTGAGTGTCTGTCGCAGTTTTACACTCTGGAGTGAGCCCACCAAGTGCCTGCCTGCCCGCCAGCCGTCGGCCGCCCTCCCCGGCCTGTGGTGACACGGCTGTTGCATTTTAAAGTCCGGGATGTAATACTGCAGAAGACGCAAGCACTGGGCCCTTACCGGGTGGATAATGCATCAGTGTCCATTTATCCTGACTATTGATATGAAGTCCAGCACAGTCGCTCCACTTTCCTGGTGGTCAAGAGGACCCTTCGCGAGAAGGGCATACAGTACTCTCTCCTTTTCCCTGCACGACTGAAACTATTGGTGGATGGTAAAACTTATTTTTTTGACTCACCTGAGGATGCTTGGTGTTGGCTGGAAACATATAGGGCTGGCAGGGATGGCGACGAGCCGACGGAGAAGGCAATGGAGAAGACGGCGGAGACCATCCGAAGCCACATAGGAGGCGGCGACCCAGGGGTCGCATGGCATCCACCCGAACGCCATCACAATCACAGACGGAACTGGACTGCCGGGCGGCCCTCCAGGCGGTTTCCACCATTTTGGGGGCAGTGTACGTAGATCCTGTGGTGGAATCTGGCTCCCAGCAGGGGTTGGAGGACTTAGTAACTGAGGGTTCTGATGTGGATAGTCGGGCCCTGCCTCATGTCACGCCAAGAACTGCTGATGGCCTCATGGACGAGTGACTCTTATCTGCCCAGCTTGTGTACTGTAAGGGGGTGTTGGCCTGGCTTTGGGTTGCCCTGTTGGGATGAGAGCCGGGGGGGACTGTCATCGGGATGGGTGCATATTCCTATTGTTTTATTTGTGTTAAGAGGGAATGACCGTTGTCAGAGTTTGCTGGGGAGTCCCTCTGGGGCGGGGCGCTGAGGACCTAGGGGATCTATATTGGAGGCTGAGCGCTGATAGCGTAGGGTGTTATTACCGCCTAGCCTGTTCAGGTGTAGAGACACCCCCCCATACTCACACTAGTTGTGAGACTCTGGTAGTTGCCAGAGAGATCCCGCTTTTGGGACCAAGTTTGGATGGGTAACTGCAGTATAGCACCTGTTCTGGGGAAGGGAGGGAGGGGGGTTGGTTGGGGATGTTTGTGGTATTGGGGTGTTGCCAGTGTGCCATCTTGGGAGAGGGAGAAGTTGTGCCTCGATGTACTCCACTATGGGGACCCGCCTTGAATTGAAATGCATTTCCTGGAGTGTACGAGGGCTGAACTCCATGAGGAAACGACCCGGGACCAGGGTTCAATTCCCGACGCGGCAGGGTCTTGAGCTCAAATGTCCATGGACTCGATAATTCTCGCTTCGGTGCCTGACCTAATCATGAGTTCACACTCTGCAACTCTGGGCATTAAGCTTGCTTACTCTCCACAATGGCCCCCCCGCGGCGGGATGCCTGGCTTTCACCTTGGGGATGCCCTGTAGGGGCTATCTCACAGGGAAAAGCCAGGACGGGTTCCCAAGGCAAGCGCGGAGATACCCCTTCGGGGGTCGATTCTGGCGCTATATAAGAAACATAATAATTATAATAATAAGGTTCATGGATATCAAGTGCGCAGGGGATCCAGGTAGCTTTTCTGCAGGAGACCCATATTGTTCCATCTGAAGGCCAGGCACTGCAGCGTAGATGGTGGGGTCAATTGTTTTATACTACATATTCTGCGTATGTGCGAGGTGCATTGATCTGGGTGCGTGCAAGTGTGCCTTTCAAGTCTTTGACCACGGTGATTGACCCAGAGGGGAGGTTTGTAGCAGTGCAGGGGCGTATGGATGGAAGGGATGTGGCCCTGTGCAGTGTGTATGCTCCGAATGTGTAACAGACAGTCTTTGTCTCGCGCCTGTCTGGAAAGCTGGTGACCCTCCTGACTGGTACGGTGTTTTTGGGGGGCGATTTCAATTCGGTCACTGATGTGGGCGTTGATCGCTCCCATCCTCCACTGGCCCAGTCACCGGTACATAGGATAGCGAAGGTGCAGTGGGAATGGCAGAGCACATGGGGCCTGGTGGACACATGGCGGGCCCATCACCCAACAGATAGGGATTACTCGTTCTACTCCGTACCGCATGATTTACATGTGTGAATAGATGGTATCCTGTGCTCACCGGACGCCCAGGGCATGGTCTATCACAGTAAGTATCTGGCGCGGATGCTATTGGATCACAACCCTTTCTTAATTGCGGTGCGGTGGACGTGGCAGCGCCAGGCGATTCCCACGTGGCGATTGAACCCCACGGCCTTGGAAGACCCTGTTTTTAGTGCTGAGGTTAACAATAGCATAGAACATTATTTCACTGAAAATGCAGGTACAGCATCTAGTAGAGCCCATGAGTGGGTGGTACTGCGGGATATCACGCGGGAGGAAGACCAGCTGCGTCACGCTGAAAGGGCAAGCCACACTGATGTGGTGGGTCGGACGGCAGTGTTGGAGACGCGTGAGGCGGTGGCCACTCAGGTGGAGCGCCAGCGTTGTCTTGACTACAAGGAGTATCTGGTGAGGGCCCATGCAGAAAGGAACAAAGTGGGTTCTTTATTAGCATGGCTAGCAAACTTGGCGGCCCGGGGCACTCCGATCCTATCCTTGGGCACGGCGACTGGGGACCTTGTGTATTCGCAGTCGGAGATGAATGATCAGTTCTTTAGCTACTACACTGTGCTCTACCGCAGCGCGATGCCGGACCTACTGGAGGAGACCCAGGACTTCCTTTTAGCGGCCCAGCTCCCACGATTGGATCCAGATCAGGGAGACAAGTTGGGGGAAGCTATTTCCCTGGGTGAAATGCGAACTGCAATCAAGCACATGGTGCGGCGGAAGACGACGGGGGCTGCTGGTCTCCCGGTAGAGTTTTATGCTAAATATGTAGATCTCCTAGCGCCAAGACTGTTCTTGGTATATAGGGAAGCTTGGGATCTGGGAATACTGCCTGCATCTGCCAGAGAGGCGATTATTATACCGTTGCTGAAGAAGGGCGGAGATGCCAACTTGCGCTCAGCGTATTGTCCACTCTCTATGCTTACAGTGGATTATAAAATACTCAGTAAAATCCTTGCGACCCGGCTTTTGGAGCACATGACGACCTTGGTGCACCCAGATCAGGCAGGCTTTATCCCTACCAGGGAACACGGCTATGTGTATACGTCGATTGCTCCGAGTTATGGAAGGGGGTTGCCAGGATGTTCCAAACGCTGCTGTGCTTTTAGTAGATATGGGAAGGCCTTTGATAGCGTGGAATGGCCCTATATGTTTCAGGTCTTGAGAGAGTTCGGCTTGGGAGATCAGTTTGTGCAGTGGACAGCATTACTGTACAATTCAGCCTCCCCCAGGGTCAAAACGGGGCCAAAAATATTGGCGGGTTTTCAGGTGGGGAGGGGCACCCAGCAGGGCTGCTCGTTATCCCCGCTATTATTTGCACTCACGATCGAGCCGTTGGCTGAGCATGCTAGGTTGGGGAGGTCATATGAGGACCTGACGTTGCGTGGAGAGGCCCATTACATTTCTCTATACGCCGACGATCTACTGATGTTCTTGTCTGGTGAAGACGAGGCAATACGGGGTGCCAGAGCGCTGCTCCAGCAGTTTGGTCGACTGTCGGGTCCGTGTGTGAATTAGAACAAAACCTGCCTATTCCCTTTGACCCCGACTGGGCGGCAACCCTCGGCAGGGGAGCACTTGAGGTGGGAACCCTGCTGTCTGCCCTATCTGGGCACCCGCATTTTTCAAACACAGTCTGATCTCTTGGACGGTAACGTGCACAAGGCGTTAAGGGACCTGAAGGGCAGTATGGCCTTTTGGAGCTCTCTCCCTCTGTCGGTTGCGGGCCGAGTGGCACTCTTAAAGATGGTGGCGCTGCGGCGCTTGCTCTACTTTTTCCGCACATTGCCTGTGTGGATTCCGACCTCGGTCTCCTAGACACTTCGGGCTATGACTACGGGTTTCCTCTGGGGTACGGGTAGGCGGCGTGTCGCGCTTACCACCCTGATGCGTCCACGGGCTGATGGGGGACTAGCGGTGCCTGATTTTGAATGGTACTACCTAGCGGCACAGCTTCAGTGGCTTACGCTGGCGGTGGCTCGGGAATTCCGGGGACCCTGTGGCAGAGTGATCCCTCGACACGTTTTGTCTTTCATAATTCTCCAATAAAAGATCGAACTTAGCCAGCTCACTCTTGAGGAGCGCACTCTCCGCCTGTGCTGGAATCGGAGTCAGAAACGAGTCAGTTGTTCCTCCCCGTATGCCCCGGAGATACCGTTGGGCATGTGTACGGCCCTCCCCCACCGGGGTAATTGGACTGCGTTGGCAGTTTGGGAGGAGCTGGGCCTCCATATAGTGGGAGATCTGTATAGAGATGGGTCTACAAGACACGTTTGGGTTGCCACGAGGAGACTATTTATTGCATGCTGCGTTGGTGGTGGGACTGCAGCGCCGTTGGAGGAGGGGCTGCAGGAACCTCCGACCTCGCTAAGCTGTCAGTATGTCACCATGGTGCTGGGCACTTTGAAGCAGTCACTTGCCTCTACGGACGCCTGTCGACTGAACACTTATCGCCACTAGATACCTTAAAAGGTAAGTGGGAGACGGACATCGGCAGACCCATACCGAAGACGACTTGGAGAAGGGTGTTTGGGGGGAGGGATGAGTATTTGATGTTTGCTTTTATCCTGTGGCGGCACGAGCCATCTGCGCAATGGGGGGCTTTCATTTTTTGTTTGAATATATTTTATTAGCATTTCTTAATCATTGGCAATAATGTTCAGTACATATGACGATAATAAACTGTTGAGTAGAAAAAATAATTATACAGCATTTGTAATCTTTTTTACACCATTATAGCGACTGCGTTGCTCAACAGTGATGTGCACAGTAAATGAGAAACTGTTCTTGTGCAGTGGTGGTTTTGCAAATAGGCAGTTGAGGCCGCATGTGGTGTGTCGTCTGTCTCTGTATATGTGGTTTTGTCCGGTACTGGCGATAATTCTGGGGAGGATGTGATGATGTGTTGTGGTGTGGGGCTGCATGTTCTCCCCAGGACAATGTGTTCCCTGACCATATCCTGCAGTCAGTGCGCGGCGTATCGTGCATCATATTAGCTTAAGGGGAAATGCTGAGTGCCAGATGAAGTGCAACTGCTAATATCACACATGCAAACTCAGAAGAATCTTACCAGTGGTGAAAGTACCCTGGTTTTTGTAACGTAACCATTGTATAAACCGGGAGGTGGGATAATTCAGGAGAGAAAGAAGGAGAAGAACGAAGAAAGACTTCTTCAGGTGTGCAAGTTGGAGGGGGGAACTGCAAAAAAGAAAGAGGGTCCATAATAATTAGAGTGAGGTGGGAGTGCCAATGCTGATGCTAATGAGGCGTGAGGAATGCCGATGTGTTATCGCAGGAGGAGTTCCATTAGGTCACGGCAAAGATGTTGGCCATGTCCATCGTGTGGGGCTTGGGTCACCGTCTAGGGGAGGGGGAGGAGAGGGGAGATTTAGTGCAGTTGTGTCTAGTATTTAGCGAAGCGGTAGCACCGGGGGCGTGGGGGTGTTTGGTACTTTTTGCGGTATGTCCTCGTGTCATTGTTGCGTGGTAGGTTTGCATGTCGTGTCATGCATCCAGTTACTGGCGGGGAGAGAGGTGGCGGGCACGTGGGGTCACTACTGTGTCCCATGTCTGTGGTCTGTTTCGAAAGAGGGCCATATTTAAATGTGATTCCTTGTTCTATGCTTGCCTGCTGGAAGGACTGCAGGGTATAATCCCATAGCTGTGCAATGGGGTATTTTCTCAGTCCTGCCGTCTCCTCTTGGCGCAATATTATACCTTCCGCCCTCTCCCAATTGGTAAAGGAGGCATGCCAGTGTCGAATATGTGGGGGTTCGCTATTTTTCCAGCCTTTGGTGAGCAGACGCTTGGCCGTGACAAGTCCTAGGTCCCAAAACCTAGCCGGTACTTTGTTCAGTTTAGTCCTTTATAGAGCCCCAGGATGCAGGCTTCCCATGTGCGCGGTAGGTCCTCTACAGTGCATTGTGCCAGCAGTGTTGTGATCGTGTCCCAGTATGACTGGATGCTGGGGCACAACCAGAGCATGTGTAAGAGGTCTGCTCCAATCAGGGAGCATCTCTGACATGCAGTGTCGATGACCGAGAAGTATCTGTTAATTTTATCAGGCGATAGATAAGCGCGGTGTAAGATGTAAAATTGTATGATCTTGAAGCGGGAGTTACATGGAACATTGACTGGGCTATTCAACACCATTGCCCATTCCGTCCAGGCCCTTCCACTATCCACCGCCCATTTGTCTCTTAGCTGTAGGGTGGAGTGCTGCGTATGTGTCAAGAGAGCTTGCGCTAACCAGTGCACCACGTGGGTGCCATTGCCCATGACATGTAGATATTGCATGAATTGGTGCATTGGCGGCTCCTCAGACATGTCACCCCAGGTATCCGCTAGCGTTCGCACCAGGGAAGCATGCAACAGAAACTGTCCGGCTGGCAGGCCAGGGTCCGCAGTGAGTTCAGCAAAAGTGAGCAAAGCTCCGTCCGCGTAGAGGTCTCCTAGTGTCTCCACTCCCGCCTGTGCCCGTCTCTCCAGCATGGCTTCCATTACCACTCCATCCTCTCTGGGAGTGCTCAGCAAGGGGATCACCGGGGCGTACGGCCTAACCATTCGGGTTAGTTTTAGGCAGCGTAAGAAGCACTTGCGCACCACCGCTAGGTGTAGTTGTGAAGGGCGGGGGGTCTTAGCCAGGTGATGGAACAACGTGCAAATTTGTGTGTGGGTCCAGTGAGTGGTGTCTGTGGCAGTGTCTCCCAAATTTCTGCCACTCAGCCATCCCAATACCCATTGCAGCTGTGCTGCCAAATAGTTCAATTCCAGGTTGGGGACCGCCAGGCCCCCAGCTTCAGTGGTCATATACAGCTTTGCCAGCGCTACACGGGGTCTACCTGTATTCCAGATTAGGCCGTGGAGTAAGGCTTCCAATTCACGAAACACTCTGGTAGGGACGTAGTTCGGGATATTGGTGTAATAATACAATAGTCGTGGTAGGACCATCATTTTCGTCAACGCCACTTGGCTTGGCACATTCAGGGGCAGGTTTTCCAGAAGGCCATCTGCGGCGTAATGAGGAGATCGCTCTGATCAGGTTCCCGTCTAGTATGTCTGATGGGTTCCTGTATATGTGTATTCCCAAACACCGGAATGTGGTGGGATACCATTTGAGTCTTTCGCCACCAATTCGGACATCACATTCAGGGGTCTCGGGGCTAAATGGATAGGCGCCCGATTTGGTCCAGTTGACTCTTAAGCCTGACATGTCCTCAAAGGTCTGAAATATGCCAGCTAGAGATCTCGGGGTGTTAGTCAAATGCCTGACGTATAGAAGCAGGTCATCTGCATAGAGCGAGACTGCGTGCATACCATCCACCATCGGAATTCCCCATTCCTCCCCCGTGTCCGTAGTATCGTGGCCAAAGGCTCTATAGCCATGGAAAACAGTAGTGGGGACAGGGGGCAACCCTGTCTGGTGCCCCTTCGCACTCGGATGGCATCCGAGAGGAGTCTGCCCTTGCGCACACGGACAGTGGGTCTTTGATACAGCAGGTTAACCATGTCTGTATAACCACCCCCCAGGTCGTACTTTTCCATCACTGCTGCCAGGTATGGCCACTCCACTGAGTCAAATGCCTTTTCGAGGTCCAATACTAGGCACCCTGATCGCGGCCATTGGCGGGTAGCGTATTCTTGTACACGAAACAGCCTGCGTAAATTATATGAGGTGTTGCGTGTGGGAACAAAGCCGTTCTGGTCTTGGTGCACCAGCGTGTGACCCAAAGGGGCCAGTCGTTGGGCTAGGGAAGAGGCGAGTATTTTGTAGTCCGTGTTTAAGAGGGCCAACGGGCGATACGAGCCCATGCGTGTACCATCTCTGCCAGGTTTGAGAATGGAGATATGGTTGGCCTCATTCAGCATGGGAAGAAGGGAGGGAGGAATCTTCCGCGGCCGCTGCATATATTTTCAGTAACTCAGGAATGAGGATATCCGAGCAGGCCTTGTAAAATTCGTCCGATAGGCCGTCCGGGCTGGGGGATTTGCCATTGGACAAGTAAAAAATGGCTGTGCGAAGCTCCTCAGATGTGAGCAGTGCCCCAAAATCTTCCTGTTGCGCAGCAGTCAGTTTTGGCATTTGCAAAACCGAGAGGTATTCCACGATATCAGTTTGGGAGACTCGTAGGCAGGAGTTATATAGTGATTTGTAGTGCCCTGTGAAAACGTCGTGTATTTTATTTTGCGTGTAGACCACCTCACCCTCATTAGTGCTTATCGCTGACAGCGGCGTCGCACGATTCTCTTGTTTAATTAGCCAAGCTAGTAGCTTGCATGGTTTGTCGCTAAGGTGGTGTGTGCGTGCTGAATGAGCGGCGTAATTAAGGTTATGAAGTCGTTCCAACAGTCACGCGTGTTCCGCGTGCGCCGTCAGTAGGGGGCTGTCAGCGCCATTTATTGTGTCCTGTTCCCATTGTAGTAGATCAGTGTCCACCTGTGTCAAGTCACGCTCTAGTTGTTTCTGCATGCGTCCCTGTGTGCCTAAGCAGTGTCCCCTAATCACCACTTTAAAAGCGTCCCATTCGACCTGGGGGGAGGATGCCGTGTCTGCGTTGTCCTCAAAGTATTGCGCTGTTTGTGTGAGGAGGGAATCTCGGAATGCTGCATCTTGCAATAGAGCTGGCTGCAGTCTCCGGGTGGGGACAGGTAGATGCGGTCGTTCCCATGCTATGTCAAGTATGTGCGGGTTGTGGTCAGAGTGGGTGCGGCCCATGTATCGTGAGTCAATGACAAGGGGTAGTAGTTCAGCAGATACCATGTATCTATCCAGTCGAACGTGTAGATCATGCGCTCCCGAGTAGTTTGAGTATACCTTAGTAGTGGGATTGTGTGCGCGCCATGCATCTTGTAGGTCCCATTGTGTGGCCCAGCTGGCCAACGCCCTCATGGCCCCATGCGCAGGCGTGCCGGGTTGAGGTGGGGAGGAGCGGTCTAGTATTGCGTCTAAGATACAGTTATAATCTCCTCCCAGGATCCATGGGACGCCATGCCATGGCACCAGTGCCATCGAGAGTCGTGCAAGGAAATTTCCCTGGTTAGTGTTCGGAAAGTACAAGGAGCCCAAAACCAGGTTGTCCATCTAGCCTGCCCCGGACTACCACAAATCTACCATCAGGGTCGACATGTGTGTGTGACACTGTCAGAGGGGTCTCAGGTCTAACCCACAGTAGCGCCCCTCGAGCGTATGAGGAGTAGTCTATGGCGTATAACTGCCCACGCCACCTGCGGTGTAATGTACGTGCCTCTGTTTTGTTCAGATGTGTCTCTTGTAAGAGTGCAATATGTATCCGGTGGCTTTTTAGATAGGAATATATCTGATATCTGCGCAATGGTGTGTGCATGCCTCTGACGTTCCAGGTACACATGTTAATCTCAGCCATGTCTGCCGTCTATGTGATTCCTATTCCCTCCATCCGCCCCGACCTGCCCCATGTAGCCTCCCCCGGGCCTCCCGCATCTCCTCTCGCCTCACGTTTGAACATAGGTGTAGTTGCATTAGCAGGTAGTCCTCATAGATGCAAAAGGAGTGGGGATATAAAAACACAACAGACCAGGATAGGCCATGACAATAAAAAATACCAAAAGGTCGGTTGCTTAACATGCCGCCATCCAAACTCTCAAAAAGAGATAATAAACCTTACAATTCTAGGGGGTGTTAAGCGTTAGGCACAAGATTGCGAGTCAGTAGTGTTATTCACAAAAGGGGTGTTTTCCCACCCGGGCCGTAGAGAAAAGGCCGCAGCCAGCAAGTATCACTGAGAGTATTGAATAAAGTGATAGTTTTTTATTTAAAATTTTTGCTATTCGAAGTGGTACTAGGCTCTCTCTTAAAAGTGAAAAGATGAGAGCACAATGTGCTTGTTAAAATACCCCTCACACACTAAAAAACCGTTAGTGTCATGCTTCATCATAGGGGTCTTCCCGCCCCTATAATGGGAGGGGGCGTGCTACGACCAGACGAACTACGCGGGAGCACTTAAGTTGTGACAGAGGCTATGTGTGGGTGCATGGGTATCAGTGAGAGTGTAGGGACCTAACACTAGTGAGTGTGAAAAAAGTGAAAAAAGTTAAAAATTCCCTGGCATAGTAGGAAAAAATATACTTTATTGACTTCTCTAGCTGGAAACATTAAGACGGGGTTGTGAGGTAGAGCAGTAGCTAGCTACCTAGTCGACATGTTTCGTAAGCAGTCCCCTACTGCTTACTCATCAGGACCAAATAGTGATCCCTACTTATACGTACTCAGTTCTATGAAGATATGCCTACTGTCCTACAAACAATTCAGCAAAAATCAGCTGAATGTTTGTGCTTTGGGGCATGAGTTGGCCCAGGTGAAGCAAAAACAATGCAGTGAAAAATGGACCCAATGTGGTCTCTGTAAAGAAAAAGAGAAAGAAAGAAACCAACATATATGCGTAAATTAGCATCACAATCTGAATGGAAATGCAAACAGATAGTTGTATACCCACAATGGTGGAGAAACCGCCTTGTATCTCTAAAAGCAGTCATGTACCTGTCTGTAATCAAATAGGTAGTGTTAGAACCGGGGGTCTCTAGTTGGCAGAGGTAAGTACCTTAGACTAAGTAGGGACCCTTGCTTCTAGTCAGGGTGAAGGAATACACACAGTAGATAACCTCCGCTCTCCCTCTAGGTAGCTTGGCGCGAGCAGGCAGGCTTATCCCCAAGGCAATGTGGATAATAATTGCACTCAACACAACAATAATCCCCAATCCACCACAAACTGAGACCACACAGGTAAGTATATTTTTATAAAAATATATATAACTTTATCTAGTTTCAGCAAGGTAAATCAGCAGTTGCACGATAATCACTTCATTATAAAAATGATGCACTTAATCTTAATGGTGGTACGTAGTTTCAGGAAGTTCTCAGGTAGAACAAGTGTCTCAAGTCTCTTCAAATCAGCACCAAGTTATGCCAATGATTGTGTGATCAAAACGCTCTCCAAATGAGCCCAGAAACAATGCCAGCGTTTTGTAATGTAGGCGCTCTTAAAATGAGCAAAGAAACAATGCCAATGAATTGCTATCAGTAATAATCAGCCTGAAGTCAATGAGCCCCCCCCAAGCGCGGCAAGCGCGCCTCACCGGCTTTACTGGGGATTCCTTTTCCTCTGATCGGCACTGCCCCGTACTCTCGCTGGTCTTGTGGGCGCTGCGCTGAGTAGAGCACTCTTGCTCCTAGCTCCTGGTGCTCTCAGCGCGCCCCGCCGTGATCCTCGCGCCCTACGCGGACAAGGTAGGCTACCACTTGGTCCCGGCCGGTCCCGGCAGCCCTCCGCCCGCTCTCTGGTCTTCGGGGAGCGGCTGGGAGCTGACGCGGCGCTTCAGCGCGGGGACTCCGGCCAGGACAGAGCGCGGCTCACCAGAAATCCCTCGGCGAGGTCAGGTCACTCTACCCCGGTCCCGGCGGTGATCACTCGGCAATTCGACGGCCTCCGCCTCAGCTTCCTTAGGCCCAGCCAATCCTGTCGCGGCCCTCTAGTCGAGCCCCTCTGAGCGCGAGGCCGCCAACCAATGGCAGCGCGGCCTCGCCGATGACGCTCCGCAGGCTCAGCCAATCCCGTCGCGGCTCTGGTGAGGGGGCTCGGCCCTCTCGCCCAATCAGAGCGCGGCGGGCTCGATCTTTATCACGGAGCCACCGGCAAGATTCGGGACGCTTTCCACGGGGGTTACTGACCCCGGGCTGCGACGGTGACACGGCCAACAATTGTTTTTCAGCGCTCCTTGCGCTGAGGAGGCCCACAAGTTCAGCTCTTTGCCCCCACACGTGTCGATGTACACGGCGACCTCGGCCACACAGTAGGCTGATTCAGCGCGGCGCCCTCAAGCAGATCAGAGGGTAGCCAGTGCGCTCAGCAGACAGCTACAGGGTTTCACGATCTCTTCGTCACACAGTCGTTTCAGGAGGGCACAGCAGGTTTTTGTGGTCCTTGGGCAACCTTTATGTTCCTGGGTTGCAGACAGGGAGCCAGCTCTTCTCAGGCCCTTGGAGATTCAAGTTGTAGACACAGCACACAGCAAAGTCTTAGCAGTTTCAAGCAGGCAGGGACACAGCCCACAGCAAAGTCCCTTTCTCCTCCTCAGCTTCCAGTGATACAGCAGAACAGGTCAGCCCTTAGAGCACACAGCAAGGCAATCTTCCTTTAGTTCTCTCGCCGTCCTCCTTCCAGCAGAGGGTCCTAAAAAAAAAGCACATCAGATAAAATCACACATATACATGGTGCCAATTGGCACGGGCAATATTCACATGGGATTATTCACAAGACAGGGCCACAAGGGCCACTGTCACAATCAGCACTTTAGTAGTAATGAAATACTATCAGAACTTAGACTAAAAGCGTATAAAATCACTGTAGCACAAAGTAACAGTTATGAATCACATCCAGTAACTACTGGGAACAGGTAAGTACACACTACGCAACCCTAAACACCTTAGGAGCATGTCACGCAGGTAACCAGGACCTCACTAGGACCACCTGTACTAGAAAGAACAACCACCTAAGGATAAAATCCACTTAGGGGTATAAATCAGAACACATTACCCATGATGCATGAATATACATTCAGAGGAGTAGTAAAGAAAGAAAACACATGATGTATAGACCTACACATTCAGCGGTGTTAAGGACAGAGCACATGATGCAATCAAAATACATTCAGGGGTGCAGCGCAAGAAGACACATGATGACTAAAACATTCAGAGGTGCAGCGCATGAAAAGAAAGGCACATAATGCATAAAACATCCAGAGGTGTCAAGAGTAATACCATAGCGCAAAAATCACATGAGGCCTAAAAACCTTCAGAGGTGCAGGAATAACACATGATGCAAAATATCACATTCAGAGGTGCAATAACCATACCATTGCGCAAACTCACATAAGCCACCACCTGTGGCAGTCCCTAGGCCAATGGCCTTGTTGGGGCTCAGACGCCCTGAGTCTCAGTGTCAGGGTGCGCTGCCATGCAGCGCCAGTCTCAAAGTTCAAAAAGCCTAAACGTGGCAGGTGCCCACTAAGTGCTGGGCACCTGGAGAACAATAAAACTGCGCCAGGGCCCTCACTGGCCCCTAGGCGCCAACTGCGCCACTGCTGGAGCCACACAGGCTCTGGGCATAGCACATGCCCCAGACGTTGGAGCCACAGAGGCTCTAAAGCAATGATGTCAACCGTTGGAGCCACACAGGCTCTTAAAACACTGGTGCTCCCATGAGCCTCGTCGGACTCTGGACAAAGAAATGCCCCCTCAGGGCCTTCTCCAGGCTTTGCCACGGTGGGGCGACCCTCTGCCAATTGGGGCCGCCCTGATTCTGCGTCGTTCACGGTGGAGTCCCCCACGGGGGACTCTAACTTCTAAAAATGCCCCCCAGAGCCTCTCAGGGCTCTGAATACCACATGAGGCGGGGAGCCTCTCCGGGCTCCGTGGACGTTGGGGCAACCCACTGCCAACCGGGGCCGCCCTTGAAGCCTTCACGGCTTCGCGATGGCACTAGGCGCGAACACCGACAACGGGTCCCGGCGCCTCTCTTCTTCCCCACTCTGCCCAGCCCTCCGCCCAGACTCACCGGGTCTCCTGCGCGGCGGGGGCGGGGCTCGGCGGCAACGGAGGAGCTCCTGCTCCTCGCAGACTCTCCTCGCTTCGCCCGGTCCCCCGTCTCGGGACCGGGACGCAGAGTGGAGCCAGCCAGGCTCCCGGGGCAGTCTCTTCTCTCGCTGCAGGGCTCCCTCGGCACACGGGAGCCCTGTTAGCCGGCCTCCACCTTTCTTTCTCGCCGCCTCGTCTTTCCTGGGTCACGAGCGATGGGCCAATCCCATCGCGGCTCCTTCGGCGAGCCCCCAATGACGCCAGAGCCTCTGCAGGCGTCTCGACCAACCGGAGCGCGACTCTCCGGGCCAGCGGCCAATCAGGGCGTGCCTCTCCTCGGGTCTCGGCCAATCCGGTCGCGGCCCCTTCGTGGTTTGTTTCTCTCCGCGGCAGATCGAGGTGGGCACTCGTAATTAATGAAGTAAATACGGCCAGGACTCCTCAGCGCGTCCAGCGCTATAAACGAGCATGAAAGCGCTCCTAAGCGCTAGGAAGTCCAGAAAACGCGCCCTCAAGCGCTTGGGGGAAATGAAGCGCTCCAAAGCGCTAGACAGCAGGCAGAGCGCTCCCAGGCGCTCAAGGCGAAGCACAGCACCTCCAGGCGCTAGGAACCAACTCCAGCGCTCTCCCCAGGAAAAGGCAGCTTCTCCATGCTGCCAAGGTCCCAGAGCTTCCCCAGGGGCAAAGCCAAGTCCCCCCTTCAGCCCAGGCAGGGCAGAAGGGTCCCCCAGGAGTCCAGGAATCCAGGCACCCAGGGGTTGGGCAGCGCCCACCCCGGGTAGATCCAAGTCAGCCACAAGAGCTAGAACAAGAACAACTTGGAAGGAGACTCATCCCCTTCTTATACCCAGAAATGCCTTTGAAGTACTTCGTGCAAGGGACCCTGAGTGCTGGAATGTTTCTGGTTTTCGTCTTCCTGACAGCTTCAGGGCCAGAGGTGACAGTGAGCCGTCAGGATGGAGAGCCAGCAGGGTGGGCGACAGGCACGGCCCGGCACCACCAGACGCTCTTTCCTCCCATCCCTGACAGCAGAGGGGCCTTTCATCCACGGCTGACTCAGACCCCCTCCTCTGGGGTCTTGCAGACCCTGCAGACCCTGTCCTACTCAAACCGGACAGTCCATCCACCAGCAGGTCCAGGCGCTCCTGGGCAGACTCACCAGCCAATCACACGCTAGCACCAACTTACACAATTATGCCAACTTCCAAAAGTGGTATTTCTAGACTAGACACAGTCATGCTGCATACATCATTTTGCAGCATTCATTCTCACGAGTTCACACATATCAAACTCGACCCCTGCACTCCCCACACAACAGGAACTACCATGGGCATACATATTCCCCATTCATTCCTATGGGAGGGCAGGTCACTCACTCTTCATACAGAGAGCTCAAGCACTTTACACTGTACCACAGTGAAAAACGTGCGCAGAGGCCTAGAATCACCAACACCAGGTTCCAGAAACAGGCTAGGAAAAAGCAAAAAGTCTAGGGGTGAACCTGCCCAAAGGGCCGGGTCCAACAGGTAGGAACATTACATCTATCGAGATCAGCTGTCTGTCGCCAAAGTTTTTCTCGTTAGAGACATATAGTGACCTCAGGATATGGGTACACTATCATCTCATCATACACACCAACAATCATGACTCCATGCATTTCCAACAAACCAGCAATTAACAGGGGGAAAGGGGAACCCTCCTTCGCATTTTCCACATGATGAAGGGAAATGCTAAGAAACAATAAGCGTTTCCCTCAACTCACAACCCTATCAGAGGGATCAATACATACTTTTGTCGGTAATTTTCAGAGCCCCATGAGCTTGCAGGCGAGGGGTATTCTGCACGGTTTACTGTAGAAACAAAACCGCACTTGATGTTATTTACTGAATAATTACGAGTTTTTAAAGAGTTTTTTAAGTCGTTTGTTTGTCCCCGTGACCCATTTATTAAAGACTCGAGGTCAGAGTCTATTACTCACATGTCCGGCAGATAAAGAAACCCTTGTTCCTACCCCCGTGCTGCTCCGACGATTGCCCGGCTCGTGTGTCCGATGTTATTTAAAAGCCCTGAATTTCCGCGTTGTCATTCAGGAGGGCGCGGCCCACTACGCCGAAGCTAGAGCGCGAACCGCTCAAGATGGCTGCCACCTGATGGCACAGTCGAGGGGCAAAAGCGGAAGTCTTTCCGCGCTGTTTATTATTTCAATCGAGGGTTTACTCAGAAAAAAATGATTGTTTTAAAAAACGCTGATGATACAATTGTGCAATATGTATTACATGTTAAAGGGTAAGGACTACAACCTTGTCAATTACGGATTGTATTTTGTCTGATAACTGCACAACTCATCGGATGCAGGGGGGTTAATATGAGTAACGTGGTTCAAAGAAGTTCATTACAACTGGCTCCAGGGTATGTCGTCATTCAGCCCAGTTTTGTGTGACTGAATGCGAAACACCCATCTCTGCTCTTTCTCCAATAGGAATCTTTCATTGCTGACCAGTTCTATTACAGTCCATGTGATCTCCTCCGGTTTATGATTACTTTCCAAGAAATGGTTCGTGAGTTTTGTACTGGATTTTCTGCATTTTATAGTGCTCTTATGTTCCCCTATCCTGATTTTCACTGCCCTGCTTGTCATTCCTACATATTCAAGTTTGCAGGGGCAGGCAATCAGGTATATGACATTGGTACTGTTGCAGTTACTGAAACTTCTTTGTTCCCAGACGGTACCATTGTTAAAGGTTATCTTCTTGCTCTTCTTGGTTAGACCACAGACTCTGCACCCTCCACATGGGTAGTGTCCCTGAACAAAATTAGGATCTCTTTGTATACTGTTGTTGTTCAGTTTTGGTCTCGTATGAACCAAGACATCTCTCAGGCTTTTTGCTCTTTTGTGTGCAAACAAAGGTTTTGGTATTTGCATTCCACCACTGTTCAGGATTTTCCAATTTCTGTTGATAATTTTGGTCACTAAATTCGAACTGGCCGTTTCTCTTCCTCCTTTGGTGTTTTTGCTTCCAAGAGGCTTTTGCAGCAGTTGTTTTTAGCCCGTGTGTAAGCCTGGTTAATGATACGATCAGAGTACATTCGTGCCTTTAGTTTTCTTTTGAGATCATCTGATTGTTTTTTAAAATTTCCAATCTCAGTACAGTTCCTGCGTAAACGTAGGAACTGACCATATGGAAGATTGCCCCGTAGATGTTTCGGATGGAAACTATTGTACATTAAGAGACAGTTCTTTGAGGTGCTCTTAAAATGGGTCGTGGTCATCAGTCTTCCATTCTTCGGGAATATGTTCAGATCAAGGAAAACCAAGTTACTTCTGGTGGTTGTACTGGTGAATCTTAGGAAATCATCTTGGAGATTGAGCCATGTCAAAAATTGTTCAGAGTCTTTTTCATCTCCATCCCAGATGATCAGGATATCATCGATGCACCGATCCGGGCCTTTAGTAGCCTGATTTAAGCTGTTGTGGATAGGGGGAGTTTGGCATTAGTGTGATACATCAACAGTGTTCAATGTCTGGGAGTATTACTCACTGTGTCTCATAGCCGCCAGCCCCCCGGGGCAAGGGAGTCCCGCACTCGTCACTGCCGGCCTCCACTCGCACCGAGGCAAGTGCAGGAGACGCAGACAAGGCAGTGTCGACCATATGTCATGCAGGAGGATCCTGTTGTTCTTTTCAGCTGAGTAGATCTGCTGTCTGTGGCGTAACATCGGGTGGGTCTGTAGATAGCTGGGAGTCTGGAATTCCGTGAATGGGTTCATCATCACTTGGGAACGCTCGCGGGCTGGCGTTCAGGGCAGATGTTGAAGCCGGAGAGCCGCTGATTTTTGTGGCCTTGCGGAGTGCATCCTGCTGTTCCAGTAGAACCTGGTCTGTGGGTGGGGAGCGGTTCGTCGCCTCCTGTATTTGGTGGGGCGTGGGCGATTTGCGCCTACGGCGTCGCTGCGATCCACGTGGGCGGGACATTGTAGCGGTTCCCTGTGCCCGCCGGGGCGCCTCGCCCACTCCGCCGTCCAGCCAAGCTTTAAACTCCTCAGGGCTAGTAAAAAAGTGAGTCTTGTTCTGCGCCACCACTCTCAACTTGGCAGTAAAGAGGAGCGAATACTTCAGACTCGCCTGTCGCAGCCTCCTTTTACAGCAAGGAAGGAGTGTCTCTGACGTTGCACTTGAACTGAATAGTCGGAAAAAAACATTATTTTGGCGTTATCGATCTGGATCTCTCTGAGTTTCCTGGTTTTACGTAGAATTGTATCACAGTCTCTATAGTTAAGGACACGAAGGAGCAGCGGTCTAGGGTTGGAGCCCGAGGGAAGTGGCTTAGTGGGTACACGATGTGCGCGCTCCACCACAAAATATGGCGACAGCGTGCCTTCTGGCAGGATGGCTCTCAGCCAGTCTTCCACACGTTGTGTGGGGTCTGTCCCTTCCCACTTTTCAGGCACACTCACAAGTCTGATGTTATTTCTTCGTGCCCGCCCTTCTGCGTCCTCAGCATGGTCTTCCAGAAACTCGACTCTGTTCAGGAGGTCCTGTATGTGCTTATCTGCCTGGGTCACCCGGGGTTCTAGATCTGTCACCGTACCCTCCAGCGATTTGGTGTGGTCTGCCAATTTTTTGTGATCGGCCCTGAGGTAATTGAGATCAATCGCCACACTGTCAATTTTAGTCTCCTGTGAGGTGCTTGTCTGTTGGAGTGACTCTTCCAGGCGTTCCATAACAGCTAGCACATAGTCCAGTTTCGTCGTTACGTGGTCGGTATTCATTTTTGGCGGTGACTTGTCCAGCTTCCCCTTCGTTGATGCACCTCCCGTGCCAGTGCGTGTCTTCACACCCCCAGACATGAGCAAGGCGGTGGGCAACAGCGTCCACTGCGTCCGAGGGGGTCTGCCCCGGCGGGGAGCACTCCGTCGCGTTGTTCAGACAGTTGGGGTATCAGGGCTTGACCACTCCGAGAGGCAACCAGGATGCGCAGCGTTTCCGGTGTGGGCGCCATCTGCTTTCCCCCTATCATTACTCTGTGGGTGCTGTGACCAGCAAGGGCAGACGATCGATTAAGGGCTACTAAGTTTGTCAATCCATAAGGGTATGTAGCTGGAGGTGCAATGTCTCTACGCGGCAGTTCGGTGTATGGCGCGTTGCGTTAGGTTCTCCTCGTCCTCGTTATCGCATCGGAGCATGCACTTAGAGTGGGGTATGCAGTCTCCATTACGCTGGGGGGTGCTCACCCTCCCCCGCTTCCTCCCGCACCTTCCAGTTGTTGTCTGCAGCAATGGGGTATGCGAGATCGACAATACGGGGTGCCCCCCACAGGTACCCGTGGTGGAGTTCCGATGTGCCAGGGCAGCAGTGCGTCCCGGTTGTGACCAGGCCTCAGCAAGCGGAATGTGCGTGCCCTTTCCTAGTGCTCGCCCCTCAGGGATTTCGGTTCCACGCGTTGCGAGGGCCCGCTGCTAGGCCCATTCCCCCAGTAGGACCTCCAGCTATTCGTGGCGTCGCCTTCCCATCAGGGCTGCTAAGTCTCAGCCATGGTGCGGGGGTGATCGGGTGCGCTCCTTTTGCTGTGGGCTCCCGTAGATGGTGCAGTGCAGGGTGTGCCTCACCTCAGGGTTCTCGAGCGTTCTCACGTCTGCCCACCGTCGCCAGGTCCCAACGCGGCCGGCTGGATGGCGCCGCTCCTTCAGGTATGTCGTGTCGTGCCTGCCCTTCGTCACCACGTGGGTTCCATGCATGGAGTGGGTGCAGCTGGTCTCTTTGTGTTATGGGTCCGTTTCGGCTCATGGCACTGGAGGTGCAGGCATAGCCGTCCGGGTCCAATCGCCGGTCGCTGGGAGTCTCAACAGGTTACCGCTTAGGCTGCGTCTTTTGGGCCTAGTGTCCAGGTGGAGACCGCGCCCTTGCGTGATCACTCTCGCCGGGCCAGTGTTGCCCAGCGTGGCAGGAGTCTGCTAGGCGGCACCGGAGCAGTCCCAAGTCAGCGATCGGCGTCAAAATTGGCTGAGGGGTGAAGGAGGGTTGTCTCTCACTCCGCCTGCAGTTGCGGCTGAATCAAGATAATTTGGACGGAGAATCGGCCCAGGAAAGGGGAGCTCGGATCGGAGCTCTACCCTGCTGCCTCTGTCGCCATTGCATGCCAAGCCACACCCCCACCGCAATGGCGGCCGATCATTGTGGTTTAAATGGATTTTTTGCAAAACTAATAAATTCTGTTAAAAAAAAAGTACAGGCCTTGGGGAAACCCTCCCAACAGGTTCTGGAGCACTCTGTTTACCAGGCTCCTCTTCCCTATTGTGAGGTGGGGGCTTGGTGATCAGACACACCACAGGGGGTGGAGCCAGCATTGTACAGGCTAGGCACAGACCTATTCAGGGACTAGGGACTTCTCCTCCCACTACTCCAAATGCAGATATCCAAATCAGCCTAGCGCTGACTCACCCTGCCCCTGCTGGAGCCACACACACCTCCCAGCCCCTGTCACTCAAAAGCCAGACATGCAATTTACATCAGGCAGACACATATCACACAGAAATGCCAACTTCTAAATGTGGCTTTTCTAATATAGTTATAATAAATCTGCGCACACCATTGAGTAGCATTTATTATCACTATTCCATATATACCAAACTTGGCCATGCTGCGCCTCCCATATCAGGAATTACCCCTGAAACACTTATCAGGGAATTCCCAATGCATTCCTATGGGAGGGCAGCCCCACAGTAGTGAGAAACCAAAATGGCTGTTTGTCACTACCAGGACATGTCACACACTTAAGGTACATGTCCTATCTTTTACCTAAAAGGCACACTGCCCATAGGGCTAGCTAGGGCCTACCTTAGGGGTGACTTACATGTAGTGAAAGGGGGGTCACGGACATGGCACACACTTTAGGTGCCATGTCACAGCGGCAGTCACACTGCACGCATAGGCCCTGCAATGGCAGAGGCCTGAGATAGGTTTGAAAGGCTACTTTGGTGGGTGGCGCAATCAGCGCTGCAAGCCCACCAGTAGCATTTAATTTACCAGCCTTGGGTATCTGAGATACCACTTTACAAGGGCCTGACAGGTAAATTAAACAGGACAAATAGGTGTAGCCCAATCTTACAACATTTATCACAGAGAGCACACACACTTTACACCGAACAGCAGTGCTAAAGTGCCCAAAGTCTTAAAACCACCAACACCATGTCAGAAAAAAGGCTGGGAGAAAGGCAAAAAGTTGAGGGATGACCCTGCAAACAGAGCCAAGTCCAACAGCTCCTCATTGGGCTAGCGCTGCAATGACCCACGGGTCTCCTGAAGGGTCTCTTTGTCTGAGATCTTTTGTTAGAACCCCCGTCAGATGAGTGCAGGTGTGTGGGGGGGTGAAGGGTGAGATAGGGCGTGCAAGTTAAAACTGGCTAAGGGTAGCCAAATTGCTGCGATTTATTATGAAGGTACCCTTGTCAGAAAAAAAGACCCCAAATGTCACTCCTGTAGGCGTAATGTACCCATGTAACTAAAAGGTAAACATGTTTCGCGCCTCACTGGTTGAAAAGATCTGAGGCGCTTCATCAGGACCGAAAAACTGTGGTGTGCTAATGAAAGTGAGTGGAGGGATCAAGGACCCAAATTAATCATGGCGGGCCAAGTCTGTGACTAGTTACAGTGAGGCTAAAGCTAAAATAGTTAAGCCACTCCTGAAAGAACGTAGGAAAAGGAAGGGAGACAAAGAAAACAAAACGGCACACATGAAACACAGGTGGAGTTGATTGTGGACTCCACAGAGGGTATCAATCAGCGCACATTATCTGTTAAAACAGTATTGAGACCAACTACACAGCTACACAGCAATAACGCTCCCACAGGGGTGGACGTCGTGGTAGGTGTGGTGAGCCAGACACAGGAAACTGGCAGAAGCATTTATGGCGTCTGCCTAGCCCCCACCATTAAACCGCCGGTCTGTGGGGAGCATGGAGAGTTATGGTGCCCACCTTGGGATCAAGAAATGCACTACAAATCATGACAATGTGGTGATCAGCAATAAACAAACCAGTGCACTCCTCGTGCTGCGTTGTCAATGTAATAGTGCCCACATTAGGAGCACGACAGTGCCTTACGGCATGGCCGGAGGCCCGGTCCCATAGGGATACTTACAGTTTCCGTCAGTGTACTGGCTCTCAGTACCTACCCGCCATTACGCCTGCCTGCATATTGGCTGCGGTAGGGGTGTCAAAGATATAGTGACAGGGCTGGTAATTGAGGAAAGTACCTCCTTCCGGAATGCCCGGTCACGTCTGTCAAAGCTGCTCCTGTGTCAGAGGGGAGCGGTCAAATTGCTGAGTATTGCGCATATGTGGGAGAGTAGTGGGGTCTAGTGCTGCTCGGCCTTCGCACATTCGCAAAATCATGTAACACGTGCCCCAAGTGTTTGCCATAGTGAGGTAGTCTACAAGGAGACTGGAACTCCCTGGCCTCACTAAAAAAGCTAAAAGTCAAAACTGCACTCCACGGGTCCATAATGAACGAGTACCTGTGAGCCAATGCGGCACCCAACGGACTGCTAGTGAGGACTGCACCAGGGATCTTCCTTGAGGATCTCATCTTTAGACGCGAATGGGGCCAGATCGTGTGGAAATGCACCCTGGATCATAATAATTATTGGTGCAGAGGAACGCCTCTCTGTAGCGCTCATTATAAAAATCACCATAGAAGAAAATGGCCTCAAGACAGGCATTAGCTTCTCTACTTTCAAAACTTGCCTAGCTGAGATCAATGCTGAGATGTCGGATCACCGTGACTACCTTCTGCAACAGAAACTTCAGAAGCTGCAGAAAGATATCAAAAGATTTGACAGGGAGAAGATCTACCCCTATAACAAGGAGGACTTCCAACGCACCTCTGTATTTCATGTGTATCTTTTTGTTTTCTCTGTCTCCCTCCCTTTTCCTTGGTTCTTTCAGGAGCGGCCTGACTGTTTTAGCTTTAGCCTAGCTGTAGCTAGTCACAGACTTGGCCCGCCCTGATTCATTTGGGTCCTTGACCCATCCACTCACTTTCATTGTCCCACCACGTTTTTTTCGATCTGACGAAACGCCACAGATCTTTTCGACCAGTGTGGCGCGAAACATGTTGACCTTTTAGTTACTTGCGCACATTATGCCAACAGGAGTAACTCATGACCTTTGGGGTCTTTTATTCTGGCAATGGTACCTTCATAATAAATTGCAGCAATTTGGCAACCCTTAGCCAATTTTAACTTGCACGCACCATCTCACCCTTTACATAGGACTCCCCCCCACACACCTGCACTCATCTGACGGTGGTTTTAACGAAATATCTCCGACAAAGAGACCCTTCGGGTGAGCCATAGGGCATTGCAGCACCGGCCCGATGACGAGCAAACACCCGATGATGACATCCTTCGGGTGTGTGAGGGCAACAAGAAACAAGCCATTGTGGTTGACCCTCACTAGTGGGTCCGATACCTAGGAATTTTCTTTTACCTCCTCATTTTTTCCTCCTATCTCTCTTTTGTTACTGTGAATGGGTGACTTGCAGCACCCCTACCGTTGGAACAGTTATCCTCCATTTGGTATTGTGACTATTATTAGTAGCACGGGTACTGGACCATAACCAGCTCTAGTCCCCCTTCTATTTTTTGAGGTGTTTGTTTAGAGCCAGGCACATTGCAGCTTTCGAATTTGTTGTTTTATCTCCTTTAGCTTTGTGTTTCTTTAAGGTGCCTATTTTCTTTTGTTCAGTTGTGATGTTTTTAGTGATATTAGGATATCAAAAGTAGTTCTGTAGCTACTCATATTGCTCATATCATTTTTAAACTCAATTTATCGTGTCTAGATCCGTTCTGGATGTTACCTGTGTTTCTAAGTGTTCTGGTTACAGGTGTGTTGCTTAGTGTTGTTTTATGTTGGAAAGCAAGCAGTTGGTAGTCTCACCATGTGAGTGGAGTCATTGTTTGAAAGGTAACTAGTTCTGCATTTTCAAAAATGACATCTAGGATGTGTTCAGCAATGTGTGTGGACTTGTGGACAATCTAATTCAGGTTCAGTGCGTCTAGGCCAGTGAGGATTGTATTTGGATGGGGCATATTGGGCTTGGTAAACCAAATGTTGAGTTCACCTAGAATGCATTGGTCGGAGTGTAGTGTGATAAGATCTTAAACCGTGTCTAGAAGCGGTTCTGGAAATGTTGCATTACTAGGTGAAGGTCTGTAAAGGTGCAGGGAGTTGCAAAAAGAAGATGATGTAGGGTTGCATATAATGGCTGCTGCTGATTCATTCAGCAATTTTGTCGCAAAGTAACCTGGTAGTGCACTCAAGTCCTACAGCTTCCACTACTCCACCACTCCACCACTTATCACTGTCTTGACAACAGAATTAATAGAGACATTCTACTGCTCGGTAAGTGGGGAATGTAATGTAAAACTCTCCCTGAAAATACATTATGTGATTAGTGTTACTATCGTAGTCCTACTCTATGAAACCTGTAGCATGTAAAATTACTTATTATATAGCTGTGTCAGGATATTGTGTGTGACCACATTTACATGCTCTATTACAGACACCAATATTATTAAAAATATAGATTTGTTGCAGTATGCACCTCAAACAATTGGCACATATTCCAATTGTGAACAGTGATCCAAATAGATAGTAGCCACATGCAAACAAGACTTCTTCTAAATCTATACCAAGCCCTCCTGACCAAAACATTTCAAGTTCGGCCCATCCAAAATATTATCACTGAGAATGAGGGAAGTGGAGGTTGTACACAATAGGTCTTATGAAAATATTTTATGGGTACCATTAATTTAACCCGTAACTAGATGCAGAAATATTATTAGCTGAGGTGGTTCAAGGGAAAATATTATAAGGGTGGGCGTAGTTCGCGAAGTAGCGCTACGCGAAGCTGCGCGAAGTGCACTTCGCACTACGTGAACTTCACGTAGCACTACGCGAGCTGCGTAGTAGCATGTTCGCACTGTGCAAGATGCGTTTTCAATGATTGCACAGTGCATACAAGCATCCGGCACTGTGCAATCATTGAAAACGGCATCTTGCACAGTGCGAGCTGTAGTTTTCTGCTGCTCGAGTAGATTTTTACTCGAGCAGCAGCTTTTCTCAACGCGAACTGGTAGTTTCTCTTCGCGAGCGGTCGCGAGCATGCGCAACCACTCGCAATGAGAAACCTGTCCTCCCCGCATTGAGAATCTCGCCGGGATGTCATTTTGCTTGCTCGCGGTCGCGAACATGACTTTGAGGACCGCGAACAAGCAAAAAATGGCCGCTGCACTACGCTATGCTGCACTATGCGTGTTCACACTGTGCTACGTGCAGCTCGCGTAGTGCGAAGTTGCGCAAACTTCGCAAACTACACAAGCGTAGCGTAGTGCTTCGCCCAGGGTTAGAAAATAAACAAAAAGATATATTGGTTCTTTATTTTATGTAGACAGAATATAAAGTAAAGCGAAATATACAAATAGTATGGTGCATAACAGAACATATGCTGAAATGTGACAAAAGATGAATGTTTTTAACTTTTGAGTACTTTTTTCTTTGTCAGAAGAGCAGTGGGGAAAACTGTGAGCAAGCAACCAATTAAATTTCACAAGTAACAACATACAAAGGTCTGTCTAATCTGAAAGGGAGGTGGAAAAGTGGTGTTTTAAAAGAAACTTTAGAATCATGGAGGTACCATGAATATTACTTTCTTTTATAAAACACTTTATATTGAACTTCTATAGTTTTGTTTCCCAAGATATAACTGCTACTGCTATTATCCAGGTTAGTGCTATTCTGGTTACTGACCTCAAAAGGATGGAGGACAAAATTAGTCACTCCAGCCTTCCAACTCATAACATGCAAATGCCAACAGATCTGAGTTATGAGTATCAGCTCACCAGCTCTATCTACAATGCAGAGTGGAAGCCTAACCCAGAGATTCAAGAACAAGAAATGTAGCAAAATACAAGGAGGTCTTTTCCATTTAGAGTTGGCAACGTGTGAAACAACCGACCAGTAGGCGTGACAAGGTCCCCGTATATTTTTATTTTCTATATAGCACTACTTACACCCTGCCCTTTCTAAGTACTATACATAAAAGTTTCAGGTAAAAAAAATAGTTTCAGTTTCAGTTTTATTTTTATTTAAGTTACAGAACTCTGACGAGATCCACATAAAACTTTATACAAAATGCATGCATTCATAGAAATAAAATAAATGTATACACATAATAGATGCAGTAATATAGCAAGAATGCCAAAGAATCTGAGCTTGGAAACTAGGCCCAACTGAAGAACATAGAAACCTTTTCAAGGGTCTCACTGATACCTGGTCCTTTTAAACCGACAAAGAAGAAATTGGCACAGAAGCTGAAATATCAAATACATATTTATTTACCTCAGATGAGGGAGACTACGTCACACAGAACCCTTAGGAACTGTATGAGGCAGTCTAAGGAGTACAGAAAACAGGGGCCTTATATATGCTTAGGTTTACATATTCAGCATAAGACAAAGGGAAGGTCCTGGCACATGTAAGCATGCAAAATGCCTAATATGGGCATGCAAGATCTGCTTGCTCAACACAGTGTATCTATATCCTCCCAAAATACACAAGAGGGGGGGTCTTTCCACCTGGCAGTCCTATAATATCCGTGGCGGGCTCACCTATGGAGGGTCTGTCTGAATTTGTTGATCTTAAGTTACAGAAATGTGTACTAGGCCTCCCTTCTTATATCAGGGACAGCAAGGACATATTAGTTAAACTTAAAGACTTTGAATGTTGAGACGATCTCATTTTTGTGACGCTTGACGTCGAAAGTTTATATACCTGTATTCATAGGAAGTATGGTATCATGGCAGTGCAGCCCTTTCTTGATAGAGAGGATGCTGAACTATTTACACAGAATGAAATGGTTGTTCAGATGATCAACCTGATATTGCTGAATAATTTTTTCAGTGCGTCTAGGCCAGTGAGGATTGTTTTTGGATGGGGCATATTGGGCTTGTTAAACCAAATGTTGAGTTCACCTAGAATGCATTGGTCGGAGTGTAGTGTGATAAGATCTTAAACCGTGTCTAGAAGCGGTTCTGGAAATGTTGCATTACTAGGTGAAGGTCTGTAAAGGTGCAGGGAGTTGCAAAAAGAAGATGATGTAGGGTTGCATATAATGGCTGCTGCTGATTCATTCAGCAATTTTGTCGCAAAGTAACCTGGTAGTGCACTCAAGTCCTACAGCTTCCACTACTCCACCACTCCACCACTTATCACTGTCTTGACAACAGAATTAATAGAGACATTCTACTGCTCGGTAAGTGGGGAATGTAATGTAAAACTCTCCCTGAAAATACATTATGTGATTAGTGTTACTATCGTAGTCCTACTCTATGAAACCTGTAGCATGTAAAATTACTTATTATATAGCTGTGTCAGGATATTGTGTGTGACCACATTTACATGCTCTATTACAGACACCAATATTATTAAAAATATAGATTTGTTGCAGTATGCACCTCAAACAATTGGCACATATTCCAATTGTGAACAGTGATCCAAATAGATAGTAGCCACATGCAAACAAGACTTCTTCTAAATCTATACCAAGCCCTCCTGACCAAAACATTTCAAGTTCGGCCCATCCAAAATATTATCACTGAGAATGAGGGAAGTGGAGGTTGTACACAATAGGTCTTATGAAAATATTTTATGGGTACCATTAATTTAACCCGTAACTAGATGCAGAAATATTATTAGCTCAGGTGGTTCAAGGGAAAATATTATAAGGGTGGGCGTAGTTCGCGAAGTAGCGCTACGCGAAGCTGCGCGAAGTGCACTTCGCACTACGTGAACTTCACGTAGCACTACGCGAGCTGCGTAGTAGCATGTTCGCACTGTGCAAGATGCGTTTTCAATGATTGCACAGTGCATACAAGCATCCGGCACTGTGCAATCATTGAAAACGGCATCTTGCACAGTGCGAGCTGTAGTTTTCTGCTGCTCGAGTAGATTTTTACTCGAGCAGCAGCTTTTCTCAACGCGAACTGGTAGTTTCTCTTCGCGAGCGGTCGCGAGCATGCGCAACCACTCGCAATGAGAAACCTGTCCTCCCCGCATTGAGAATCTCGCCGGGATGTCATTTTGCTTGCTCGCGGTCGCGAACATGACTTTGAGGACCGCGAACAAGCAAAAAATGGCCGCTGCACTACGCTATGCTGCACTATGCGTGTTCACACTGTGCTACGTGCAGCTCGCGTAGTGCGAAGTTGCGCAAACTTCGCAAACTACACAAGCGTAGCGTAGTGCTTCGCCCAGGGTTAGAAAATAAACAAAAAGATATATTGGTTCTTTATTTTATGTAGACAGAATATAAAGTAAAGCGAAATATACAAATAGTATGGTGCATAACAGAACATATGCTGAAATGTGACAAAAGATGAATGTTTTTAACTTTTGAGTACTTTTTTCTTTGTCAGAAGAGCAGTGGGGAAAACTGTGAGCAAGCAACCAATTAAATTTCACAAGTAACAACATACAAAGGTCTGTCTAATCTGAAAGGGAGGTGGAAAAGTGGTGTTTTAAAAGAAACTTTAGAATCATGGAGGTACCATGAATATTACTTTCTTTTATAAAACACTTTATATTGAACTTCTATAGTTTTGTTTCCCAAGATATAACTGCTACTGCTATTATCCAGGTTAGTGCTATTCTGGTTATTGACCTCAAAAGGATGGAGGACAAAATTAGTCACTCCAGCCTTCCAACTCATAACATGCAAATGCCAACAGATCTGAGTTATGAGTATCAGCTCACCAGCTCTATCTACAATGCAGAGTGGAAGCCTAACCCAGAGATTCAAGAACAAGAAATGTAGCAAAATACAAGGAGGTCTTTTCCATTTAGAGTTGGCAACGTGTGAAACAACCGACCAGTAGGCGTGACAAGGCCCCAGTATATTTTTATTTTCTATATAGCACTACTTACACCCTGCCCTTTCTAAGTACTATACATAAAAGTTTCAGGTAAAAGAAATAGTTTCAGTTTCAGTTTTATTTTTATTTAAGTTACAGAACTCTGACGAGATCCACATAAAACTTTATACAAAATGCATGCATTCATAGAAATAAAATAAATGTATACACATAATAGATGCAGTAATATAGCAAGAATGCCAAAGAATCTGAGCTTGGAAACTAGGCCCAACTGAAGAACATAGAAACCTTTTCAAGGGTCTCACTGATACCTGGTCCTTTTAAACCGACAAAGAAGAAATTGGCACAGAAGCTGAAATATCAAATACATATTTATTTACCTCAGATGAGGGAGACTACGTCACACAGAACCCTTAGGAACTGTATGAGGCAGTCTAAGGAGTACAGAAAACAGGGGCCTTATATATGCTTAGGTTTACATATTCAGCATAAGACAAAGGGAAGGTCCTGGCACATGTAAGCATGCAAAATGCCTAATATGGGCATGCAAGATCTGCTTGCTCAACACAGTGTATCTATATCCTCCCAAAATACACAAGAGGGGGGGTCTTTCCACCTGGCAGTCCTATAATATCCGTGGCGGGCTCACCTATGGAGGGTCTGTCTGAATTTGTTGATCTTAAGTTACAGAAATGTGTACTAGGCCTCCCTTCTTATATCAGGGACAGCAAGGACATATTAGTTAAACTTAAAGACTTTGAATGTTGAGACGATCTCATTTTTGTGACGCTTGACGTCGAAAGTTTATATACCTGTATTCATAGGAAGTATGGTATCATGGCAGTGCAGCCCTTTCTTGATAGAGAGGATGCTGAACTATTTACACAGAATGAAATGGTTGTTCAGATGATCAACCTGATATTGCTGAATAATTTTTTCAGTGCGTCTAGGCCAGTGAGGATTGTTTTTGGATGGGGCATATTGGGCTTGTTAAACCAAATGTTGAGTTCACCTAGAATGCATTGGTCGGAGTGTAGTGTGATAAGATCTTAAACCGTGTCTAGAAGCGGTTCTGGAAATGTTGCATTACTAGGTGAAGGTCTGTAAAGGTGCAGGGAGTTGCAAAAAGAAGATGATGTAGGGTTGCATATAATGGCTGCTGCTGATTCATTCAGCAATTTTGTCGCAAAGTAACCTGGTAGTGCACTCAAGTCCTACAGCTTCCACTACTCCACCACTCCACCACTTATCACTGTCTTGACAACAGAATTAATAGAGACATTCTACTGCTCGGTAAGTGGGGAATGTAATGTAAAACTCTCCCTGAAAATACATTATGTGATTAGTGTTACTATCGTAGTCCTACTCTATGAAACCTGTAGCATGTAAAATTACTTATTATATAGCTGTGTCAGGATATTGTGTGTGACCACATTTACATGCTCTATTACAGACACCAATATTATTAAAAATATAGATTTGTTGCAGTATGCACCTCAAACAATTGGCACATATTCCAATTGTGAACAGTGATCCAAATAGATAGTAGCCACATGCAAACAAGACTTCTTCTAAATCTATACCAAGCCCTCCTGACCAAAACATTTCAAGTTCGGCCCATCCAAAATATTATCACTGAGAATGAGGGAAGTGGAGGTTGTACACAATAGGTCTTATGAAAATATTTTATGGGTACCATTAATTTAACCCGTAACTAGATGCAGAAATATTATTAGCTCAGGTGGTTCAAGGGAAAATATTATAAGGGTGGGCGTAGTTCGCGAAGTAGCGCTACGCGAAGCTGCGCGAAGTGCACTTCGCACTACGTGAACTTCACATAGCACTACGCGAGCTGCGTAGTAGCATGTTCGCACTGTGCAAGATGCGTTTTCAATGATTGCACAGTGCATACAAGCATCCGGCACTGTGCAATCATTGAAAACGGCATCTTGCACAGTGCGAGCTGTAGTTTTCTGCTGCTCGAGTAGATTTTTACTCGAGCAGCAGCTTTTCTCAACGCGAACTGGTAGTTTCTCTTCGCGAGCGGTCGCGAGCATGCGCAACCACTCGCAATGAGAAACCTGTCCTCCCCGCATTGAGAATCTCGCCGGGATGTCATTTTGCTTGCTCGCGGTCGCGAACATGACTTTGAGGACCGCGAACAAGCAAAAAATGGCCGCTGCACTACGCTATGCTGCACTATGCGTGTTCACACTGTGCTACGTGCAGCTCGCGTAGTGCGAAGTTGCGCAAACTTCGCACACTACACAAGCGTAGCGTAGTGCTTCGCCCAGGGTTAGAAAATAAACAAAAAGATATATTGGTTCTTTATTTTATGTAGACAGAATATAAAGTAAAGCGAAATATACAAATAGTATGGTGCATAGCAGAACATATGCTGAAATGTGACAAAAGATGAATGTTTTTAACTTTTGAGTACTTTTTTCTTTGTCAGAAGAGCAGTGGGGAAAACTGTGAGCAAGCAACCAATTAAATTTCACAAGTAACAACATACAAAGGTCTGTCTAATCTGAAAGGGAGGTGGAAAAGTGGTGTTTTAAAAGAAACTTTAGAATCATGGAGGTACCATGAATATTACTTTCTTTTATAAAACACTTTATATTGAACTTCTATAGTTTTGTTTCCCAAGATATAACTGCTACTGCTATTATCCAGGTTAGTGCTATTCTGGTTACTGACCTCAAAAGGATGGAGGACAAAATTAGTCACTCCAGCCTTCCAACTCATAACATGCAAATGCCAACAGATCTGAGTTATGAGTATCAGCTCACCAGCTCTATCTACAATGCAGAGTGGAAGCCTAACCCAGAGATTCAAGAACAAGAAATGTAGCAAAATACAAGGAGGTCTTTTCCATTTAGAGTTGGCAACGTGTGAAACAACCGACCAGTAGGCGTGACAAGGTCCCCGTACATTTTTATTTTCTATATAGCACTACTTACACCCTGCCATTTCTAAGTACTATACATAAAAGTTTCAGGTAAAAAAAATAGTTTCAGTTTCAGTTTTATTTTTATTTAAGTTACAGAACTCTGACGAGATCCACATAAAACTTTATACAAAATGCATGCATTCATAGAAATAAAATAAATGTATACACATAATAGATGCAGTAATATAGCAAGAATGCCAAAGAATCTGAGCTTGGAAACTAGGCCCAGCTGAAGAACATAGAAACCTTTTCAAGGGTCTCACTGATACCTGGTCCTTTTAAACCGACAAAGAAGAAATTGGCACAGAAGCTGAAATATCAAATACATATTTATTTACCTCAGATGAGGGAGACTACGTCACACAGAACCCTTAGGAACTGTATGAGGCAGTCTAAGGAGTACAGAAAACAGGGGCCTTATATATGCTTAGGTTTACATATTCAGCATAAGACAAAGGGAAGGTCCTGGCACATGTAAGCATGCAAAATGCCTAATATGGGCATGCAAGATCTGCTTGCTCAACACAGTGTATCTATATCCTCCCAAAATACACAAGAGGGGGGTCTTTCCACCTGGCAGTCCTATAATATCCGTGGCGGGCTCACCTATGGAGGGTCTGTCTGAATTTGTTGATCTTAAGTTACAGAAATGTGTACTAGGCCTCCCTTCTTATATCAGGGACAGCAAGGACATATTAGTTAAACTTAAAGACTTTGAATGTTGAGACGATCTCATTTTTGTGACGCTTGACGTCGAAAGTTTATATACCTGTATTCATAGGAAGTATGGTATCATGGCAGTGCAGCCCTTTCTTGATAGAGAGGATGCTGAACTATTTACACAGAATGAAATGGTTGTTCAGATGATCAACCTGATATTGCTGAATAATTTTTTCCTATTTGACAGCCGTTGGTTCCATCAAATCAAAAAATAAATTGTGAATGAATGAGTTCGCCCCTTCATTTCATCCTTCTGGACATTTCTGGTAATTTTGGAGAGTTTGTTCCCTTCATGTCTCCACTCTTCTTGTCCTTTCCTCTTTTCAATCTCCCCTTTTTCTCTGCTTTTTAGAAAACTAATAATAAACATTCTGAAGTTATTTTGTGAATAGAACGCGTCTTATTTCTAATATAGGTCTTTGTGTATTTATATATGTATATGTATAATGGTTGTTTTATATACATTGAGAATATGTGTTATTGTTCTTTGTTAGTGCCATTTGGTTTTGTATATTGTGGTTATATATGTATGTTGGTGTTGTAAATATTGTACATATATATGTTTATTTATATGTTGTTTTACGTTGTTTGTACCCCTGACGAAGTTCCTTCGAAAGGAACGAAACGCGTTGGCTGTTGTTCCATTTTAAACACTAAGAAGAATAAAAGTATATTGCTAAAGTTTACTCCTGGCTCTTCTGCGACTGCATACCTGGTGCTGCCTCCACATTTCTTGAAGTTTTTTCTCTGGAATTCCAGTGGGACCCAACCACAGCAGGTCCCGGAGGCCTCATGCACAGAAAGTGATATACATGGGACTTTAGTATTGAGGTGCTCAACTTGTAGTCGACTGTGGGTGCTATAGTGTTTTTTGCATCAAAACTACCCTTACCAATTACTTGGTGTCCAGATTATAACGGCTAAGTTCTGAATGACCTAAAAGTCGTTTTTAGAATACTCACGCCAAAAAGGTTCTTAATCACGAGTGGTAAACATCATGTGGAGGGAAAAATCAGGAAGATCAGAAATATACTGGGCTGCAGAGACAGAGAATCCCCAGAATCTTTGTGCACAGAGTACCTCCTTAGTAGAATCCTGTCCTGTCCTCCTCAGTAGATTCCTGTCTCCTGTCAAGATCACTCCCTTAGATAGCCACTTCACTGATGAGGTCCTGTAGTGACCAAATAATTTGTTTTATTTCTGAGTAATGGTGACTTTGGTCTACTACCATCCTAGTATAGTGGTTAGATCCCTATTTTTAGCTTATTTTCTGGGTTTTGCCTATTGGTTTTGACATGATTCTATGTCCCTTTTTCTTCTTTTCGGGCCTAGAGGCCTAAACTAGAGGGTAGCCATCTTTCCTTTGCAGTATTTATATATTTGCAGTGTTTGCCTATTGGCTTTGACATAATTCTATGTGTCTTTTGCCTTTTTTCGGGCCTAAAGGCCTAAACTAGAGAGCAGCCATCTTGTCTTCCTGCCTCAGTTGTCTGAGGTGCTTGTAGGTCAGAAGTGATGTTTAGAGTTGAGCCTGTTATTCACTAGTTAGAAACCAGTGAGGACCGGCCCTTATCGAAGGAATGTGCTTACTTCCCCGGGCTCTAGACGCAACTACAGCTGGCCACTGTGGGAGCGCAGGGAGTGCGGGGCTTGGTACTGGAATTCGGTGGGAGGCAGGGTGCTTGCTGGAAATTTCCATGAGCAGAGAGCCTCCCATATTATCAGGGAACAGAAGAGCAGAGAGGTCAGATGGTTTTTGGAATTGAAGAAGTCAGTTGGTTTTTGGAGTGGACAAAGGCAGTTGGTCAGTTGGGGCTGTCAGTTGATGCAGTCGGTTGGATTAGTTTGGTCAGATGGAGTCAGTTGGTTTGCAGAGCTGGAGCTGAGAGCTGTAGCTGTGAGCTGGAGCTGTGAATTGGACAGCTGATCTGTGGAGCAGTTACCAGGCAGATGGAAGAGTTGGAATTGTTAGCAGACGATGAAGTTACATTTGGAGTGCAGTTGGAGTCAGTGAAATACAGATGCCAGGAGAAACACCAGAAGTTGAACCACTGGAGTGAAGCTAGTACGTTGGTGATGGTGAAGGAGAGAGAGTCCTGATTCCACCAGAGAGAGGAACAGACAGTTGCACCCTTCTTAACAGGGTGAGGTATTCTTAGCTAGTTTGCACTATATATAATCATTCATCCCCTTTTGTTTTCCAGGTTATATTTAGGTTCCTGTTTGCATCAATAATTCCCTACTGTATTATTGCAATGTTTTCTTTGTCTTGTTATCTTTCTAATAAAGACCGAAATGATTAGCTATAATGAATCACTTTTCTTTCAGTCATGTGTGAATGTGTTGGTAATTGTTATTTTAGCAATAAAGCTTCCTTCTTGTCGTTCTAATAAAGAGACCCCAATGTGCATTAGTATCATTTGTATGTTTTCCTTCGGGAGGGAGTAAGTGGGCTTTCCATAGCCAGGTGCTGGCGTACAGAAGGCTGGTGATCCCCTTCTTACAGGTAACTGAAGACAGTGAAGTGTACTGCTTCTGATCAGAGAATAACTGCAAATGCATTAGTCAGATCTGTGTATCTTTTAGGTGTGTATGTGTGCATTCTCATGATTAATTATTTTCCCTTTCATCTATATTGCTATTCCTCCTTGTCATCCTATTAGTGTGTAAAGAGGCCCCAATACGTAGTAATTGCTCTTGAGAGTTGTTTACTAAGACAGAATTAACCTTTCATTTTAGCCAGGTGCTGTCGTATAGAAGGATGGGCAATTCCCTTCTTACAGGTAACTGAGAAATGGAAGACAGGGTAGTTTTGATAGGAAATAACTTCCAGTGAATATTAGGTACTTAGGAACTTCCTAATAGAGAGAGAGCAGAAGGTATTATGAGGACAGTGAGATCGCTCAAGATAGGGCGTTAATGAGAAGACCAATTTTGATTGGTGTGTAATGAGATTGCTCAAGGTAGGGCATTAATAAGAGCACCAATTGTGGTTGGTGTGGTAGATTGGGCTGCTCTCCGATATGAGAAGGAGGGTAGAATAGCCCGAGCAAGATTGTCGAGGGGCTATAAGGTGAGATCATAGGATGAGACATGGAATTCCATAGTTATTATTGACTATTTTTAGTAATCCCTTAGATCTAGCAGTGTTTTTGATGGTATAAGCTTGTATATTGCGAATTCCCCATTCCCGGGTAAGTACTCAGGTACTGTTGTAAATAGGATTCGGGAAGGGATGGTGTTACGTTTTGGCCGGGTTGGTTGCATCTAGGTGAGTGGGTACTTCAAAGTCCGAGAACCCGACCATTACATTTCCACATTGGAGCGCCATTTGAAGAACATAGACATTTTCTCAGGGGTCTCACTGATACCTGTTCCTTTTATAATAGATGCAGTAATATAGCAAGAATGCCAAAGAATCTGAGCTTGGAAACTAGGCCCAACTGAAGAACATAGAAACCTTTTCAAGGGTCTCACTGATACCTGGTCCTTTTAAACCAACAAAGAAGAAATTGGCACAGAAGCTGAAATATAAACTGCATATTTATTTACCTCAGATGAGGGAGACTATGTCACACAGAACCCTTAGCAACTGAATGAGGCAGTCTAAGGAGTACAGAAAACAGGGGCCTTCTATATGCTTAGAGTTACACAGTCAGCATAAGACCAAGGGAAGGTCCTGGCACATGTAAGCATGCAAAATGCTTAATATGGGCATGCAAGATCTGCTTGCTCAACAAAGTGGGAGGAGAGTTACTTCTCCATACATCAGTTAAAATAGCCTGACAGTTGTATAAGAGGAGCAGGTGCATTCTACTAGCTAGGCCCTTCCGAGCATGTGCAAGGCTCTGAAGAGGGAAACAGCACATGGCGAGCACATGGCTAACTAAAATGGCTGCCAAGTACAAAAATGGCTTTCAGCTCATGCTAACAAATCCCTGCAATCTTTAACACAACATATCTCAGTTTTATAGTTATAATAGACTTATAGCCCACTACCAATGGCTCTACTCATTGTTAAAGGCCCTGGAATCGAGTTATAGGTCTGAACCCGAGGCAAATGCCTATAACGAGGTAGAGAGCCTTTAACAACTAGCATAGTCCAAGTCATAGGGGCAATAAGGCTATTAGAACATTTCACTTACTAAGGGTAGAGTGTTCAAAACTAAAGAATTACAAACATGATGACCAACATTGGAATGTTGGAGCTCTGGGCTTATACCAACCACGATCTTCAAAGGAGCTCTCCACATTCTAACATCTAATACAGCCCTATAGCCCGCCACAGCAGGCTATTTCAGCCATGAAGGGAGCGCGACTTTAATGCTGGTATAGCCCAAATACAGAGGCTTATAAGACTATTAGAACATTTGGCCCTAGAGGGCAGAATGTTCTAACAAATGAAACAAAGGCCTCATGTAGCCCGAGGGGACTGAAAACCCGTCAGGCTTCATGAGGCGTTTGTTCACTACAACAGCTGTGAACACCAACTTTGGAATGTTGAAGCTCAGGGTTTCTACCGGCCATTAGAAGCCCAGAGCACTTAATTACTTTAAATGGAGCACCCAACAGCCCAATGTTCTAATAGAATTTACTATTCAAATGCAGCATGCCCTTGACACTCTTGGGCACAGGTATCACTGTATCTGCCACACTGGTGCTAGCTATGCCCCTGCATAGATATTAAAGAAGAGCCCCTAGCGTCTTTTTAGCCTCCCCTGTTTCGGCACCCTAAGAGACCGAGTAGGCTATCTGACTGCCCCCTTATAATTCTGTTCTTTTTGGCAGTGGCTACCGCCAGCCACTTATAAGGACTTTGGATATCATGATAAAAACGCGCTCTATGTCTCTCTACCCATCCTTCCCTAGGCCATTGCCACCTCACCAAAATGTTTCAGACCTTCCAAAATGCAGCATACAGACTTGTCCACAAATTCCCATGCCAGTTTCAGTTCACACGCCTAAGAGAAATACACTGGCTCATGATACATAAGTGCACACAGTTCAAGCTCCCCATCTGCACATACAAAGCACTACACAAAACAGGACCAACCTACCTGAACGACAATGTGCAGTTCCACCATTCCTCAGTGCACCTCCGATTAGCCGGACTCTCACTAGCACATGTGTCCAAAATACACAAAAGCGGATCAGGATGCCAGGCCTTTGCACCTAAAGCATGGAGCAACCTCCCAAACCACATGCGAGCCTCCTTGTTGCCTCTTGCATTTTGCAAGAAACTGAGGTCCTGGCTCTTCCTGTGAAGCCTGTCATGGCAAGACCTACAGACCAGCATAGTGGCAAGTTACCCTCACGGGTGATAGGGCGCTCTAACAATCAACATTGATATAATCTTACCAACTGCCCACCATTTCTGTTTTCTTTTTTCTTTTTTACCCAGATACCAAGCTTACAATTATTTAACTTAAAATAACATCAATATGAATACACAACACTATACCTTGAGAATAAATGCATTAAAATCATACTGTCAAATACATTATAGTAGCACCAAAATAAATAGATGCCCCATAATTTAAGGATAAATACAATACTTCATGCATAAAATTCCTATTTAAATTTATAATATATCTATTATATATACAAGGTCAGCATACATATGGATAGTAATAGGGGCCCCATATTTCATTACCTCTCTGGTTGATTAAGCATATAGACATTTAAAGCCTAGTAAAAAACAGAGACAAGCCAACCTCTACCATCAAGGTCACCTCTAACCCAATCACGCAAGGGGATCATATATTTTGTCACTACTTCCTAGCCTGTCTACCCTTACAGTTATGTAAAGTTCTTTCTTGGTTATGTATAGCTATCAGTCACCTAAGCCACAGCTGAAACAAGGGGGGTTCTGAATCCCTGAATCTTACTGCAATTAGCAGCCTAGCGACTGCAACTGATATGTATACAAAATTAATCTGATTGTGTCTAGTTTGCTGCTATTATCATACCACAATACCATCATAGATGGGCTGAAACAAAGCTTTTTCTCCAAATAGATTCTCCTAGAATGTCTCTAAGCCATTTAAAAAGGTATAGCTTAATGCAGCTATAAACATATCAAGCAGCTCAGCTGGACCTGGGGCATTTATCATCTTCCCTTTTCCTTCACCCAAACAGCTTAGCCAGGGTGAAGTATAAATTAAATATTGTCTTATAATGATGAGCCTTTAGACTAGCTGAGAGGAAGATCTTCAGGAACAATCCTAGTGACATATGTAATTCAGTATCTGGACCCTCTGGTTTCCTGGCCCAGTTTGTTTCAATCGTTTCCAGGTTATCAGGAATACAATCCAAAAAAATATTGTAAGTATTCCTTATCTTACAATCAGTGCAGTCAATTGCCTCTAATAAGGCGATTTTATCCAAAAACACATCCATCCTATGTTGGTTGAAGAATTCCTTTACTTGTAGGTACTTGAAATATGAGCTAATAGGTATACTGCTGTAAATCTGAAAAAGAGCACAATTGCCCTAGTGAAAACATGTTCCCAATATAAGTGAGATCATGTTGCTCCCTTTGTGTTCCAATTACATCGTAAAAGAAAGGCAGCAAGAGTAGAAATCACCACAAAGGTGTTATTATAATTTGGGATCTTCATGAATTTTTTAACCTTACTCCAAATTTTCCAGGCATTCATTATAATCCTATATGTTCAACATCTACGTGGCACCGCTCGCCCACGTAGCCCGCTGCGCAACATCAACATCATCTCCTACGCCAACGACACCCAGCTGATCCTCTCCCTCACCAAGTACCCCCTCACCACCAAAATCAACCTCAACAAAGGAATGAAAGCCGTCGCCGAATGGATGAAGAACAGCTGACTGACGCTAAACTCAGACAAGACGGAAGTCCTCAGCCTCGGCTCCACCCCCTCGGCCTGGGATGACTTCTGGTGGCCGACTGCACTGAGAACAGCTCCAACACCCACTGACCACGCACGCAACCTGGGGTTCATCATTAACTCTACTCTCTCCATGACAAAGCTGGTCAACGCCGTCTCATCCTCATGCTTCAACACCATCCGCATGCTCCGCAAGATCTACAGGTGGATCCCCACCGAAAAAAGAAGAACTGTCACCCAGGCCCTCGTCAGCATCCGGTTGGACTACGGAAATGCCCTCTTTGCAGGAGCTTCGGCCAAACTCCTGAAACTACTTCAACGCATTCAAAATGCCTCGGCACGCCTGATCCTCGACATCCCTGGCTGCAGCCACATCACACCCCAGCTGAGAGACCTGCACTGGTCCCCGTCAACAAGAGGATCACCTACAATCTCCTCACCCATGCACACAAGGCACTCAACAACACAAAACCAGCATACCTCAACAGACGACTCAGCTTCCACACCGCCAACCCAGCTCCGCCGACCTTGCCACCGTCCCCCACATCCGACGAGCGACCACAGGTGGCAGGTCGTTCTCCCACCTTGCCACCAAGACCTGGAACACCCTTCCCATTCTCCTACCACAGACCCAGGACCTGCTAACCTTAAGGAGACTCCTCAAGACCTGACTATTCGAGCAGTAGAAGCTACCCTCGCGCCTTGAGACCCCCACGGGTGAGTATTGCACTTTACACGTAGTCTGATTGACTGATTAATTGATTGAAGAAACCACACTTTTTTAAAATAGCTCAGCTCCAATTGTCGAAGCAACATGCCATCTGTTGCCTTCCCAACTGCAAGCCTATTGATAGTTGGAGAAACCGCGTGGCATTCTATATCTTCTTTATCCTTATTTGTTTCAGCTGAAAATAATATACAAACAAAAGAGCTGACCAGTAGTAAAATAACGGACTTGGTGCAGCAAAACCCCCGCATTCTTGACGAAGAGTAAAAAATGTCAAAGATTGCCTAACCTTCCCATATTGCCATATGGCATTTTTAAAGATGGAATCCAAGGTCTTCAGTATGAATCATTTGATCTCTAAAGGGAAACATCTAAATAGATATAATATCTTTGGTAACATTATCATCTTGAGAATATTGGTCCTACCAAATATTTACAGATGTAATCCATTCATACATCTTAGATCATTGGATATTTTGCTAACCAAAGGGTTAATCTGGGTGATTGTCTCTACTTTAGGATTAATCCTGACCCCAGGTATGTAGCCGTACCCACTCGCTAAATATCAAGATAATCGATGTTCTCAGTGCAAATTATCTGAGTCTTCTCCTTTTCCAATAAATATCCTGAACCTCAACCATATTCCCCTGCCATATTGCCAACTTCCTTTTCTGCAGTTTCAGGATCATTAGTTATTATGGCGATATTGTCTGCATATGCCAATACCTTTGTTTCATGGCCATTTGTGATGAGCAGCTTTATTTTCTGATTGTATAAAATTTGCTCAATGAATAGGTGAATATAGAGGGCAAGTAAAATTGGAGAACAGGGACATCCCTGTCTTGTTCCGCTTGCCACCTTTATTTTTTCAGATTCTTCGCCTATTGATTGTGGTCTGGCATACAAATCTACATACATTGCCTTGATAGCAGTGATCATTCAGGGGCTAAATGCCTTTGTCTCTAATCTGTCCCATAAATATTGCTGTGCCTCTCAATCAAATGCTTTTTCAGCATTGAGGAGGATCAAAGCCATCTGGCTCCTGGTCCCTTAGGCAATATCAAATAGCGATATGGCTCACCTTATGTGATTAGTGGTATCCTTTCCTGGTATACAACTGCGCTGCCATGGTGTGACTAGATGCGCTATGATCCTCCCTAAATGAGCCACCAGATTTTTTTTAAATATATTTTGGAATCCGTATTTATAAGGGATATTGGTCGATACGATGTGGGATTATCCAGAGGTTTTTCCTTTCTAGGAAAGATGACAATGTCCATACAATTCCAAGACTCTGGAGGAATCCCATTCAGTTGTACTCCTAACAAAAGATCTAATAGAAGAGGAGCTAACTCTGTTTAAAGTACATTGTATAACTCCAATGGTATGTTATCAGGGCCCAGCCCTTTCCCTAAGGTGTGTTGGTGTAATGCAGTTAATACCTCTTCAGTTGAGATGTTGGCTTCTAATTCCTGCCTAATGCTTAGTCTAATTTTTCACCCTGGTCCACCCTCTAAGCTAACCCTGGTACAACCTCCTGGCAGTCATCCTTATAAAGATCTTGATAGAATTATTGGAATACACCTACTTTATCATTAACATGGGTTAGGGTTACTGTTGGAAATGTCCCTTTTTGCAGAGTCATCCCTAAACTTTTTGCCTGCCTCTTGTATTTTCTCTGACCTGTTGTTGTTGGCTTTATGACTCTGGGAACTTTACCACTGCTGATCAGTGCTAAAGTGCATATGCTCTCGCTTTGTAAATATTTCTGTGAATTGGTGTATCCCTGATTGGCTTATTTGGGTTATCTGTTAGTCTCTAGTAGTGTGGCCTGTGTGTGCCCAGAGCGAGTAACCCAAATGCTGCTGGTGGGCCTGCAGCGCTGGTTTGCGCCACCCACAGAATCAGCTGGTAAAGTGTACCTCAGACCTTCCACTGCAGTGTCTGTGTGCAGTCCAGAACTGCCATCTTGACTGTGAAGTGCCCACACTTCCCAGTCCCTGAACCTTCCCTTGGCATCATGTCAGTCACCCCTATGGTAGGTGCATTGTGTGTGTAAGGTAGGACATGGCTTGATATGTGTAGCATATCCTGGTAGTGAATTACCCTCCATTTTGTTTCTCACTGTTGCAAGGCTACCAGTTCTCCATAGGCTAGAATGGGCAGATTGGCTATTACATCTTATAGTCCTAACTGACTCAGGGAACATGGTAGAAATTCAAGTTTAGTATGCCTGAACTCAGAATGATAAAATACATCTTTTAGTGAAGTTGGTTTTAACATTCTGTGTTTGAAAATACCACTTTTAGAAAGTAGGCATTTTCTTGCCTAAGCCTTCCAGTGTGCTCTGCTGTTATGTGTATTGGCTGTCTAGGTTTAGAGGGGCAAGGCAGACTGAGTCAGACGTGGGTTGAATATAAAGATCTCCATTGAGTACTGGGGAGGTGTAGCTCCTTGACCTGAATAGGGTTATGCCTGGCAAGGTGAATGCTGGTTCCACCTGCTACTGTGCGTCTGATGGCAGACCCCCTCTTTCTGAAAGGAAGGATGCAGCCTGGTAATCCAAGTGCTCCAGGCCTGAGCAGAACTGGTTCTGGCTGGGTGCAGTGACTAGTGATTTTTTAGAACAAAGACTTTTGGGGTATAAATATCTGTGCCCAAACCCCTACAATTTGTATTGCTCCTGAATGTCAAGAAGAACCTCTGTCCTTGTAACTGAAGGAATCTGCAGGAGAGGACTGTCCTTGTGCTTGTGTGCTGTTTCTTGGATTGGCCTGCAGTAGTTTTCACTGGACTTGGGAGAAGAGAGAAAAGGACTTTGAGAGAACTTTTATTTCAAGTTGCTAAAGCAATCACCCATGGGCTAGAAGGGAGGTAGCTGCTGGAGTCACAGGCACATCTGACTCCTCCACCAGCCTCCTGATTCCTCCCAGCGAGGATTACTATCTGCAGGTTAGGCTCCTGTGAGTTCCAGGTCCTCTAGTTCTACTCCCGAGAAGAGAGTGCTGAAAATGATTGCTAATGCCGTTTGCGAGCCGCCGCAGCTAAGGATCGTAAGAAAAATAATTGCGCTGATGCCGCTGAGCGCTCGCAAACCATGAACCATCGCATCGCACTCTTGCGGACCACAAAGTGCTTGCTAACATCCAAAGACCATCGCATTGCACGTAGCGGGCTTTTTGAGTGCTCGCTAACCCCGGATCATCGCATCAGGATCATTGCATCACGACATCACAGTGCGGGCGCCGTGCGTCTGCCATTTTCATCGTGTCGCACCCGGATCATCACTCCCTCACGGAGCACCACTTTTCTTTCATCGCAACAAGATCACACAAGCAACCAGGCCATCGCATCATCCTCCCTTGTGGCAAGGATTCAACGCATCGCTGGCCTAGCGTGATGAAGTCTGTTGCTTTGTCCCGCATGCATCCGCAGATCGGCGCATCATCCTCCCTTGCAACAAGGATTCAACGCATCGCTGGCCTCGCGTGAAGAAAATCATCGCTACAGCCCGTTTGCAACATTTTGCTTGTTTTACTATGAAATCCAGGTATTTCGTAAGGAAAAGGGTCGCAGATACCACTGCTTTAAACTGAACCCCTATTTGAACACTTTGAACTAGTTTTACAGCATTTCCAGAGTACCCTTATTTTTCAGTATTGTGGCTTTTTACCATTATTGGTCTTGTGTTAAGTCTATATATAAAGATACTTATTTTTTATAACTACTTGTGTGGTGTCCCTTTGTAGTGTTCTTCACTGTGCTACTGTGTATGACCATAAATGCTTTACACACTGCCTCTGAGATAAGCCTAGCTGCTCGTGCTACATTACCACAGGGTTGAGCAGGGGTTATCAAAGGGTGTAGCCCCCTTACTCTGACTTAGGAAGAAGGATCCCTACTTGGACAGTGGCCAGCCATTGCCAACTAGAGGTCCCCGTTTCTAACAGTTACCCCATCCTTTTTGATGAAGGTGATCTTATTCCTAGTCGCTTTCTGTCTTGTACAGAAAGCTAGGAGTTTCCCACCTTATTCACCAAAGTCATAGCTCTCATTCCAATGAGTTTGATATCCTTCCATGATTATCTGGGTAAGATAGCTGTTTATTTCTGCTTTTAAGCTGAGTTTTTACTACATCTAACCCCTGGCTGATCCTTACCACATGCTATTGTTCCAATTCAGCTAAGTTTCCTAACAGACTCTTATTCACTTATTCTCAGCTTCTTGCTGTTTCCTAGTGCAAGCCACAAAGCTGATGATCTCTCGCTTCAAACCTGCTTTAGAGGTTTCCCATACAATACCTCGCGGGGCACTATATCTATTGATATCAAAATAACCAACCTTCCAGTTTCTCATATGCTCTATAAATGCTACATTGGCCAGCAGTTTTCTATCAAAAGTCCATTTATACTGGTGTTTAAAGTCTCCATGGACCACTACATCAAGAAGCAATAAATTATGATCTGACATTAGCTTTAGGAGTTTCCTAATCACTGCTTTCTCCAACATTGTGCTTAAAACCAGGAAATAATCCAACCTAACCGATTTTTTGTGTGGACAAGAAAAGTATGTGTAGCCGGGCCCAAACATCAGCTAAACCATGGCTGACCATAAGTAAAGTCAGTGCCCTACGCACACACTATTTTTTTCTCTGATATGTACTGTAAAATCCCCACAAATTATCAGTGAATCTGGCCAGGATGCTAATTCCGCCTTCAAGTCTTCCAAAACCATTGGATCATCCTGATTTGAACCATAAATAGTACATACTGTTAACCCCATATCCAACTCCGCCAATGTCCATCTACTACAGTTGTCCACCAATGTACGCCTCACCTGCCCCATTTTATTCCTAGCTAGGATAGCTACCCCTATGATATTAGAGCTTTGAGAAGAGCAAGCCAATAAAATATACCCTTTAAACATTAACAATTCCCTCCTAACCCATGGGATATGTGTCTTCTGTAGACATAGTATGTCGCAGACTACTGATCTTAAGAGCTCAGCAACCCTTAGCTGCTTAGCCTTATCATTTAGCCCACCACATTAACAGAGTATAAGGTCATTCTACCCATTTGACAACAACAAAATTGTTATTGTGCACAGACTCTCGATCAAATTTAGCCAAGATTCGGTGAAATCAATCATTTATGCTCCTTCTCTGTATTTTCCCCCACCCCGCGTACCCCCACCACCCCTACCACAACCCCTCCCACTATCTTTCCTTCCACCACAGCCTTCCCAGGCCCCCACCTTCTTCCCCTTCCCTTTGCCCCCAGCCCTGAGAAGTATACAGACCACACATCAGCCTGCGGGCGAGATTTTTATTTTATTTTATTTATTTGTGATTTTTATTGCGCGACAATTACCCGTGGGTGTCTCGGCGCATATGATTACTCAGATAAGGACCGATGCCCACCAGCTTATAGAGGTAGAGGCAGATTCTTTAAACTATAGCAATTCATTTCAAACAACTACATTATCCCCTACTTGTTCAATCAGCGGCAAGGTTCTATTCAACCAACTATTGCAGACCTCAAATCTCTTTGTCCATTCTTCAGTTCAACCCGTCGAAAACAGTGAAGACAAAGAAAACAGAGAAAACCCATTCCAAAATACATAATTCGGATGCACAATGAAAAAAATAAAAAAATGATTTCAATGGGAGGTTAAACACACCACCTCCAATAGCGCCATCAATCCCATCCCTATACTCTTATCCCTACCAAAAATTCCTTTGCCTTCATTTCTGAAGTGAAAATCTGTGTCTGACACCTCAGATCACTTTTAAGAGTGCAGGATTGTCCAGGTATGCCTGAACAGCCTTGTCTTTCGCCTGTTATAAGACAAAAGTCAGGTCTGACAAAGGAATGTTCATGGCCACCAGAGGAGGGGGGCAGCCTTTCCTTTCTGAGTACTACTGCCCCTTTGGGACCCATCTTTGCTGCCGTCGGGTGACTGCGGCAAACACAGAAGTCGGCGTGATCAAATACAGCAGCGATCAGGCATCCGAGAGCAAGCAGGCTCTCTTGAATCTGCACAACCCTAGAACAACTGCCTGGCGCCAGACAAATCAAAACCAAACCGCCCAGAGTCATAGCTGCGTTGCTAGGTGAGTAGAGTCTTTATCCATTCATTCCGCCATGATTCAAAGTACTGCCTGTTGAATATGTACAAGAAATGTTTAGCCATAACCTTCTATGGCCTGTTAACATAGTATTTTGTTTGTGATTATTGTACATGCGTCACACCTGTCATCTCCGAATAATTGGAGAGTATGAATGTGACGTCACTGTGGGTGCCCGGCCAGTTGCTGTCTCCACGCTGGTCGGGGCGCTTCTTTCCTTTCAAGCCTCTTGTTTGCCTTTGTAGGTATTTAATAATAATAAATAGCTTTACCTCTTCCCCGGTGTATTCTCTTACTGTCACAACAACTTGGCGACGAGGATCAAAGGACTGGCTCACGAGCGACGTACCCAAGAAAGAAGTAAAAAATTAATGAAGGACGGAATACGGCGGAAACGGCACAGCACGGTAAAACATAACCAAAGAAGTAAACGTGACTGGCAACTGATGAAAGTAAGTGAAGCCAGTAAGCAAATGTTGAAAATTACCGCTGCAGCCTTCGCTGAGTAATTCCTGTCAGACGACGCGTAGTGCATGTCGGGAGTGACGTAGGCTGAAACTTCGAATTACAATTGGAGCAAAGCCGGAAACGTCATTCCGACGCAGGAGCGTGCGGCCATTTTGAACTACATAGCTTTTGCCTGACTGAATGTAAAAGCGCGTAGCAACATGCCTGAGGCGACCGGCTAGAAGGAATAAAGGGCGTAAAAGTAATTGCATCTTAAAAAGGAAATGCACGCATGGTGCGAGCGTAGGAAGTGCCAGAAAAGATCGGAAGGAGCAGTTTAAAAAACGCAGGACCAATTGGTATTTTACTGCTTTTCAAAGAAAGTACAGGAGAGGTTATTAGCGTGCAGGAACCCTACCTTGCAGGAAGTAGTGGATATTGCTAAGGTCATAGAAAGATCGCTAATATCAGCTAAAGATTTGTCATGTACTAGTAGTAATTCTAATGTGTTCTATTTACAGGATAAAAAAAGATATGAACATAAGAGTTTAGAAAAGAACTGGAATGCAAAGAAGGTAGGAGGAAAAAATGTGAGCGGTTTCAGGTGTGGATCGCAGGAGCACTTAGCTGACTGCAAAACGTGCCCTGCACTTGGTAAGAAATGTTTAAAATGTAAAAAAGTTGGTCACTACACATCACTATGCAAAGCTAAAAAAACATGGGTAACATGAAAATAAGTGCGTTAGGTGACTATGATGAAGAAATGTGTGCCAATATTGTGTTTGAAATGGTTGAAGGTAAAATAAAAGTACCTATAGGAAAAGTAATAATTGGGGCCGTAGAATTAGACTTCACAGCTGATTCAGGTTGTTACATTTGAGGAAAAGTGGCAAAATGTAGAATTGTACGAAACAGATGTGAACCCAAAGCCATTCGGTGAACAGGATATAAATATGGTAGGATATTTTTGTGATACCCTTACATTCAAGGGAAGAATGATTAGTACAAAAGTATATGTGGCAGAAAGAGGCAGGAATTTGGTGGGCTGGAAAGATCTCTCGAAACTAGGAGTGAGTGCAACCCGGGGAAGAAGACCCCATAATATTAAAAGAAGATTTTGTCAATTCAGTACGATTGGAAGGACGTCAGGAAGGGGTGGAAATGGTATTAGAAAAATTTGATAACGTTTTTAAAAATGAGATTGGATGTGTAAAATGATTTGTGCACGAAATAAAACTAAAACAAGGGGCAGTACCTGTAAAGCACAAGGTAGGAACTGTACCACTATCAGTTAAAAATTAGTTAAAAGATGTATTAGACAAATTAAACAAAGAAGGAGTCATTGAAGAAACCGATGCTTCAGAGTGGGTGTCAGCTCTTGTAGTTTCTAAAAAGAAGAAAACAGGAGAAATAAGTACTTTACTCTAATATATTTAAAATTGGCTTACCACCAGGTGTGTTTAACTAAAGAGTCAAGAGAATTAACAACATTCATAAACCCATTTGGTGCCTTCAGATATATCAGGCTACCATTTGGGCTTGCGTCAGCATCAGGAGTTTTTCAAAAGTTAATGGACATCTTATTCAGAGACATAAAAGGTGTTGAGGCATTCCAAGATGACATTTTACTCCACTCAAAAAGCAAGGAAGAACATATCGGAATGCTAAGTAAGGTGTTGAGAATATTGGAAAAAAGAGGAATGACAGTTTCAAAAGACAAGTGTAAGTTCATGGAATGCAAAATATAGTATTTAGGATATGTCTTGACGTCAGAGGGAATAACTCCAAAGGATGACCTGGTGGAAGCGATAAGAGATGCCCCAAAGCCAGATGACAAAGAAACACTAAAATAATTCTTGGGCCTAAGCGAGTATTACTCGAGATTCATACAAGGGTATGCAAACAAAGTGGAACCATTAAGGAAGTTGTTAAGTAAAAATGTAAAATATCAATGGGCTGACGAACAAAATCATGCATTTGAAACCATCAAGAAGAACATTACAATAGCACCGGCTCTAAAACCATATGATCCAGAGCTGGAAAACATTATCACCGTAGACGCTAGTGCAAAAGGACTAGGAGCGGTGTTCTGCCAGATTCGAGGGAAAAAAAAGAATACTGTAGCCTTCATATCTAGAAGGTTGAGTGAAACAGAGGTGAACTATAGCACTATTGAACATGAGACACTTGCGTGAGTATGGGCTGTGGAGAAACTAAAAACATTTTTGTGGGGTAGGAAATTCGAAATAGTCACAGTGTATTCTCTTTCTGTCACAACACTGCCTAATGACCACCGCAGGCAGCCCATCTAGCTTCTCCTCTGCCCACCATTTGTAAGAACTGAAAATAACAGGGGTTTCAAAAGCATTTGAAAGCACCGCAACTTGCTTCCCACCCCTTGGCTATTGTTCAGGGGCCCCCTGGATTCCGAAAATTAATCCACTCTGCTAGCTAGAGCTCGACCCTGTCAGTACTTTACAGTACTTTACGGGCGTGGTTGACATATTGTACAAAAGTTGGCAAGTGAAAACATTTTCAACATTTTCAACACAGATTTAAAGACAGCATATACATTATGAAATATCTTTCTCTGCCAAAGTTAGCTAACCTAGATAAAACCGATCACCCCATTTACCCTTCCCACTACTTACTCCAACTAGCCGTGAACATTCCATGTGCAACAAAGCCTGGAAATGCTCTAAACAAGGACGCATGTACAGGCTATTTTCATTGATACACACCATGCACTACCTTTATTCAAGCCCCTCTTCTGACCTTATAGCTCATTAGTTTGCTGAGGAGCTTTGCACCAGGAGATGATTTCATGTCCCTGGGGGATGGGGAAGAAGGCAACCCCGAGCTTGAAGACCAAAACCACTGATCTATACAATAATTCACTGTTATATGTTATATTAATGACAAAATTGAACAAAACAGAGCGAATGGTGCACCACCTTATGAACAATATCACACAATTATGAGATCTATGTCCAAGGTTGTTCTTTACATTATCCTTTTTATTTAATAACATTTTATTTAGAAATATCAAAGAAAAAATAGGATATGAGCAGCCTAAAATGTTGTCGTAGAGAAGACAAAACTATCGCCCCATGTTTAGTTTGGGATGAATAAAGAATGCTATGTCATAGTGGTCTGCATCTGACTTCCAAATTATGTCAACATGCAAAGAAACCTCTAGTCACACTCAAATAAGGTGGGCCAAAGTGCATAAAATTAATGGTTTCCCACCTTAATACGTGTGGGAGCAGGAACGCAATGTTGTCTCCTTCCAAAGTCTTCTCTACGGCAACATTTTAGGTTGCTCCTGTCCTTTCTTTACAGACATTTTGACCTCAAATACCAAGGAGTGCCTCACATATGCCCTCGAGAAGTCCAATTTCTTTAGACAAAACGCATTGGCTGATCGTCTTGAAAAGTTTCTTTGATATGCCAAATTAAAATGTTATTAAATTAAAAAGATAATGTAAAGAACAACCTTGGACATAGATCTCATAATTGTGTGATATTTTTCATAAGATGGTGCACCATTCGCTCTGTTTTGTTCAACATTGTAAAGTCCAGTTGCTACTCTTTGGAAAGACCCAAATCAGCCAACACTGCAACAATGGATCTCCCGGGTATTGGCTACATATATACTAGAGAAATCTCGACATCTCACCCCCCTCAGTTTTCCCATGCGCTTGGTCCGACCACCATTTCATCTCCTTTCACCTTCATCTTTACACCTCGTGTCCTTCCACTCGCACTAAGAACAAGATGGCTCGACATTGGAAAAGGGCTAACCTTCCCGATTTCCACGCCTCACTGGCATCCTCGGCACCATTGCCGTTATCCTCAGTAGAGAATCAGGCTGAGAAACTCAATGAATGGTTACGCCTGGCCAGCGATAAAGCTGCCCCTCTGAAAACAATCAAAACAATGCGCCCCCACGATGCTCAACGCTGGTATACGGACCAACTTAAAGCAGACAAACTCGCCCTGCGGCAAACAGAGCGCCGTTGGCGCCGCCACTACGACCCTCAACTTAAACTCATATACACTGAGTCCTTAAAATCCTATAAAAAATCTATTCTGGAAGCCAAGTCAGCTTACTTCTCACAAAAAATTCTGAATTCGAATAATAAAACAAAAGATATCTTTGCAATTGTAAATGAGCTCTCCCTTCCAGATCGAGTCACTCCCCAACCTCAGCCGTCACAAGCTCTATGCGATTCACTTAATTCTTATTTCATAGAAAAAATAATAACCATAAAACATAACATCCCTACCCCTGCATCTCCTACGCCTCCTCCTCTGCCTCCCCCCAACACTAGCACCTTGACTAAATTCCCACCGATCTCTCTACAAGAATTCTCATCACTTCTTCACAAAGTGAGTTCGGGATCCCCCAATGATTGCTGCCTCAAAGGAGCCTTTCTTGCTTGCCCGGGCCCCCCGCTAGCATTACTCAACAACTCTCTTGCTACCGGAGTGGTCCCATCTTCCTTCAAGCAAGCTGCCGTTTTACCAATTCTGAAGAAACCTAATGCAGACCCTACCATACTCAGCAATTATAGACCTATTTCCCTCCTCCCCTACTTAGGCAAGATTCTGGAAACTTATGTGACCCGCTGCCTGAGCTCTTTCATAGAACAATCATCGTTTCTAGACCCTCAACAAGCTGGATTTAGACCCCTGCATTCCACCGAGGCGGTCATAGTGGCAGTCATGGACACCCTCAGGAAAGGAGCTGACAAGAACATCGCTCAAGCCCTTGTCCTATTGGATCTCTCGGCGGCATTCGACACGGTCGATCACACCATCTTGATCGACCGTGTCTCCTACGCCGGTATCCAAGGAGTGGCCCTTAACTGGCTTAAATCCTTCCTCCACCAGCGCTCACAGTCCGTCCACCTTTCCACCTTCTCTGCGCCCTATTCTCCCCTTCACTGTGGTGTCCCACAAGGCTCGGCACTATCCCCTCTTCTTTTTAATTTATATCTCCAACCACTGCTAGCCACTCTCCGTAACTTCCTGGTCACAATTTACAACTACGCTGATGATCTGCAGTTAATTTTCCCTGTCGATTCCCTCCCTTCTTCTTGCACCAACTTCCAGTCCACTATGCTAACCATAGCTGAGTGGATGTACCACAGCCACTTAAAGTTAAACCCCACCAAGACTGAGCTCGTCTTGGTGGGTGGCCCCAATCACCCATGGAACGCCTCCTTTTGGCCTACATCTCTGGGGACGGCACCAATTCCCGTGAGCTCTGTCAAAAGCCTGGGGGTGACCATCTCCCAAGATCTTTCTATGAGACCCCACATCAACGCGGTAACTTCTGCTTGCTTTTTCCATCTCAGGCGAATTCGCAAGATCAGTAGGTTTCTGAACAAAGAAGCCCTGACCCAAGTAGTCATTGCTCTCATCACCTCCAGGCTTGACTACGCCAACATCTTGTACGCAGGAATTCCCGCATGTCACCTTCATCGACTTCAGTTGGTGCAGAACCAAGCTGCCCGCTTGATTTTCTGCCAGCCCAGACACCAGCACGTCACCCCCCTACTCCGCAGTCTGCATTGGCTCCCTGTCTCAAAACGGTGCATCTTCAAACTGGCATGTACCACCTTTAAGGCCCTAGAGGACGCAGCCCCTAAGTTCATTTCATCAGCCTTATCTCGTCATATTCCTGCCAGAGCTCTACGCTCAGCATCTTTGAATCTTCTCGAGGTCCTCAGATTTAAAAGAAAAAGGCATGGAGGCCTGAGCTTCTCTGTTCTGGCTCCCGCTACTTGGAACTCCCTACCCCCCTCTCTCCGTCTCTGCCCTAAGTACGATAGCTTCCGTACTCTCCTAAAAACTCTGCTCTTTCAAGCAGCATATGATTAATTCCCCCTTCCTGGATCACCGCTATCTTTATCAAGAGCGCCAAGAAACCGAAGGTGATAGTGCGCTGTATAAATATTTTTAATAGAATAGAATAGAATAGAGAAAGCCCTATATGAAAAAAGGGGAAGGAAAAGAAAAGAAGCCGGGAGAAGGATATGGGCTCCAGTATTAGAATGGAAGCAGAGTCTAGGAGAGATGTAAATCAGGCATTAAATAATGAGACTGATTATAAATGAAATGTTTACTGATTGTATTATATTACTCAAGGACACATTTCTCTATTGTAACCGCGGATTTCGCTCTTTCTTTTATGTCGGAAATTATTGGATTTGAGAATATTGATGTAAGGGCTATATTATCTTAATTTTTCTCTTTTTTTCCTTTTCTCTCTCTCTGTAACATGTACTTCTGCGTATTCTTGATGATGATGAATAAAAAAAAAATTATTAAAAAAAAAAAGTAAAGTCCAGTTGCATGGACTGCACCGTGACAGTGGGTGCTTATAGTGTGTGCACATACTTCTGGGATATGTCCCACTATTCATACAAATCTGGTGATAGCAGGTTTGGTGCTAGTCTCTATAGGGTTTCACTGTAAACAATAGTATATGTTTTTACATTAATGACACTTAAACGCTAGAGTGAATGGTCAACACATTACAGTTTCAAATTTTGAAACTGCATTTCTAAAAAAAACATGATGATAGGTTGTTGTACATTACCTGGATGATATCAAAATCACTTCATGTGGTATTCAGAGTCCTTAAGTCAAAGGACATTTTTTGGCTCATGATGACATGCTGTGCAAAACAAACTTACCCTATCAATAATATATCTATTATATATAACCCATGATGTTTTAATAAATTGAAATAATACATTCTTTTTTTAATACATACATTGTTATAAATGATGTTGATAATCAAAATGTGTGACAATAGTATAAAGCATGTCTTTGCCATGTACATTGGTGTGAGCCTCTGAGAAATTCATACCTTTTAGCTTTAACATAAAGATACAAAAAAGGTCCATGTACAATAATCACCATCATATACCTCGTATATGAGCATCTTAAATATATCAAACGAGTGTTATTCTGTAACATATCTAACCTGTAACTCAACTTTCACCGTAGATGACAAGGGCTAAGCACTTGAACCCTGGTTATGATTCCAGTTTGTTAGAGGTGGTCGAGCCAGGATATTAACATGGAGAACTAAACCAGAGCCAAGTCAAGGGTCTGGCTGGGATCTGAGAGCCTGTGCACAAGCCGATCCCTGAAAATATTTGCTATGTGAATAATATACCAAACATTATGTAACATATGATATAGTCTTTTCAAATTTCAAAAGTGTATTTCTTTATCATGTGGAAGCATTGACACTGATGGGGCACATTTTGCACTGCACAGAGAAGTGCTCATTACAAGTTTTGTGCAACTGGTAGTCTGAAGTCACATAAGTGTTTTCATACCTGATAATGAAGAAAAAACGAGTTTTGGTGAAATTACACATTTGCCTAAGATACAATTTAAGCAGGGAAGCAGCGATTTGTCCAGATTTTCCGGTTTCAAGTTATACAAATCAACCAATAAATGGGTATCTCTTTGTCTTTCCCCATGTTAAGGCTTTGTTTTTACCTCTCAATGCAGCTTTTGCCCGTTTTTAACATATAGGTCAAACGTGGCCTGAATTATTAGAGCGTTTTACATGAGCACCAGTTACATTACACAAAGTCACATACATTGTTTATTGGCATGGGCAGATTAAGTGATTTGCAGAGGATCACAGGATGTTGAGCCGACACAGGACTCAAACCTGGTTCCCGAGTTCTTCTGCCGGCAGCTCTGATTGTAACGACACATCATGGCTATAGGGAGACAAGCAGACACCACATGAAAGCACAGCTTGTTCTTGATTCGAGGTTCCAACAAGACCTCAAGCTGAGCCAGAGCAAGACTTTAGGCTTGAGCCTGGCTCGAGGTTTCAGTGGCTCTTTCATTTCTACACTTGGTAACCCCACGACTTTTGCAGAGGTGTACTGCAATTCATTAACAAAGAAAAACAGTATCCACCATAGACAGAACATATGGGTCCTAAATCACATTTGTCTTGCTTTTATTTGTCTGGTGAAAGATGACCAGGGCTGTAACATACCTGACTGTAGAACCTGCAGTGCGTGGGGGCTGCCATCAGAGGACCTCCTATCATCCTAGGACTGTGGAGATTTCTGAGAAAGGGGAGCATGAGAATTCCCTTCACTGCTTCGCAGAGAGGCCCCATCAGTTAGCACTATGCCAGTTAAAGAGACTGTACAGTCCAACAGTTGTATGTAAGTTGAAAGATGTTTGTATAGTACTTCATGGTATTGCTGTGAGAGGGCAAATACTTCTTGATAACGATTGAGAATAGTCATTGAGGAAGAAACTTCACAGATGTGCTCCCTCCAAACGGAGTAAGAAAGGAAGGGAACTGACATTATTTAGAATGTGTTTGCTTAAACACATATTAAGAATTAACGTATGTGTTAGACCTTTGTTGTGGTTTCCCCAAAACCTTTTGCCTACTCACCTCCTATTTGTTGAAATATTTATTTGCTGGCCTTAGAACTCTGTGCACTTTACCATGTTACCAAGCAAAGTGTTTGTGCTCACTCAATTCAACATGGTAAAATTGTCTTACACCCAATTGGCACATTTAATCTACTTAAGTCCCTTGCAAAGTGATACAACATGTACCTAGGGCCTGTAGAATAAATGCTACCAGGGGCCTCCAGAACCTTTTGTGTCCCAACTTAAGTAGCCCCTAAAATATGTCTCAGGTCTTCCATTGCAGTCTGTGTTCAGTTTTAAACGGCCACTTCGAGCTGACAAAAGAAACCATTTGATGCAACAAGAACAGGAGCAGCATTCCACTCCATCCGGACGCACAGCATACTACATGAATGAATTACACATTGTTCTCCTCAGTTTATCCATATTTCATTATGTTTATTCCATTAGTTCCAATAGAGCAAAAATCTTCACAATTTTATTCTCCTGCCACATGTAAGGCGGTGTATGTATACTGACATTTCTTCTTAATCAGATATGCCCATCCAGGCCTTTTTCCGAAACATGCTACATACAAAAATCATCCTAGATAGTGGATGTCATAGACCCAGTGCATTTCAGGCTGTCAGCCCTTCTTCAGGAGTTCACTAAAATGGTAACAAATTGACTTTAGTATATGTTTACAAATCACTATATTGTACTCACACATTAAAGCTAAACAATCCATGCCATGCTTTAACTAAAACCTAACGTTTTCCCTCTAAATGCGCTATATGCGCAAAACACATCGTGCACTGAGAGGCCATCAACAACCACATTCACCTTCCCTTATTGCGCTTTTCCCTACATTCCTCTAGTACATTGGTCAATGGTAACTTTGCTGCGTCTGTCTACCCCATGCTAAAGTCATCCGTACCTTCGTAGTACTGCCTCTTTTACTCCTTCGTGGTGTTTCTGCTTCTATTGCACACCAATATTAAGTGCACTTGTGTTGTTACACCTGTTTCATAAATACACGGCTGACTCCTCCCCTCTGTTCCCTCCAATCCCGTCGTGCAGGCCAAAAAGGTCACCTGCCTGCCTACAATTCCCATAAACCAATCGGGGAAACACAGCAAGGAAAATGAGAAAGTGAAGAAAACTGTTAAAAAATATTGGCATCTACTGTTACAAGACACTGACATTGGTAAAACAATTGGAAAAGGACCACTAGTAATATACAGAAAAGCAAGGTAATTAAAGGACAATGTAGTTAAAAGTCATTCCAAACCTCAGAAAAATAAATATGGCTGACACAACAACAAAAGGAATTCAGAAAGTGATCACCTTGCAAAGCAGGCAAAATAGCCTCAAACAAGAAAGAAATAACTGATCCGGAGGGAAAAATCATAACAATAAATCAAAGAATCACATGCACTACACAATTTGTGGTATATGTAATACAATGTGAATGTGGCAAAAGATATGTTGGAAGCACGACATGCATGCTTAAAAAGCAGATATTGGAGCACGTAAGAACGGTCAAGAACAAAGATACAAATTATGCAACATCAAAACACCTGGCAAAGTGCCAAAATAATGATTGGAGAAGAATGGAATTCTTTGGTTTGGATTCCATCGCACAGAACGAAAGATTTGGCGACTGGAAAAAGAAATTAAGGCAAATGGAGTCCAAATACATCATCCGGCTACGAACTAAGGCTCGGAGGGGCCTAAATAACGATGAAGAAATGTACACTCATCTATAAAAACAGAATTGAAATGATATGAAAACAGAAAAAAGAAAATGCTTAACACAAACCTCATAGAATAAATCATATTTCCGAACTCTCTGACTAAATGTACACAAGGCATAAGGACAATGAAAGGATACTAATCCTATATTGATCAAAGACGAATGAGGACTGACACACGAAATAGTGTACTAACACATAGTAGATGAATACCAAAAATTGTCGAATTCAAGGATCTCGAGCGACAATATAAAATTGTACCTCGTGCGGTCTCTTTGTGTAAATTAATGATATAGCTTTATGCGAAGATACGAATCTAATAATGTGTAAAATAATCAAATTGGTTGTGTCAGTAACCCATGAGATATAAAAGTACTAGACATAAATAACAACATGCCTTTGTATAAGAAATGCAATGCCATTTACAAATGTAATATAATGTGTTGTCTGTCATTTGGGGAATGTTCAAAATCACCACAACTCCCAGAATGCAATGGGGTTGTTTTTAATAGGAAATGCTTAAAACGGATAATGAGAGTAGTGTCTTCCTACCATGAGAAAGGCTGTCAGGCAGAAATGCGTTGGTTGACAGACTGGCTCTGTTTTGAAAAAAATCTTGAAAAATCATAAAGACTGCTGTGTGCGACTGAAATTTGTGAAAAAATTATCCTTTGGCCTTGGGTCCGGCCCGCAGCCTGCATCCGCTGTTGAGCGCTTTGGCACCTTGACCTCATTGTTCTTGTATATATATATATATATATATATATATATATATATATATTATTTACTGGCGGTCGCCAGTAGGTAGTTATAGTTAGGACCTAGTTTCCATAGGAAATCCGCAACATTCTATTGGGAATAACTTTGGCGCCGGTTGGTGAATCTTCGCGAATTTTTTAAAGAAGATGGCCCGCTCAGCTCCGCTCCTTCCCTGAAAGTCTCGAGAAGATTCGTCAAGCGGGGGCCGAGAAAAAAGGGTGGTCCCAAAACGTGTTTTCCCCATGTTAATTTCCATAGGACTATTAGACACGGCTACAGCCCGAACCGCTGAACGGAATTACACCAAATTTGGGAAAATGGTAGGGTCTGGTACCCAGATCACACTTTTGGTTAAATGGTTTAAATCCCTCCAGTAGTTCCTGAGAAAATCAAAAGAAAAAAATATATATATCTGGGCAGAGCCTAACCACACATTTCATCGTGAGATCTGATTGGCTGTCAGCACTTCATCCAAGAAGTGTTGGCAGCCATCTTGGGACCAATATACATGATAGCACCTCATTAAAAAGCATTGCAGTTAATAGAAGGTTTTAGGACTTTAGTTACATTATAAATCACTTGTTGGTTGTACCATACTCAATTTAGGAATTGTGGTCTGTCCTAAGGTGATTTTACCATGTGAAAAAGCCTTCTGCTGGGATATCATGAATCATGTTTGAAAGAAAACTATTATCTCATGCTTTTCCCACAGTGGTTTGGAAGGGGATCTATAAGCTAAACTGAAAGCATATTTTCTGTAAATTCACATTATCTTTCTCAGTTATGTGAGAATTAAGTCTGACATTCTCAGTAAAACATGCACATACAACAAGGACAGAGACTGTCAGTTGATTCCTTTGTGTTCTGCTGCAGCTTCCCAGAGTGTTCTAAAGAACAACTAGAGCGCTAACAGTCCTACTTATTACAAAGGTGTGGCACACCAGAGGCCATCTAGATTGGAATAAAGTGGCAACTCTTAAAACATTTAATTTAAAAAGGAACAAAACGAGGGGGGATATTTTGCCATAGAAAGTATGATTAGTGCTGCAGAAAGAAGAATTAGGGCACATTTTGAGTGACTTCTCAAATCCTCTTCTATTTCATTAAAAAATTCTGACATGCAGTCTCCCAAGATGGCCACCAGAGACAAAAGAGCCCAAATGTAGCCCAAATATCACCCAGATGTAGCCCAAGTATAGCCCAATGACAGAATGTCCCAGAGTGTTCTAAAGAACAACTAGAGCGCTAACAGTCTTAATTATGACAAAAGTATGGCACACCAGAAGCCATCTTGATTGGATTGAAGTGGTAAGTCTGAAAACATTTAATTTAAAAAGGAACAAAATGTGGGGGTTCATTTTGCCATAGAAAGTACTATTAGTGCTGCAGAAAGAAAAATTAGGGCACCTTTTGAGTGACTTCTCAAATCCTCTTCTATTTCATTAAAAAATTCTGACATGAAGACTGAAACATGCACTTTCAATACTAGCAGCAGACTTCCCTGGTGAGCAGTAGCTTAACTACAGTGATCTAATAAGCAACTAGCATGCTAACATTCTGAATTTATGGCAAATGTGTGTCACATCTGAATGCCTTCTTGATGGAATCAAAGTAGAAAACTGAAAGTATTTCCTACTTAGGAGACTGTAGTAAATGAGGAAATTAGGAAACTTCATAACAAATAAGTCTCCCAAGATGGCCACCAGAGACAAAAGAGCCCAAATGTAGCACAAATATCCCCCAAATGTAGCCCAAGTATAACCCAATGACAGAATGTCCCAGAGTGTTCTAAAGAACAACTAGATCGCTAACAGACTTACTTATGACGAACTTATGGCACAACTGAAGTCATCTTGATTGGAATAAAGTGGTAACACCTAAAACATTTAATTTGCAAAGGAACAAAATGAGGGGGTTCATTTTGCCATAGAAATTTTGATTAGTGCTGAAGAAAGAAAAATGAGGGCACATTTTGACTTCTCAAATACTCTTCTATTTCATTAAAAAAATTCTGACATGCAGACTGAAACATGCACTTTGAATACCAGCAGCAGACTTCCCTGGTGCGCAGTAGCTTTACTACAGTTATCTAATGAGCAACTAGAGTGGGGCGTGGCTGGACGAGCAGCGAAATGGCCGCCTAACAAGCGAGCTCCGCCGGCTGCGATCAAAATCCTTTCATAATCCTGCCTGTTCCCAAACGGACTCATGCCTAACAAATGCACAGCGGCGACGGTTGACCCGGGGCACATTCGACCGAAAAACCGGCACCCTGAAATGCCCAGAACATCCTGAAACGGACCCCGTGATTATGGCCGACTGACACTCGCGGCTGGACCTGACGTCGCTGGAGGTCTGTGCGGGCGCGGTGAGCTAGCTGAGCACGTGGCCCCGCGGGCCTGACCGGGTGCGGAAAGTCACACTGAAGGGCAATCCTTGACACTCAAGTCCGGTGGCGGGGTAAGGCGCCGGAGCGGCGGAGACTGTATTTCAGTAAATGAGGCATATAACTGAGCCAGCTTAACCTCCGGACGGCCATGAAAACCAGAATTTAAGCATTGACGGCGAGCGACGCTGCCATTTTGGATTGGGATTGATCGTTGTGCCTGGCTGAATGCGAGGGTCTGCTCCTGGCTGTTCAAAGATCTGAGGGAGCAGATTGGCGCGCCTGCCGACCATTGCCACACAGGGTCAACAAGGGTCTTGTGCTCTGGCCATAGATTTGGCGGCATCCTTGCTCGAACGACCGTGCACGTGGCAGGCTCGAGGGCTGACTGCGGGGGTGTGCTGGCAAACTGTGGAGACCTGGGGGGCTGCCGCGGGAGCGCACATCTCTGTTCTTGCTGCTGTTGGGCTGACTGCCTGTGGTCCCCGCTAGAAGAGCTGCACCCCGATACTCGTGAAGCTTAATTGCTGACCACTGCTCATGTGCGCCGATGCCCTGGTTATATATGCACTGTCCCATCACTGAAAGGCCATGCTGACGGGTCACCATGGGTGTGCAGATGCACCTGCTGTTGGGGTCATGCTCCTGAGATTTTCCTGGATACTGCCTGTGAAATAGGCTCGCCACAGGCAAAGTGAACTGTCACGTCTAATACTACAGGTGTAGCAGTCTACATACATTTGGCCATGGGGAAGGGCGACCCTTGCCAACTGAGGCTCACGTTTGAGCAAAAGAAGCTGTCCAAACAGGCTGAGCAGGACATCTGGGCAGCGGGGGGGACACCGCATGAAGCCCATCAGGACATCGATGTGACTGCACTAATGCTAGAGGTGCGCTCAAGCCTGAAATGCATAGATGCAAAGTTGTATAACATGACCGCCCAACTAGAAAATGTGAGAGCACAGGTGGACACCCACGAAACGCGCCTAGATAGCCTGGAAAATAGACACACGGAATGCTGTGAGTTTCAGCAAAGCACAAAGGCATCACCAGCTTGGAAAAGACTATTGAGACGCTCTGCGCCAAAGCTGATGACCTTGAGGCGCGCTCTCGAAGATGCAAAGTCTGTATCACGGGCATTCCAGAGACCACGGCGATGGGAAGAATGGAGGTATTTGTAACTGAACTTCTGCATGAATTATTCAACCCTAACCTCTCACCGGCTTTTACTGTGAAACGTGCGCATAGGTCACTGGGGAAAAAGCCACCACCGGGTGCTCCGCCGAGGCCGATCCTGGCCAAACTGCTTAACTACCAAGACCGGGATTTAATACTACGTTTGGCAAGGGGGAAGGGGAGGATAACACACAAAGGGAACAATATATCCTTCTTTCCGGACTTCACGCCACTGGTGCAAGCTGCACGCAAGGAATTCTTGCCCGTCAAGAAACTGCTGATCCAGGCGCAGATCCCGTACTCTCTCATGTACCCTGCCAAACTAAGGGTCGTGCACGATGGTGCGACGCACCATTTTCTGGATGCTGGTTCCGCCTTGAAATTTGCGAAGCACATCTGCCATCCCAAGGCCAAGAGGAAGACTCAGACTGGGGGCGAGGCCGAAAGCCAAATGAGCGACATTGAGTGAGCCCCTGGGCCCCAGCTGCTGCTGGGAGGAAAGGATTGCTTAGTAAGATGCTGATGTCATGTACCTGGTGATTCCGCAGTGGCCTCCTAGCTCCTTGTATGTAAGCATGGGCGTAAAATCCGTTACGCTCGCGGATTTTCGGTAAATTTGCAATCCGCAAGATTCGCGAATTTCCCGCAAAATCCGCAAATTCGCACGCAGCAGATTTTTTTTCTTTGCGGTGTAAGTTCGCAATTGTGAACATGTAGGTGCGGCGGGCAGCAACAATCTCGCACTCGCGAAATTACAAAAATTGCAATTCCGCACAAGAAATCTACTAGCAAGCAGCATAGACCTTCTGAAAATGATTATTTTTATCAGAATAACTCCTCAGGTTGACATTTGCCTGCACTTTTTTAGATTTGAGGCCTTTTGATTTTCTTTGGATAACTTTTGGATTAGAAATCAACTTTCTCATATATGCTTGGTGGGGCATTAAAGTTGCTGTAATGCTGCTCTGCAGAAAAACGAATTTTGCAAAAGTGAAAGCAGGTTCAAAAGTTCAAACTCATCATTAGTAACCGTTCCCTGTAGTGCTTCCTGACAAGGGCCCCTCCAAAGTTCAGTTGCTAGTTGCAACAATTGTATGACCCTGCTCTGACCCTCACAGCAGGCTCATAGAATAGCTACAAGTAGGCCACAAAGGTCCTGGAAAAAAAATTGCACTGCAACAGAAAGCAAATTACAGATAAGGATGCAGGTGCCAGACTGGAATTTTAAAACAGTGACACATTAATAAATCAACCCCAAATTAATTCATGTCAGTTGAAGCAGGCAGGTGTGCTTGCTTTTTCCCCCCATAATCTACAGTGATGATGAACCAGAGGGTGGCATAAGGCATTGATGTACCAGAGGGTGGCATGGGTAAAACAGAGGGTGGCAGGGGTGAAACAGAGGGTGCTGGGAACCTATGATGATGAACCAGACGTAGAAACAACATAATCGTGACCGTTGCGAGCCGACATGTAAGTTCGCGAATGCGAACTGTTACAAAACCCTCGCGAACTGTCAGAAATCCTTGCGAACTGGCAGAAATCCTTGCGAACACAAAAAAAAATAATCCGCAAATTTGCGAGAATTCGCGGATTTTGCGGATTGCGAGTTCGCAAATTCGCAAAATTCGCGAACGCCAGATTCGCAAAATTCGCCCATGCTTACTTGTATGGTTTTATGGGGTGTTAAGGATGGCTGGTTTAATGGTTGTGTTAATCTATTATCCTACTTTGTCCGTTTGAGAGATAGCCTACCTAATGCAGCCACCATGTGAGAGCAGGGTTGTATGTTTGAGATGCACGCCTCCAAGGGGTGTCTCCCACAATTAAACTGTTCTGTTGTTTGTGCGCCTTTGGCGTATTGGGGGGGGGTTAATGACACAACCTGATTGGGGGGTTGGTGTCGGTGGGGGTGGAGTTGGGTAAAGGGGTGTTTGCTATATCGTCAAATGTATAGGGAACTGCATGCTTTTTGTGACTTACTTGTGTTCGATTGGGGTCGGGAGGTGCACAGAAGCACAGAAGGTCAGCGTAGACAATGGGAGTAACTAAAGTCCTAACATGGAATATAAGGGGCCTAAACGACAGCAGGAAGTCAAGACTCATGCATAGCTACTTGCTTAGGCACAACATAGATAATTGCTTCCTGCAAGAAAGACACATTAACTCCACATGCTCGCCCAAACTTAGACACTTAAGGTGGGGATCCGTATACTCGGCTATATATTCCAACTACGCAACAGGAGTAACTATCCTCATGCGCCGGGGTATGGATTGGAGGGAACACTCTGCACTTATTGATGCTGAAGGCAGATATATCGTACTACATGGGGCCCTGCTCGGCAAAAACGTAATATTGGCAGCCGTGTATGGTCCAAACACTGATGACCCGGAATTCTTCAGAGAGGTGTGGGCGCGGGTTAATGTTCTGGACTGCTCCACGATCATATGGGGCAGTGACTTCAATGTGGTCATGGAATACTCCTTAGATAGAAAGGGCACATCCAGGCAATTACATCCCATCCCAGCCAGGCTCTAAAAGACATAATAATTGAGGGATCACTGTTAGACATATGGAGGTCCCGTAATGCAGGCGCAAGAGTGGGCACTTGTATATCTGCACACCACACGGCCTGGTCCAGACTGGACTACTGGTTAGTATCACAAGATGTGGCCACATGGACTGTAAAAGTCGACATTTTGGCCCGTTCCTTATCTGATCATGCTCCCTGTCTCTTGGAACTGGATGTACCAGGAGTCCCCAATAGAGCCTTTACCCGGCGTCTCCCGCCGGATGCGTTCCAGGACGCTGCCTTTACGGAGGAGGTGCGGCGAGATATTGTCAACTACTTTGCCACCAACACTGGCTCGGTCGCCACTGAGGCGGTTCTCTGGGACGCCTTTAAGGTTGTTATACGTGGGCAGTGCATTGCGCGGAAGGCAGGGGTTTTAAAAACTATTAGAAATTCCTTGGCAGCGGCTGAGCATGAACTCAAGACTCTCGAGCAGTCATTCTGCAAAGACCCGATGCCTGAATTGGCCTCCCGGATAAAGGCCAAATTATTGGATTTTGCTGAGGAAGCGCAACGGGAGCTGAAATTCCTTGGGAAACAAGCCGAGGCATGCAGATACGGGAAGGGAGACAGACCCAGCCGTACACTAGCCAGAATGATTAACACCACCCCTCCACCCACACAGGTGCACACAATAATAAACAATACAGGGGAGATGACAACAGGCCAGTAAGAGATATTGCAGTCCTTCACCACTTACTATACTAAGTTGTATGAGTCCACACATGCAGTATCGACAGATGCCCTTGAGTCCTTTTTAGAATCCATAGCACTTGTATGGTTTAGCAATATACACAGGCAAGACATGGAGCGTCCCATGACAGTGCAGGAAATCGCCGATACCATAAAGGTTCTGCCGCTTACCAAAGCGCCGGGACCAGATGGGCTCACGGCAGCCTTTTACAAGACATATGTAGAGGAGCTCGCTCCGCGCTTACACAAGGTTTTTGTAGAGGCACAGGAGGTAGGAGTGCTGCCAGAATCGATGAGAGAGGCCCTTATTATTACCTTGCTGAAACCTGGCAAAGACGATAAGAATAAGGACTCTTATAGGCCCCTCTCATTAATTAATGTTGATGTCAAAATTTGCGCGAAGGTAATAGCGGACCGCCTCCAACTCCTGCTCCCGATCGTGGCCCTCCCGGACCAATCGGATTCATACCAGGCCGTGCTACCACTCACAACCTAAGAACGGTTTTCTCAGCATTGCATTATTTACATCCTGATGGTCAAGCGGCGGTGGTGTTTCTCGACATCACGAAAGCTTTAGATTCGCTTGAGTGGTCATACCTGTTCACCATTCTGTAGCGTATGGGGTTTAGCCCATTATTTGTCAACCTGATTCACCTACTATACACCGCCCCTAGAGCCAGAATTAGAATTAACGGCATGGTGTCTGACTCATTTCCAATCTCCAGGGGTACTAGACAGGGGTGTCCGCTGTCCCCGTTATTGTTCGCCATTGCTATGGAACCACTAGCTGCTAGGATTAGGCAACATCACACTGCTAGGGGCATTGGATTCAGCACTCGGAGTTTACTCATCTCCCTATACGCCGACGACGTCACTCTGTATGTTAACAACCCAAATGCGAACCTTAATCCACTGTTGCGAGAATTTGTGAGGTTTGGGGGGCTGTCTGGCGTTTCCATAAATTGGTCCAAGTCAGTTATATTCCCTCTAACAGACAGCACAACCGAGGTACACTCTGACTACCCTCTAAGACAGGAAGTGGACGAGGTAAAATACCTGGGTATCTGGATTAGCCGGAAAATCCAAGAGATCTGGAGTCTGAACTTTGGCAGGGCGGTGTCCTGGCTGGAGGGCAAGGTGGCGATATGGTCCAAACTCCCCCTTTCTCTAGCAGGTAGAATTGCATTGATAAAAATGATTGTGCTGTCTAAATTCCTTTATCTTTTCACAAACATTCCAATTCCACTGACTCAACACTTTTTCACTTGTCAGAGCTCTCACTTGCTGACACTGGTTTGGGCTGGGAGTCAGGCTAGACTATCATGGGCATTGCTAACACTACCACTTATACAGGGTGGACTGGGAGCTCCAGATATGCACTTGTACGCACTCTGCGCACAAGCCCAATACCTACACTTTTGGGCTTACCCCATGCCTTACCAACCACATATGGCAGTGGAAATTGACATGGTTGCTCCACTCCCACTGAGTGTGGCCCTGTACCGCAAAACTCCCAGGCCGTCACAAGACATCAACTCAGCCGATATGCTTCGCTGGGCTTGGCGGAAAATGCTTAAACGAGCTGCCATACCTCGGTTATATGAGCCTGCTATACCCCTTTGACATAATCCTATGCTCCCGTGCCTGGAAGATGGCGGTGGGGAGGTCACCATCGCTGGTACCACCTTGCGCACTTTCGCAGACATTTACCCTGCAGGCACATTTCTTGATCTGCCAGCTGCAGATGAAGAAAACCCGCTGTCATAAAGAGACAAATTCACTCACCATAAGCTCAAATCTGCATGCAAGAGACTGGGGGACCGGTTCCCTGAGGAACCACCACACCTACAGGCGCTACAAAACTTATTGGCTAGGGCTTCCCGAAAGAAACTTGTGTCGCGCCTTTATAACTCCATGCAAGAACAATCCCCCATAGTGGTGCCCAAGTCACAGCAATTGTGGTGCAATGAACTAGAGACGCCCCTAACAGTGGTCGTTCTGCTGCAGGCAGCTGTTGGAGCTCTCCCCAAATTACAAACTCCGACTTGGACACTTTAATCTCCTCCATAGATTCTATCGCACCCCGCTGTCCCTCCATCGCATGGGCATCAGAGATGACGACAGATGTTGGAAATGTGGAGAAGAGGGTGCATCCTTCTTACACGTGGCTTGGCACTGCCCGGCTTTATTTGAATACTGGTCTGAAATATTTGTTGCTATCAATCAAATCCTAAACAGGGAGGATGCCCCGTCTCCACTCTTGGGCATTTTGGGTTCGGTTGAAAACACTGAGCCCAAGGAACCAAAGCTACATGCATTGCTGTTGCTATATGCCAAGCGGCGTGTGGCCATGAACTGGGGGCGGAAAGCCAAGCCCAAATTTAATGACAGGCTGGCGGACGTTACATATGGCCACACGCAGCTGGGTGCCTACTGGGATCTAATGCCACCTACTTCACGTCCCAGAGACATTTGGGAGACGTTCTTACAGTGGTCTCGTGACAGATCGGTCTCCCCCAAGGCTCCACCTGTGAGCCCATCTGTGCAATCCCAAACCACTACTGTGTGTCCGTCCTAAATTTGATTGTATGATTATGTTGCATTGCAACCTGGGAGGGTGTTGGGATGCGGAGGGCCCAAGGCTGTTTCACTTACTGCCCCGGCGAGCAACATATCGTGAAAGGCGTTGCCGCCCACTTGTCTTTGGATATATAGATATGAATTTGTCCTGATGCTGCTTGTTGACCCTAGAGAGCATGATTACACATCATATTTTTGATAATTAAATGCTGTAATGGTGGATCTGTTTACAACTAAAATGACGAATACCTATTTTGTTTTTGGTTAGTTATGTTAAAACAAAAATTGTATCCTTCTGTAATGTGCAGCAGTAATGACATACCAATTGCTTCGTATGATATAAACGTGTGGATACATGATGTAAATGCTGCGTTTCTACTATGCAATGCCCAATAAATACAGTTTAAAAAAAAATTAGCAACTAGAGTGCTAACATTCAGAATTTATGGCAAATGTGTGACACGGCTGAATGCCTTCTTAATGGAACCAAAGTAAACAAGCATATCGCCCTCGTTTAAGTTAAAGCCATTCTGTTTGTAATGAGGTGGCTTTTTAGCTTTGCTTTTATTAGTGTTTTTCAAACTTTCATGTAAATAACATGCATATGTATGCATATATGTATATGTATGTATGCATTTATATTTGTATTTATATATATATATGCAGATTATATATGTTTATATATGTATGTATATATATATTCACTGAAAAAACCATAGGTTTCACACCAGTTATAGTTAGGAATTAGCATTTTAAAAACCTATGAAATTCACTGAAAAAAACATAGGTTTCACACCAGTTATAGTTAGCTGGAAATTTTACTGACATAAAACCATTGAAATTCCACGTTATAGTTAGTTGGACTCACTATAACGTGCGCGCCTGCAATGCACTGCTGATGACGTCACATATTACATCACTCATGACATGGTCAGTCACATCACTCATGACATCACTGATGACACCATCCTTGTGACAGAGTGACAGACCTCCTTTCAGTGTAATGTAACCCTTGAAACACATATTCAAAAATAGAAACTAACATTTTCAAAAAAATTGACATACCCATACCAGTTACAACAACCAATTCAGTAATTCCATCATCTATATCAAGTTTCAAGTTTAGTTTATTATGTTTCGGCTCTCAACAGAGGGCCACATAAAACACATACAATTTATACAGAAATAGTTACGATAGGAAACATAGGATTACATAATTAAAGAAACACAGCTTTATCACTGGGTAAGCAGGCCACTAGCACTTCTCCAGAAAATATTTAATAAATATCTAAAAACCCCCTGAAAAAGTTATAAATTCTAAAACAGAACATTTCATTTGGCGGACAGTAAAGTGCATGGAAAAATGTATCAACATTTAAAATTCCCAGTTGTAAATAAAATTGGTTTTAACCACTTAGAACGTAAAGGGCGCAGTGCTGGACAAATAAACAAGACATGATTACGATCCTGTATATCATTACTACAAAGATTACATATCGGGGATACACCATACCATTTCGCAATGAGGTTATTAAGAGGGAGCAGATCATGTCTTAAAAGGTACCACAGTCTACGGACTCTATGGGGAATATTCCAGGAAAGGTATTGTTGGGCAAGTTTTGGTGTATATGAACTTAGCAATAACTGTCTTTTAGTCCCTTGTTTAGCAAGCATATCCATCTTAAAACTGAGTTCCCATGAGGCACTTTTTAATTTTGACTTTAGTTCTGCAGGAGTAAGCAAAAACAGTGAGCTCTCATCCAACTCCAATAGATTTACTGCTTTTCTAAAGTTCTTAACCAACATTGAGAACTCATTAAAGTGGCCCAGAAGTTCTTTTTTAATAGCATCCCGTAGGGTATCAGGGTTACTTCTTGCTAAACAGGCTACCCAACTTACAAGGGCAATTAGCCCCTGTACCCAACAACTACGAAGTCCGAATTCTAGCCTGCATGAAGAGACTGAGCAGGCTGTATTTAGGGAAGAAATTCTTCTTAACACCTTTCCTTCTGTTTTGTGCAGGAATTCCCAATAATTTAGGTCCACTAGTTCTAATCCATAAAGTAACGTGGCAGGGATCTTTGCTCTAAATACCTCTAGAAATAGTGTGAAGTGTCTCTTCCCTGTAGCGTTATACAGAGACCTTAACCCCATACCATGAGCCAAAGCTTTATGAGCAATGTGCTCAATGTGGGGTTTCTCACTTAAATTTGATGAAATGATCTTACCTAAAAAGGTATAAGTTTTAACCACTTCAAGTTTTTGTCTTCCTATGGCCCAACCATAATTTTCAGATCTACATTTTTTCTTTCCAAAAATACACATTATTTTACTTTTCGAGACGTTAATCTTCATATAATGTGTTTCTGCAAATTGATTTAATGCATGCAGACGGTTGGACAAGCCCTTCGGTGTTAAATTTAGGACAAGGATATCGTCCGCATACATTAAGACAGATATCTCTAAATCTCCTATTTTTGGGGCTTGCCCCTCACAAACAGTGATAACCTTTGGAAGATCTGCCGTATACAAAGAAAATAATGTTGGGGCCAATATACACCCTTGTTTCAAACCATTTGGGGAAGGAATGGGTTGTGAGAGACCTCTCTCCCCACCATATAACACCTTGCACCAAGTGCTCGAGTGAAGAGCTTTCACGAGTTCAAGGAGCTGTGTTGGCATGCCTAAAGCTATAAGCTTTCTCCACAGCGTTGGACGGTCCACTTTGTCGAACGCTGTGGAGAAATCAATAAATGCCACGTATATTCCACCTCCTCGAACACGTACATATTTATCAGTAAGCACCTGCAAGGCTGTTAAATTATCTAATGTTCCATGATCTTTACGAAATCCGGTTTGTTCCAAAGGTAAAATACAATTAAGTTCAATCCAATCATTAATTAAAGTTAAAAGATATTTAGCGAACACTTTTCCTATTGCATCCAATAAGGCTATTAAACGGTAGTTTGCTGGATTCTCCCGTTCACCCTTTTTGAATAGGGGAATTAATATACTTCCTCTCCATGAGTCAGGGACAGATCTAGAGAGGAGACATGCGTGAAATATTGGGGGAAGAATTTTACTCCAGGAGGTGACGTCTTGTTTCAATAGGGACATGGGTAGTTCATCAGGACCCATAGCTCCCGAAGAGCGCATGCTCTTTAACACAGAAGCTATGGTTTTCTCAGTTGGGAGCTCGATGCTATTTTTACTATTCAGAGCTGGATCCCCAGTGTCACCTACTACACCATTGGAAGCATATAAACCAGTTATGAATTTTATCCAGATATCTTCAGCAATAGCAATGGGAATGGTGGTAGTTCTTACACCGCATCCCTTCCCTATTATTGACCAAAATTCTCTGGAATTATTAAAGACTAATGCTTCTCTTAACCTAATCCAGAGAGAGTCTTCCTTTTCTCTTTTTAATTTTATTTTCAGTCTAGTCCTCCTTCTCCGAAGTAGGGCTAATTGCTGTGCAGTTTCCTTGGTTCTTCTCAGGTACTGTAGCCTCACAAGTTTATTTATCTCCCTATTTAAGGGTAGTAGTATACTCGGATTGGAATACGACTTTTTGGTATTTTTTGTTTTCTTGGCTAAGAAGGTAACCTTATTCTTAAACTTTTCAAAGCTTAGAAATTCCTTACCCTGCCATTCTTCTAATTCCAGAATGGTTTGAAGGAGTATATTTTGGACATCCTTCATGCTAATGGGGTCCCAAAAGAACCTACTAGATTTGGTATGAATAGAGACTCCTTTATTAGTTATAGACCAGGAGTCTGTGTCTGGAGGTTGCAAGGAAACAGTTAAGTTAATCATATTATGGTCACTTAAGGAGGATTGAGAAATCATTATATCTTGAATGAAGGAAAATGTATCAAAATCCGTAATTACATAATCCAAGATAGATTCACCCCTAAATGACCTATGTGTAAACTTGGCAGGAATGTCAGAAGGCATCCTACCATTTACGATTAGACCCTCAAAGTGGCTGAGTTCTTCAAGTAATATTTTTCCTCTTTTGTTAGTTTTTATGTTACTGGGAAAAATTGCTTGAGGGATGTTATACGCTTCTTCCTTGTGGGTATTTCTAAACATATCTAGACTTACATTGGAAACTTTGCTATTTAGGTCACCCATAAGCAAAATATAAGGAGGCTGATCCTGCTCTAGAAGTTGCTTTACATAAGAAAACATTCGCTTCAAAACTACATTAAAAGAGTCTTCAGGGGGAATATATGCATTTAAAAGAACTAGAGAAGAACGATTTCCTACTATTCCTAAATTCTTAATAGTTATGGACTGGAAAAGATTACTACTATCCTTATAGTGAGAGAACTGCCATTGTAATGTATTTAATAAAAAGCATGCTATTCCACCTTTAGCATGGCCTTTCTTCACAGATGTGGAGGCAGCCTCAAGCACAATATAGTCTTTTCCTCCATATATACTATTTTTGCACCATGTTTCCTGAATACACAATACATCAACATGCAAAGATAATAAAAATTCTAATTTCTCTGAGCAGTTATGTAAGCCAGCGGCATTCCAGGATACTATTTTTAATTGACTGTTAAAGATGTTGAAACAGTCTTGGGTTGTTCGATGTACTATTAGATAAAACTCCTGGTAGCCAATTCCATAACTGGTTGTCTTCTGAAGGGGGCTTATCCAAATTCAAAGAAAGAGGAAGTACCTCTGAAACCATGCGTTTACCTCTGGACACCCAAATTTTTAAATCTTTACTGTGAGGATAATAATCATCCTTCTCACAACCCATTTTGAAGACTTCTTCCCTGGGAGCGAGACGCTTTCCGTGGTTAATAAAAGGTAACACATCGATCCCTTTACATTGAAAGGCTTCTGCTTGTTGGAGAACTAAATTAGCAATAATTTTGGAACAAAATTTTACTCGTGCTCGCTGTTCACAACCAACCCTTATTATAGAAACCAGGTCAATATCACTAGACAGGATTAGTTTTAAACTTTCAATGTCTTTAAAAGAGTTAATCAACCAGGATCTATTTAAGTTTAGGTCAGAGTCAAATAAGGGAAGGAAATCCAGAGTCAAAGTATCGATACAGGGGTTAGAAATTTTTAAGGGGACACAAGAGATATTCGTCGGTTCCTCAGCAATGGGACGATAATTAGGAGCAAATGGGTTAAGTACCCTTTTTCCAGTATTGGGATTACTTCTAGTAGCCTCTTTTGCTGATTCCGTGTGGATTGTATCGACTATTTTAGAGTTTAATACACCCTCATCCAGGATACTGACTACAGGTGGCTCTTCTACAACAGAATTAATTGCAGAAGCAATTGCCACATTGGGGGAAGTATCCAATAAAGAACCATCTTCAATATCTATTACGTCCCGAACCTCTGTATCAATATGCTTTTGAAAAATAATTTGCCTCTGTTTTTTCTTATTATGCTTTCGAGTAGGTTTTCTATTTTTTCCCTTATACTTTCTACTTTTTACTTTTACCCTCCCTTTAGACAATACAGATCCATCAAAATCTTTTGCATCCTGATTAAAAATAGGAAAAAGATCAATCACGACAGAATGATTAGCCTCAGCTGCACATTTTTCCTTCAGCGATGGGTCTGAGTCTTTTTTTCTTTGTGAGGGAGGAAAGTTTGTAGCCACAAAGGGCTCGTGAATATCAACCTTTACCAATTTCTCCAATTGTATATTTTCACTCAATATCGGATTACTGGCCAAGTCCTTCTGGTCAGCTGTTTCAATTGGATCAGTAACTCCAATCTCAGTATTTTTAGCAAGCAGTACTTTCAGTATTTCTGTGACCGAGTGCAAAATGCAGTCTGAGCTCCCAACAAATTTACCTAATAAAAGAAGTATGGAGGCAAGTAAATGTTCAAGTGCTATCAAAGATTCAGAGATAGGTTTTTCATTTTTTGGTTGTTCTGATGCAATAAGAGAACAAATCCCAGATAAATTAATCTGCGGAGAATTCAAATGGCTCTGCAACGAAAAAATGTCTTGTGAATTCAGTGATGGAGTGCTACTGTAAAGCAATAAACCCGATGGCGTTGCTCCATTTGGAGTTTTACTGGTTTTTGATTGTTCTGGTAATTTCTCATCCAAATAGCGACCACAAAGTTCAAGATCGATGCTCGACGGTATGGAAAGATCATTAATGTTCATTTCCTCGTTTTCTATGTGTTTGTGAATCATTGACTGAGGATCTGTAGAAAAAGCTGGGACAAGATCGGAGTTTGAGCTTTTAGATATCCCTACTAAGGGTTTAATATTTGGAAGAGAAGTAGATATATTTCTTTCTGTATTTAGCTCGGTTTTGTTAATCTTCACAGGTTCAAACTTTTTATCAGCCATAGTTGAAGATAGAGCGTTACAAATACTTGACACTTCCGTAGATTTATTCACTGATTTTACCCAGATTTTCGACAATTGCACCTGACCTTTCAATAAGACGCTCTTTTCAGTATTGTTCCTTACAGTATTGGATTTAGTTTTTATACTAGACCTTCCACCTAATACTCTGCCAGAGCGTAATGTTCTTGATGTCATAGTTTCGAGGCAATATATAAGTGGCACAACTGGACAACAAATACTAGTCTTTTTTAATCAAAAAACAAAATAACGGGGCCCAGCCCAGCCTACCTCAGCCACTGAGGGCCACAGAGGGCCCGCCCTTTGCCCGGGCTTAGCCCGGCGCACTCCCGCGCGCTCCCGCGCTGTGTGAACAAGTGGGCTAAATAGGCAAATAGGCCACGTGGCGGCCGGTGGGCGGTGCCGGACAATGGACGCAGACCAGGTGTGATGGGTCTCGCAGGGACTCCTGGACAACTGAGTCCCTGCGGCGTCGTAGCAGCCTGCTCCCTCTCCTCACGGCCAGCAAAGCACCCTTCAAGGTCCAATGGCGCGATGCGGCACTCGCGAAGCGAGTGCGGCGAGAAGCAGCGTCCGATCAGCAAGCCCAGGTAGGTTCAAGCAGCGTTCTCCAGTAGTACGGGCTCCTCTCCGTGTAGACAGAAACAGCAGCTTCCGAGGTCAGTTTGCAGGCAGGCAGTTTTTCAGTGCGTGGCGGCCGGTGGGCGGTGCCGGACAATGGACGCAGACCAGGTGTGATGGGTCTCGCAGGGACTCCTGGACAACTGAGTCCCTGCGGCGTCGTAGCAGCCTGCTCCCTCTCCTCACGGCCAGCATAGCACCCCCCAAGGTCCAATGGCGCGATGCGGCACTCGCGAAGCGAGTGCGGCGAGATGCAGCGTCCGATCAGCAAGCCCAGGTAGGTTCAAGCAGCGTTCTCCAGTATAGCACACATCCACTCATTCACCAACAGTTCTATATAGTCACTCATACATATACTCACTCATCATATGTAGTGATACACCTATACATCCTGTTACACGCCGACAGTCATCCAAAAGTTACTCACACACATACTCACACATGCAAATAAACTATAGAACATCCATTTATTTGCATATACAACTATACACACACTACCACCTTACTTCTAAGGAAACTTACACAAACTTACTCTCTTAACCGCATCGATGCTGCAGTGATTTTTGTGCTGTGCTGCATTTTTCTTATTACCGCGATACATGACGAGCTCAGCTCGTCATCAGCACACGCCACCCGTGGCTGATGACGAGCTGAGCTCGTCATCAGCATCGAAGGGGTTAAACAAACACTTATAGAAACACATACTTATTTAAACAGGAACTCTTACAATCTCTCACTCTCACATATACTCACTTATATACATCAATACTCACATATACTAGAATACAACATATGTAGTTACTGATAAAAACACTAGTCAGACAGTCATTCACTCACTAACACACACATATACACACTCATCCACCCATACAGTCCTGCACATATGCTGACTTCAAAACACATACAAACAGTGAGTCAGTCATTGATGCATCTATGTACTAAGTAATACCCCCACCAAACCATACAGACACTCATACTGATACTAAAAAAAACATCTAATAACCCATGCACGCACACATGTAGCTACTCACCAACCCATGCAGCCACTTATACACAAAGTGAAACACTGATACATATATTTAAATATTTAAACATTACTCGCTAATATATGTATTCACTAAGATACACTTAATAAGCCAGTTAACCAATCAATTTAAAAAAAAAAAACAATCCATTTAGACACTTATTTAAAAATGTATTCTTCCATCGACCTTTACAAATACATCTATAAAACATATTTATTTTACAGAAAGACACACATTCACAGTATGGTGTCATCAGTGATGTCATGAGTGATGTCACTGACCATGTCATGAGTGATGTAATATGTAACGTCATCAGCAGTGCATTGCAGGTGCAAGTTATAGTGAGTCCAACTAACTATAACTTGGAATTTCAATGGTTTTATGTCAGTAAAATTTCCAGCTAACTATAACTGGTGTGAAACCTATGGTTTTTTCAGTGAATTGAATATGTTTTTTAAATGCTAATTCCTAACTATAACTGGTGTGAAACCTATGGTTTTTTCAGTGAATATATACATATATACATACATATATATATATATATATATACCGTTCAAGGTTTCCACCAGGTTCGCCAAAGAAACCACGCACTCCGGGGGGAGTTCTCAGATGTTTATTTTAAAGTTCGCAACAGACGCGTTTCGGCGCTCCGCCTTCCTCAATGAAACCTGCAGGGAACTGAGCGTGAATATATATATATATATATATATATATATATATATATATATATATATATATATATATTACCTACTGGCTATCGCCAGTAGGTATATATAGTTAGGATTTATTCCCTATGGGATTTTTGAAAATTCTATGTCTAATAACTTTGGCGTTTGTGGACGGAATCGGCTGAAATTTTCAGGAAACTGGCACATTTCGTTTCTGAGCAGCCCTTGAAAATTTGGGGGGGGTTCGGCAAGGGGGGGCCGAGAAAAAAGGGGGGTCCCAAAACGCGTTTTTCCCATGTTAATTTCCATAGGGCGGTTGGCCTCACTTTTAGCTCGAACGGCTGAATGGATTTCCACGAAACTTGGCAAAATTGTAGGGACTGTTAGCCCGATGTGCCTTTGCTAGGTCTCAATATATGTGCTTCAGTGGATTTTGAGAAATTAACGTTTAAATCAAGATATATATCTGTAACAGCGCTCCGGGCTGCGCTCCGGTTCGCGAACTTTTCGCGTATCGGAACTTTGCGATGCGAAGCTGATTGGCTCCCCGGTGTCTGTCAACATTCTAAACAGTCCGGAGCGGCCGCCATCTTATCTCTCGGTAGGATCGAGAGAGAAGAAGAGGTGAAAAACGAAGGGGGAATTTAATGAAAGGGGGAAAGGTATACCTCTCTTGACCCCCTAGGAATGATGTTGGGGTTATTAAAGGGTCTCGTGGGGAAAATAAAAAAATATATATTTTTCACGGTAGAAGCGCTTCCCGAGCCGCGAACTGGGCCGCAAACTGGTAGCGAAACGGGAATTCGCCATTTTGTGTTTCGTTTTATTTAAATTACTAGGTATAAGGGGGTGCGGGAGACGTATCCTGACCCCTTATGTTTTCTGAATATGTTGATACATGTCTTCCAGCGGCTGTGCGTGAGCTTTTTTTTTTTTTTTTGCTGCGTGACGTCTGTTAACGTTCGATTCGATGGAAATCAGGAAGTGTTGACCACCATTTTGTCACTGCGAGTAAATATTTTGTTATAAATGAATCCTTATTGATAAACATTGTCTGCGCCATCTTGCGTTTTTGTCCAATGCCACAATTTTGTCGTGCACGGCAGCCATTTTAGATGCCTTGACCAGACCCACTCTCTGCACGCCGTCGATTCTCAGCACGGCTCCCCACCCTCGCAAGCATCTCCCCCACGCACTGGTCACCCCCGCTCTCTCTCTCATGCATGGGCCATATACTTCCCCCCATCTGCGCTGCTCTTCCCTGAGAATCACACCCTGTGCCCGCCCGACACCTCCCTTTCACCCTATTCACTACCGCACCCTCTGACACTCCTCTTCCTCTGTGTCCGATTGTCCAGGCCGGACCCAGGCTATCACCTAGCCCTGCGGATGTAGTTTATGGCCCCAGCTGTAGAGAATCCAGACATGCCAACCCTCCCGATTCAAGCGTGAGACTACTGATTTCAGTGCTAGTCTCCCGCCTCCCGATTCCTGCAAGCAAAAACCCGGGGGCATATTACCAACAACTAGCGATAATTTTTGTCTCTAACTTGTTTAGAGACAAAAATTATCGCCGCACATCGGCGATTTTTATCGCAGATAAACCTTGCTATTAGCAAGGTTTATCGCAAATGCGATAAAAAACGGCCGAAATGCATGAATATCGCTGAAAAGTCAGCGATATTCATGCATTATCCAGCAAATGCTCTTAGCCATGTTATCCACCTCCCATTGGATAACATGGCTAAAAACTGCTCAGGGCAGGTGTTAGCTTTTGGAGATATTCGCGCTTAGCGCAAATATCTCCAAAAGTTGGTAATAGGAGATAGCGATGGTTAGGGACTGTTTCCAGTCGCTAACATCTTGGCACGCCCACTTTGCATGTCATTAGTGATAAATATCACTGACATGCAAAGCGGGGCCCAAGATGGTCGCTATCTCCTTTTAGCTGTCACTAACTGGTGTTAGCGACAGCTTGGTAATAGGGAGATAATTTTATCTCCTTTTTTTGGCTTTTATAGCCAAAAACGCGGAAATAAACCCCCTTGATAATATGCCCCACGATTCCTCGGGGGTTTCAGCTGACAGCGTTTGGTATTGTGTTACGTGCTAATTCTTCCAGGAAACGTCAGAGGGTCGATGCAGGGGTTCTAGAAGGGGTGATAAACCATTTAAGCCTCATGAACAAGCGAATGGTCTTTTAAAGATTTGTGAAGTACTTGGGGCGGCGGTGTGTGTGTGCCCTCTTTCAAGAGTGGGCGGGGGGGCACTGCCAGCAACTTGCCAGGCCAGGCAGTGTTCAACACGTGCATCACCCTTTCTCTGCCTGCTATTGCGCTCCATGCTTCGGAAAGGTAAGAAAAAGAACGTGCATTTGAGTTTGAAATGTCCGATCCTGTAGCAGTACACTTGCAAAGCCCACACATGACAATAACCCGATTCAAGGCCCCATTCACCCGATTTTTAAAAAAAATATAGTACTCCAAGACAGTTGGATTATAAAACTTTATTAACTTTTAAATATAACGAACGCAACAAAAACTGTAAATATATTTAAACATTTTTTGATAAAAAAAAACAACAATGGTCAGAAGCTGTCTTTTGTGCGAATAGTCCCAAGGCAGCACAACGTGCTGAGTTGTGGAAGGCACCCAGGTGAAGAACCATCCCTTCTTTAAACCCCATGGTGACCAACTATAGTTTCAATGAGTGCTATGTCCCAGGTTTTACATAAAGTAGTGTTTACCTAGAGTGGTGCTGTGTAGGACACTCTGAATGGAAATTAACTAGAACTATAACGATAACAACAACAACAACAACAACAATAATATAACTTTTATGCCTAAATTACGCAAACATTTAGCTAATTTGCTAAAGGGGGGAGTCGCCATTTCTTTACAATAATCAATAATGAAAAATCAACATCAATAGGGTTGTCCGTATTCCCGATGCAGCACTATAGTGCAACATACACAGCACCTGGGGTGTCAAGAGTGAACAGGTCCTAGCTGCTTAACCAATGACTGACAAATGCTATATTAAACACTTACTATGTATAATACTTGCGTTCACAATAGTTTTACTTTACAAAACAGAACAAAAGATGTCCCCTGTAAGTAAACCCATATTAGCTGTTTCAGTTATTGAACATCCGAAGGTTTTATGACATGGGGAACAGTGGTGATATCCTGGGCGGGTGATGGAACTGGGATTGTTAATGGGAAAACATCTACAAACAAAACTATTGGTGAATTATACTTAAAAGGAAACTATAACCATAACAACAACAACAACAATAATATAACTTTAATGTCCAAATTACGCAAAGATTTAGCTAATTTGCTAAAGGGGGGAGTCGCTATTTCTTTTGATAATTTATTTATCCATCCGTAGCCTCTCTAATCTCCATTACAATATGTTTCTTGCTGTCGCTAGCTGATGAAAAAACTAAAGTGATAACTTCCTCATCCTTATTTTGTCTTTGTTTGTTCCTTAAGATGTTATCTGTGTCAATCTCTTCCGAGAATGCTGATGCGTTAGGGATTTCCTTGTGTTTCTTAATAGCATTGGTGTCTGCACACTTCTTTGTCAATTCTGTGAACATGATAACTGCTTCATAAACAGACGATATCTTTGTTTAGTCATTAGTGTTGTGTGTCTGAAACTACAGTGCCCTTTTGTTTTTCTTTCTTCAGGCTCTATAGAGTTTTGTGTGTTGTTCTTTTGAGCGACAATTATTCCAGAGGTTTCAGGTTCACTTGTTTTGTCCTGCAGTGAGTTAACAGCTTTAGAGACTTCATGTTTATTTGCTATGTCCTGCTGTGCGTCAACTGCTTCAGAGTCGTCAGCCTCATTTGTTATGTTTGACTAGATCCTGGACCTGCCCGGCCGCGCCCAAAATGGCGCCGGTGTAAATGGGACTCGTAACTGCTTGTTGTGTACTGATTGCCCAACCTTGATATCACGAGATACGTATGCAGTTTTGAAGCACATGGCGGAGGCTCGTCTGCTGTAGTGGGGCGCGCTTTTATCGTTTCAGTCGCCATTCCGCCCGCTTTTGCTACACTGTGCCTTTTCCGCCATTCAGCTGTTTACCACCCGCTTTTACGGCTACAGCGTCTCGCTCACCATGTAGTTGAGTTGCTCCCACTCTTGCGATGCAGCGATAGGCGGCTGCCACAGGACTCTTAAAATGGCGGCCGGCTCTTCGGATTTGGGCCTGGTCCAGTAAAATGGCCCTGGGACACCTTGGAACTCGGACGCTTGTCTGCCAGGGCTTGGGTTCCATTCTGGAAAGCGTCCCCTCAGCCTTGAAGATTGTACAAAAGTCTTGGGGACCCTCGACTCCCGCAGGCTTCCGGTGGGGAGCGGCTGCCATGATTGCTTGCGGAATGGCCACGACGGAGCTACGAGATGGTGGTGCTCTCATGGTGACGCCAGCTTCAGTCTGAAACATCCAGAAACAAGGTGGGGCTTTCATCGTTTGGGAAAAAAAATGTTTTAATCCAATGAAAAGTGTTATTTTTAGGTCACATGACCTAGTCTTACATCATTAGGAAAACAAAAGTAAAATGAACCAATGAAAAGTTTTATTAACAAGTCACATGACCTGTTATGCTTACGTTACGCGCTGCGCGGCGCGTTCTGGATCGTTTCCGGGAAGCTGTGCCTTGCGCACCGGAGCACTTCCGGGTGCGCTAACGCGGCGCGTCATATGACGCATCCTTGATGTAAAATTTTAAGAGCGGGAGCAACTCAACTACATGGTGAGCGAGACGCTGTAGTCGCAAGAGCGGGCGGTAAACAGCTGAATGGCGGAAGAGGCACAGAGTACCAAAAGCGGGCGGAATGGCAACTAAAACGGTAAAGGGGCGCCCCACTACAGTGTGTCTTCAGGTCAAACGGATTGTGGGACAAGGTCCAGAATGGAAGAGTCATCAAAAGGGAAAAAATTCCGCCGGACCCCAGGAGCCGGCCGCCTATGTCGGGGGCGATCTTAGGCCACACCAGGGCAACACGACTTGGGGAGGGGGCAGGAGCCAAGCGCCCCCTCTCAGTCCGCGCCATCTCACCGCCCCTCGGGGGCCTCCGTCAAGCGGTTTAGGGAGGCACCGTATCACATTTTTTTTTTCCAAACTGACCCCACTTACTTTGAATAGTGAAGCTGCAGCTCGTGCAAATAAGGTTTAAACAGTGTTACAAGCGCTGCTTAGAACTCTGAAGTATGGCACCCAACATCCAGGACTAATGCCATTTGTGTAAGGCAGTGACATCGAAGCAACTCAGGGACAAAAAGCATGAACGAACATTCACGTATGAAAATCTTATTTGGGGAAGGGGCAGGATCCAAACGCCCCCTCCCAGTTCGCGCTACTACACCGTATGTGGAAAATCTGAAGCCATCGTTCTACAAACTCTCAATGCTTGCTATCAGTGCATGAGTTTCATGCTCGATCGATTGAGCTAGCCGGATCGGGCATTAAAAAGTATAAAATAGTTATGTAAATAGTTATTTAATAAAATGTTTTACCCTGTTTCTTTGCTGGTGTGTTGTCTATATTTATAATATTTGCATAGGGTTTGTCGTTATTTTGGGCGGGGTGGGTGGCGGAGTCGAGCTGTCTTGCAGCCCTCATGGTGTGGAGCTCAGTTCATTTCACTATTTTCATATTTCTCATGAAGGGTTGTTCCTAATGTTTGTATTTTACCGAGGTCAAAAAGAGATCGAATTAGTGGTCTACTGATTTTGCTCGATTACTTTCATTTTTTTACACGATTTTTCACTATCTGCAAAGACTAAACAGAGTATTGCGACTTTGTGCTTGTTTGTAAATAGAGAATGATCCAAAGAGAACCAATTCTAAAACAGTAAATGCTTGGATAACAATCAATCAAATGTTGAGACAAGCAGGTACGACGGATTACAACGGGGGTAAAGGTCTGCGTTAACTACCGTTCACTATCTGCAAAGAGAGAGTACTACTAAGAGAAAAGAAGGGAGGGGGGGGGGCAGCGTTCAAAGCACATCAGCGTGCATAAACACGAAAACGTTTTTACCTATCACGTACTTGACATTTGACAGCTTTTGATATTTGCTATTAAAAAAACATTGAAATTCACAGAAAAAACCATAGGTTATAGTCCATATATAGTTAGGAATTTGCATTTACAAAACCTTGAAAATTCAATGAAAAAACCATTGGTTATAGAACATATATAGTTAGGAATTTGCATTTACAAAACCTTATTTTACTCGCATAAAACCATTGAAATTCCATATATAGTTAGATGCGCTAACTATATATCGCGCACCCGCAATCCACTGCTGATGATGTCACATATTACATCATTCATGACATGGTCAGTGACATCACTGATGACATCACTGATGACATCTCAAATGACATCACTGATGACATCACTGATGACAACTCAAATGACATCACTGACAACATCACAGATGACATCATTCATGTGTTAATACGATGAACCTCTACAGACTCTGATATATCCTTAGATACACTCAGTGAAAACAGACACTCACAGACTGTCACTCATCCATGGAGTTACTCACACACCTAGTCAGTCATGCAAAGAATCAATCACACCTCCAATTCCTCAACTATACAGTTATACACACCTTACTTATTGAAACATATTCTAACACATATTTACTCTCTTATATAATCCCTAATAAAAGTTCACAATGATCCATACAGCCACTCACACATTCACTGGCTCTAATGCATAGTTATTTATATATGTTAACTCTCACATGTACTGTGTTTTACATATGTACTTACTTTGACATGTAGCACTGAGTTATCCATTCACTCACCAATACACTCATGCACACAGTCAACCGCCCATACAGCTGTTTCCACATGCACTTTTGAAACCATACATCTAGTGAATCAACTGCTCACACATCTATGCACAGTCACACACCTCCCAGCCACTCACACATATACTCAGTCTCCCATACCAATACTTTGGCAACCAATCAATAACCCATATAGTTACTCATATAGCTACTTATCAACACATGCAACAGTTTACAGAACAACAGACATAATGATGCACAAATTAAGACAGTTTAGTCACTAACCCATGCACTCAGTGAGACACATTTAATCACTCACTCATACAGTCAGTCATGCACCTACTAAATCCTTCATCCAGACACTTATACATCCACTCATTCTTCAATATGTAAGACATATTTTAACTTTACAGAAACATACAGTCACTGGATGTTGTCATCAGTGATGTCATTTGAGATGTCATCAGTGATGTCATCAGTGATGTCACTGACCATGTCATGAATGATGTAATATGTGACATCATCAGCAGTGGATTGCGGGTGCGCGATATATAGTTAGCGCATCTAACTATATATGGAATTTCAATGGTTTTATGCGAGTAAAATAAGGTTTTGTAAATGCAAATTCCTAACTATATATGTTCTATAACCAATGGTTTTTTCATTGAATATATATATATATATACATACATACATACATATATATATATATATATATATATATATATATATATATATATATATATATATATATATATATATATATATATATATATATATAACATTCTTAAACTTTTTACTTTTTAGAAACACTCACACTCACAGAATGATGTCATCAGTAATGTCCTTTGGGATGTCATCAATGATGTCATCATTGATGTCACTGACCATGTCTTGAGTGATGTAATATGTGACATCACCAGCAGTGCATTGCAGGGGCATGAGTAATAGTTAGCTCAGCTAACTATAACTGCTGAATTTCTCTGGTTTTTATGAGTGAAATATCAGCCTAACTATAACGTCCTTAAAACCTGTGTTTTTTTCACCAAATTGTGTTTTGAGGTTATCTAGGTTTATAGTCATATATAGCAATAAATATTATTTTATTTAATTTAATTTCCATTATAATAAATGTATATGTTAAAATATTTTATATTTACTACTTTACACTCTATTTATATTACACATCAATATTTTTGTATATCTGTAGACAATATTTGTCAATGATTTTTTTCCAGATTTTTTGTTACTTACCATTATAAGCATAGGAGCCAATATTGTGGTAAACAATATATTTGATACAATATTTTTGTTAACTATATTGTGTACCAAATGTTTGAGTCAGTGATCTGTTCCTGCATGTGAGCTCCCTAGTCTTCCATGGTGGCATCTGTTGTAGGTATCACTCTGTCCGGTGTAGGATAGATGGGAAGCCCTGTGTTGAGATTCATAGGTATCCACTACCATGTCAATGCTTAGTTCAAGTGCCCTGTGATTTGGATTGTGTAGTTCCATGAGCCATGAATTTGTCTATATTGGCTGTCCAGTTCTTTTTGAATAGTTTTCTCCTGGAACCAGAACTAGGGTGTTAGAACTATGTACCATCAGACTGAGTATTGTCTTAATGTGACCGACTGTTTGGCTAAGACTGTCTTTACCATGGAGCAAAGCTTTCTTAATCTTTCTTCAGAGGGAAAATCTGTTTCCAGCTAAGTGTCTAATATCACTTCCAATAACTGTAGTTTTGTTTGATATTCTATGGATGACTTGTCGAATTTCAGTATCAATCCCAGTTTGCAAAAGAAGTGATGCAGGCAACTGTCTAAATTTTTGCTTTCTCTTTGAATGGTCTAGTCATTCTGTTGTAAACAGACCAGCCAGTCTCTGGTAAGCAGAAATTGATGATAGGCAAGTGGTGAAAATGTGAAATGCTGACTTGAGGTCAAAGTGGGGGCACTTTGTGTTGGAAGTGCTGCCATGGAAAGCAAAGACATTTTCCATGCTTCCAGTGTATTGGGATCAATAAATATATATCCTGGTAATTCTGGGGCATTAGGAATCTGTCTCCTGGCTCGTCAAGAGGACATTTTGGAATTGTATCATTCAGATCTACTTTTGGAGAAGCTTGTTGATTGTCTGAGGTCCATGATGAGTATCCAATGTACTGACTTCTTTCTTTTCCTTGAAAGGTTCTGAAGTAGAATCATTGATTGCTCCAGGCCATTAGAACTGCTTTAATTGCACATTTGAGGAGAATTTCATTTGCAGCTCTATCAAATGAAGATGACTTTCCTTCCTGGATGGACAGACTGGAGGTTTCTGAAGAATCTCCAAGGTATGTCTCGAGCAAACAATACAATATGCCTCATATGGTGTCTGCTGTTATGAAGAGGCAAAAAGAGGGAAATGTCCCCCTTATCTGTTGATGTAGAGGTGTTGGTGTTGTGAGACGCTTAGCATAAATACTGCAAGCGCTCATTAAGAGGTGCTCCTTTTTTGTACAGAAGACTTGCCATTGTTTTTTTGTTGTTGCTATTAATATTATATACCCTGATCATATCCCAGGTTGTCTTGGAGAGTAACATTGATGGTTTTACCCTCTGTACTGGTGGAAGCTTCCTCTGTATACATCCATATCTGCAGCAATATATGCCACAACAATTGTAGCACCTTCTTTGACTATTGCCCATGGGCAATACCCCTCTTATTCAGAAGTATGAGATTAATGAGTGGTGAGATCTCATGCAACACAATCCCATCCTTATCCAGCAGTGTGGGGAAATGCATAATTGTTTTTTTTCAATGTCCGCTGAGCAGCTGCAGCTATGACAGTCTGGTTTCAAATGGCCAGTGAAGCAGTCTATGTCTGTATTTCTTCTTAAGATGAGGCTCCACTGCTGGTACAGTGGCCAATATTTTCTTTAACTTTAGACCATTGACCAGATAAAATCTAGTATAGAAAATGATTGCATAGCTTTACATAGTTGTTGCTTAAACCCATATAGCAAGCACTGCTGTTCCATGGAGGTCATTGGCAGTCTGACTTTTTAGCTGCTACCTCCATCAGGAAATTTATTATTTATTTTTTCAGCTTGTAGAGCGCAACAGCTACCCAGACAGGGTTTCCCGGTGCTAATAAAAGATTAGAGTAGGATACAGTAGGAAGGATTATTGGTTAAACAACCAGGTCTTGACTGCCTTCCGGAAACGGCTGAAACAACGTTCCGCACGAATAACCGGAGGGAGGGAATTCCAGAGCCTAGGACCCACGGAGGCCTCCCGCCCATCCTGGCAAGTCTGACCTTGGGTACACAGAAAAGTTCTTGGGTAGATGACCTCAGGGTACGTGTTGGGGAGTACGTCGACACCAAGGATTGAAGATATCTTGGTGCCGTACCTACTTTTATTTTGTACATGTAGCCTAAGGCTTTAAACTTTACACGGTTCTCCACTCGGAGCCAGTGAAGTGCCCTGAGAAGTCGAGTGGTGGCTCATTCCTCTTGCACCCACAGAGAAGACGCACCACAGCATTTTGGACCATTTGAAGGTGACGGGTAATCGCCTTAGTGACCCCCAGGTAGAGCACATTACCGTAGTCCAACCGGGAGGTCACCAGGGCGTTAACCACAGACCTCTGAGTGTCTGGTGGCAGCATCCGCAGAATCTTACGCAGCCAGCGCAGGATAGAAGCGCAGGTATCCACCAGTTTCGTCACTTGCGTTTGCATTGTTAGGCCCTGATGAACCCCAAGTTGCGGACATGTGTTGATGCTGGAGGAATGGGACCCATTTCCACCAGCCAATGTTTAGTGCCCCACAGATCGGGCTTGCTCCCAAGAATAAGGATCTCTGTTTTTTCCCCGTTGAGTTTCAACAAATTTTGGTTCATCCAGGAGGCTATTTCACTAAGCCCAGATTGAAGAGAGGAAGTGGGGGACATGTCTGATTGCGTAAGGGAAAAAACTATCTGAGAGTATTCCACATAGGAAAATAACGTGAGCCCAGCACGTTTCGCAATGAGAGCTAGCATAGTAACATATAAGTTAAAAAGAAGAGGGCTGAGAATTGAGCGCTGAGGGACTCCAAATGGGGAGGCATGGACCTTAGATATCGAAGAGTGGGAGAAGACGTGGAAGGTCCTGTCCATCAGGAAAGATTCAATCCATTTCAAAGCCTTTCCACCAATACCTAGAGAGCCCAATGCTCTAAGTAGGATGGCGTGGGAGATGGTGTCGAAGGCCGCACTGAGATCTAATAAAATCAGTGCGGCGGTGTCCCCTCTATCGAGCATCTGACGGAGATTCTCAGTGACACCCAAAAGTGTAGTCTCCGTCGAGAAACCTGGCCGAAACCCTGACTGAGAGTCATGCAACAGATTGTTGTTCGCGACGAACAGGGCCAGATGCTGGTAGATATGTCTTTCCAAAACTTTTGGAAAAGATGGGGAGTAACGAGATTGGCCTGAAATTGGCAGGGATTTTAGGATCCGACATAGGTTTCTTTAGCAGGGGAGAAACCATGGCTTGCTTCCAACATGTCGGGACACTCGCCTGATGTAGTGAGGCATTAAGCGTGGAGCAGATCCTGCCGAGCTGAGGCTCCTCTAGAAGTCTGAGCACGGAAACAGGGAGAGGGTCGCTCGGGGAGCCAGATTTATTCTTAGCCAGATGTGACGATAATGACGATGGATTAAGGTCTGGCCATTCTTCCAGTAGGGCATATGAAACCGGCGGCGAGCTCATGGGGCTCACGCTAGTGTCAGTAAGAGGGGGCCTTCTGTCTTCATAATTCTCAGATATATTTTGATAGATTTTTTCAATCTTTGTTGTGAAGTACTGGGCCAACTCCTCACACTGGGAGTTATCCAGGGCTGGAGGTCCAGCTACTGTGCTAGATCCTGCTAAGTCCTTAACTCTTCCAAAACGCACTTTTGATTTGTTTGTGGTGTTGTTTATTGTTTTAGCGACGTAGGTAGTTCTGGCCTGACGACAGGCTTTATGATAGTGTTTCAGTTCTTTTTTTATAAGCCAGATCAGCAGTACGAGAATATTCCTTTCGCCATGCTCTCTCTAATTTTTTACAATGTGATTTCTCGGTCTTTAATTGGTCATTAAACCAAGGGGCTGGAGGTTTGTGGGTAATTGGTTTTTTACAGGACAATGGCAGGCAACTGTTGATGGCTTCAGTGAGCCAAGAATTTGTGCTAGCAGCCTCTATGTCCACGCTGGCTATGTAGCCTGAGGAACCTGGCTCTCCTTCCATCTGCGCCTTGTAATCATCCTATTCATCAACACCTTCATCTTGTGGGAATTTGCCCACTATCTCCATGTCTAATTAGGGACATTCAGAAGAATCTTGGACTCCCATATCCTCATAAATTGGTAGCGCCAGTTTTGGTGTTACTGTATTTGAAAGTTGGTTTCTTGGAGGAGTAAGGGGTTAAGGTGTTGTGGGAGATGGCAGAGGTGGAAGAAGCATAGGCGGTGAAGGTGGCAAAGGAGGCAAAGGAAGGGCATGTAAGGGCTGCCCCTGAGGTTGCTGAGGTAGTAGTCTCTGAAAGGTTTCTGTCATCTGTTGAAGTGTTGTTAGAAAAATGTTACAAGCAGCTGATATACTTCAGATTCTGCAAAGCCATGAGGACGGCTATAAGGCTGACAAGTATGATGTATGACAAAGTCCTGTGGATTGTAATCATACTCATGGTAAGTGTCATCCTAACCTAAGAGATCCTCTTTCATTTCTAACACATAAGGACATCTAGCTGTGTGGGGAAGTAAACAGTCTCTGAGGCATTTAATCTACTGTATTCACCAATTCAGAGTTAAAAATGTGAGTAGAGAAACTTGCCATCACTGCAATAGGTGAAAAAGTGAATGACAATGAATAATCTGTCGTCGACGGTTTGTTCATTGATGGCATTGATGTTGAGGATGGAAATCATCTGGGTCATCAATGATTAATTCGACATTGGTAGCAGGCTTCTTGGTGTTGACGTTGACAAGGATTTTGAATTGAAACAAGCTATTGTGGTTGACAATGGCCTCAACATCAATCATTGTCTCGACATCGGCGATGGTGTGGTCATCAACGGCCTTGGTTGTCTTCTTGTCCATGGTGCCATCAATGATATTGACTGTGTCATAGGTGACAATGGAAGTGCTGTTCACTACCTCATCGATAGTGGATTTTTCCTCCATGACAAGGAAATCACCGATGGCAATTGAAAGTCAGACTCAAGCTTCAGAGAACTTGATCTTCATGAGGTTTTTTGTTCATGCTTGTGTTTGTCATATTTGGAGTATTTTTCTAAGTACAATTCAGGATATGTTCTTTGTGAAGATAAGACTGCATGTGCTGTAGGGTGTAAGACCTTGTCAGAAAAGTCCCCATGCATCAATTTCATAGAAGTCCTGCAAGGAGGACTTTTTACTAAGCCATCCCCTCAAAAGAGTGCATCCCCCTTGGCAGGAGGGTATTTTTTCTTCTCTAACACCTAGAGGGCCAATCTCCTCTCACTCTATTTCATGGTCTTTGGTAGAAAAGGTACTACAAATGTCACAACACAAAGGCTTCTGCATTTGGTAATGGTAAAAAAGGCAGTGCATCAGTATTAACTTTCTTCTGACCACAATTAGTGCAGCTCTTGAAGAGAGATTCCTTCTTTGTGTCAGCCATAGTGATTGTTGTGCGGTCGGCCACCAGGAGTCATCCCAGGCCAAGGGGGTGGAGCCAAGGATGAGGACTTTCGTCTTGTCTGAGTTTAGCTCCAGTCGGCTGTTCTTCATCCATTCGGCGACTGCTTTCATTCCATTGTGGAGTATGGTTTTGGCGGTGTGGGAGTCCTTGGTGAGGGAGAGGATCAGCTGGGTATCGTCGGCGAGGGAGATGACGTTGAGGTCATGCAGTTGGGCGATGTGGGCGAGCAGTGCCATGTAGATGTTAAACAGTGTTGGGCTGAGGGATGAGCCCCGGGGTACGCCGTAGATGATCTCGGTGGCTTCGGAGCGGAAAGGGGGAAGGCAGACTCTCTGAGTTCTGCCGGAGAGGAAGTAGGTGGTCCAGTCCAGGGCCTTCTCTTGGATCCCAGCATCATGGAGGTGTGTGCATAGGGTACAGTGGCGGACCGTATCGAAGGCGGCTGACAGGTCCAGGAGAATGAGTGCCACAGTTTCTCCATTGTCTAGCAGGGCCCTGATGTCATCGGTGGCGGCGATTAGGGCAGTTTCCATGCTGTGGTTGCTGCAGAACCCGGACTGGTACGGTTCTAAGATAGTGTTCTCCTGGAGGTAGCGGGTCAGTTGTTCGTTGATGGTCTTCTCGATGACCGTCACTGGGAACAGTAGCAGGGACATGGGCAGGAAGTTCTTGAGGTCGTTGGGTCAACCTTGGGTTTTTTGAGTAAGGCGTTGATTCGGGCATGTTTCCAGCTGTTTTGGAAGGTTGCTGTCTTGAAGGAGATGTTGATGGCTTTCGCGAGATGGGGTGCGATGGTGGTGCTGGCTTTGTTGAAGATGTGGTGTGGGCATGGGTCTGACGGAGATCCGGAGTGGATGGTGTTCATGATTTTGATGGTATTGTCATTGTTTATGTCGGTCCAGGAGAGCAGGGGGTCGGTGCGGATGGTGGTTGTGCGGGGGGAGGTCTCAGTGGTTCACAGGGCGGGCGGTGCGTTGAAGCTGTTATGGATGTCTACGATCTTGCGATGGAAGAAGGTGTCAAGGGAGTCGCACAGGTCTTCCAAAGGTGGGATGACGTTGGAGCTGGGGATTTGAGATGTCATCAATGATGTCATCAGTGATGTCACTGACCATGTCATCAATGATGTAATATGTGACATCATCAGCAGTGCCTTGCGGGGGCGCGAGTTATAGTTAGCTCAACCATCTATAACGGCAGAATTTCTATGGTTATGTATTAGTGAAATGTCCAACTAACTACAACGTCTCTGAAACCTATGGTTTTTTCAGTGAATTTCAAAGGTTTTTTAAATGCTAATTTCTAACTATAATGTCCCTGAAACCTGTCATTTTTTCAGTGAATTTCAAAGGTTTTTTAAATGCTAATTTCTAACTATGCTTACAGAGGTAGAACATGTGCAGAAAGAGGAAGAAAGGTGCACAAAGAAGCAAGAGAAATGCAGAAAGAGGCAACAGAAGTCCAGAAAGACAAAGAAAATTGCTGAAAAAAGCAAGAGATATGCAGAAAGAACCAAGAGAGATGCAGAAAGAGGCCTTGTTGCAACGTCATTGTGTGCCCCCAACTTTTGCTGACTGATACTGGTAGTAACTGACTCTAACTAACCAGGCCCGGAGCCAGTACTATACAGAAAGAAACTTAGAATACAGTGAAAACACCCCCATACACTAGGGTACACTATGGGATGGGGTACCCGTGTGATTGGCACGACCTCCCCTGTAAGTCCCTAGTACATAATAGGGCAGGGGGGTTAATACTTCCTCTAACTCAGAGGTACAGAAAGAGGCAATGGAAAGGGCAGAAATATGCAACACATGTGCCAAAAGAGGCAAGAGAGGTGCAGCAAGATGCAAGTGAAGTTCAGAAAGAGGCAAATAGGTGCATAAAGAGGCAAGAGAGGTACAGAAAGAGGCAGGAGGGGTGCAGAAAGAAGGAAGGGAAATGCAGAAAGAGGCAAGAGAATTGCTAAATCAACAGAGCTGTATAAAGAAGTAAGAGAAGTGCAGAAGTAATCAAGTGAGGATGAGAAAGAAGCTAGCGCAGCAGAGAAAGAACCAACAGAGGTGCAAAAAGAGGCAAGAGGGGGGGCACAAAAAGGTAGGAGAGGTGCACAAAGAGGCAGGAGAGGTACAGAAAGAGGCAGGAGGGGTAAAGAAAGAAGGAAGAGAAATACAGAAAGAAGCAGCAGAGGGAATGAAAGAGGCGCGAACAGTGCATAAATAGCTAGAGAAGTGCAGAAAAAAACAGCAAAGGTACAGAAAGAGGCAGGCAAGGTGCAGAAAGAGGGAACAGGGGTGCAGAAAGAGAAAAGAGGGATGCATAAAAAGGCAAGATGGGTGCACAAAGAAGCAAGAGCAGTGCAGACAGAAGCAACAGAAGTGCAAAAAGAGGCAAGAGAACTGCCGTATGAACCAACATAAGTGCAAAAAGAGGCAAGTGGGGTGCCGAAAGAGGTAGGAGAGGTGCATAAAGAAGCGAGAGAGGTACTGAAAAAGTCAGGTGGAGTGCAGAAAAAATGGAAGAGAAGAGCAAAAAAGAGGCAGGAGAATTGCTAGAAGAAGCAATTGATGTGTAGAAAGAAGCAAAAGAAGTGCAGAAAGAGGCAAGTGAGGTGTAGAAAGAAGCAAGAGCAGTGCAGAAAGAACCAACAGAGGTACTGAAAAAGGTACGAAGGGTGCAGTAAGAGCAAGAGAAGTAAAGAAAAAGGAAACAGAGGTACAGAAAGAGGCAAGAGAGATGCAGAAACAGGCAGGAAAGGTGCAGAAACTGGGAACAGAGGTGCAGAAAGAGACGAGAGGTGCAGAAAGAAAAAAGAGGGATATAGAAAGAAGCAAGAAATCTGAAGACAAAAGCAACAGAGGTGCTGAAAGACGCAAATGAGGTGCAGAAAGAGACAAGACATCTGCAGAAAAAGCAACAGAGGTGCCAAAAGAGGCAAGTGAGATGCAGAAAGAAGCAAGAGAGGTGCAGAAAGAGGCAATAGAAGTACATAAACAAGCAACAGAGGTAAAGAAAGAGATAAGAGGGGCGCAGAAAGAGGAGAGAGAAGTGCAGAGATAAGCTAAAGAGGTGCTCAAAGAGGGAAGAGAGATGCAGAAAGAGGCAAGAGCAGTGCGGAAAGAATCCAGAGAAGTGCAGAAAGTAGCAACAGAGGTGCAGAAGGAGGCACAAGGGGTGCTGAAAGGAGGAAGAAAAGTGAACAAAGAAGAAACAGAGGTGGAAAAAAGCAATGAAGTGTACAGAAAGAGTCAACAGAAGTGCAAAAAGAAGAAACAGAGGTACAGAAAGAGCCAAGAGTGGTGCAGAAAGAGATAATAGAGGTGTAGAAAGAGGCAAGTGAGTTACACAAAGAGGGAAGAGGGGTGCAGAAAGAGGCAGGAGGGTTGCAGAAAGAAGAAAGTGAAGTGCAGAACGAAGCAAAAGAGGTGCAGAAAGAACCAACAGAGGTGGAAAAAGAAGCAAGAGGGGTAAAGAAAGGGATAGGAGAGGTGCACAAAAAGGCAAGAGAGGTACAGAAAGAGGCATGATGGGTGCATGAAGAAGGAAGAGAAGTGCAGAAAGAGGGAAGAGAGGTGCAGAAAGTATAAGAGATTTTTAGAAAGAGGTAAGAGAAGAGCAGAAAAAGAAAGAAATGTGCAGAAAGAAGCAACAGAAATGCAGAAAGAGGTGAGAGGCACAGAAGGAACAAGATTGGCTTGCACACCATTAGTACAAATTTAACACCCACATATTTAGCAATAAGTAACAAGTGACCATTCTAGGTTTGCAAAGGGCCTTCCACCGCGCTGTAACACTTTTTGCTGCAGTTTTGGTAAAGTTTGAGCTAAAAACAAGGCTTTTTTTTGTTCAAACCTGCAGATTAGTGAGTAGATGATGAATTTTGTGGCTAATGCAGAAAATCTATAATTGTGCGGAAGTCAGTGCAGCCAAACAGTCGCACAATTCCAGTGGCCCTGCTCATACCTCTGACTCGGTCCACAAGAGCTCCTCTGTGATAACATTCTTTTTATGTCTCTCTGTCTCTATAGCATCATGGTGTCTCCTCTAGAATTAAATATTGTATGCACTATACTGCGCAATATGGAAGTAATATACTGCTGCATACATGTCCTAGCACACATTGCTAATACAGATGTAGAACTGTCTGCCAGATTGTAAACCGAATAGCTTGTTTCTTCTGTAATTAAATGTTTTCTCTGCAATGAAATGTTTTTAAATTTAATGTCTAAAGAATTACTGTAAATAGCTATGACGCCACACCATCCTTGCTAGTACTGAGTGTCAAGCATTTGCCTCGATTTTTTCCTTTTTCCTGTTTTATTTAGATTTGGAATGGAAGTATTAATAAACTTGAATGATTAACTTGTTAATTATGTTGCAACACATAATGAATATCATCATTGATTGATCAATTATGTTACCTTTTAGGGGTCATCGGCTCATATCTATAAACTTGTCCTGATGATGGTCTTTTAACTAATCTTGATAAGACCGAAACGTCGACCTTCATGTCCACTCCTGCTATCATTGACATCCTGCGTTCAGGGCCTTACAGCGAATATAGCAGTAGCCATTGTATCATATGTAATAGCTGGGACGTATTCTTTTGTACTGTTGGACCAATTCATATTTTCCTTGTACATCTGAATCTTTTATGTTTTATTCTTTCAACTGCTGAAATAACCCTTACAACTGTTTCAAAATAACAACAATTTTGATACATAATTACTTTGTGTTGCTTCTTCTTTTCATCGTCTGGCTAGTGTGGTAGCCTTTCAGTTGACTCTTGCACCGTCTGAAACAATTGGACTGTCTAGTATAACGCAGCTACTGATGATTACCGTTAGGGTTTAACACTTTTTTTGATTAGAAATCCTGCATGCTGCGCATAATAGTGTGAAACAAATCCCTTGCTGGCAATTTTTTGTGATATACTATCTGCCCAAGCCCGCAAGGGTTTATTGGGTTACCCACCCGCCTCTTTGCTGATTGTTGCGCAGACGCTGTCTGCTGTGGGCCACTAACTCGGTGGTTAAAAGGGATCAAACTTTCTAGTTCCCCCTATTTTAATTTTTCTTGATTGATGTCTGAACTTGAGACCTTATCATACACGGATGAGTATATCCTTAAGGTAGCCTCTGGTCCCTCTCTTCTAGGCAACAGGGGCGCATCAGCACATCTACCATATGAATCAGACCTCAACCAACTGGTAAGGCTTAAGAAAAAACTTGTAAGAACGGAGCTGCATGCCAAATTTCTTACTGACTGCCTCAATGCTAATATAATTCCCACAGGGCTCCAAATCAGGAACATCCCCATCATCTTCATCGAGGATGATGACTTTAAGATAGGCTTCAGTTTTGCTGCGAATAAAAGCTCTCGCACCTGGATGGTGATCAGCATTGAAACCGCAATCAAACAGGCCAAATTAATTCTTAAAGAAATAGAAACACCTGAGAACAAAATTAACTCAGACAGTAGCATCACCAGTGCTAAAACCATTCTGGATAAGATTGCTCAGACAGTTAAGGAGTTTGAAGAGTTCAACTCCGCTAAGAAAACCGACAAACTGCAGAAAGACATACGTAGATATAATAAAGACAAGACATATCCATATCTACAAAAAGACTTCTACCAAAATCAGAGTGGACCGCAAGGGCCAAATCAACAACAACAGAAAAGAATAACCATCTCTGATACAGGGTCCGACACAGATGGTGAGCAAACAACGAGTAGCCATTTTAGATCTAATTTTGAACAGCAACCGTCCACATCTAGACAGTCTTTTTTAGCATAGGACAGGAGAGGAACAGGTCCTCCTCGGAAGACAAGAGGTGCGAAGAGAGGATGGTTCCGCAATCAGTATTACGAGTGGTGAACACAGATACTACAATCCCTATCTTTAACATCTCGAATCACACTCTTACTGAGTCTGAAATAGCAGTCCTTTCCTCTGGACTTTCATTTGTCCCTACATATAGGAACAGTCAGTTCCAAACCAAACTTGAACTTTACAAGTTCTTCAGAACCATTCGTTTAAAAAATTTCTTTCATGAAAAACCAACGAGACCAGGACGGAATGTAACAGGTTTGCATCCGCCCTCAACATTTTTTCCATTGAACAACATGGTATCAAAAGACATCATAACATTTGGGAATGCTGTTCTCAAAGAGACAGAAAATCTTTTTCAACATCCTCCATTTATCAGAAACAATCTCAGCAAAACAGAACAACTTGCTTTAAAGAATCTTGAGTCCCTTACTGACACCCTTATTAAACCAGCCGATAAGGGTGGCGGTATTGTTTTATGGGATAGGGAATCATATAGGAATGAGATGCTTAAACAACTCTTAGTGGATAGCAACTATAAACAACTCTCCGGTAATCCCACGCCCAGGCTTGAATCAGAGATTTTAGCTTTGAGCCAAAAAGGACATGTAGGTTGTTGGCTCAGTGACAAAGAGGCACTTTTTCTCATTAACAAATCGCCAACTGTGCCAGCCATCTACATTCTCCCAAAAATGCACAAAAATGCCACGGCATCACCAGGGAGGCCTATAGTGTCGGGCTGTAATTCCATTCTCAAGCCCTTGGCCCAAAACTCGGAATTTTTCATCAGACCATTTGTGGTTGAATCAGAGACATACATTAGAGACACCACTTCTGTAATCACCAAACATGATAACCATCATTTTAATCCAGAAGAGGAACTTTTGGTCTCAATGCATATAGAAAGTCTCTATACGAACATTCCCCAAAATGAGGTGCTACTAATAATTGGAGACCTACTAGAGTCACACACCAGGCCACATGACGTACCTACAGACTTCATCATTGACTGTATACATATTTCCTTATGTGAAAATTTATTTTTGTTCGAAAAGAACTACTATCAGCAACTGAAAGGAGTTGCTATGGGGGCAGTATACGCCCCAGACATAGCAAATATTTATGTCTGTGAGTTTGAACAGAAATATATCTACCATCATCTCAATCCATACTTAGCCAACATTTCCTGTTGGCTAAGATATATTGATGATATTTTTTTGATTTGGAGAGGCAGCAACGACCTACTCTCTGAATTTCATGTCTGTCTTAATGGAAGAAATAACAACCTCAAGTTCACCCTTGACAGTAGTAACTGTGAAATTAACTTTCTAGACATTACCATTAAAGTGGATGCTGATAACACACTTTATACAACACTCTATACCAAACCCACAGCAAGGAATACTCTCCTGAAATTTAACAGTCACCATCCGAGGGCGTTATGAGAGGGACTGCCTTTCGGTCAATTTCTTTGATTAAGGAGGAATTGCTCTAAACGCATGCATTACTTCAGGGAAGTACGAATTCTTCAAAACAAGTTAAGGAATGGAGGCTACCCAAAAAAACTACTTAAAGCCTCCCTTAAAAGGGCCTGGTACAAAAATCGTGAGCTACTCCTTGAAAGCAAATCAAAACAGGAAAGTAACCCCTTGGTATGTGTTACGACCTATGGAACCATCAGTAATCAACTTAAGAAAGTAGTCATCAAGCAATGGCCATTGTTATCTAGTTGTCCTGAACTTAGAGAGAAACCACTTTTTGCTTTTAAACGTGGCCCTAATCTGAGGGTTAAATTGGTCCACACTTATGACAAACAGGAGTCCAATCTTGTTGATAATATGAGACAATTGGTACCTATTATTGGCCACTACAAGTGCAACAATTGTGCGGCCTGTGGGTCAACGTCCAATATGAAAGACTGTACAATAAATGGAAGAAAAATTCAAATGAGACACTTCTCCAATTGCAGAACCCACAATGTAGTGTACTGCATTCAGTGCCCATGCACCTTATTATATATAGGCAAAACCACATAGATGGTGAAGCAGAGGATTCTGCAACACCAATCCAGGATCAGATGTAAAGTGGAGAATGCTCCCCTTGTTGATCATTTTGTGGAGTTTAAACACACTGAAAAAGATATGAAATGGTGGGTCCTAGAGGTGGTCAAACCCACCATTAGACAAAAAAATATTGACAAGGCTTTAACTATGAAAATAGGTGGATAGAAACAGCCGACAGTATTAAGAAAGGAATGAATTCTTCCACCGAATGGCATTCACTAGCGTGTCTGTATTAAGCTGGGGATACAATAAGATCTAAGCTGTGACTTTAACTTCATCATTTCATTGTGAATGTGTGCCGATGATCTTTCAGCAATAATACTGTTAAATATGATAAGCCTGAACTTAGATATATGGTTGCATAATGCATTGCTATATACATACTGTGCATGCTGACCCTTTGAATTTATAATGTGAATCAAACAGAAAAGAATATGGCTCCAAAACAGAATGTTCACGCCCTAGGAGGCGACAGATTTCATTAAAGTGACTTATATGTGTAATTTCATGTGTCACACACGACTTCTCGAATATCGGGTCCTAGGTTTGTCACAGTCTAGACGTGTCTGATTTTGATCTTTATCATTATAGTGGTCGTGTTTGAACCAATTTAGCATCATGCTATAATTGAGGTTGAACAATATCAACGATATGCCATAATTTTGATCATTATCTATAACACTTACGAAATACAACCCAAATATGTTTACATTCGTATATATGAAGTAGTTTCGAACGACTCACTGAAATCATTATAGCGATGACAATCCACCTGTGACTGCATTGTGATATGTACTTTTGGATCTCTCCACATAGAAATTATATGGAGTTAGTATCCGTATGTACCCAATGCGGCATTTGCTGCACTTGTTCTCTTGCACGTGGAATATTGGCCACATGATGCATCACCGTTAATGTACATAAACTGTGACGAGTTTGAAATGGTTGGCAATTCATCTTGCCAGTCTCGTAGTTGTTGACAGGTTGCTGTACAGTTAGTGCAAGCCCCCCTTTGGCTCGACACACCTAATTCGCTCTCTTTGTCTAGACATTTTTAATTCTTTTTGGTATGTCGTTTGAGTATACACCCAAGATGGCGCTTATTTTGGACGCTTTCTTTGTCGACTATGAGCTCACGTGATTCAATTAACCTATAGCGAGTAGCGCCTCTTGTTTAAAAGAAGAGTCTCACGACTTGCTACCTTGATCGGCTCTCCGTAACTGATCGGCGGAAGCACGTCCAGTCCTCGATTTGAGTGAAGAAATGAACTAGTAAGTACCTAGGACTTTCGGCGCTTAGGTGATGCAGCCGTCTTTCTGACGGTAGGTGTAAATACCTCTAAATGGCAAGTTCTAACATGTCGACATAGACAGTACTTATTCAACCTATCTCAACAGAATTGGTTGCTTATCCGTTAATGTATCAAGGGTGAGAGGAGCACTCATTTTTTCTTTATATAAAGCCTGTCTTTATTGATGCTTTTACTTCTTTATCTGTTTCTTTTTACAAGCGTGCTGCCGAGGTGGCACGTTTGTCCTAACCGTGCCTGAACTTAGAGACCTTATCTTAAGTGTGAGGAACACATAACCTCTGCGCACTGTTGCTGTTGCAGTTCACAAGTGAAAACACCGCTGTTTTTTTAAAACACTTTACACACTTATTGTTTTAGCTCAAACGAGCTTCAAAGGAAATGTATCAAGCAAGTTTGTAACAAAAAACATTCAACTGATAATCAATCCTCCCATTATACAATTCTAATGTAGAATGCTGTGTTAATACAATCAATACTTCATTAAACAGATCATTAAACAGATGTACAAAATCAAATGAATCTTTCTCGCAGACGACTTGTCTTTTATGCCCAATGCATTTCAAGCTCTAAGAGCTCTTCTTCAGGGGCCTGTGAACTGAATATGATAACCAATTAATAGAACTAATATATGTATGCAGAACATCAAAATCTCATTTGGTACAGGGCTGACATTATTATGAAATTATTAACAGGCAACAATTAAATTAATAATTCCCAGATGCCAACACCACTGTGTATGTGAAAAAACAACAGAGAACAAACTCACTGATAACGCTGTCAAACAAGTTCATCCAATCTAAATCATGGAAAGATTCGTGAAGTAATTGGGTCAATAATCACGCTAGCTTCAACTGTGATATACCTCAGCTTTTCTACTAAACGCAAGGAAACCCAACCTTACCTTTGAAATAACTTCCTGTACTTAAACACTGTACTTTTGAACACTCGCGGCTCACCCTCTTCCTGTAAACAAATAAACCAAGATCTCGCTGAAGTCTATGACCATAGTACGCTACACTGCTATTTCCAATAGTCTGAATCCAAAGCGCTCACCTTTCAGTAGAGATAACTACTCCGTACAGTCACTCGCTCTCCCGTTTATGCACACTATCTCCCGCTTGGTTTGGAACCTGCTACGTAACCGACCACTCCTCTGCACTTAACAAAGTCGCGTGACAAACTAGAAACCAATAAAGGACTAAAAACACCAAACCATGGTCGCCATCTTTGAAAGGGAATAATTCTACGAAGTGAAAATGAATGAAAGAAAGGGAAGAAAGTGCAAAAGAAATAGAAAGGTGATCCATCAAGAAAGAACTGTGTTGTTGCCATCATAATCAGAATATTCATAATAACAATTCGTGGTTAAAAATGACATGCATCAATCTAATACAGATTCAAGGTGAAAACCCTCATAAAAACACGATAAATCCACTTTATCATTTAATCCTTTAGGTTCCTGAGTAACAAGATACCTGATCCAATGTATTTCTCTTTGGAGGAGGGATCTGGTTAGATCAACCCCCTCGTATGGTTTTACAACTTCCAAAATGCAAAACCTGATTTGGGCTATGCAATGGTTATTCTCATTCCAGTGTTTCGCCAGGTTACTTTTGACATTTTTATTTCTTATCGTACTCTTGTGTTCTGATACTCTAGTTTTTAGTTTTCTCTCTGTTTTTCCTGTATACATTTTTCCACAGGGGCACTTTATGTAATAGATTACATTTTTGGAGTTACAATCCCCGTCATAGTGTAGTTTCACTTCCTTTCCTGTTTGTGGATGATGCAACATCTTGCCTTCGATAACATTGGAGCAATGAACACAATTGTGACATTTCCTCATTCCTCTGTGAGTCACTTTCGGTTCTCTTGCGGGGGTCATCAGAAGTTCTTTTAAATTCTTTGATCTTGTATAGGCAAAGATGGGCTTATTTGCAAAGATCCCATTAAAATCCACTTCATTCTTTAGTAGATCCCAATGTTTATTTATGATGTTTTTCACTTTCTGTGACGAGGTAGAAAATGTTGATACAAAGACGTGTCTGTCCATTGTTTTCTTGGGTTTCTGTGTAAGGAGGTTATCCCTACTGTATGTATCAATTCGATTCTTAGCTTTTATCAAGATTTCATCCAGATATCCTCTTTCTTTGTATCTTTGATGTTGCAAAGTAAGATCCTTTTTCAATTCGTCATCATGTGAACAGATTCTTTTTATCCGCATAAACTGCGACACAGGTAAGTTGTTTTTTAAATTCTGCGGATGAAAGCTTTGAAATAGTAATGAGTTATTCACATCTGTGTCTTTTCTGAATACTTTGGTCTTCATCTGTGAATCTTGAATGTTGATCATTACGTCTCAATCAATCAGGAGTTTGTTAAAGCGCGACTACTTACCCGTAAGGGTCTCAAGACGCTAGGGGTGGGGGGGTGCAGGTTCCATTCCATCAAGGAGGGGGTCTGTCGAAGAGCCAGGTTTTGAGGTTTCTTGTGAAGATGGGGAGCGATGTTGTCTGTCTGAGGTGGAGCGGAAGGGCGTTCCATGCTTTGGCCGCGAGGAAGGAGAAGGAGCGGCCTCCCGATCTGGTCTTTCTGGAGCGGGGGACCACAGCGTAGGAAAGCTGGGCTGATCTAGGGTCCTTTGGGGTGCGTGGAATTTGAGTCGGCTGTTCAGGTATGCTGGTCCGGTGCCGTGGAGGGCCTTGTGTGCGTGGGTGAGCATCTTAAAGGTGATTCTCACCTCGACAGGGAGCCAGTGGAGTGTGCGCAGGTGCTGGGAGATGTGGCAGTGTTTTGGCAGGTTGAGGACCAGTCTTGCGGCGGCGTTCTGGATGTTCTGTAGCTTGCGGATGAGGTTTTTGTTTATTCCGGCGTAGAGTGCGTTGCCGTAGTCGAGTCTGCTGGTGACCAGGGCGTGAGTGACTGTCTTTCGGTGTTCGAGGGGGATCCATTTGAAGGTCTTACGAAGGAGGCGGAGGGTGTGGAAGCAGGAAGATGAGACAGAGTTGATCTGGCGGTCCATTTTGAGCTCGGAGTCCAGGATGATTCCCAGGTGGCGTGCATGGTCTGTGGGGGTTGGCGGGTTTCCGAGGACGGTGGGCCACCAGGTGTCTCTCCTGGCGTCGGGGTTTGGGCCCATGATGAGTACTTCTGTTTTGTTGGTGTTTAGTTGAAGGCAGCTGTTTTTCATCCATTTGGCGACGGCTTCCATGCCTTCTCGAAAGTTGCGTCTGGCGGTGTTGGGCTCGTTGGATAGGGAGAGGATGAGCTGGGTGTCGTCTGCATATGACACGAAGTTGAGTCCGTAGGTTCTGACGATGGGGGCAAACCAGGCTTTACATCCCCGTCTCCTTCGTCTTTTTCCCTGATCAGGCAGTTAATAATAAAACGGAGGATGTAGTTCTTAACCCCCACCTTTCTGTTTTGCATGGCCTGTGCTATACTCTCGGGTCCCTCCCCCGTTCTAATGAAACGGTATATTTTATCTAGGTGGTCTTTCATATCTGGTAGTTTGTCCAAATATGCGACGGCCTGTCTTAGTCTTAGTGAAATCACGAGCATTGAGCCCTTTCCTGGTTCTGGATCGTATATACAGTGGGGGATTGCAACATCTATAGTAGGCCCCCCTCCCCCTACGGCCCCGGGCACATGGTCGTCTTTCACGAGCTGCTGGAGCTGTTGAAGCTGGTCTGCTGGTGGGGGCGGAGGGAAATCTGCGTTTGCGTAGTCCGGTGGGGACTCTTCTAGATAGGAGGAAATAAACGCCGCTGATGCTGTCGGCTTTATTCTACGTACTCTATAGGGTACAGGTGGTGACGTTCGCGATCTACGGGGTGTTTCTGAGGGGGTAACTCTAGCTAGTTCTTCTGAGAGGACGGGATAAATACCAGTAACAACGGCATTTCTTTCTCTATCAGCCTGTTCTGCTTTGACCCGTTCCCCCTCCTCCCGCAGTTCTTTTTCTTTGGCTTTTTCCGCTGCTTGTTTAGTTCTCTCTGCTTTGTTGAATTCTTTCTCTGTTCTCCTATGTGCTTCTTTGCGCCATAACTCAATGGCATCTTTCTGAGAGGGTCTTGATTTATTTTTCCATAGCGCTTCCTCTTCTCTCATAATGCATTCAGAATCCCACCTTCCAGAGACAGGCCATCTGTACTTCTCCTCTAAATCCTTTGTGTAATCTACCCATAGGTCTAAATACAATATGGCATCTAGCCCGTGTTTATTATATATATAATGACCAGGTGTGTCTCTAGGCGGAATGTTAACTGGCTCTTCTAGAATACCTTTTCTGGTCCCTATCTGACGTAATTTTGAAAGCAGTGGCATGATGAAACCAACTTAATGAAAACACAATACACACCAAAATAGCCTGACTGAAATAATCATTAACACTAAAACACTAAAACACTAAAACAGATACAGTTTAACTCCATGTACTTGAAAACAGTTAACTTTATGCACTGGAATACAGCACAACCATACCGGTCTCGTAAATGAGACACGTCTCTACCGTGTTCATATAAATGAACCCGTCTTTACCGTGTTCATATAAATGAACCCGCCTTTATCTTTATGCGTTCCCAATAGTAGTACTCACCGGGAAGCAGAACTTGAAGGCCTCGGATACTTGATACTGCGCATGCGCGGAACAGGTGGATCTCTGGAAACCTCGGACCTTGCTCTCTCACGGGTTGGGCTCTGGTTGGGATGATCCGCGATCCTCACCGCCTCGTGTGGATGCCTGATCGCAGTCCGTCTCCTCCGTGGGCCTGAGAGAGTAAGCGGGAAGTCCCGCTGGCGTGTACACTTTGAAGTCCGTCACGGCTGTAGAAGGGGGCAAGGGCTGGACCTACATCTCCGGCGCGTGGGGAAGGGGATTTGTCCCTATTCAGGCCTCAGATTTATGTGGTAAATAAAGTATTACCCTGTCATAATTTCTATAAATAAACAAAGGGTCATGCATAAATTGAGAGGCAGAGTCCGTGGTGTCCGATTCAAAAGGGCTTTATTTCAATAACTCGAGTTAGGGGAGAATCGGTTCCATCACCACAAAGGTTCAGGAAGGGTCTTCTAAACTTTATTCACAGAGTACAATATTTATACATTCAATTTCGCACATAGGGAGGAGCGCTCCAGGCAGAGCAAGAGAAAAAGAGATAAGAGCATGTGGGCGTGCATGAGGGCGTACATGTGGGCGTTCACTTGAAGAGTCATAGGTGAGTCATAGGTGGGTGGATACATGGAGGGGGGTTGCATGGCCTGCTAGAACTTTGCCCTACTTGTGTGCGCAACTTGATCATGACGTGCAACTGACGTGTAACTGGGGGGAGCTGACTTTCAGTCTGGTAGGGAGGCCTTCAGTGTCAGGGCGACCAGCACGTCTGGTATTATCTGATATCTTAAGTCCGGGGATGTATTATCTGAAGCAAAGGTCGCTCATCACCAAGAGCCAGTGTGGGCATCTATTTCTTCGTTCATTGCGTGGGGGCCTGAGCTTTCTATGGACGCGAGCTCTGCAAATCACTTAAACGGAGACAGAAAGGCTAGGCCCTATCTCTGCAGACGGGTTCTGTTTACCTTCTTCACCAGACAGGAATGTGATTCTGTAGAGCAAGCAGATAACTGTTATGCACAATACTGTCTTGGCACCCCGTGCTGGGCCCCTCTCGGCTTAGCCAAAAGTATGCGAGGTCAGGGATACGTAGCTGCAGCCCTCAGAGTGTCTGGAGGCATGAAACCTCAATTTGGGGACTGGCTGAGCCACGAAATGGAGAAATGGGTTCTTCGCGATATATTAAAAGTGCACAATGCAAACACATGGGCCACATGGGCCTCAGTGCAAAATTAACGTTTCTTTTATGGAAGACTTGGTGACTGGCATCCTAATGTGGGACGTAAATGCAGAGGCATCATTATTGCAGGCTATAGAGGGAAAATGCGTGGGTAACATGCACGTACACTAAACGTTGGGGTACACGCAGGGGACATATTGGCCATGTAAAATTTCTTTTTCCTCATTCCCTCCTTGTCCCCTACTGTACCCTTCAGGACACATCTATTCTCATGAGACTGTATATTTGTTCATACAGCATCATTTGTTCATCTTTGATCCTTTGTATACGTGGATGTGGAACACAGGCAGTCGCACACAGGCCGCAAATGGCCGGGCCACACTGCAGACAGAGACAGCAGCCGAATATCATAAGCAGTATCATTCCTAGGAACGACAACACTTTCCATCCCCATGCCGATATTACACCCCAGAGCCAACTGGACCAAGTCCATGTGCCTGGGTCTTGATGTATATCGTGAGCAATCTTGTGGAGCCTTGTTATTGCTGCGTACACAGATGGCGCGTTATTAGGTATGAAAACGCAGCAACTGGAGCCGATCACCCTACAGGCCCCGCCCCTATCCGCCAGGATGACGTCAAGAACAAGGCGGTTCTGAAGAACAACCAGTCGCATGGCAGACTGTTCCTGGGTCAAGTTCGCCAGGGCAGATGCAGTCTCATTCACAACTGCTTCCAAAGTCCTTGTTAACCTGCGTATGAGTTTACTGTTTTGGACGGGACCTATGAAGAAAAAGAATCCTTTGTTGAAATCTGTATATTGCTCCCAGGCTGTCTCAGTCTGATCAATCTCTGAGGCATCGGTCTCTCTCCTGTGTCTAACATGCTCTAGTCGTGAATCTCGATGATAATAGGATGGGGCCAAAAAGACGGGCGGCAGCAGGAACGTTATATAGCATGTCCCACCCCAGTCTAAGGGCAGATGTACATAGGCTGTCTGACCGCAAATGAAATAGGTATGGCGAGATGCTTTGAAAGAAGACTTTCCTTTATCATTAAACTCTACTACAGCATTACACTCGCTGTGTCCCATATGTACTGATCCTTTCTTTCCAACGCACAAATCACCTTTTACTGGTAGGACTGAAATAGACGGTGGACCCGCATTTTGCATGGGCTGAACATTCAGCATTATAAAGTTGAGGGAAGCATTTCCTTGCTCGTACTCTTCATTTTCTAGATCGGTCCCCTTCCTTTGGGGGAGTCCGTCTTCGTCTGGAAAACATACCTCATTCATTACTTTATTCAAGTTTCCCCATATCCAGTCACCCTGGTAAACTGTGGACTTTCTGTCGATTGATGACATTAAGGCAAACCATGCTCCGCACGAACCATTGTGGGAGAACGGAAAAGGGAAGAGGGGCAGAACTCCCTTCATCTTTTGATAAGGTGGGAGTCGGCCACATATCCACCAATCTGTCGCATTGCTGGTCTGATGAGAACGGTGCAACATCCGAATAAAAGTATTGTTGCGCAGGGCCAGTCGATATGACAGTTCATGGGGTGGCAGATCACTAAATGTATGCTCTACGGTGTCATTAATGGAAGAGTGTATATGTGAGGCAATAGGAGGAAAGAAAACATGTAATATTAAGCTGACACAGATTATAGTGATGCACAGAAGAGACAGAAAAATCAAAGATACTATACATCTACTACGTAATATCTTGCAATGTTTCTCTTTCATTTTGCTCTTTTTACTATTATTGTCCGCGATCTTATGCATGTCAGAAATCTTGTTCAACCGATTCACCACCTAGTGGACTTAAATGATCAAACGTCGTCTGGCTTTCTAGATCGTAATTTGGACCTGTACTCTTGCTGTGGAGTCTTTTCTAGCAAAGGGGGCTCAAAGTCTGTAATGTCTTTTTTCTTTACCAAAGTTCCAGAGTCTCCAAAGTACTTTTTACAATGATGGGCATGAAGCCACCCTTTTCTCCCTTCGACTTTGATGGCTGTCCTCGTTGTTAGTAACACTAACTTTGGCACCTTCCAATGCGGCTCAAGGGGGCTTGATCGATCAAAGTTCCTGACGAGCACATAGTCCCCTGGGACTATGGCGTGCTCCTTGACCTGGGTGTTGTCAGGGAAGGCGGCGGCAACCTGTGAACGACAAGAGAGTAGTGCAGACATCAAGGAAGCCAGGTAATCTGTAAGCATGTTACTGTCAACATCAGTTATTTTCTTAGGCATAGGCGTACCCCACATGTTCGGCGGTCTACCGAAAACCACTTTATATGGTGATAGGCCTGTTCTGGAATGGGCTACCATACGCATGTAAAAGAGGGCAACCGGCAAGGCTACCATCCAATCCACGCCTTTTTCTGCACAGATCTTTGCTAGTTTCGTCTTTATTGTCTGATTATGTCTTTCTACAAGGCCTGCTGCTTCAGGGTGTCGCACACAATGGAACTTCCAGTTATATCCCAACAGAAGAGACACTTGTTTCATTAATTAAGAAGAAAAAGGCTGACCATTGTCTGAGTAAACGACACGGGGCAATCCGTATCTAGGAAAGAATTCGCGCACCAATTGCCTGGCGGTTGTCACAGCAGTATAATCTGGGACTGGATACGCTTCTGTCCATCTAGTTAGTGCACACACAACTACCAGGACATACTTGTAACCTCTACATCTGTCCATCTGGATATAATCCATCTGGAGGACCTCAAAAGGGTGGTCAGGAGGATGAAATCCGCCTTGTTCCACCGGGATGCCTTTACCTGGATTGAACTGGCAACAGATCATGCATGTTCTTACTTTTTGTTTCGCTGCTGCACGCAGGTGCTTGTTAAACCAGATATTCTGTAAGCTGTCTAACATTGCCTTCTCTCCCAAGTGTGCTGGACTATGTGCTGTGTTTATGATCACTTGTACCATTGTATCAGGAAGAAACCATGTTGCTTTGCCCTTAGTCATCCAACCTTGGTCAGTCTGGACCCCTCCTTGTTCAGTCCATTTCTTTATTTCATCTGAAGTGGCATGTGTCTGTATGTCGAGTACATCTTGAGAAGGATCCCTGACTGTCATACTTTTTGTCAGTAATGGTACCTCTGTCTTTGTCGTGTCTGTTGGCGTCTGGGCTGTAAGTTTAGCAGTTCGGTCTGCCAGGTCATTACCCTGGGAAATGGTGTCTGTAGCTTTGGTGTGTGCTTTGCATTTCAGGATGGCTATGGCTGCAGGTAAATGTATTGCTTCCAACAGGGCCTGAATAAGCGGGCCCTGCTGAATTATGGCCCCATGAGAGGTCAAGAAACCTCTCTCCCTCCATAGTACTCCAAAATCATGAACTACGCCAAAAGCATATTGTGAATCTGTATAATTGTTCACTTTCAAGTGCTTAGCTCTTATGCAGGCTTGTGTCAGAGCGATGAGCTCTGCTGCTTGTGCTGACAGTATGTCTATTCTTTGTGTCTCTATGACTTCAGTAGCAGTGGTCACGGCATATGCTGCCACTAATTCTCCCGCCCTCGTCCTCATGCATGATCCATCTACATAGAGTGTTAGGTCAGGGTCTGGGAGTGCAACATCTGTCAGGTCTTGTCTTGGTTTCGTCACTATGTTCAGTATTTCCACACAGTCATGTGGTGCGGTGTCTACTGTACTTGAGGGCAAAAGTGTAGCAGGATTTAGTATGTTACATCGTCTGATCTCTATGTGTGGTTGAAATAACGTCAGTTCATATCCTGTCAGTCTCGCTACGGTCAAGTGTTGTGTCTGTGTCCTGTTCAAGAGAACTTCCACTGCATGCGGTACCTGTACTGTCAGGGGGTGTCCCAGCACTATCGAGTCACTTTGTCTTATGGCTAGGGCTGTTGCCGCAACCGATTTCAGGCACGCAGGCAGAGCCTGGGCCACTGGGTCCAGTGTACTAGAAAAATAAGCACAAGGCTTGTGTTTTCCTGCTTGATCTTGTGTGAGGACAGATAATGCTGTTCCATCCCGTTTAGTTACGAAAAGCATAAAGGGTTTGCTGTAACTAGGAGTCGCTAAAACTGGCGCTTGACATAAGGCTCTTTTTAATTCCTCAAATGCCAAGGTGTGTTCTTGTGTCCAAGGGAGGACAGTCGAAGACGCTGCCTCCTGTGTTGTCAACTGTATGAGTGGTTTAGCTAGATAGGCATACTGGGGAATCCACTGCCTGCAGTATGAAGTGAGGCCAATGAAGGCCCGCACTTCCATTTGTGTCTTGGGCTGTGAAAGGTTAGAAATTAACTGAATACGTTCTTGTGTCAGCTGTCGACCCCTCTTGGACAGCAAGTGTCCAAGGTACACCACTTGCTGTGCACAGAATTGTAACTTTGAAGGGGACACTTTGGGCCCCTTGTCTGCCAGAAAGTGTAAAACCGTCAGTGATGCATCTTCACAGTCTGTTTCTGATCGTGCTGTAATGAGGATGTCGTCTACGTACTGTATCAGTCCTGTGTTGGTAGGCATATTAATACTGTCCAGCTGTCTTTTTAACGATTGACTGTAAACGCTAGGACTCTCTGTGAAGCCCTGTGGTGCTTTCGTAAATCTAAAGCTGCGTCCTTTTAAACTGAATCCGAAAAGATATTGGCTGTCTGGATGAATTGGAACGCTGAAAAAGGCATTCTTCAAGTCAATGACTGTAAAGAACGTTGCCTCAGAATCAATAGCAGTCAGTCATGAAGAAATGTCTGGGACCACTGGGTATTGTGGGACTACGCATTTATTCAATTCTCGAAGGTCAACAACTAGTCTGTAGACTGGTGGTGCATTAGGGTCTGATCGTTTAAGGATAGGAAGAACAGGTGAGTTACACACATTCGAGTCAGTCTCCACCACCACCCCTTGTGCAATGAGTTCGTCAATAATTTTTAATAAGGCCACTTCGGCATCAGGTGGTATTTTGTATTGTCGTATACGTGGTAGTACTACTCCTGCTTTGAGAGTGACCCGGAATGGTGTTATGTTCATGTAACCTACGTCAGTCGGATCTTGTGCCCATAGGTGCTGTGGTACATTCTGAAGTCTGTGGTCAAAATCTGTCAACACATAATGACCCTTAAAATCACGTAAGAACAGTTGCACTCCCTCCGGAGAACAACAGATAACTGCTCCTAGTTCTTTTAATGTCTGTATACCAAGTAAGTTTTCTGGACATGATCTAGTAAGTAGCAAGTCTGTGGTACGTGACAGTGGACCAACCCCGAGGGAGACTGGTTTCGATACTTCATTAATAATAGGCTTTCCTGAAAATCCCAGGGAAATATTCTGTGAGCCCGAGAGAGGTGCCCCTGGAACCTCGTCATGGCTGATGTTAGTTCTGCTCGCCCCTGTGTCAATCAGAAACTTTCTGTCCTGTCCCAGTACACGACCATGTACATAGGGACCTTCTTGATCTACAGGAACCTGAATAAGGGGCAAGCCATCTTCCCTCTCAAGGCTGTTTCATGAGAATGATTGGTATTCTGGATAGTCTGACTGCGTGTACTGATACATTTGTGGTGTGGCATGAACAGGCGGTGGTGGGGGTGGAAAAGCCGCTATTGTCTGTTGTGTGCTCTGTTGGGTGCTATTTTGCCTAGGAGTGTGTGGTCGTTCTTTTGTTTTGCCTGTAGCTATATTGTGTTTCAGGACAGCACATTCCTTTACATAGTGACCTGGTTGTTTGCAATAATTACAGTTCCCCTTGACAGGTGTCGTGCCATTTTTGTTTGTGTTTGCCGGTACCGTTTGGGCAACCAGCACCTTCATTTTTGTCTCTTTCATGCGTCTTTTTCCTGATCCTGCTCTTCTCTAATCCTATTCTGGTGATATTGTAGCATCTGCAACATTTGTGAAGGGCTGTTAGCTTGCCAAGTACTCTCAACCTTCAGTACTCTATTCTTGATCTGGGGTAGGGAATTCTCTACTAATTTGCTCACGAAAAGATGGGGATATGATTCGCTACCGGGCTTAAGGCCACTATTAATAGCAAAGCATTTCTCGAATCTAGAATAGAAGTCACTTGTGTCCTCTTCTTGTTTTTGTTTACAGGCTGAAATAGCATCCCAGTCTTCCTTTTTAGTAGTCAATAGTCTCGGCAAAACCTGTATTAGGAGTTCAGGCAGTTCTTTAGCTTTGTCACCAAGACCAACCCCCGGGCCTCTGTCTTTATCCTCTGTTTCCAATGCTTCCCAGCTTAACTTTTTCTCTCCCACCTCCCAGTCTTTTTCCTTAAGCTTTTCATAAATGCCTGCTGGCAATAGTACTTTCAATAGTTTCAGAATGTCAGCGTACGTATAATCTCCGATGCGGAGAATGTCTTTTAATTCTCTGTGAATTCCCACCGGGTCTTTATCATGGGAGGGCAACATCTTTTTCATTTCCAGTATTTCTAATTTCCTCAAGGGGGTGTAAACATACACCCGTTGAAGCTCATTGTTTGCATTTCGGACGGGATGTACCTCTCGTAGGGGGTTCTGTCTGTCTACGTATAGGTGCTTTCTGTCGTGGTGTGGGGCGGGAAGCATGCATGTGGTCAGAAAATTTAAGTACTTATGTCGTTGATCCAGGATGACGTTAATTAATTCAGTACCCAGGCCTGTCCATCTGTCTAGAACTATGTCGTCCAGTAATTTATACAATTGACCGGGATCGGAATATTGATTCTCATACAACGTTATTAAATGTTGGACCATGTAAATACCGGCCAAACGCTGTTCGTTCGGCGGGAGGCTCAAGAACGTTTGGGCCACTATATCATTGCTATATATATTAGAATTGGACACCCACTGGGTGGCTGACCGGGCCAACTCCATTTCGTGTGGGGTGTGAGATCGCTCGTTCTTTATCCGTCGGTCCAGTGCTTTTTCAGTAGCTTGGAATAGATTTTCAAAGGAATATCTTTCTTTTATAGCCGGCCCCTGTTTACGGTAGTCGAGGCACTTGGGCCTGTCAAACCGTCGTGCACTGCCTACATAATTTATCCTGTCCTTCGCCTCGTCTACCTCTTCGGTTGATGACTCATCCTTCTCGTCAGGCTCTACTTTGTGTGTTGTTAATATTTCCTTTCGTATTTTGTTCATCATGCTATCTGTCTGTCCCGTTTTATCATGCCGACCGGCATCTATGTTATCACTCCATTCTATCAAACCAGGCTTTACATCCCCGTCTCCTTCGTCTTTTTCCCTGATCAGGCAGTTAATAATAAAACGGAGGATGTAGTTCTTAACCCCCACCTTTCTGTTTTGCATGGCCTGTGCTATACTCTCGGGTCCCTCCCCCGTTCTAATGAAACAGTATATTTTATCTAGGTGGTCTTTCATATCTGGTAGTTTGTCCAAATATGCGACGGCCTGTCTTAGTCTTAGTGAAATCACGAGCATTGAGCCCTTTCCTGGTTCTGGATCGTATATACAGTGGGGGATTGCAACATCTATAGTAGGCCCCCCTCCCCCTACGGCCCCGGGCACATGGTCGTCTTTCACGAGCTGCTGGAGCTGTTGGAGCTGGTCTGCTGGTGGGGGCGGAGGGAAATCTGCATTTGCGTAGTCCGGTGGGGACTCTTCTAGATAGGAGGAAATAAACACCTCTGATGCTGTCGGCTTTATTCTACGTACTCTATAGGGTACAGGTGGTGACGTTCGCGATCTACGGGGTGTTTCTGAGGGGGTAACTCTAGCTAGTTCTTCTGAGAGGACGGGATAAATACCAGTAACGACGGCATTTCTTTCTCTATCAGCCTGTTCTGCTTTGACCCGTTCCCCCTCCTCCCGCAGTTCTTTTTCTTTGGCTTTTTCCGCTGCTTGTTTAGTTCTCTCTGCTTTGTTGAATTCTTTCTCTGTTCTCCTATGTGCTTCTTTGCGCCATAACTCAATGGCATCTTTCTGAGAGGGTCTTGATTTCTTTTTCCATAGCGCTTCCTCTACTCTCATAATGCATTCAGAATCCCACCTTCCAGAGACAGGCCATCTGTACTTCTCCTCTAAATCCTTTGTGTAATCTACCCATAGGTCTAAATACAATATGGCATCTAGCCCGTGTTTATTATATATATAATGACCAGGTGTGTCTCTAGGCGGGATGTTAACTGGCTCTTCTAGAATACCTTTTCTGGTCCCTATCTGACGTAATTTTGAAAACAGTGGCATGATGAAACCAACTTAATGAAAACACAATACACACCAAAATAGCCTGACTGAAATAATCATTAACACTAAAACACTAAAACACTAAAACAGATACAGTTTACCTCCATGTACTTGAAAACAGTTAACTTTATGCACTGGAATACAGCACAACCATACCGGTCTCGTAAATGAGACACGTCTCTACCGTGTTCATATAAATGAACCCGTCTTTACCATGTTCATATAAATGAACCCGCCTTTATCTTTATGCGTTCCCAATAGTAGTACTCACCGGGAAGCAGAACTTGAAGGCCCCGGATACTTGATACTGCACATGCGCGGAACAGGTGGATCTCTGGAAACCTCGGACCTTGCTCTCTCACGGGTTGGGCTCTGGTTGGGATGATCCGCGATCCTCACCGCCTCGTGTGGATGCCTGATCGCAGTCCGTCTCCTCCGTGGGCATGAGAGAGTAAGCGGGAAGTCCCGCTGGCGTGTACTCTTTGAAGTCCGTCACGGCTGTAGAAGGGGGCAAGGGCTGGACCTACATCTCCGGCGCGTGGGGAAGGGGATTTGTCCCTATTCGGGCCTCAGATTTATGTGGTAAATAAAGTATTACCCTGTCATAATTTCTATAAATAAACAAAGGGTCATGCATAAATTGAGAGGCAGAGTCCGTGGTGTCCGATTCAAAAGGGCTTTATTTCAATAACTCGAGTTAGGGGAGAATCGGTTCCATCACCACGAAGGTTCAGGAAGGGTCTTCTAAACTTTATTCACAGAGTACAATATTTATACATTCAATTTCGCACATAGGGAGGAGCGCTCCAGGCAGAGCAAGAGAAAAAGAGATAAGAGCATGTGGGCGTGCATGAGGGCGTACATGTGGGCGTTCACTTGAAGAGTCATAGGTGAGTCATAGGTGGGTGGATACATGGAGGGGGGTTGCATGGCCTGCTAGAACTTTGCCCTACTTGTGTGCACAACTTGATCATGACGTGCAACTGACGTGTAACTGGGGGGAGCTGACTTTCGGTCTGGTAGGGAGGCCTTCAGTGTCAGGGCGACCAGTACATCTGGTATTATCTGATATCTTAAGTCCGGGGATGTATTATCTGAAGCAAAGGTCGCTCATCACCAAGAGCCAGTGTGGGCATCTATTTCTTTGTTCATTGCGTGGGGGCCTTGAGCTTTCTATGGACGCGAGCTCTGCAAATCACTAATACGAGACAGAAAGGCTAGGCCCTATCTCTGCAGACGGGTTCTGTTTACCTTCTTCACCAGGCAGGAATGTGATTCTGTAGAGCAAGCAGATAACTGTTATGCACAATACTGTCTTGGCACCCCGTGCTGGGCCCCTCTCGGCTTAGCCAAAAGTATGCGAGGTCAGGGATACGTAGCTGCAGCCCTCAGAGTGTCTGGAGGCATGAAACCTCAATTCGGGGACTGGCTGAGCCACGAAATGGAGAAATGGGTTCTTCGCGATATATTAAAAGTCCACAATGCAAACACATGGGCCACATGGGCCTCAGTGCAAAATTAACGTTTCTTTTATGGAAGACTTGGTGACTGGCATCCTAATGTGGGACGTAAATGCAGAGGCATCATTATTGCAGGCTATAGAGGGAAAATGCATGGGTGACATGCACATACACTAAACGCTGGGGTACACGCAGGGGAAATATTGGCCATGTAAAATTTCTTTTTCCTCAGGAGGAGCCCTGGGGGACTCCGCAGGTGATCGGTGTGGGGTCCGAGAGGAAAGGGGGGAGTCTGACCCACTGCGTCCTGCCGGAGAGGAAGGAGCAGATCCAGTCGAGGGCCTTGTCCTGGATTCCTGCATCGTAGAGTCTGCGTATTAGGGTGCGGTGGGAGACTGTGTCGAACGCCGCTGATAGGTCGAGGAGGATGAGGGCTACTGTTTCTCCTTTGTCCAGTAAGGTGCGGATGTCGTCTGTTGCGGCGCTGAGGGTTTCTTTAGGAGAGGGTTGACCTCAGCATGTTTCCAGTCGTCGGCGAACGAGGCGGTCGCCAGGGAGCGGTTGATGCTTTGGCGGAGCATGGGTGCGATGGTGTTGTTGAAGATGTGGTGGGGGCAGGGGTCCGTGGGGGCCCCTGAGTGGATTGACTTCATTGTCTTCAGTGTGTCTTCGGTGGTGAGGGCTGTCCAGTCATCAATCGCTGGTTTCCGGGTGTCGGGGGTGGTTGGTGAGGGTTCAGTGTGTTGGTTGTCTTCGTCAAAGTTGTCGTAGATGCTCTTGATTTTGTGGTGGAAAAAGATGCTGAGTTTGTCGCAGAGGTTTTGTGAGGGAGGGATGTCGGTAGACTCGCTGGTGGGTTGGGCGAACTCCTTGATGATGCTGAAGAGTTCCTTGCTGTTGTGTGCGTGGGTGGAGATTCTGTCTTCAATCGCTTTTTTCCTCGTTTCTCTGATGAGTTGATGGTGGGCGTTGGTGGCGGCTCTGAAGTTGTTGTGGGCTTCTGTGCATTTGGTGTTTCTCCAGGCCTTTTCAAGGCGGCGGCATGTGCGCGGAAAATTCTTAGCAGATTATAAGGAGCTGTCGGACTCTGAATGCTTTATAATATTACTGGGGGATTTCAACATTCATGGATGCCCAGATAAATGTTTGTCCAATGACCCATTTGCCCCCATTGAACAAGGTGATATTCATGTTGCGCATACGGATCAGGGGATCCTATTAGAAAACATCTTGGCTGAAAATGGTTTAATGTTACCCACGGGGGATGAGGTAGACATACCAACTTTTAAGGGAAATGGCAGTGGGTCAACTATTGATTTTATCTTTACAAGTTTAACACTGGGGAGTAACATAGTAGATTATTTTCCTGTCTGGTCCCATTTCATTGATCACAACCCTGTTTTTCTATGTGTTAGAGGTGTCCTTAGTAGATCTGAGAGACAATTGAACAGGGTTGACAAACAAGATATTCGGGCAACAGACTAGGCTCGTAGAATTAAATGGTGCAAAATTGTCCCTGAGGATTTCCTAAGTAACCTCTCTAATAGTAGAGGGGAGGAGTTGCGTATATGCATGGACGAGGAAGCTGGGGACAGTGAGGTAGTGGAGGCATACCAAAAGGTCTGTCACCAGGTCATGTCTGATTTAACATGTTCTGGTAAAATTAAAGATTCAGGGTCAGTCGGCTGGTTTAATCATAACTGTTAAGTAGCCAACCGCAAACTGAAGGAGGCATTGAAATGCAAGCCAGTCGACAGACAACGCGTGGCCCTCTTAAGGAAAGCATATAAAGCAGCAGTAGAACAGAGGAGACGGGAGGTCAGGGAAGATGCCTGGGCAGAATTGACCTCCACCGATGTGATAAAAAACAGTGCCAAATTCTGGGCGGTGATCAACCAACCTTACTTTGATGACACAAGTAATAATGTTTTAGACTGTGGTATCCAGGAAGATAAGTGGCTCACCCATTTTAAGTCAGTCTATGAACAGGTGTCTATAGGGAATAACGGTTCAACTTTGTGGACTAGTCACCCATATACTTTGGTGGTGAATGAGGGTGAGGTGGCTGAAGCCATCAGTAAAATGACAGCAATAAGGCCCACTTCCCTGATGGCGTACCAGCCGATCTCTTTAAATCCAACATAGCAATATGGTCTAAAGTTTTATCTAATGTATTCAATAGAATTTCTAAATTCGACATTCCAACAACCTGGTAGCAATCGGTCATTGTACCTATTGAGGAAACAAACTCTCTGTCAGCATTACAGTATGGTTCAGAAAGGGGCATAGTACGATAGATCAGAGCCTCAACCTCCAAACATTGATTGGAAAGTATACCATAGCGAAGAAAGGTTGTTTGTATATAGCATTTATGGACCTGTCCTCGGCCTTTGACCGAGTGAACAGGTCCACGCTATGGGGCTTGCTCCTTAAGATGGGCATCGATGAAAACATAGTATACATTTTAGCCGATCTTCACAGGGACCTCACAGCCACAGTGAGATATGATCGTAAGGGGAATTGCACGGGCAAGATAGGTATAACCAACGGGGTCAGGCAAGGCTGTATTTTAGCCCCTTTATTATTTACATTATACATTAATGAGCTGGCCAGTGTGCTAGGAGCAGCTTGTAAGGATATCCCGAGGCCAGGCAAGTTTCTCCTCCCCGCATTATTATATGCGGATGATGCCGCTCTTTTAGCGCGCACGTCAATAGGGTTACAAAGTCTTTTAAATTCTTTTTATGAGTTTATGTCCTCTCTGGATCTTAGCGTTAATTATACCAAATCTCATGTCATGGCTGTGGGCACAAAGGGCAGGCACAGGAAGCTGATGACACTCCATTGTAATGGGAACAGGTTATCGAGGGTAACTAGATTCCCATACCTTGGGGTGGTTTTTGATGAAAGTTCCATCAGGCTTCCTCAACTGTCTGAGAAAAGAAATGCATTTGTTCGGTCCATCTTTGCTGTTCTGGGTTTTTCCCGTAAATTGGGGGTAAAACCGTTACAGGCAGTGTTAAAGGCTTATGATGCCAAATGGGTTTCCATAGCGATGTATGGCGCAGATCTATGGGGTTTTAAGAACACCAAGTTGTTACAGGTGGCAGAGGACAAGTTTTTGAAGTCCATTTTATCAGTACCACAATCGACCCCAGGTTTCATAGTGCACCAAGAATGTGGGGTGAAATACCTAGAAGATCGGATTGCCATCGCACCCCTTTTAAAGTGGATTGCGGTTTGGTTGAATCCTGAATTGGAGGTGAACCATGAGATCCTGAGGGACTGTCTTACTTTAGAGTATTGGTAATCCATTCCATGGTTAAAATATGTCAGAAAAGTCGCAGTTTCATTAGGGCACCCAGAAATATTTGATGAGCCATCAAAACTGGTTAAGGGAGACATGAAATGGGTTAAGACTGCATTTAGGCTACAAAAAGGGATGGATAGAGAAGGCCATGAGTTGACTAAGCCAACCGTGAGAGCCCATCAGTTAGTCGTAACAACAGACTATGATCTAGAATTATATCTGAAGGTTGTTAATAATGCTATTCACAGATACTTACTAACTAAGTTTAGGTTAAATAAATTTCATCTCCTTCTCTCTGGGCGCCCATGTTGGACTAAGGTATCAGATTTAGAATTGTGCACTTGTGATGGATTCTCATTAATTGACACTGCTCACTTCATGTTCTTTTGTCGTTATTTTATGGATATTCGGAAAAAATGTATTGTACCTCTACTAAAGGATAAAGGGTTCAGACAAGTGAAACCTGCCCTATTATATCTTCAACTGCTGTCCAACATGTGGGAAATCGTTAATGTTGCTACATTTTTTAATATAGCCATGAGACTGAGGAAAAAACTAGTAAGTCTGAGATTATAGTCTTCCATGGTCTATTTTTAGAGCTTGTTAAATAATGAATTTTTATTTAAATTGGATGAACTGCGCATGTTTTTAAATTTACACATGAATTAGGTATCTAATCTTTACAGCTTTTCACCTTTTCTATATATTTTTTTTTTGTTGTTGTGTTGTTGTTGTTTGTTAACCATATTGTAATTTGGTACCTCGGGCCTTCCTTGGACCTCTGTATACTTTTGTGGTTTTTGTTATGAACCGAATAAAGTATTTTTGACTGACTGACTGACCACCCTATGGGCGGTCACATCCACATTGGGATGTCGGAACCGCTGACCTATGCTCGGGTGGATCCAGACAGATAAGGTGCGTCCGCCCGACATCGTAATCATCCCCTTTGTTTTATAGATGTATAGTTTATTTTCTTGTGTCGGTAATATGTTGTTGGAAAAATGCTGCACAGTTTGTTTTCTCTGCAGTATTTCTTTTTGGTCAGGTTTGTTAATTTAAGGTGTTTAAATCCGTGGAAAGGAGAAAAAATGGGCATTATATTTTTTAATTTAATTTGCTTTTAACTTTAGTTAGAGTATTGTTTAAAATTTTTCTGTATACTTACTTTGCATTTAGTTGTTTGATGTAGAGGTTTTGAAGGTCTTAAGTTGGGCAGTTAATCTAGGTGCGTTTGGTCCTTTTCCAATCTTTGCAGGTTGTGAGGTCATTTTTGCTAATTGATTGGCTTCTTTTATACTGTTGTTTTAATTAGTTGAACATTTCTATTGGTTTTTGTGGTTTATGCTTTTATTCCATTGGTTGCTATAGCATGTGTTTAATTATTTTGGCAGTTATGTGTATATTTATATTATTTAAAGGATTATTTTGTATGAAATCTATATATGTTAAGAAATATATATGTGTTGATATGTTTAATAATTAGTTAAATACATTTAATATATGTTTAGTCATTTTGTAATGGTAGTAAATGTTATTTGTTAAATTGTTTTTAATTTGTATTTATTACAAATAAATGTTGGTCGAATATTTATTATTAATTTATCCTTTATAAACATACATTTTCATTTCAAAATTATTTTGTTTAAATTATATTCTTTATATATGTTATGTTTTAGTAGGTTTCTATATCTATTTTGATGTGTGTATTTTATGTTTAGATATTAATTTAATTTTTTATGCTATATTTATGTTGTCAATATTGTGAGTTTTAATATTTTTCTTAATTTCTATTTTTTTTGTAACTTTATTTTCCATTTTCCAGATATCACAATAAGCAAGTGTTACTGTCTTTGAACATCATTATGAGGTTTAGCACAGCGGCAGCATTTTTAGCAATATGCCGTTATTATGGTTTTCGGTAACACTATATCTGAGCCATCAAATATTTACATTACCAATAGTTCGTCAGTACATTGCCATTCTTACAGCCCACCAGGGACATCTCCAGCTGCCCACAACCCGGATTACAATAAACATATGTAGCAAAACACATTCTAAAAAAAAGAAAATTGCCTTCATTTAGCATTTTGAGTATAAATCTTATCCTACCCCCTCAGGTACAATACCCTGCTCCAGGTGCGTAGCTGTGGATTGCAGCAAAGAGTTAACATATGATCTATACGGCCCCCATATGTCTTTAGGCCGAGATGGACCGGACAATATGCTTGCGTAAACTTCACAGTTAACATTACAATATGCCATGCTGCGTAGCCAGTTCTGCAGCATAGGAACTGACCTGTAGCCCCACATTGGAGCAACTTCTCTTTTAGCAAGCAAAAGGTCGATTGATGCAAACCGTCTGTATTTTTTGGAAAGTTGACAGTGTAGCCTAACAGGGCCAGTCAGTCAGTCAGTCACTTCTGGTGTAGGAATAAGTGGTAAGTTTATCATGTCGCCTAACTTAGCATGTACTCATTCCCAATATCCTTGCGATTTAGTGCATGTCCATGCAAGATGTGCAAAGTCTGCGAATGGTGCCGCGCATTTCTGGCAAGTGTATGACCTGGATGGATCTAATCTATGTGCCTTTGCTATTGTAAAATATATATAGCGCAAGAATTTGAAATGCAGAAGTTTATGTCTACTGTTAAGAGAGACACTCTTGGTGACCTCACAACATTTTGCCTATTGTTCATACATGATGGAGTGTCCTGTCTCAGTCTCCCAAGCTCTGCAGACCTATGCATCATTCACAGGTTTCAGGCTATCTCATGCTTTGTATAGTTTAGATATTAAATGAGAACCTGTTTCATGCTTGATGACCAGAGTAAGAAGCGTGAAGGAGTCTGGCTCCACTGGATAAGTAGGCAGGGAAGAGCGCAGTGCCGAACGAAGCCGGCCCAAAACAAAATCTGTCTATAAAGGTAATATCTTGAAACCGGGTGTCATCTGACACCAAGAAGATGTGTCCCTCTGGATAGAGAGCACCTGTGTTGGTGATGTCAAATTTAGTTAAGGTGCGTTGAACTAGTTTCTCCCCAGTTATAGGTAACCAAGGGGCATTAGGAAGGGGTAGCGCAGATGAGTATACGTAGGGTTGTCCACGTATCGTTTGAGCTTATGCCACGCCCAGCTAGTGGGGGATACAGTTTGTATGTCATAAGGGTCTCTGGGCAACACCTTGGGGAGGACCGAAGAAAGTCGTTCTGGAAAGACAACGTCTGCTTCAGGACAAAGAAATGGAATCCTCTTGTCTGGATGGTACCACGGGTAGGCATAGCAGCATTGAGCCACTAAGTCATATAATTGTAGATCTGGGACACCATAACGCCCTCTTTCATATGGGAGAGTAAGTACCTGCCATTGGACCCTCGCCACTCCACCAACCCATATCAGTCTGATAAGGTGTGCACGTAATGTTAAAAAGAAACCATTTGTGAGAGGAATTGGAGCATTATTAAAAAGATATAAAAATGTAGGGAGCACCACCATCATAAGTATTGCGACTCTTCCTGCAAGTGACATCGGTAGACGCAGCCATTGATCGATTTGTGTTTCTAGCACGCATAACGCTTGTCCATAATTTAAACAAATGATCTGAGCACGCACAAATATTTAACTAATTCATTGTACCATACCAGCAAAATTCACAGTCCCATTTGGCTGTCCAGGGAGTTAAAGGAAAGATCACAGACTTGTGCAAGTTAATACCAAGGCCAGAGAAATGACTAAATCGAAGGATTTCCCTAATGAGCGGCTCTAAATTTACTCGGGGTCTCTAACATATAAGATGGTATCATTAGCATATAGCGAAACCAACAGGGGGACGGTGTTAAATTGCATTTTGGATATGGCGGATTAGGGGATCCATAGCTAAAATAAATAAGAAGGGAGTCAAGGGGCAGCCCTGTCTGGTGCCCCTGGAGAGGGAGAAAGGATGGGAGAGCATGTTTTTTAGGTGAAGTCTCGCCCTGGGATGGCTGTATAACAATGCAGAAGTGGAAATAAAGCCCACAGGCATGCCCATTTGGCGCATCACCGAGATGAAGAAGGGCCACTTCAAGGAATCAAAGGCCTTTTCGTCATCTAAAAGAATGGTGGCAGCGGGGAATTCAGGATTTATTCTGTGCAATATAGAGAAGAGTGTTCTGAGATTCAAAGAGGTAGAGCGGCACGAGACGAAGCCCGATTCGGCCGGAGATATGATAGACTCAATAAGCTGCGAGTGACGATTGGCAATTATTTTAGCTAACATTTTATAATCTAGGTTTTATAAGGATAATGGTCTATAGGAGCTGCATAGGGACGGAACTTTGCAGAGTTTAGGGAGGAGCACAATGACAGCCTCACGCAGCGTGGCAGGAAGTATCTGTTTATCAAGGGCCTCAGCATACATCTCTATTAATTGTGGCACTAATAGGTCTTTATAGGCCTTATAGAAGTCCCCTGTGAAGCCATCTAGTCCAGGAGCAGATAAACAGCGCAGGGCTTCAATGGCACCAAGGACATCCGCCTCAGAGATAGATTCTGCTATGAAATCTTGCATGTTTTTGTAAAGGTATACCATTGCCAGTCAAAGCTTTTATTTCGGTTAAAAACCGTTAAAAGACAATTTACAGATCCATAAAATCAAGTTAAAAACTGCATTTTAAAAGAGTTTACATTGATGATTATCATAACATATACCATAAAAAAGAAGAGGGGAATAAAAAATACACAACCATATCATTATAACAATCATAAAAAAGGGTGGCTAAGGCCCCAAGTAGAGTTCCAGAGGGAAGGTGTCGCCACCATGGACAAGAAGCGAGCCTTGACTAGTAACAGGGTTTTTTTTTTTAGGTTTCCTTTTAGAGTTACACACCTAGTAAACCACATAGAGAGAAGGAACCTTTATGTTACGAACACAGCCAGGGTCGAAGTGTCAGTTCTTAAGATCCTCAGCACTTCCCTGTAATCTCTATGTCGCCTAGACCTGCAGAACTGGACTAACCATTTGACCCTCGCAGCGCGGTACGAGGGGCAAAAGAGAAAAACGTGCTGATCTGTCTCCTCTGCAACCCCGCACCCAGGGCAAGTACTCACTAATTGTGGGATCCCAGTCCATTTGTGCGTTAAGGCCCTAAGAGGCAATGAGCCGTGCCGAAATTGAATATACAGTTTCTTAGCCAATGGGGGCTGGATAACATCCAAAGATTCCTCAAAACTGGGAAGTGCTTTAAGATTGAAGAAATTCTCAGTCAGCCTACCCAAGGATGAATTGGCAAAAACATTGGCAAGGCGATATTGAATTAGGGCCATACCCAAGGATTTTTTTTAAATCTGGGGGCAGGCTACTTCGGGGGTTGACCACAGATCCCTCATTCCGAGTGCTAGAGAAAGATGTTTGATGTGCCTCAGCCATGGGATCTTTCCCGCACCGCTTCTCGCCAGGAGATCGCACAGGTCCTCTCTGTAGCTCTCTAGCTCCACAGTGGGCCAAAGGCTTCTCAAATAAAGAAGTGGGCGATTCGATACAATTTCCTGAATGGGAACCAGACCTAGGTCAAATCTTAGGGGGATTAGGGGAGTGCTCCTGGGGAGTCGTAGTATGCGTCTAATGAAGCTGTTCTCTGTAAGGGAAAGCGGGGAAGAGATGAGCTCCATATATCGCACCCCCTCGCGCCTGCACTTTATATATCCCTACAGGCAGGCCCACCAGTTTCTGGGGCGTTCCGTTGAAAACTTTCAGGATGCCACCCGACGATTGAGTCAGTTTCAGGTTGGCCCTAGCAACGTGTGAGGTCCAGTCCATTTTGTCATTAAGGGGTAACCCCCAAGTAGTCAATTGAGGACACTCGGTCCAGGGGCAGTCCATCCATATGAGGGAGGGGACAGTTTGCTTTTTTGACGTTATACGCCTATAAATTTGGTTTTGGAGATGTTAATCTCCAAGTCCCTCAGCTTACAGAAGTCACAAAATGCCTCCAATGTTCGCTGGACACCCCCAAATGATTTAGACAATAAGAGGGTGTCATCGGCGAACATTAACACCAGTACTTTCCTCCCGGCTAGGTATGGGAGAGTCCAAATTCCTAGCCCCATCTAGATGTGCGATCAACCCATTAAGGTACAGGGAAAAAAGCGTGGGGGCTAAAACGCACCCCTGTCTTACACCCTGGTTAACTGGAAACTGGGCTGACAGCTCCCCCCCTTTTCCATACCTGACCCTGGCATAGTTGCCCTCGTGCAGGCACCTCAAAAGTTCGCACAGATATGCTGGGGCACCCATATCCCGAAGCAAGTCCCACAATTTATCTCTGTTGACCAGGTCAAAAGCAGACCTGAGGTCAACAAAGACCAAATGCAAGCTTCCCGCCCCTAGCACGACAGTCCTCCAATATATAAGTTGGAGCCTGAACAGTTGATCGATCGTAGAAACCCCTGCCTGAAATCCGGCCTGTAGGGAGGTTAGGATGTGAGGGTCATCCATCCAATTCTGCAACCTAGACAGTAGGACTCGAGCAAAGAGCTTTTGTAGTACGTCGATCAAACTGATGGGCCGGTAGTTTGCAGGGTCCAAGGGTGAGGCCTTCTTATATATGGGAATGATTTCCGCACCCAGCCAAGTGGGAGAAAAGTCCAGGCCCTCCATAATTGCATTGAACAGGACGCAGATGTAAGGTGCCCAAACCCTTTGCTCCGACCGATATAGGTCGCCCGGTATTTTGTTCAGGCATGGAGCTTTTCCTGCAGCCAGGCTTTTAAGCGCGGCGTGGACTTCCAACAATGTACAGGGTTGATGGGCATAAGCCGTGCCCCTTGAGGGCTCAATTGCCAAAGGACTTAGTGGTTCCTCTGCAGGGGCTACATAATTCAAGGCATAGAGGGGCTTGAAATGGGCAAGCCATATGTCCTCACTAAGACTGGGGAGTATGGCTGTCTTCTCTGCCTCCGTGCCCCCCCAAACCAAATTCCAAAAGGACCTAAAGTCCCGGGCAATAAGTGCCCTACTATCCCTGTCCCATCTGTCCGCCTCCCATTCAGATTTTGCCTCTGTCACACGATTTTTATAGTTTTGTCTTGCCATTCTAATCCGTCTGGGTGACCCAGTTTTTACCTCTTTTACCAGGGTAGTTTTCGCTGCCCTACAGTTTTTGTTAAACCAGTGGTGGTCAGGCTTCTGATTCCCTGCCCTACCTGGCTTAGTGGTAAAGAAGTAGGCTCCCAGCGTGGTGAATAGCTCAGTATGAGTGCGCACGAAGGCCTGGATATTTAATTGATCTGAATTGGGCCCCGCCAGCTCGCAGGCCACTAATAGGGCCCCGGCTACGTGGTTATAGATTTCCGCTAGCAATTTCGGACAGATATGCTTCTTGGTCTGACGGATCATTCTCTGCCCTGAATCTCCGAGGTAGAGGTGAGAGTCTGATCTGTGTGCGAGTGAAGCGCAGTGATATAAGAAGAGATGCTGTATTGGAGCTGGAGCATCTGTGCCAGGACCCTGCCAGGATGCACTCCCTCTCTGTACTGCCTGCCGACATGATATTTACCCATATATAGAAGCTTGCGTTCAGCAGACTCCCGAAATTCTACTTGTAGGCTTTGTGCACTGAGTGATAGTGAAACAAAGAGTGACAGCGCAAGTGACATGTGGGTGAACACAGCGAGGGGCGCTTAAGTGACACAGTGAAAACACTCAGTTCACAAAGCCCCCTTGGGTTGCCACCGCATTTATGCCTCCAGTGCTGCTTCTTTTGATTGTTTTGTATAAAATATGTCTTTAAATATATGATTCTATATGCACTCCCAAAAAAATTTACATTCTGAGTCTCTCTTCCTTTTTCGCCCAGATTCTTTGTAATGTCTGGTACATGCAAATATATCTGCCGCTTTAGTGAGTCCGATTGAGATATTGTTGTTGGTTACATATGTACACCCAGATCTCAATCTGGTCTACGGGTAATACTCCTGTTGCTTTTCCATATGTCTATAAAGAGGCCAGAGAGATAGGTATACTCCCCCATTCAATGCGGGAGGCACTCACAATCTCCTTACCCAACCTGGTAAAACCACCTGCACGATGTGACTCCTACAGACCCCGCTCCCTCATCAACGTTGACGCTAAAATATTAGCAAAACTAATTGAAAATTGCATCAGCCCCCTCATGACAGCCCTAGTCCTCCCCAAACAGTAGGGGTTCATTCCCAGTGGAGGCACCTCCCATAACCTTCGGACCCTGTTCCTGTCTTTCAAAATATTGATCCCGACATGAAAGCTGTGGCTGCCTTTCTTGACGCCACCAAGGAGTTTGATTCCCTCGAGTGGGACTACTTGGCGTTTGTCCTTCAGCGCATGAGCTCCCCTGCTCCTTTCCTAGCATGAATTAACCTATTCTACACAGACTTACAGGCCAGTGTTCTGATCAACGGAACCAGGTCCACTCTCTTTCCCTTAGCCAGAGGCACAAGGCAGGGGTGCCCACTGTCCCTTATCCTTTTCGCCTTAGCCATTGAGCCCCTGGCCGCTAATGTCCACCAACATTATCTGGAACATGCCCTTATTTACCTTGAACGACAACTACTAATTTCCCTATAAGCTGATGACCTCGTCCTATATCTGCGCAATCTGGAAGACAGCCTTAATCCCATTCCACGGCTGCTTATCATCTTTGGCCACCTATCAGGTGTCAACAGTAACTGGGGGAAATCCCAAATCTTTCCTCTAACTGCCTCAAGTACGCAATTCACAGCAGACTGTCCCCTTGCATGGTGTGAGGACACAATCAAGTACCTGGGGATAGTCGTCACACGTGACCGCAGACCCTTGATGGTGACGAATTATGGGCGCGCCTTGGATCTCCTCACCGATAAAAACACCAGATGGATCGCTATGCACATTTCCATGACCGGGAGAGCCTCACTCATAAAGATGGCAATCCTGCCCAAACTGCTTTACCTCTTCATCAACATCCCCTCCGCCCCCAATAGACACTTTTTTTCGAGCCCTCAAGACCCAAATCATTTGCCTCACCTGGGAAGGAAACAAGCTCGACTACGTTGGGATGCTCTCACACACCCCTTTATCGAGTGAGGTTTTGAGATCCCGGATCTGGAGCTGCATTTCTGCCGCACCTAGGCCAATTTTGCAGTATACTGGATGGACCCCCTACATGCCTCACTTAGCAATTGAGGATGGTTACATGTCCCAAAACCCCTACACCATATACTTAAGCGGGCCTGCTGTCCCGCATCGACTCACCTCCTCTACTGTAGATTCCACCACTAGTGCTTGGCATGAACTGGCCTGCCGCCTCCACATCACTATGCTGTATTCCCCCTAGCTCCCTATCTGAGGCCGGCTGGACCTTCTAGTCACGCAAGAGGGTGGAGTTGCCACCTCCTCCGCAAACTTGTGATTCAGACACAGGGTCAGTGATACACCAACAGCACATTTCGCACTAGTGAGGAATTCTTTGGAACCACCACGCCCACCCCCCTAGAACGCTTTTACTATATTTGATTGAAACAGGAGGTTAGAACCCTCACCCCGTGCTTTCCACAGGAACCTCCTACAATTGCTCCTCTGCAAAACCTCCTTTAGAAAGACACCCCCACATATGCCATTTCAATGCTCTATCGCATCACCCAGAAAGACTGCGTTTATGAGCCCCCTAGGACTCACTGGGAGACAGAACTAGACTCCCCCATTACTGATGACCAGTGGTTATTCTGCTGCCAACAAACGGAAAATATCTGCTAATAGCAGGCTACGCATCATCCACTACCACTACTTACACCGCCTCTATTATACTCCCGCACGCCTGATGCACCTCCACCTTCGCGACACCGACTGCTGCGACCGATGTGGGAGGGAAGGGGCCAACTTCAGACATTTAGCCTGGGACTGTCCCCCCATTTGAAGTTACTGGACGGAGGTGTTGGGCGCACTTGGTCATATGACCAGACTACACATCCCGAAGACCCTCTAGTCACACTACTAGGCTACACCGAAGCACTAACCACCTTGTTGAGGAAATACATCTCTCTGGCACTCCTGCTTGCCAAGTGAAGGGTAGCCTGTAGATGGGGACGAGGAAGAGCACCCAAATTTAAAGTGTGGCTGAATGATCTAGTCTATTGTCAGGTACAGCTAACTACCTATGCTGAACTCCTCCCACCATCTTCCTGCCCCCGAGACATCGCCCCCCCCCCTTCAGACATACCTCCTGGAGCAGGCCAATATCTCTGACACAGACGTAGAATCTTCACTGGCCATTTGATACTGTCCTAGGACGACGAATGTGTTACACCATTACACATCCTGCATCCTCCGTAGATTCAAGTTAAAGTGGTCAAACTTATAAAACTCGGGTCAAACGTGATGCACCACTCAGACTGTCTCCTTTATTGCGTTGCTGGTCAATTTGTAATGTCAATATATATTAAGTGGAATTTTGTTCTTTGTGAATGCTGTAATTTCTGCTGAAATACCAATAAAGAAATAAAATATATATATATTACCTACTGGCGGTCGACAGTAGGTAGTTATAGTTAGGATTATTTTCAATAGAAAATCGCAACATTCTATTGTGAATAACTTTGGCGCCGGTTGAGGAATCTGCCTGAAAATTTCCTCAAATTTGCCTCGCGGCGCTCCGGTCCTTCGCTGAAAGTTTGGGGGAGATTTGTCAAGCAGGGGCCGAGAAAAAAGGGGGTCCCAAAACGTGTTTTCCCCATGTTAATTTCCTTAGGGCGGTCGACCTCACTTTTAGCCTGAATGGATTTCCACGAAACTTGGCAAAATTGTAGGGACTGGTAGCCCGATGTGCCTTTGCTATGTCTCAAGATATGTGCTCCAGTGGATTTTGAGTAATTTAGGTTAAAAAAAATATAGATATCTATAAGCGCGCCCCGGTACGCTCACCCGGGCGCTAACCAGCGCGCTACGCGAGTTCGCGCACGGAAAGCTGATTGGCTCTTGAGTGTCTTTCAACATTCCAAACAGTCTGGAGCGGCCGCCATCTTGGGTCTCGGTAGGATCGAGACACAAGAGGTGGCAAAAACAAAGGGGGAGATGACCATAAGGGGGCAGATTAGACCCCCTTGACCCCCTAGGTTTGATGTGGGGGCTATAAAAGGGCCCCGCGGGACAAAAATGTTTGTATTTTTTTTTCGATTTTCGCGGGGGGAGCGCCCGGTACGCGCACCGGAGAGCGTACGGGGGAGTGTAGCATGGGGAAAACCCAGTTCATTCACTGCGTCACCTCTACGACCATTTCTTGCATCAGTTCGTCCCTTTTGCATACATTACACCTGACGTAGGTATAATGTGGCGCAAGGGTTTACAAAGTGACGCACCACCCCCTTTTCTGAATCGTTTTTGGCCACTATAGGTGTGGCAGGGTATACTCAGACATGAGTCCCTTTCTCACTGCACCATCAGGATTCAAGCAAGCCGGGCCGAAGACGGCTGAAATGCCAGAAACCGGTCCCCGGTAGCTTGTCTCCTTTCTGGTGAAGAATTGGCTTGGTAGTTTAGTCTGCCCTGTTCCCATGATGCACTGGGCCAGGGACAGACTGATTTGCATATAGCCAGGTTCTGAGCTGGGATGGTGCAGTGAGATAAATAACGGTGATGGATCAAGCCCTGATCTTTGGACTGGGTAAGAGTGGTCTGCTTAATTCAGACACTCTGTTCATCACCACCCCCTTTTCTGAATCGTTTTTGGCCACTATAGGTGTGGCAGGGTATACTCAGACATGAGTCCCTTTCTCACTGCACCATCAGGATTCAAGCAAGCCGGGCCGAAGACGGCTGAAATGCCAGAAACCGGTCCCCGGTAGCTTGTCTCCTTTCTGGTGAAGAATTGGCTTGGTAGTTTAGTCTGCCCTGTTCCCATGATGCACTGGGCCAGGGACAGACTGATTTGCATATAGCCAGGTTCTGAGCTGGGATGGTGCAGTGAGATAAATAACGGTGATGGATCAAGCCCTGATCTTTGGACTGGGTAAGAGTGGTCTGCTTAATTCAGACACTCTGTTCATCACCACCCCCTTTTCTGAATCGTTTTTGGCCACTATAGGTGTGGCAGGGTATACTCAGACATGAGTCCCTTTCTCACTGCACCATCAGGATTCAAGCAAGCCGGGCCGAAGACGGCTGAAATGCCAGAAACCGGTCCCCGGTAGCTTGTCTCCTTTCTGGTGAAGAATTGGCTTGGTAGTTTAGTCTGCCCTGTTCCCATGATGCACTGGGCCAGGGACAGACTGATTTGCATATAGCCAGGTTCTGAGCTGGGATGGTGCAGTGAGATAAATAACGGTGATGGATCAAGCCCTGATCTTTGGACTGGGTAAGAGTGGTCTGCTTAATTCAGACACTCTGTTCATCACCACCCCCTTTTCTGAATCGTTTTTGGCCACTATAGGTGTGGCAGGGTATACTCAGACATGAGTCCCTTTCTCACTGCACCATCAGGATTCAAGCAAGCCGGGCCGAAGACGGCTGAAATGCCAGAAACCGGTCCCCGGTAGCTTGTCTCCTTTCTGGTGAAGAATTGGCTTGGTAGTTTAGTCTGCCCTGTTCCCATGATGCACTGGGCCAGGGACAGACTGATTTGCATATAGCCAGGTTCTGAGCTGGGATGGTGCAGTGAGATAAATAACGGTGATGGATCAAGCCCTGATCTTTGGACTGGGTAAGAGTGGTCTGCTTAATTCAGACACTCTGTTCATCACCACCCCCTTTTCTGAATCGTTTTTGGCCACTATAGGTGTGGCAGGGTATACTCAGACATGAGTCCCTTTCTCACTGCACCATCAGGATTCAAGCAAGCCGGGCCGAAGACGGCTGAAATGCCAGAAACCGGTCCCCGGTAGCTTGTCTCCTTTCTGGTGAAGAATTGGCTTGGTAGTTTAGTCTGCCCTGTTCCCATGATGCACTGGGCCAGGGACAGACTGATTTGCATATAGCCAGGTTCTGAGCTGGGATGGTGCAGTGAGATAAATAACGGTGATGGATCAAGCCCTGATCTTTGGACTGGGTAAGAGTGGTCTGCTTAATTCAGACACTCTGTTCATCACCACCCCCTTTTCTGAATCGTTTTTGGCCACTATAGGTGTGGCAGGGTATACTCAGACATGAGTCCCTTTCTCACTGCACCATCAGGATTCAAGCAAGCCGGGCCGAAGACGGCTGAAATGCCAGAAACCGGTCCCCGGTAGCTTGTCTCCTTTCTGGTGAAGAATTGGCTTGGTAGTTTAGTCTGCCCTGTTCCCATGATGCACTGGGCCAGGGACAGACTGATTTGCATATAGCCAGGTTCTGAGCTGGGATGGTGCAGTGAGATAAATAACGGTGATGGATCAAGCCCTGATCTTTGGACTGGGTAAGAGTGGTCTGCTTAATTCAGACACTCTGTTCATCACCACCCCCTTTTCTGAATCGTTTTTGGCCACTATAGGTGTGACAGGGTATACTCAGACATGAGTCCCTTTCTCACTGCACCATCAGGATTCAAGCAAGCCGGGCCGAAGACGGCTGAAATGCCAGAAACCGGTCCCCGGTAGCTTGTCTCCTTTCTGGTGAAGAATTGGCTTGGTAGTTTAGTCTGCCCTGTTCCCATGATGCACTGGGCCAGGGACAGACTGATTTGCATATAGCCAGGTTCTGAGCTGGGATGGTGCAGTGAGATAAATAACGGTGATGGATCAAGCCCTGATCTTTGGACTGGGTAAGAGTGGTCTGCTTAATTCAGACACTCTGTTCATCACCACCCCCTTTTCTGAATCGTTTTTGGCCACTATAGGTGTGGCAGGGTATACTCAGACATGAGTCCCTTTCTCACTGCACCATCAGGATTCAAGCAAGCCGGGCCGAAGACGGCTGAAATGCCAGAAACCGGTCCCCGGTAGCTTGTCTCCTTTCTGGTGAAGAATTGGCTTGGTAGTTTAGTCTGCCCTGTTCCCATGATGCACTGGGCCAGGGACAGACTGATTTGCATATAGCCAGGTTCTGAGCTGGGATGGTGCAGTGAGATAAATAACGGTGATGGATCAAGCCCTGATCTTTGGACTGGGTAAGAGTGGTCTGCCTAATTCAGACACTCTGTTCATCACCACCCCCTTTTCTGAATCGTTTTTGGCCACTATAGGTGTGGCAGGGTGTACTCAGACATGAGTCCCTTTCTCACTGCACCATCAGGATTCAAGCAAGCCGGGCCGAAGACGGCTGAAATGCCAGAAACCGGTCCCCGGTAGCTTGTCTCCTTTCTGGTGAAGAATTGGCTTGGTAGTTTAGTCTGCCCTGTTCCCATGATGCACTGGGCCAGGGACAGACTGATTTGCATATAGCCAGGTTCTGAGCTGGGATGGTGCAGTGAGATAAATAACGGTGATGGATCAAGCCCTGATCTTTGGACTGGGTAAGAGTGTTCTGCTTAATTCAGACACTCTGTTCATCACCACCCCCTTTTCTGAATCGTTTTTGGCCACTATAGGTGTGGCAGGGTATACTCAGACATGAGTCCCTTTCTCACTGCACCATCAGGATTCAAGCAAGCCGGGCCGAAGACGGCTGAAATGCCAGAAACCGGTCCCCGGTAGCTTGTCTCCTTTCTGGTGAAGAATTGGCTTGGTAGTTTAGTCTGCCCTGTTCCCATGATGCACTGGGCCAGGGACAGACTGATTTGCATATAGCCAGGTTCTGAGCTGGGATGGTGCAGTGAGATAAATAACGGTGATGGATCAAGCCCTGATCTTTGGACTGGGTAAGAGTGGTCTGCTTAATTCAGACACTCTGTTCATCACCACCCCCTTTTCTGAATCGTTTTTGGCCACTATAGGTGTGGCAGGGTATACTCAGACATGAGTCCCTTTCTCACTGCACCATCAGGATTCAAGCAAGCCGGGCCGAAGACGGCTGAAATGCCAGAAACCGGTCCCCGGTAGCTTGTCTCCTTTCTGGTGAAGAATTGGCTTGGTAGTTTAGTCTGCCCTGTTCCCATGATGCACTGGGCCAGGGACAGACTGATTTGCATATAGCCAGGTTCTGAGCTGGGATGGTGCAGTGAGATAAATAACGGTGATGGATCAAGCCCTGATCTTTGGACTGGGTAAGAGTGGTCTGCTTAATTCAGACACTCTGTTCATCACCACCCCCTTTTCTGAATCGTTTTTGGCCACTATAGGTGTGGCAGGGTATACTCAGACATGAGTCCCTTTCTCACTGCACCATCAGGATTCAAGCAAGCCGGGCCGAAGACGGCTGAAATGCCAGAAACCGGTCCCCGGTAGCTTGTCTCCTTTCTGGTGAAGAATTGGCTTGGTAGTTTAGTCTGCCCTGTTCCCATGATGCACTGGGCCAGGGACAGACTGATTTGCATATAGCCAGGTTCTGAGCTGGGATGGTGCAGTGAGATAAATAACGGTGATGGATCAAGCCCTGATCTTTGGACTGGGTAAGAGTGGTCTGCTTAATTCAGACACCCTGTTCATCACCACCCCCTTTTCTGAATCGTTTTTGGCCACTATAGGTGTGGCAGGGTATACTCAGACATGAGTCCCTTTCTCACTGCACCATCAGGATTCAAGCAAGCCGGGCCGAAGACGGCTGAAATGCCAGAAACCGGTCCCCGGTAGCTTGTCTCCTTTCTGGTGAAGAATTGGCTTGGTAGTTTAGTCTGCCCTGTTCCCATGATGCACTGGGCCAGGGACAGACTGATTTGCATATAGCCAGGTTCTGAGCTGGGATGGTGCAGTGAGATAAATAACGGTGATGGATCAAGCCCTGATCTTTGGACTGGGTAAGAGTGGTCTGCTTAATTCAGACACTCTGTTCATCACCACCCCTTTTCTGAATCGTCTACCTAGATGCGTCACTTTGTAAATATGACTGAATAAGGTGCATTTTTTACAGCACTGGTGCGTCACAAAAAGTGATGCACCGGTGGCGTAAAAGTGACGCATGGCCTCATAAATGAGGCCTTCAGTCTTCTAGTCATGCGTCATATTAAATATATGACGTATTATGTCGCAAGTACTTACAGATACGTCAGTATTTCAGATGTATCTGTAAGCGCAAAAGTGATGCATTGCTGGAGTGTGTCACAAAAATGATGCAACTCCAGCAATGTATCCTTTCACATGGGGCCAGGCCCATGTGAAAGGGCCTGCATCAGTCTTACGCCTGCTGTGAAACAGGCGCAAGATTTGGAAGCAACAGCGTCATAAAAGTGACGCAGAGATATCTCATAGATTTCACTGCGTCACTTCTACGACCCTTTCTTGCGTCAATCGTCCCTTTTGCATACATTACACCTGACGTAGGTATAATGTGGCGCAGGGGTTAACAAAGTGACGCATCTACCTAGATGCGTCACTTTGTAAATATGACTGAATAAGGTGCATTTTTAACAGCACTGGGCGTCACAAAAAGTGACGCACCGGTGGCGTAAAATGATGCAACTCCAGCAATGCATCTTTTCTTACCCTTCCACACCCCCGTTCCTTTTCTACATTTTCTTTGAATATCCACATTCCTCATGTTCACTCTCCTTCTCCTTACTTTCCTTCCCAACACTCACCTTCTTTCAGTCCCTCTACTTCACTTCCTTTCTCCTCTCATACCTTTCTGTTCTTTCTTACTAATTTTCCTTTCCTTTATCAATGCACTCCACTTCACTTACTCTTTTTCATTTTTTTAAGAATATACGGCCAGATTCATCAAAGTAAAATCGACTCGCAAAGGGCCAGATTCTGAGAATCAGGCCCTTTGCGAGCGCTATTTTTGCATTTGGGATTCATCATCTCAAATGCAAAAATCGCAACTGCAGAACTCGCTAAATTGCAAAGAATTGCATTTAAGGAATTTCAATTAGAGATTCCTTAAATGCTATTCATGAACCTTTTAGAAAATGCGAATTCGCAATATGGGGCCACTATTTACCGTGAAGTGTAACTTCGTGGTAAATAGCGAAAACTTTTCCTTAGGACATGTGTGTGCGCAACACCTGTGTACATTTGCATTTCAGGGGTGCTACCAGGGTGTCCTTTGGACACCCTGGCACCCTTGAAATCGCATCCTTATTTGCGATTTGCTAATTGCTAATCGCAAATAAGGATTGACTCCCCATTCATTCCTATGGCCCTTGAGGCCCATAGGAATGAATGGGAAATCGCATCCTTATTTGCGATTAGCAATTTGCGAATCGCAAATAAGGAAGCAGTAGAAATCGCAAAAAATATTGCGATTTCTACATGCATCCCATTTTGTGAGTCTGTAGTACCAATTCCTTAATAATCGCTAATACAGACTAGCAAAAGAGGACTTTGATGAATCTATATGATAGCTCTTTGATGAGAATTGGAGGTAGTTCTGAAAAGAACTTTTTTTTTTCTTCTTTTTTCTTTTTTAGAACAAAAACAAAAACAGGGAATAGAAACTGCTCAACAGGAGCAAATAAAAAATTAGGGCTGGGAACGGCAGCGATGGTTCTCCAATGCTCGAACCATGAGCAGAACACTTTGCTCCTCATAGCAAAGTAGCTGATCACAGTCTCCTCATTTAAGGACGCCTTTGTTAAATGCAGGCTGAATGTTCGGAACCAGCTCTTGTGATCTTCCCCTCACCGATGTTGTTGGTCCTCCGATTGATGTAGAGGCCCCATCACTGGGAACCTCTTGTGCCAGAGCCCTGACACTTTCCTGGGCAAAATTCTGGTGTTGCCTCCTCTTCACATGGCGAATCATTGTGGAGTTCCCAAAAGAATATTTTGTAGTGGGGTCACCCCGTGACAGGACTGTGTGACAGATCCTGCACTCCACGTTTGGAGCATTTACCTTCTTCTGGTCATCAGGGATGGAAAAAAAATTCCAGATGAAATGTTCTTTGACTTTTGGCTGAGGAGGCTCTTCATCGATGAATTCATTGGAGTCATCTTCACTGCTGAATGGTCTGGCAGCCATGATAATCCAAGATATCCAACAAAGAACCGAGAGCAAAAAGGCAGGTCTTTCAGTCACAAAAGTGAAAGAAGAAGTGAAGGAAATGGGTGGGGATTTTATTATTTGTAAAGAAAACTGTAATCAACCAATGAAAAATTTTATTTTAAGGTCACATGACTTGACGCGCTTACGCTGCGCGCACCAAAGCGCTTCCGGGGGGGCTAACGCGGCACGAACGTAGGCACTTCCGGGGGCGCATACGCGGCGTGCCTAAGTGACGTTTTGATAGTTTCACGGAAATGCGAAATCATTTTCATCTCCTTATTCAAAAATACTGCTTTTATATGTATGGTACTAAATGTCTTGCGTTATTATTTACTTTTCATTCATATTTTTTTACACAAATGCAAGTAGCGCTCTGGGTGCGCTTTCCGGAGAGCTTACCGGTGCGCGCACCCAGAGCGCCCCAGGAAAAAATGATAAAAAAATAAATAAATTAAAAAAATATTATCATAAAAAATAAATAATTAATACTTACACAAAACAGCAAATTAAAAAAAATTGTAGGTTAGAAACTCGATATAGAAAGGAATTAGCTTTTAAAAAACCTTAAAAATTCAGTGAAAAAACCAGAGGTTTCACAATCGTTATAGTTAGGAATTAGCATTTAAAAAACCTATTAAATTCACTGAAAAAACCATAGGTTTCACACCAAATATAGTTAGCTGGAAATTTTACTGACATAAAACCATTGAAATTCCCACGTTATAGTTAGTTGGACTCACTATAACTTGTGCGCCTGCAATGCACTGCTGATGACGTCACATATTACATCACTCATGACATGGTCAGTGACATCACTCATGACATCACTGATGACACCATCCTTGTGACAGAGTGACAGACCTCCTTTCAGTGTAATGTAATCCTTCAAGCACATATTCAAAAATAGAAACTAAAATTTTCAAAAAAATGGAGATACCCATACCAGTTACAACAACCAATTCAGTAATTCAACCAACTATTTACACATCCACTCATTCACCAACAGTTCTATATAGTCACTCATACATATACTCACTCATCATATGTAGTGATACACCTATACATCCTGTTACACACCGACAGTCATCCAAAAGTTACTCACACACATACTCACACATGCAAATAAACTATTGAACATCCATTTATTTGCATATACAGCTATACACACACTAGCACATTACTTCTAAGGAAACTTACACATACTTACTCTCTTAAACAATCACTTATAGAAACACATACTTATTTAAACAGGACCTCTTTCAATGCCATAAATTAAATTAACATAAAAAAAAGGTTCACCAGAGAGATTGCTTTTGTGAAAAAGTACTATGCTTGTAGTGAGCATTATTGTAGAACAGAAACCAATTAATTGGAAACGATTTGCAGTGTCATGTTCATTTAATAGAGGGTGGGAAACTGAAGGGACCAGGCTTATTGTGGCAGAGAGTTGTGTAAATTCCAGAAATATAGCTCAAACCCTTGGAGCAATAATTGTGATTGACCATGCCATAATCAGCTAAGAGCAAAACTGTATAAGTAGCAGAAGTGGTCAGGGGTCAGTAATTCAGTGACTACTGGGGCAAAGACCCAAGCCATATTTCAGCAATCTGTTGTTGAGTAGGTGGGTACTACTCCATTGAGAGATGTAGCTTGGTCCTGACAGCATCATTTAGACAAGCTGAGGTTGACAACTACTGTGCTAAAAAGAATAAAAGGCTTAAATGTAAAGACGAGTTTTAAGGACCAAATCAGTTATTAGTTAGTGGCATTTTCTTGGTACATACGGTCTTATCTTTCCCAGTTTGCTTTGTCTGGGTCATCAAGGGAATGGTACTCCCAGAATGGATGATATCCTTTCTTTTTGCCTGAGTGGTTCTAACTCCATCTTAGCTCCTTTCAATCTGTCTTCATTTTTCAGCTCTCTTGGTGGTGGATGCTAAGGTATCGTATCACTTCCTTTCTGTCTGCCTTGCACTGGCTCCTTTTACAATTTATAAATTATTAGTAGTAGTCATGTCTTAAGAACCAGCTGGCACTTATCTGAATCACATTCATTGGTGAGGAGGATCGGATCTTTTGACTCTTTGCAAACCTAAAATTTGCAAGGGTAATGCTAAGATTGGCTGATATCCCATATATTCTATGACATTTTTAATCATTCTGTTTGAATGTTGGTATCATGACTTTTGCTTTTTTTTACTCCGATTTAATGTTCCCTATTTAATGCACTTTTTACTCTTATGTACTATCTTCATAAAACTTTGCAATCTGGTTTACTATGGAAGTATGATATAAGCACATTTAATGAATAAATAACATTGACTGTATCACTTTCCAGGTACTCAACCACAATTAGCCAACTTACAAGCTTCAAAATACTGCCTTTTACAGTTGGTGCAGCACAAACGTTGCCCACCTTTACACGTCACAAATACATCACAGATAGATAACTGAGAGACACTATATGATAATCTCTTAGCACGTTACATACAAGGTTTTAAAAACGAATTTAAGTGTTGAGCTTGAATATTACATAGAGATGAAATGTGATTTTCCTGAATTGTGTGCTACATATCTTGAATAACATTTATTGAGTTGAACACTGAATAGAAACCATACTTACATAGGTCGAATGTGATTTCACTTGAAACACCATGAAGTTTGTGTAATGTGTGCATTAATATTTCATATATTTGATTTAAATGTAGTTCTTAGCTATACTTACAGCTGAATATTTCAAAGGTTTACTGAACTGTTACATTTACCATGAACCCTGATGCATTAGAATGAAATGAAATGAATGAAATGAAATTTGATTTGTAGAGCACATGGCTGCCCGAAAGCGTCCCAGCGCTTGCTTAGGGAACCCGTCCTGGTATTCCCCTGCGAGATAACCCATTACTGGGCATCCCCAAGGTGAAAGCCAGGCATCCCGCTGCGAGGGGCCGTTGTGGAGATTAAGCAAGCTATTGCAAGAGTTACAGAGTGGGACTCCATGATTGGAATAGGCACCGAGGCGAGAATTGTCAGGTCGGGGGAAATTTGAGCCCAAGACCCGCCGAGGCGGGGAATTGAACCCTGGTCCGGGCCAGACCTCTGCATCAGGGTCTGCCGCTCCAACCACTTGAGCCACACTTCTCCAAAATGGTATATTCACTTGTGTTTAGATGTGCACACACTGTCAGGATTCAAACATTTTAGCACCTTCAAACATTACAAATATCAACTACTTCCATGTGAAGGTTAACATGGAGGTAACTGTGTTTTTGGCTGAACAAACTAAGTTTGCATGGACTACAAGTTCCATGATGCCTAAGGAGGACATGAAGAGGTCTGAAGGATCATGAGGGATTTATAGGAGGAGCCTACATTTAGCCTGCGTAATTCATATGTGATGTGGTTGCAGAGGTTGATACTTTGGGAGAGACTCTTTGTCTCTCCTTTGGATATCACAGCTGTTATTTGGAAAAGCTGTCTTTTGGAAAGATAAAGACAGTATGGAGCAGTTCGGAGTTTGCTCCACTGCGGTAATAATCTGCAGTTTGATCTTTGGACTATACTAATTCATGTGTAAATGTGCACTGATTAGTAAATTTGCACTACTGGGCTATTGGGCCACATTTATTTTCGCTGCCATGGTGCACTTACATGAAATGTGAGTTCACCTTTGGTTTCCAGCAATGACACCAAAACACGCCACATCCACTACACTCACTGCTTCTGAAGACGGTGCACGTCACCCTCCGGTAGGGCAGCTCTGTTCTCTCCTCTACATCTTTAAACACCTCCTCTGCTTCTGAGGTCAGGCGTCTAAGGATGGGCAATATGTGACTGTGATTGGTGAATCTCGTGAAGTTGGAAAGATACAGAATACGTGTGGTTGGGGTTTTGCTTTACCTAAAGCCAGATAGAATGGGGTTGTATAATGTGTAGAGTGGTTGTGTGTGAACTGTGTGAGTGTGTTGATGTCAAGTCCTTCAAATGTACACTTCTGATGGCATTAGCACAGAAAGGGCACTGGTGCATGTCTGTTCACCCGAAGGACGTGGCACCAGGGTAGGCCACTCTCTATATAGATCACATAACACAAAGGGGCGCCATTCTCAGTGTGTGACATGTCCCTTGCCTATGACATCACACACTTGTGCAGCTCTCTGCCTGTGACTTCCCACGAAGATGTCTTTCTCTTCTCTGTCTATGAGATCACAGGCATGCGTCCCATTCTGTGCCTTGATGCCACACGTCCTCTTCCTACCACACTCAAACGTTAAGTGACAATAAAACAGACCGGGTCAAGCCTAGAGTGTCGTCATGAGGACGTACGTGTGCCTACAATGTGCAGCACTTACATTCGGGTAGATGGGTCTTTAAACCAAACAGATCGTTTTCAGGTTTAACCCTGTTTGTGTCTTAATTTTTTTTAAACCTTACTTCTCAAATTTTTTATGGCATATCTGGGATGATGTATTGTTGTCGCGTTCAGAATCATCACATTGTTGTCGGGCACTACGTAGAGAATCACACTTAACATTTAAAAGGACACTGGTAACTTCGAAAACATGCCCTGGGCCCCATTCATTTTTTTTGTATTTTCTAAAGACTTATCTACAAACCACCACGTGATTAGATTGAACAATTTGTATAGTGCACACTATAGAGACAGATCTGTCTCTCGCTCCTGAAACAACAGGTATGTTTAGAACCAAACGCAGTGGTGTCACAAGGATGAAAGGCCTGGTTGACCCTGTTGAGATTTGAACTTGTCATATGCAGGATAAACACAGATCTTTGCCGAAGCAGCTGAACTGTCCATGCTGTCTGCCATTCCAAGTAAGCATGCCACCCCAGATGTACTCTTTTTAAAGGTGACCTGGACTATTGCAGGGGATTTCATGATTAGGTCTTGCTACAGTCACCTTTAGATGCGACCTGACCGCACATCAATACAACACACTGGGGGAAACAACACACTAAATTTAGAAAGGGGCTTTGGCTTGGCCCTCTCCAACCACTAGATTGTTACGGTGTAGTGCCAGATGCACAACCCCCACTGGGGTCTATTGCTGTAGAGTGTAGACCATATGGACAATCGTAAGACAGTTTCTTGGTTTAAATGACAGACGTTTGTTAGCCGATTTAATGGTGCTCGTTGTATCAACCTTGAAAGGATAAACAGCTGAGTCGAACCTGCAACCATGGACTCAATCACGGACCCCGTAATGGAAGGATCGGTCAACGGAGCCACCAAAGCTGGCTACTGACTGCCTTTCTCGCCTTGCTTGCACTGGGTTATGTGGCCTGTTGTGACCTCATGGAGTTGGCCATCAATAAAGGGTTATGGATGCCCCAATAAAATGCTGCTGTGCAATGAATCCTGATACATTTTTGTGCAGGGAAAGGAGGGATGCTCATTGAGTGGACATTCTCATCAGCAGTGTTGGGTTGTGTACTCTATACACCGGCACTTAATTATCAACACCAGGGCTAGTGATAGCGGCCACCTTGTTTGCTGTTTGTATAAGCTTAGAGTTGTGCAGTACCAGTTAATACATGCAATATTCATTGAAACTGCCTTGAATTTGTTTCACAATTAGATATGCATTGAAACGACTAATGTCTGTCACCCAAGCCATTCTTATCGCTTTTGGAGGGTTTGAACAGTCAAAATTGCCACACTTGTAACAAGCAGAGTGATGAGAGTAGTTGTGTGGGTCCCGTCATTGACCGCAGTGTCAATTGGCTGTGTACACTGTTAGCCCTCTGACAAGGCCCTAGACCCTCCCCCCCTTACCTGTGCAAGGTGTCAGATCTCTTTACGTAACACAGAGTTGATCATACATTTGATCGCCAGTGTACAGGACATGATTTAGTAGTTATATGTCATCCATGCTGAATTGGCAATGTAGCTTCCGTGTGACTGGTGTGGAGGCACACTACGATGGAATTTAGATGGAACGCCCTGCCTGGGGGGTTCTCTTTTAATAATAATACTTGCTTTTACGTCAATGAAGCCTATTGAAGAAGTAGGATGGGAAGGTGAATCCTAACACTCTAAATACATGCCTGCAGAGTGCATGTGGCTCCCGGTGACAGGTAATAGCTCAATGTTTGAAAATAAGATCATCATTTATAAACTGCAAGGAACACATACATCTTCCTGGCAAAGCAGCAACCCCATGACTTATTGATATCAATATACCATGTGATCTGCATGGTACACGTTCCTTGCAGCAGGCATATTAAGCTCTGCACTACCTTATGATGAGTCAGAACGCCCAGAAGATAACATTCCGATCTTTGTTATACAAAGGCCAAAAAGCTCACGGGCCATCATATAAACCTTTACTGGCAACAATAAAAGCAAAAGTTCTACCAACCCTCTCATACGGCAGTGTAGGATTGCATGGGAAAGATGCGGATCTGCTTAACAAAATGCAGACAGCCATCTTCAAATCTACCTTCCAAATACAACAGGGAGCCTCACCAGCTCAGACAAGGTTAGAATTTGGAACAGTAAATGAAACAGTGGGAAGAAAGTATGTAAGTATTAAGTACTGGTATACACTGAAACAGAACACGTCAGCCTCGGAATTGCACCAAGCACTATGGGAAGAAATTAGATCCGACACTAAATCCCCATACAACCAGTATCTTGAAAACTCCATAACTGAGACTGGAACAAGAAAACTCTGGGAACTTAACCTGCCTTACCCGGCGTTCAAACAGGCTATAAACAAGTCGACAAAATTCCACTCTCTCTTACTTGATAAAGCCACGTTTACCAACAGAAAACACGCATGGATGGTAATATCAAATTACAAAACACTTGTGGCAGCCCCATACTTAACAATTACATTTCCTGCTCACAGAAAACAGAAATTAATGGGACTCCGTTTGGGGAAATTTCCATCGATTATGGACCAACCAATCTGGGTGCATAATGAACCAAAAACCTGCAGACTATGCGGGAGGATCAACAAGGACTTTATTCATCTTGTCTGCATCTGCCCAAATCTAGCTCAAGCTCGAAGCTCTCTGTTAAAAAAGTCTATGAACGAGCGGGGTATAAGAACGTGCAGATCTGCAATTATGGCAACCTTGAACCCAGCAGACACGCGATTGAACTGCCTATTACTAAAGTTCCTTGCAGCCCACTCCCAAGCGCTAAAACACACCATGGCACCCTGTCAACAAAAGGATAACACAACTGTGGTAGCTCGGGAAGAGAACTCTCCGGAACATAAAAGAGGAAAATATCAAGAACTTCAGAACTAAACTAGACAGACTGCATTTTTATTACACTTCATTCGATTTTAAATAACAAACTCGGTTTTAGACGGAGAGTGTTATAGAATATATCAACAGAGATTGTACATATATATTAAGAAATTTTAAACACATTAGTCGATTCCTTTAAAATGTATTGTTGTGGTTTTAATTACCTAAAACAATAAAAATCTTTTCATTTTCATTTCATTTCATTTGTTATACAAAGGCGTTAAAAGGAAGGTAGATCTTGTCTCCTCATTTTAGCAAATACGTTTATAGTTGGTCTTGATGCGAACAAGTCCTCGCCTCAGAATATTCATATTTTACAATACTGTTAAGATTGATTCACAATAGTACATTGTGTGCAGCGCTCGGATGTCCTCACTTCATTATATGTAAATTTGCATTTGTTTAATACATCTACACCACATCCACTAATAACAAATTAACGCTTTGGCAAGATGCAATTACACAAAAGACTTCATTTGAAATGACGATGTCACATCAAAGTATATCACTCTCAGAAAGGTAAGTTAACACACATTTGATAACCAGTGAACGCTCCAATCACTCGGTGGCACGTTTCTATAAAAAACGCAAACAGGCACCGGGTAAATACTTCGGCATTCCACCTAACCCGTCTCCTTTAAATATACCTTGTAGATTTTAATAAGACTTAAAAAAAAAAGTCTCACTTTTCTAAAGGTTTTTTCTTGTGTTAAACATATATATATATATTCACTGAAAAAACCATAGGTTTCACACCAGTTATAGTTAGGAATTAGCATTTAAAAAACCTATTAAATTCACTAAAAAAACCATAGGTTTCACATCAGTTATAGTTAGCTGGAAATTTTACTGTCATAAAACCATTGAAATTCCACGTTATAGTTAGTTGGACTCACTATAACTTGCGCGTGTAATGCACTGCTGATGACGTCACATATTACATCACTCATGACATGGTCAGTGACATCACTCATGACATCACTGATGACATCATCCTTGTGACAGAGTGACAGACCTCCTTTCACTGTAATGTAACCCATGGAAAACATATTGAAAAATATAAATTAAAAGATTTTAAAAAATGGAGATACCCATACCAGTTACGACAACCAATTCAATAATTCCACCATCTATATACACATTTACACATTCATCAACAGTTCCATATTGTCACTCATACATATACTCACTCATCATATGTAGTGATGCATCTATACATCCTGTTACACACCGACAGTCATCCAAAAGTTACTCACACACATACTCACACATGCAAATAAACTATTGAACATCCATTTATTTGCATATACAGCTATACACACACTACCACCTTACTTCTAAGGAAACTTACACATACTTACTCTCTTAAACAATCACTTATAGAAACACATACTTATTTAAACAGGAACTCTTACAATCTCTCACTTTCTCATATACTCACTTATATACATCAATACTCACATATACTAGATAAAAACATATCTTGTTACTGATAAAGACAATAGTGAGACAGTCATTCACTCACTAACACACACATATACACACTCATCCACCCATACAGTCCTGCACATATGCGGTCTTCAAAACACATACAAACAGTGAGTCAGTCACCAACCCATGCAGCCACTTATACACAAAGTGAAACACTGATACATATATTACAATATTTAAAAGTTACTTGCTAATATATGTATTCACTAAAATACACTTAATAAGGCAGTTAACCAATCAATTCTTTTTAAAAAAAACATCCATTTACACACTTATTTAACCATTTATTCTTCCATCGTCCTTTACAAATACATATATAAAACATATTTATTTTTCAGAAAGACACAAATTCACTGGATGGTGTCATCAGTGATGTCATGAGTGATGTCACTGACCATGTCATGAGTGATGTAATATGTGACGTCATCAGCAGTGCATTACACGCGCAAGTTATAGTGAGTCCAACTAACTATAACGCGGAATTTCAATGGTTTTATGACAGTAAAATTTCCAGCTAACTATAACTGATGTGAAACCTATGTTTTTTTTAGTGAATTTAATAGGTTTTTTAAATGCTAATTCCTAACTATAACTGGTGTGAAACCTATGGTTTTTTCAGTGAATTTCATAGGTTTTTTAAATGCTAATTCCTAAATTTAACTGGTGTGAAACCTATGGTTTTTTCAGTGAATGTTATAGGTTTTTTTAATACTAATTCCTAACTATAAGTCTCACTTTATAAGTAAGACTGTTAGCGCTCTAGTTGTTTAGAACACTCTGGTACATTCTGTCATTGGGCTACAGTGTGGCTACATCTGGCTGATATTTGGGATATGTTTTTTTTTTGTCTCTGGTGGCCATCTTTGGGCTACATTGGGCTACATTGGGCTACATTTGGGCTACATTTTGGCTCTAACATATATTAAGCCCAATGTAGCACAATACATATTTTTCAAAAGTAAATTTTTTTTAAAAACACTTCAGAATAGGGCTACCTGTCCCTACAATTATCCCTTTTTTTTTTTTTTGGAGCGCTCCCGGAGCGCGCCCCGGGGAGCACCCCGGAGAGCGTACTACTATAAAGCGCCCCGGGGCGCGCTCCGGGGAGCGTCCCGTGAACGTCAATATCGCGAACGAAAACATGATCGTGACGTATCGCGTAGCCGCGTCCGCGTGATACGCACGGCGTAAGCGCACCCGGAAGTACTCGAGCAAATACGATCGCGCAACGTAAACATCCGACGCGCTCACGCTACGCGACCCGGGGCGCGCCCCGGGGCGCGTAGCGTAAGCGCGTCGGGTCATGTGACCTGTAAATAACACTTTTCATTGGTTCATAACAGTTTTGGTTTCATAATGATGAAGCCCCTGGTCTTGTGACCTGAAAATAACACTTCTCATTGGTTCAGGACAGTTTTTTTTTCCAAATGATGAAAGACCCCACCTTTTTTCCTTATTCTGACTTTGTCCTTTGACTGAGGAAGACCTGTTTGTACATCTCTGTACCTTTTTGATCTTAATAATGGCTTCAGTAGCAGCAGCAGCTGGTGCATCTGCCCCACCACCACCACCACCACCACCAACAGGACCAGCTCCAGATTATATTGGTGGTCAAGAAGAGGAGGAGGAGGAAGAAGAAGAGGAGGAGGGGAGGAGGGGAGGAGAAGATGGCTGCCTGAAGAAAATACCCCATACAAGCCCAAGCCACACATTGTATGGGAGTTTTTTTCACTCCCAGAGGGCAAGAAAAAAGTGAATGCGGCCAAGGTAACTTGCCTAATCTGCAATGAAGAACTCTCAAGGGGCAACCCAAACAAAAAATATTCATTTGGTAACTATACCATGATTCGTCATATGACCAGAAAGCACCCTAACAACTATTCTCGTGCAGAGCTCAGGGAACTGGCCAGTAACCTTCCCCATTCTTCAAGGACCGCCTCCCAAAGAAACGAACCCTCTTCATCGGGACCAGAAACATCAGAGATGATGCCTTGTATTCAGCCAAGATTTTCTGATTTTAAAATCACTTGTACTGCATGTGGCAAGCTTTTCGCCTATGGTGAACAGAGCATAAAGCTAATCGTCCTTGCAGATGACAATCACAAGTGCCCCAAAAAGAACGATTTTTTTTTTTTTTTTTTTTTTGCTCCAGTTGAGCCAGTTTCAATTCCTTTTTTTTGTTTCTCCCCCTAAAAAAATACAAAAAAAATATAAAACTGTTTTGAAAAGCCAAAAAAAGTACAAAATGTTCAAAAAACACAAAAAAAATATAAAACAACAAAAAGAAGAAAAAAAAAAGTTCTTTTTAGAACTACCTCCAATTTCTAAAAAAAGGCTTCCTTTTTTAAAAACTCTGTCATTCTTTTTTCCTCATAGTACGCTCCCCGGTACGCGCACCGGGGAGCGCACCGAGCGCTCCCCCCGCGCAAAACGAAAAAAAAATATATTTTAAATGCCCCGCTGGTCCCTTTTATTGCCCCCACATCAAACCTAGGGGGTCAGAGGGGGTCTATCCCTGACGCCTTATGGTCATTTCCCCCTTTGTTTTAGCCACCTCTTGTGTCTCGATTTTACCGAGACACAAGATGGCGGCCACTCCGGACTGTTTCGAATGTTTACAGACACCCGAGAACCAATCAGCTTTCCGTGCGCACCTCACGTGGCGCGCCCGGAGTGCTCCCTGGGGCGCGTACCGGGGCGCGCCTATAGATATATATATTTTTTTGAACCTAAATTACTCAAAATCTACAGGAGCACATATCTCGAGACATAGCAAAGGCACATCGGGCTACCAGTCCCTACAATTTTGCCAAATTTGGTGGAAATCCATTCAGCCGTTCGGGCTAAAAGTGAAATCGACCGCCCTATGGAAATTAACATGGAGAAAACGCGTTTTGGGACCCCCCTTTTATCTCGAAAGCTTGACGAATCCCCCCCAAACTTTCAGGGAAGGACCGGGGCGCCGCGAGGCCATTTTGAGGAAATTTTCAGGCAGATCCGTCAACTGAAGCCAAAGTTATTCCAAATAGAATTTTGAGATTTAACATTAAAAAAAATCCTAACTATAACTACCTACTGGCGACCGCCAGTAGGTAATATATATATATATATAGCGCTTCTCAGAATTTTATGTTGCCACTGTTGCGAAAGTACGTGGCCTCACTAAAGGTAAAAGGGACATTTTGGTAAAAAAACACGGCGCCTCACAAACTGTTTCGATTCGACTTTCGGTTAATGTTCACCTCAAATTCTACCCAATTAAAGATGACAAAACAGTCCCTCTGATTATGACACGAGGCTGCTCCTCAGAATGACACGGAATGCGGCGCTATTCATTAAATGGCTGTGAGGTGGCCTGACATACACCACGCCACAGCTTTAAAACCCGAAGTAGGGAGACCCTGCTATATACAACCCCCAATACTTACCCAAATTGAAAGCAGACGCAGTGGGTCATGAATTAAAATACTGATCAATGATGCTGGGCAAAGAAGTCTGGCAGGGCAAGATGAAAAGGATGAATGGAGAATAACTGCGTAGACCAGGCCCGGACTGGCCGTTGAGGGCACCAGGCAATTCCCCGGTGGACCGCATGGTTGGGGGCCGGTTTTGGGCCCCTGGGGCCGGTTTTGTTACAGGGCCGTTATGCTGCAAAAACGGCCCTGTAACAAAAACGGCCGAAAACCGGCCCTGTCACAGAGCGCGGTCGCACCTCTCCCCCCTCCCCTCTCCTCCCGGAGGGGGGAGGAGGGCCGGCCAAGCACTTTGCCAGGGCCGGTTCTGGTTCCCAGTCCGGCCCTGGCGTAGACACGGTAAACACATAAACTAAGAAAGGCAAGGCTTGGAGTTACAGGTAACAAAGGCATGTCAATGAGGCGCTTCGAATGACAAAGCCATACGCCGAGTTGATTACCAGAGGGCCCTTTCCTTATAACCTGGAGAATTAGCCGTGCGGATGCCTTGCAGGAGACTAGATCCACATATGGGATCTGCCCCTCGTGGACAGAGAGTCCGAAATCTACTCACTTGAAGGGGGGATTAACCATCCATGCCTCGGCACCGAAGTGGGAGGAAAGTTAGTGATGGTGCGCCATAACTGTAAGGGACACTTGCCAGTTGCGATGAGAACAAAGGCGCTGCCCCCCTCACAATTGTCGAGAATATCGAGCTTCACTGCCAAAACTCTTGTAAATTCGACAATCCACGTGCCGTCACTGCAATGACCAGCTCAAGAAAGAGGTCAGTCGGAAATGCAGTAAAACCACTGACAGCTCTTTTGCGCGTCACTGCTGACTCCCGAGAGCAAAACGCTCTGGGAGTAAACCTTTCCTGAAAAGCTGGGCCCTCCACACGCCTTTGGCCAATTGCGTACTGAAGGCAGACGCAAAGGCCAATCGTGTGTGAGCACCACATGCAAGAGCTTCTACCGAAGCTAAAGCGATTGCAAGAGGCTGATTTCCTATAGCAGCACATGGGCGCTGCCATAGGCTCGACCTAAAAATGGCCACTTTTATGACTTCAAATTTGTATTTTAAGTAACAGCCAAGCAACCAAGTAGCCAAACTTCTCACCATCATTCAATTAGTCCCTGCTGTCAGAAACGAATGTATTCTTGGAGAGTGTTGATCACCACCATTTACTTAGTTTTTGTGGTATATATTTAAATTTTTTCATGAGACAATATTTCAGTAAGGAAAATTGGAGAACATTTTTGATCTGTACTAAATTTAGCAAATGCTAAGGGATCCTGACTGATGCCCACTCTCAGCGTATGTGCCCTGAAGTGTGCAAATTTGGTGCATGCTCATTAATAAACTTGTTAAACAAAGTAAATGCAAGGACAAAGTCTTGCCTAATTTCCAAGTTTACTGAAAACTCACCAGCAGTGTCACCTTTATATCAAAAACTTAGGGCCAGATTTTTAAAAAAGGCATTCACGCAGCACCCAAAGAGGCTCCCCAGAGTTGCGTGACAGGGAGGGAGCAGGAGAGTGCCATATCTACAGAGATATGGCTCTTTCCTCCCCTCTCCAATGCGCCAGGCACAGACCATAGCAGTAGTGAGTCTAGTAAAGGTCTTTTACTACTTTGTATGTGTGCAGCACAGTACAGCACACATTCGAAGTCGGAAAAGAAAGGTGAATGAAAAACATTTCTCCTCTTAACACCTCCTTTGAAGTGGCATTAACTTTTGGCGCTACACCCTGTCTACAATTGTTTGTAGATAGGGTTTTGCATCAAAAGGCATGGATGGTTGCATGGAATCAGCCATGTACCACTCATGTAATGCCCCCTTGGTGCTAAATAATGCAAAGCAGTGCTTGCTTTACTTTTAGGGTACTTTCCAGCGCAAAACAGGTTTTGTGCTGGAAAGTAAATTAGGAAAGAATATTTTGTGCTGGTGATGCTAACCCAGCACAAAATGTTTGTAATTCTACCCATTAGTCTGTCTCTTGTTCTCAGCGTTAAAGAATAACGGGGAGTAGACAAAATTCTGCCAATTCCACGAGCAGAGCGGAACATTTCACCCACCCCTAGTAAAATTGGCTTATATCTGATTGGTATACTTAATTTACTTATACGTACATAGTAAAGTGGTATACCATATACCCCGGGCCTCAAAATTAAATGCTACTAGTGGGTCTGCGGCACTGTTTGTGCCACCTCCTTAAGTAGCCAGGTAAATCATGTTCCAGGCCTGCAATTGCAGCTTGCAAGCAGTTTTGAACTGCCAATTTGACTGGGCAACATAACCCCCTTTCCACATCTAAAACTCCCTTTTTTTACCAATAAGTCACCCCTAAGATAATCCATAAACAGGGAAAACAAAGAAAGCTGGGCTGTTCCTCAAACTAAGGAATGTACTTGTCACTGTAGTGTCTAGGATGTTGTAGTGTCTCGTGGAGTCCTACAGCTGGGCATCCATTTTGTTGGATGTAATGCCCTCACACACCCTTGCAGTTGTCATGCTTCATCATCTGGGCTGCTCCTCGTTGGGTCGGCGGTGCAATACCCATTGGGCAACGCCTCAAAGATCAGGCAGCGAGGGGTAGTTGCCACAGCAGACCACACAGGCGTTTACAACCACATGTTGGATTACAGAACCTGATGTGATACCCGCCGGATACTATTGTTGTCTGTAAACTAAACCTATTCGGTAGATGCAGCTCAACACAGGTATAAGACATGGAACACTTTTTCCACTTGTCCATAGATTCAACACTAGATACTGAGTCAGATCACACTGACGTAGACAGTGACAACCGTATATAATTCTATTATTTTGAGGTCCTGAAGAATCGCCAGTCATTGCACATTAGCGAGAAACATGTCGACCGATCAGATCACGAACTAACTGATACTAGTAATTGGAAGCATAATATTCCAGCGAGTACCAGTTAGTCTTATAACCTTTTATTTAGAGCAGGGGACCCCCAGAATAAACTTATCCCTGGTACTCCTAGCTTTATTTTAAACTCACACAATACGTCTACGCTTCTCTGGCCCCACACCCGCACTCCACCTGACGGCAGATGGATAGAAGATATCCGCCAAAGAGCCCCTCTTTAAGGTGTCGCCCGTTGGGTATTGCACCGCCGACCCAATGAGGAGCAGCCCAGATGATGAAGCATGACACCTGCAAGGGTATGTGAGGGCATTACATCCAACAAAATGGATGCCCAGCTGTTGGACTCCATGAGACCCTACAACATCCTAGACACTACAGTGACACGTACATTCCTTAGTTTGAGGAACAGCCCAGCTTTCTTTGTTTTCACTTAATATTTCAGGGCAACCGCTGAGGCTGGACCTACCACTCACTAGGAGTGGGTATCGCCCTCGTAAAAAACCTCTCCCTCTTATTGTAAACAATCCATAAACAGGCCCAAATGGAAGGGTGCATTGTAATAAAAAAGTTGAGCATGTTAAGTTTTACAAGTCCTGGTAGTGAAAAACTCAGCAGTTAAATTTTTTACTACTATGAGGCTACCTCTCTCAAAGTATAACACTGGGTGACCATATTACATTTAATAAGTGCTATCTTCTGATTGTATGGGACAGCTAGGAAAGTCATGTAGGTATCTGAAGAACTGTATTTTAAAATCCTCTTTAATTGTAAAATTGGATTTTAATTCACAATTCTGAATATGTCACTTTTAGAAAATTGGCATTTTCTTTCCCCAACTATTGGATGCCTGTAGCCTGTTCTGGGTTGCATGACTAGGCGTGAGTGGCAGTTGGCCTTTGTATATTTCTCCCACACAGCCACACAATGGAGAAGTCTCAGGCAGGATGGCGCGGCTGAGCTGGGTACAACCCCCCTTACAAAAGAATAGGCCCTGCTCTTGCTCAAAAAAACGTCAAACTAGTATATTGTGCCTGTAGCCAGGCTGGAGCCAGGGCAGGGAGTCAGGAAATTCCAGACACTTCTGTTGGGGGAATTCTCCAAAGGTTTCTACCACTTCTAAAAAGGCACCAGGGATGAAAAGGTGACCCACCCCGAGTTCACTCCTGGACCTGCAGAAGGACTCTAAGAGGACTACCTGCTGCTGTGGTGTGCTGTGTACTTCAGAAGGACTGCTTTGCTGCACCAAGAAGGACTGCTCCGCTGCTGGAAACCTGCTTTGAGCCCTACAGGTCTGCTCTATTGCTTGAGCCCTGCTCTGCTACTTGAACCCAGGACTTCCTGAAGTGACTTCTACGGCTAGTAGGCTAGCCTCCTAGTCAAAGCCTCAGGGACAAAAAAGGCTCAAATCATCTGAACCCCCACCTAGACCCTGCCTGAGGGAGTCTTGACCCTCCAAGTGGTGCCTCTCCAGTCCTGGCCCCTTGGAAGTGGTGCTAAAGATGCCCAGAAAGGCCAAATCCAAAACTTTGAACTTAAAAAATAAAATATTGACCAAAAGTGCTCTGAGAACTGAAAGGAGACCGGGAACAACCAGCTTGTCGATCCACCCAAGGGGCATTGTTGGTTAGCCTGATTTTGCGGTAGAAACTTTCTTCTCCACAGCAGCAAATCCTGTTCAGCTGCTCCTTGCAGAAGGGGCTTGTGGCCTTGTGTAGCCCTTATTATCTTCACCCTGCAACTGCGTCCAACTGGAGAACTTTGACTTCCAAAAAAGAGAAAAAGTCCGAACGAACAATTCTTCACCGCAACTGCGGCCAGAATTTCCCCGACAATGACACCTCCTCCTCAAACCCCCGAAGCTGACTGGCCTGCTAAAACTTCACCTTTTCAGACATTTATCAACAAATTTCTCCTTTAATTTAGGGTAAGCAGAGATCGGGACAAATGCACTTCTTGTGTCTGGCCCGTGCTCCATTGTGGTCGACCATCGCTTTCAACTTAGCCCTGGTCTCACACGATTTGAGCGTTAATCTATTAGGTGCTAGTTTTCACTTTAAACTTTAAAAATTCATAACTCTGGTTCAATTGATGGAATTTTTGTCATTTTGGTGTGAAATAATGTATTACAATTTACACCATTTTTAAAAATTGATGTGGGATTTTGCTGTGTTATATTTTCAATTTATTACTGTTTGTGTGTGGTATAAATACTTTACACATTGCCTCTAAATTAAGCCTGACTGCTTCTGTGCTAAGCTACCAGAGGGTTAGTCATAGGTTAATTTGGGTGGCTTTAGTGGTTCGCCCTGAGAGGGTTTTTGCCTATTGCTTACTCACACCCTCCTCACAATCCCTCAAGCAACAACCCAACAACCCAATCTCTTATAACCATCGATGGTGGCACTTGTGAGTGTGTGGTCAGAGGTACATTTTGTTTCACCACTGAGGACAGGAATTGGATGAGAGGCCACTATAATCACGTGGTTTTGTATTGTGGGAACCTGTCCATATTTCTTCTTCCTTCTACTGGACAAAGGGTAGCTGGCTTGGGCAAGACACTTGCTAAATTGGAGCACTAGAGGAACGTGTGCTTTGCCAAGAGCCAAGAGATACCTGGTGGTTGGAGGCCATGCAGAGACTAATCCAAAATGGGGACTAGTAGCCTTTTGCAGCCCAGTTCGTTCATAGTGGAAGTACTCTCCGGCTTACGTCAGGAAATTAGCCCTCAATAGGCTAATTAAAGTCAAGTATGCTGTTTGTTCTTAGTGTTGCAAATCTTTACCTTCTTCATCTTTCTGCCACATGCATTGCTCTTTTTCAAATACATTTCACTGTTTCTTGCTGGCGCTTTTCTTCTGTGTGTCTCATATTTGCATTTTTCTTATTTTGTCTTTCTTTCTTTTTGTTAGATATTTTCTCTATGTATTTTGTTCTGACTCTTTGACTGCTCTCAGGTCTTTGGATAAAATTGAAAGCAGACGCAGTGGGTCATGAATTAAAATACTGGTCAATGATGCTGGGCAAAGAAGTCTGACAGGGCAAGATGAAAAGGATGAGCGGAGAATAACTGCGCAGACACGGTAACCACATAAACTAAGAAAGGCAAGGCTTGGAGTTTCAGGTAACAAAGGCATGTCAATGAGGTGCTTCGAATGACAAAGACACAAGCCGAGTTAATTACCAGAGGGCCCTTGCCTTATAACCTGGAGAATTAACTTTCGGGGCAAAGCAGCACAAGGCAAGAGAGGGACAAAAGCCGTGCGGATGCCTCGCAGGAGAGTAGATCCACATATGGGATCCGCCCCTCATGGACAGAGAGTCAGAATCTACTCTCTTGAAGGGGGGATTAACCATTCATGCCTCGGCACCGAAGTGGGAGGAAAGTTAGTGATGGTGCGCCATACCTGTAAGGGACACTTGCCAGTTGCAATGAGAACAAAGGCGCTGCCCCCTCACAATTGTTGAGAATATCGAGCTTCACTGCCAAAACTCTTGTAAATTCGACAATCCACGTGCCGTCACCGCAATGGCCAGCTCAAGAAAGAGGTCATTGGGAAATGCAGTAAAACCACTGACAGCTCTTCTGCTGCAGACTCCCGAGAGCAAAACGCTCTGGGAGTAAACGTTTCCTGAAAAGCTGGGACCTCCGCACGTCTTTAGCCAATTGCGTACTGAAGGCAGACGCAAAGGCCAATCGTGTGTGAGCACCACATGCACGAGCTTCTACCGAAGCTAAAGCGATTGCAAGAGGCCGATTTCCTATAGCAGCACATGGGCGCTGCCATAGGCTCGACCTAAAAATGGCCACTTTTATGACTTCGAGTTTGTATTTTAAGTAATAGCCAAGCAACCAAGTAGCCAAACTTCTCACCATCATTCAATTAGTCCCTGCTGCCAGAAACAAATGTATTCTTGGAGAGTGTTGATCACCACCATTTACTTAGTTTTTGTGGTATATATTAATTTTTTTTAATGAGACAATATTTCAGTAAGGAAAATTGGAGAACATTTTTGATCGTTACTAAATTTAGCAAATGCTAAGGGATCCTGACTGATGCCCACTCTCAGCGTATGTGCCCTGAAGTGTGCAAATTTGGTGCATGCTCATTAATAAACTTGTTAAACAAAGTAAATGCAAGGACAACGTCTTGCCTAATTCCCAAGTTTACTGAAAACTCACCAGCAGTGTCACCTTTATATAAAAAACTTAGGGCCAGATTTTTAAAAAAGGCATTCAGCACAGCACCCAAAGAGGCTTCCCCGAGTTGCGTGACAGGGAGGGAGCAGGAGAGTGCCATAGCTACAGAGATATGGCTCTTTCCTCCCCTCTCCCATGCGCCAGGCACAGACCATAGCAGTAGTGAGTCTAGTAAAGGTCTTTTACTACTTTGTATGTGTGCAGCACAGTACAGCACACATTCGAAGTCGGAAAAGAAAGGTGAATGAAAAACATTTCTCCTCTTAACACCTCCTTTGAAGTGGCATTAACTTTTGGCGCTACACCCTGTCTACAATTGTTTGTAGATAGGGTTTTGCATCAAAAGGCATGGATGGTTGCATGGAATCAGCCATGTACCACTCATGTAATGCCCCCTTGGAGCTAAATATTGCAAAGCAGTGCTTGCTTTACTTTTAGGGTACTTTCCAGCGCAAAGCAGGTTTTGTGCTGGAAAGTAAATTAGGAAAGAACATTTTGTGCTGGTGATGCTAACCCAGCACAAAATGTTTGTAATTCTACCCATTAGTCTGGCTCTTGTTCTCAGCGTTAAAGAATAACGGGGAGTAGACAAAATTCTGCCAATTCCACAAGCAGAGCGGAACATTTCACCCACCCCTAGTAAAATTGGCTTATATTTGATTGGTATATTTAATTTACTTATACGTACATAGTAAAGTGGTACACCATATACCCCGGGCCTCAAAATTAAATGCTACTAGTGGGTCTGCGGCACTGTTTGTGCCACCTCCTTAAGTAGCCAGGTAAATCATGTTCCAGTCCTGCAATTGCAGCTTGCAAGCAGTTTTGAACTGCCAATTTGACTTGGCAATATAACCCCCTTTCCACATCTTAATCTCTCTTTTTTCACCAATAAGTCACCCCTAAGATAATCCATAAACAGGGAAAACAAAGAAAGCTGGGCTGTTCCTCAAACTAAGGAATGTACTTGTCACTGTAGTGTCTAGGATGTTGTAGGGTCTCGTGGAGTGCTACAGCTGGGCATCCATTTTGTTGGATGCAATGCCCTCACACACCCTTGCAGTTGTCATGCTTCATCATCTGGGCTGCTCCTCGTTGGGTCGGCGCTGCAATACCCAACAGGTAAAGCCTCAAAAATCCGGCGGCGAGGGGTAGTTGCCACAGCAGACCACACGGGCGTTTACAACCACATGTTGGATTATAGAACCTGATGTGATACCCGCCGGATACTATTGTTGTCTGTAAACTAAACCTATTCGGTCGATACAGCTCAACACAGGTATAAGACATGGAACTCTTTTTTCCACTTGTACATAGATTCAACACTAGATACTGAGTCAGATCACACTGACGTAGACAGTGACAACCGTAGATAATTCTATTATTTTGAGGTCCTGATGAATCGCCAGTCATTGCACATTAGCGAGAAACATGTCGACCGATCAGATCACGAACTAACCGATACTAGTAATTGGAAGCATAATATTCCAGCGAGTACCAGTTAGTCTTATAACATTTTAATTAGAGCAGGGGATGCCCAGAATAAACTTATCCCTGGTACTCCTAGCTTTATTTTAAACTCACACAACACATCTACGCTTCTCTGGCCCCACACCCGCACTCCACCTGACGGCAGTTGGATAGAAGATCTCCGCCACAGAGCCCCTCTTTAAGGTGTCGCCGTTGGGTATTGCACCGCCGACCCAACGGGGAGCAGCCCAGATGATGAAGCATGACACCTGCAAGGGTATGTGAGGACATTACATCCAACACAATGGATGCCCAGCTGTAGGACTCCATGAGACCCTACACATCCTAGACACTACAGTGACACGTACATTCCTTAGTTTGAGGAACAGCCCAGCTTTATATGTTTTCACTTAATATTTCAGGGGAACCGCTGAGGCTGGACCTACCACTCACTAGGAGTGGGCATCGCCCTTGTAAAAAACCTCTCCCTTTTATTGTAAACAATCCATAAACAGGCCCATATGGAAGGGTGCATTGTAATTAAAAAGTTGGGCATGTTAAGTTTTACAAGTCCTGGTAGTGAAAAACTCAGCAGTTAATTTTTTACTACTATGAGGCTACCTCTCTCGAAGTATAACACTGGGTGACCATATTACATTTAATAAGTGCTATCTTCTGATTGTATTGGACAGGTAGGATAGTCATGTATGGTATCTGAAGAACTGTAATTTAAAATCCTCTTTAATTGTAAAATTGGATTTTATTTCACAATTCTGAATATGTCACTTTTAGAAAATTGGCATTTTCTTTCCCCCAACTATTGGGTGCCTGTAGCCTGTTCTGGGTTGCATGACTAGGCGTGATTGGGAGTTGGCCTTTGTATATTTCTCCCAGACAGCCACACAATGGAGCAGTCTCAGGCAGGATGGCGCGGCTGAGCTGTGTACAAACCCTCTTACACAAGAATAGGCCCTGCTCTTGCTCAAAAAAACATCAAACTAGTATATTGTGCCTGTAGCTAGGCTGGAGCTAGGCAGGGAGTCAGGAAAGTCCAGACACTTCTGTTGGGGGAATTCTCCAGAGGTTTCTACAACTTCTAAATGGTCATAAGGGATGAAAAGGTGACCCACCCCGAGTTCACTCCTGGACCTGCAGAAGGACTCTAAGAGGACTACCTGCTGCTGTGGTGTGCTGTGTACTTAAGAAGGACTGCTTTGCTGCACCAAGAAGGACTGCTCCGCTGCTGGAAACCTGCTTTGAGCCTAAGAGGTCTGCTTTATTGCTTGAGCCCTGCTCTTCTACTTGAACCCAGGACTTCCTGAAGTGACTTCTACAGCTAGTCGGCTAGCCTCCTAGTCAAAGCCTCAGGGACAAAAAAGGCTCAAATCATCTTAACCCCCACCTAGACCCTGCCTGAGGGAGTCTTGACCCTCCAAGTGGTGCCTATCCAGTCCTGGCCCCTTGGAAGTGGTGCTAAAGATGCCCAGAAAGGCCAAATCCAAAACTTTGAACTTAAAAAATATTGACCAAAAGTGCTCTGAGAACTGAAAGGAGACCAGGACCAACCAGCTTGTCGATCCACCCAAGGGGCATTGTTGGTTAGCCTGACTTTGCGGTAGCAAGTTTCTTCTTCACAGCAGCAAATCCTGTTCAGCTGCTCCTTGCAGAAGGGGCTTGTGGCCTTGTGTAGCCCTTATTATCTTCACCCTGCAACTGCGTCGAACTGGAGATCTTTGACTTCCAAAAAAAAGACTACGTCCGAACGAACAATTCTTCACCGCAACTGCGGCCAGAATTTCCCAGACAATGACACCTCCTCCTCAAACCCCCGAAGCTGACTGCCCTGCTAAAACTTCACCTTTTCAGACAGTTATCAACAAATTTCTTCTTTAATTTAGGGTAAGCAGAGATCGGGAGAAATGCACCTCTTGTATCTGAACCGTGCTCCATTGTGGTCGACCATAGCTTTCAACTTAGCCCTGGTCTCACACGATTTGAGCTTTAATCTTTTAGGTGCTAGTTTTCACTTTAAACTTTAAAAATTCATAACTCTGATTCTATTGATTGAATTTTTGTCATTTTGGTGTGAAATAATGTATTAAAATTTACACCATTTTTAAAAATTGGTGTGGGATTTTGCTGTGTTATATTTTCAATTTATTACTGTTTGTGTGTGGTATAAATACTTTACACATTACCTCTAAATTAAGCCTGATTGCTTCTGTGCTAAGCTACCAGAGGGTTAGTCATAGGTTAATTTGGGTGGTTTTAGTGGTTCGCCCTGACAGGGTTTTTGCCTATTGCTTGCTCACACCCTCCTCCCAATCCCTCAAGCAACAACCCAACCACCCAATCTCTAATAACCATCGATGGTGGCACTTGTGAGTGCGTGGTCAGAGGTACATTTTGTTTCACCAGTGAGGACTGGAATTGGATGAGAGGCCACCATATTCACGTGGTTTTGTATTGTGGGAACCTGTCCATATTTATTCTACCTTCTACTGGACCAAGGGTAGCTGGCTTGGGCAAGACACTTGCTAAATTGGAGCACTAGAGGAACGTGTGCTTTGCCTAGAGCCAAGAGATGCCTGGTGATGGGAGGCCATGCAGAGACTAATCCAAAATGGGGACTAGTAGCCTTTTGCAGCCCAGTTCATAGTGGAAGTACTCTCCTGCTTACGTCAGGACAAATTAGCACTCAATAGGCTAATTAAAGTCAAGTATGCTGTTTGTTCTTAGTGTTGCAAATCTTTACCTTCTTCATCTTCTGCCACATGCATTGCTCTTTTTCAAATACATTTCACTGTTTCTTGCTGGCGCTTTTCTTCTGTGTGTCTCATTTTTGCATTTTTCTTATTTTGTGTTTTTTTCTTTTTTTTAGATATTTTCTTTATGTATTTTGTTCTGACTCTTTGACTGCTCTCAGGTCTTTGGATGATACGTGGATGATATGTGGGGGCATCTTCCAAGGAAGAGTCTGGTGTATGAAGGAGGAGTCATCTCTGATGTATGTTGGGTTTTTTTTGTATCCTTGATCCCCTCTAACCATAACCCTGCCCCATTTCACAGTGAGTCAGCAGGGTGGTGTCAGGGGAAGGCCTTCTTTATGCTTCTTTCCAAGGTTAAGGCTGAGCTCAATTTACATCATAAGACAATGTACCATCGAACAACTGAATTCCTGCTAAAGTAAACTAAAAGCAGAAACAATGCTCTTTCCTCTAAGCATACATATTTATAACATAAAGATAAGAAGCGGAAGAACTTCTTCGCAGTTCCAAAGTCTTCGTGAAAACTTGTTGGCTATGATCCAAAATCTTCTCTGCCATCCTTAAGTCTATGTAGTATCCTGAGGAGTCACATGCCTTTATAATCCACTGTTCAGAGCTCCATTTCTGAGGTAGCTGTCTCAGTACAGCACTGTTGATTGAGGACTGTTGGTTCCAATGTGATTTATGTTGTCAGCAATATTAAGCACATTCATTCTGTGTAGGATGGATGTTTTCATTATAAAAAAAATAATAATAACATTACTGTGCTTTCATTCTTTACGTATATTGTGTGTATTTATTATATTGTGTATTTATATTATGTGTATTTACTATATTAATGTGTATATTATGTGCCTAATTATTACATTTGTACAATATGTATTCCAAATGTGTCTTTGTTATAGGTTTGATTAACTGGTTCAAATATGTCTAGAAGCAAATAACTAATACCTTACTCAGGAGATCGGGTAGAAAGTTCCATTGTGTCCCCCTGGAACACTTCTTATACATTTGCTTGATTTCCAGCCTCTTTACGCTTACTGGGACTGCAATGCAAATGTGGCCAAAATATTATTTATGATCTTCATATTGCATGGAGCTCAAAGCCCAACATCTATCAAAAATGGCACTGGCGGATATCCAACCAGGACCTGAAGCTTAGTTTGACAAAGTTGGGGCATGAGCAGACTTTACTTACTGAATATTGACTGGATGGACAGTCTTCCGTTTAATAAAGGAGCTGATACCGATGAAGGACCTCAAGCCCACCAAAAGAACTTTGACAGGACCTTCGCGGAACCTTCAGAAGCCCATTCATCATTGAAAGAAGAGGTTTTAGGCATTTTAATATGCTTCCCCAAAGGAACTTATTTAAAAAGAAACACCCTTGAATTATTTGCTTGGCCAGGTTCAATTGTTTCTCACCAAGTGCTGCTTTTTCTCTTTTCTTCATACAAATTCACCTAATTTCTCACTGTTCCTTGGCTAGAGGCACCATTATTGCCAAATGTATTTTATAGCCACTTTTAATTTATTGGGTCATTTACATTTCAGACACCCTGATCCAGTCCACAAGATTCACAAAAATAGATTTTAGTCTGCTTGATAAAGGACCTGCCATAAAGTTTCTTGAGCCAGGGAAATCCACCTTAGTTTAAGCCATTCCTTCGTCTTTGTCTGAATTTTCATCTCTGTACTATTGCTCCCTCCTGCTCTAATGTTTGGTATTCCTTCTATATACATTTTCTGTTGATACCCTCCAAATATAAGGAGGTTGGTCCAAACTCTTAGGGGCCCATTACAAGTCTGCCGGTCCGAGACCGCCAGACTCGTAGTGGCGGGGCGGTAGCAGTTTGCAACTGCCCCATTACGACCCTAGTGGGCATGCCGCCTTGAGACCGCCAACTCCACCAGGGAGTGGTGCGGTGGTCCAGAGGCACCTATATGGTTGGCGGGACCACCACGGGCCCGCCAAGCATATTACGACTTTCATCACTGCCACTGTTTTCATGGAGGTCTTTCCTCCATGAAAACAGTGGCGGTGAGGAAAGAAAGGGGGCCCTGCAGGCCCCCCTTGTGCCTCATGCCTTGTGGATGCACTTAAGGGGGCACAACATGTGCAACACTGTGTGCATGCACAAAAGTTCCAGCACGGATGTTTGACGCTCCCATTGTGGTGCCTATTTTATAGGCACCACCATGGGACTGCCAAAGGAAAAGCCCTAATAGGGCGGGCGGTCTCCACACAGGTTTGCAGGGCGGCGGGGCGATCCCACCGCCGCACCATCAATCTCATAATCGGGCCCTCAGTGTTAGACATATCTGTTGGCCCGGTAGTCTTTCTGTTTCAGGAACACCTTGTCATCCTGGAGGAACAGCATTCTTCATGTTTGGTAGGGCCACATTTCTTGCTATTCTTTCTGAGATTCAGTTGCAGAATGAGATATAGTTTCCTTTTTTTGTCATTGATTCTTTAGAGAAGTCATTCAATAGATATGTTGCATGACATTAGTAGGGTATTAATTTTTTTATGTCTGTAGTATAAATCTTTATTTTTTGTTGCACTACCAATATTTTGAAAGGGTGCGAGTGCTTTGCTTTTATGGTTTAAATGGAGAGTTTGATGGCGCTCTTTGATAAGCAGTAGCGACTCGACTTACAACTCAGCAGGTTTGCAGGTTTGTAATGAGTGTCTTATGAAGGATGCAAGATGATTTTTTTACATTTTATCTAGCGTGACAAGTCATAAACTATTTCCCATTCATTTTCTGGCCTCTAAGTTTTTGGTGACTGTTTTCAGCACCATCCTATTGTAAAGAAGTTGTGTCCCATACATTTCATTTTTGAGATTAGAGATTATGCTTTCTGTGTTAATCAACATGACAGCAAAACTGTTCCTGTCTGACTGCTTCCACTATTCAGTTCTTAACTTTGGTGATCTCTGTCAGTATATCAGAATGTACTGAACTTTGATTGTTTTTCTGATGGCTGCATCATGTCAGTTATTGATTCTCCCACAGTGATCTCCTCCTTCAGATGTATACTTCTGTCCTGGGTTATCATTTTATGAATATTGTTGAATAAAGTATTTTACGCATATGAAAGTAGAATATTTGTGTGAATCTGAAGATTTAAAAATAAAGTAACGAGTTTGATACTTGGTAGAGTTGATATTGTTTGAAAACACTTGTGTTGTTGTCCTAATGGAAGAGAACTGGACTTCAGATCATATAGAGTGGAAAAGGTTGTACAGGTGTCCACAATAAGAAGCACCACAAGGAGAAAATAAATGAAAGGCAAAGGGTGGGATTTCCACATCTATAAAATTAGCTTTTCAAATTTGTGTGAAGACCTTACAGTGCTAGAATGTTTAAGAAGAGGTTGGATGAAACAGCAATACTTTTAATTACTGTTTGCCTAACTACAAGAAATAAAACAATATTGGTCCTAGGTTATAATTTTATGACTATTGCTGAACAAAGTAATTTGCACATCAGAGAGTAGGGGGAGCTCGCCTGGCCCGAAGATGGCCACCACTTAGGCGAGCTCCTGCAGCCTCTTTTATAATCCTACATCATCCTGTGCCATGGATGCTCCTCACACAGCATCAGACATCACTGTACTAAGCACTACCGACAGAGCGGCTGTTGACACCAAACCTTTGCCAAAAAATGGTACTTAGGACCCAGCAGATGCTCTTAACTGCTTACTATGCAGCCTGAGTTAAGAGCAGGCTGCAGGCCTATTTCAGATCCTGTGTACCCAGGTGGGGCCTCGCCTGTGGCTTTCCGGAGTCTCTGGACTCTCAGGTGGGTGGTGCCAGGCTCCCACAGGGCAACTTCTACGCTCCCACACGCCAACTTTGATCGACCGGCCACCCCCTCACCGCCGTCCCCCGCATCTGAAGAGCCACCACAGGAGGAAGGTCCTTCTCCTACCTGGCCGCCAAGACTTGGAACTCCCTCCCGACCCACCTCCGCCTGACCCAGGACCACCTTGCCTTCAGGGAGCAGCTCAAGACCTGGCTGTTTGAGCAGTAGCGGACCCCCCTCCCCTAGCGCCTTGAGACCCTCGGGGTGAGTAGTGCGCTATATAAATGCTGTGATTGATTGATTGATTGATTGAACATACTAATCTGCTCCACTCAGAGGTGAGGGGTGTGTGGGTATCAGGCTGCTACTCATGGCGCTCCTCGCCTCTTACTATTATATATCTCTTTGCCTTGAGGAGAAGTGGAGCCCTGGGACTTACCTGGGCCAGTGAGGACAATGCTTATGCTGGTGGTGATACTATTGGAGCCTATGTTTCCCTGCTGAGGTCCCTTTCTCTGCCACTAGCAGATAGCTTCTGAGACCTCACCCGGTGTCCACTGGGGCCTGAGACTCAGTGCAGGGAGAGCTGCAGTGCTATTTTCCCCTCTTCAGCTTGGCTCTGTTTAGGGCCATCATCGCTATCAGTGTATCCTGCTGTGGCCTCAGTGTATTCTGTCACAATGACAAAGCCAATAAGACTCTGCCCAAACTCCAATTTGAACAAAAGAAGACCCCCCCCAGGCCTCGTGAAGTGGGCGCGGTGGTTCTTGAGGCTGGTCCTGATGCTGTGGGGTGGGTACGGGTGGCGAGTTGCTCTACATCTTGACCACTATGCAGCTTAGCCTCACCAAGATCGATGGCAAGATAGATGCTCTCTCCTTTTGGATGCCCAGGATGTCGAAGTGCCTTGATAAACATACAGTACACCTGGACATGGTTGAGCGTCGTTGTCGGAGGCGGCGGATGAAGAGGTCACTAACTCAGCGAAACAGAAGCAACTGGAGAAGGTACTTTTCTCCCTGCAGGCCAAGACTGAGAACCTGGAAGCTTGCTCCTGTAGAAATAACTTCTGTATTGTAGACCTTTCAGAGTTCACAAATGTGGGGAACATGGAGAACTATGTGGAACAAATACTTTTCAACCTACTGGGATGGGAGAACTTCTCTGATATCTTTGTGGTGGATTGCACCCACAATTCCCTTGTACCTTGCCCAGTGCTGGGGTCTAGCCCTGTCCAATCATTGCAAGACTGCTCAACTACAGAAACCCGGATGCAGCACTCAACCAGTCATAGGAAGTTCAGGTGCTTTGCAATGAGGGCACTGAACTTTCCATTTTCCCAGATTTTACCCAGCAAGTCAAGGAGGCGCGGAGACAATTTCTTTCAGCTAAATGCAAGCTGCAGGAACTGAACCTGGGGTATGCTATGTTCTATCCTGGCAATATATGGGTGATGGTGGATGGGAAGGCCAAGATATTTAGTGACCCTAAACTCTTGCAGTAATTCCTCAAGCAGTAGGTGATTGTCGGCGCTCACCGAAGGCGAGCCGGAGGCCACTCAGGACTTGGAGGACTTGGTGGAGCAGAACTAATTATGTTACTGTTTTATTGCTTCATAATCTTAATATTGATACTTTTCTTTTATTGCAATGTTTCACATGTGTCATGCTCTTTGTTGTTTCTGCTATGATCGTGTGAGGGTGGGATTTTTAGATGTCCGAACACCTGTAGGTGATGGTCTTGATGAGTCACGACTGTTTGCGAGTCGCTCACATGTTGGCACAACTTTTCTGTCTCCTGGTTGGGTGCAGACCCTGAGTGCCTAGAACTGAAATGTTGCCATTGAGTACTTGACTTACCTGGTTATGTGATGGTGCTGCGTGCTTTATTTGGTTAATATAGTATTGGCACTCATTACGCCTGTGATGCGGCACCCTGAGGCTTTGTGTAGCAGGGGGCGCTCGGAGGGTATCCTCTGTCCCCATGTGTGCACCACATTGTTTGCCTTGGGTTATGTTTTTTGGTTACAGGGTGGGCTTGGGGTGGGTAGTACATCACTGTGCTGTTTGTTAAGGGGCACAGTGTGGGTGGGGGTGGATTGGGTTACACACAACTATTTATCTTACACTGATGAGTGGTGACAGTGGTGCGTGGTTCACAGTTCACGGGCACCGCCTTGCTACTGAATTTCCTCACATGGAACGTCAGGGGGCTGAATGATTACAGAAGTGGAGGCATTTGGAGGTGCTTTTGGGGGAGCTATGCAGCCCAATATTCTGTGGGCCTGAGGAGGTGGCCCATTCATTATTGCCAGCACCTGACGGGACTAGCGCTACAAAGCATGTTGTGTTGTCCTGCAGCGCGGGAGCTGCTGAGTCTAGTCAGTCATAAAAAATGTATTCAATTTCAATAAATCATAAAAGCATACTATACATACTTGAATAAAATACAGCAACAACACAGAGCTAATTGCAAATGTTTATGTTAAAATCAGAGAACCAATTGCTGGGACCTCAAATTGTTTATCATCGATGTTCAACAATAACGATGCAATGTGCATCTTACTGTGTGTAAAAACGCAATAATCCTTTCAATAAATTGTTAGTCACATGACAGCTGCTAGCCATATCGATTTCTTATTGCAAGTGCCCCCCTTAAAAAATGAAGAGCCGCACAGCAGATTTCATATGACTCCAATGAACAGAGAAGTCTAAAACCATCTTGAAATAAAATTGGCCTATGTGGTCGTATTAAGGGAAGCAAAAATGTTGTTCTTACAGAGTGATGTGATATAAAGGAAAAAAGAGTAAAAAATGTACAGTGGATTGATTTGATGTTTTGTCACAAGGACAGGGAGGAGATTGTTCCCCCATCCACATTGTGATGGAAATGCCACTAAAAAGTGCATTGTATCACTGGGGAGAAAGTAACCACATTAGGTTAATTGGATAACAGTCGCTTAGGATCTAATCTTTGGTGGTTAGCCAGGGTCCTTTCCCAATATTATTCTTTAACTTGAGCTTTAGCTGAGAGTAAAATGTGAACTGGGTCTTCAAAAAGAGCAACACGGCTCAAGTCACCAAGTGCACCTTCTCACATATCTCAGCCACAGTATCTTCTCAGCATTACAGGTTGATAAACAATCAGATAGTATTTGACTGGAAAATTCTAACTCGGGTGTCAACCATACTTTAACCCATAATAGTAACAGAGCCAGACCTATGCAATCCTCAGGGTAATTCAAGCCCATTTCAAAGAGACAAAAGAAAGTTGAAGACCCCTGGGGGGACCATAAGGAGCATCGTAAGGAAGGCATTCTCAACAAGTTGAAGCTTGGAACAGTCTGTATACCCCCATACTCCTGCCCCCTATGTGGCAACCGACATGCATTTTGCTCTATATAGCATCATCTCTATCCTATGGTTTTTTTCGCCCAACTTAGATGCAAAGCAGAAGGGAATTTCCATCGCCCTATTAACTGGCTGCACCTTTAATAATATACCAGGATTCCATTTCAATAAATTATAAAAAAAGGATCCCTAGATAAGAGACATTTGTAACTTTATCCAGTGCGGTGACATGTGGGCAGAAGTTTTTTTTTGGTGGATTTTGGACCACATACCGTTACATAGGATTTTTTGAGGATTACTTTCAGATCCAGAGATTTGATAAATTCTGCAAATGCATCAAGTGCTTTCTGTAAACTGTTTGCTGTCCTCCCTACGAGGACAGTGTCATCTGCATAAAAAAACGAAGAGATTAAAAATTATACGGACTTTGGACAATCTAATTTCTTCTGTCGTAAGAAAACCTCCAATCCATTTATGTAGACCATGAACAGATAGGGGGCAAGGATACACCCCTGTTGAACTCCCTCAACTGAACCTATAGGTCCGAGATGCTGAGGTATTTGGAGGCACGTTTGGTGGGGACTATGCATCCCAAGATTCTGGGGGCCAGAGGAGGCATCTAATTAATCATTACCAGCACCTGAAAGTGTTGCCCCCCCATCCTGTGCCCGTCAGCGCCAGAAAGAGATGGGGCGGGGCCTACCGTATTGGTTCTGTGTCTCAAGTTACTTATCGCCCGATTCATGAACCTAAATTGCGCTCGCAAGGGGCCGGATTCTGAGAATCCGGCCCTTTGCGAGAGCGATTTTTGCATTTGGGATTCAGCATCCCAAATGCAAAAATCGCTAATTGCGATGTCGCAAATGTGCGAGGAATTGCAATTCAACATCCAATTTAAATTTGCGAATTCGCAATTTCTTGCCGCAATTTACCGCAAGGTCAGACCTCGCGGTAAATTGCGAAAACTCAGAAAAATGCATATAAATGCATTTTTCTGAGTTGCATGTTACACACACACATGTCCTTTGGACATGTGTGTGTGCAACACCTGTGTGAAATTCCATTTGAGGGGTACTACAGGGTGTCCTGTGGACACCCCTGGCACCCTTCAAATCGCAATCTTATTTGCGATTAGCTAATTGCTAATCGCAAATAAGGAATACTCCCCATTCATTCCTATGGGCCTTTTGCTGCATGGAAGAACACATGACATTAACATGCAGGGATTCAGTCTTGACTTTGGAAAAAGGGAATCATCCCATATAGGCTGTTGACTCCCAGGCTCCTCCACAAACTGAGGGACAACAAGGAACTCAGGAATTACAGGATACTGTTCCTCCCTTGCTCAAATATGCTTAGGCTTCTACTTCAAAACAATCTGGGTGGGGGACTCAGGGTATGAGAAACAAGAGTAAAAGAAGGCCCACTCCGAATGTATGATGTTACTTAGCATGCCATTACTTAGCATGCTTTTATTACGAAGTTTTTACTTCGCAGGTGCCTTTATTTAGCAGCATTTTATAACGCATGCCATTACTTCGCATAAACATAGAAAACCATTGGAGTGGCATTACTTAGTAGTACATTACTTCGCAGGCTTTTAAAACGCATACAGATTCTATTTAAAAAAAATACCTTTAGGATATGAATTACATTTCTGATCATACAGTAACCATCAAACACTACTCTACCCTACACTACTCTATCATCACTACTCTACCCTAAACAATAAAACTCTACCCCTACACAACCGTCCCCCTTCCCCCAGTCCGTGCACTTCACTCTAACACTACTCTGTAGAACCCCCCAACACTACCCTAAACCATAAACACAACCCTACACTGCACATACTGTGCAACACTACCCTAAACCCTAAAACACTACCCCTACACTACACATACACTACAACACTAACCTAAACCCTAATACACTACCCTAAAATACACATACACTACAACACCACCCTAAATCCTAAAACACTACCCTACACTACACATATACTTCAACACTACCCTGAACCCTATAACACTACCCTACACTACACATACACTACAACACCACCCTAAACCCTAAAACACTACCCCCTACACTACACATACACTACAACACTACCCTAAACCCCAAAACACTACCCTACACTACACATACACTACCCTAAACCCTAAAACACTACCCCCTACAGTACACATACACTACAACACTTCCCTGAACCCTAAAACACTACCCCCTACACTACACATACACTACAACACTACCCTAAACCCTAAAACACTACCCTACACTACACATACACTACAACACTACCCTAAACCCTAAAACACTACCCCCTACACTACACATACACTACAACCCAAATACATTACTCTACACTACACATACAAAACCCTTAAACCTTAAAGATAACACCCTGCATGACCCTAAAAACTACACTGCCCCACTTACCTCTCTCTCCTCGTGGTCCCTCTCTTCACCTTCAACCATGGATCCACTCTTCTCCTGCTTCATGGTGCACGTGGTGGTGGATAGTCTGCAAGTAATTTAATTTGAGAAGTAATGGCACATGCGAAGTAACAGCATATGCGAAGTGAAAGCATGCTAAGTAAAACCATGCTTAGTAAAAGATCCTGCTTAGTAAAAAATGTGCACTAATGGTAAGTCGTAGTAATGGCTGCGAAGTAATGGTACATTTCCCCCACTCCACATGTTGGCAATAACAGTGGGTCAAAGAGGGCTCATATGAACTCTGTTACTGAGACTGGTCTGATCCAGGGTTTGTTCTGTAATTTGGAATTGAAAATCTCCTCCGCTTTCGAGTCTTTAACCCATTAAATTATTAAATTAGAGGATAGGGTGGAGGCTGTTTGGAAAGCAGTGGATTCACTTATGGAGCAATCAGAAGGTATTTTGTGTAAAATCTCTGTCCCGATTAATCACATGTCCGCACATGTCACCCCACTCCGTATGGTGGCCTCTTTAGGGTCCCATGGCCCCAAGGCACTTTACTCATGTAAGCTTATATCTAGGGTGGGTAATCCAGCTATTTTAGGTAACCCTCCTGCCACACCAGTATTACATAGGGACATTAACTTGGGGGCAGGGGAAATCATTGCTCTTAGCGCCTCCGGGTCAGTTTTAGAGCAAGGGGCCCTAAGGAGAGCCCAACAAGTGTCCTCTAACATCCCACCGGGCCCTGTAAACTCAGAGGTTAATTTGCATCTTCCCCCAGCATGTATCCTGTACGTTTTAGTTTTGGCTAATGTTGCACCCCTGATGCCAAACATCCAGGAACATTTTCAGCAGCTTAAAAATAATATTTTTCTTTGGTTTACACCAAGGGTTTTCACTAGAAACAGATTATCGCTATTTGATGAAATCATAATGTTTTGAGACTCAGGTGGATTGGATGTGATCCGAAAATGTATTACAAGAACATAGTTGTAAACTTTCAAAATGATAAGATTGTTGGTCATAATCTGAATAGTTGTGGGTGGAATATAGCCACCCCAAGTAGCATCTCACAGTGCTTCCTCTGGGATTTGTTTTCATAATCCTAGGACCCTGGGGGAGACTTGGCATAAGGTGTCTTCTCAGGTAGATTGAGGGGTGCAGGCCCAAAACAACATTTTAACCCCTGATCCTAATTTAGCCCGTAGCAATCGCTTTGAACTGTTGAGTGGACCAAATGATCTAAAACTGACTGCGGAAGGAAACTAACAGAATTGGCTCCTCTGGACTGATAAATTCTCAAAAGGAGCTTCAGGTTATAAACTGGAACATTGCAGGAGCACAAGGAACATTTGGTGACCCTAGCTGGCTTAAGTCTCTGGGTACCTCATCAGTTTACAGGAGATATAAGACCCCTCAGGGAATTTGTATCTATCTGGGTAAGCCTATTTACTAGAAATGCTGCCCCCTCCTCTGGTGGAAGAGCAAGAGGGGCCTAGCTACGTTTATTAGTTTGAATTTAAAGGGTAACACAGAGAAAGTTACTATCAATTTCTCTCATCTGTTCTTCTCCCCATTGAAAAGAGGATAATGATTTTATGTGTTAATATGTACAACACCATTCATGGCAAAGAGTCTCATGTTGTGGTGTTGGCCTTGGGATTTTTAAAAAAAGGTTTTTGCACTCCCTGCCCTTCTCTGTTTACAGCTTTGGTGATTTTGGGCGATTTTAATTTCCATCCCTGTAGATACTGTTACTTATATCGCCTATCTGACCAGGATAGTGATAAAGTGGACCAAGTGGTTCTCAATCATATTACTCAGGAGGATTTGAAGAATGACCTGGAACAAGATCATAATCTAGTTAACCTTTTTGGTTTAAAGGTATTGAACTCTGATAACGGTGTTCCAACGTTTAAAGACTCTGGTACATGCTCCTTTATTGATTACATTTCTGTAACCTCTGGATTATATTTCTCCCTGATAAGTAACTCAGTGGATTGGAATGTCTTTAGCAATCACAATCCCCTCTCTGACACTTTCCATCTTCTCTTAAAGCCCCTGTAAGTCTGAGAAATCAGGGTTGAGGACTAAGAAAGACCAAGGTTATCCCTGAGGTCTTTGGTGCAGAGCTGACATCTTCATGCAAGCCAAATTTACAGGTTTACCTGGACAGAGAGGCCTCCCAGCAGAGTATTTTAGGAGCCTATGATAGGTTATGCCTTTATATCAACACTGCATTTACTAAGCCGGGAACCCCTGAGACTATAGGTTCCTGTAGGTGCTTTGATATAAACTGCATGAGGGCTCACAAGGCACTTCTTGCAGTCCTAAATAAGTGCCCAGAGTCAATATTGAAGTAAAATAACACAGAGCCCTATATAGATTGGCAACAAGGGATCAGAAAGCCAAACTTAAAAAAATAATGGTGGGAGGAGCTTGTGACATCTAGTGTCCTGAGGGACATCACTATGTTTTGGAAGTCTGTCAATCACCTTTTTTTTTTTTAATGAGGCTCAGGTCCTAGACCTTATCCCTACAGTCACACCCCTGGCCTGGGTGACTCCTTTTTCAGTGCTTTATGATGGGAAGTGTTTGAGGTTTAAGAAGGGAGATAGAAAAGACGCTACTTGCTATAGACCTATTTCATTAGTTGATGTTGAGTTAAAATTCATTGGGAGGGTCATATTAGAGAGATTAACCCTCTGGGTAACATTCTGTCAGAACTCCAGTATGGGTTTAGACCCTGTAGGGCCCTGTAGAGAAGAACCTCAATGTAAGATGAACAGAGATAAGATCTGCGTAGAGCTGGGGGTCCATGGGGTTTGAACCTGCTCTTGTGGCCTTCTTGACAGACCTCCATCATGGACTGACAGGCTTGGTTTGATTCGGGGGCAACGCGGAATTAAGTAAATTCATTTGGTTTAATTTAGTTCCGATATTTTCTGCTCCCTAGTGAGCCTTATTATGTCCATTCTTTCTTTGACAGCTTATTTCTTTGTGCATTGATTGTTGAATTGCACATTCTTTTCAATTAATTTCAATGGTGAATTACTTTTCATATATTTCTTATCTCACTGGTGGGTTTCTCACCAGTGAAAATAATTGAAAAGAATGTGCAATTCAACAAGCAATGCACAAAGAAATAAGCTGTCAAAGAAAGAATTGACATCTCTCGACATGATAAATGTGGTCAGAAAAAGCTCACTAGAGAGCCTAGAAAATGATTTAAGTGGACATAATAAGGTTCACTAGGGAGCAGAAAATATCGGGAATAAATTAAACCAAATGAACTTACTGCATTGTGATCAAAACTTCGAAATTTGTTTTTAAAAGAGTACTTACACATATGAGTGAAATCACAAGTAAGCACTAATGTTAACTCACATGCAACAGAATGAGAAACTACATATACCACAATGCATCACAATGTAAAAAGAAGTGAAATGGTGCCTTTAGAAATAAAAGATGTCCGTACTAATACTGAGACATCCCGTGATCAAGCCTTCAGGGGAAGGTCAAATGCTTTGGGGGAGGCAGCCTTTTTTAAATAAAGCTGCCTTGAAAACTTCAATACATTCGAGACAGTACGTCTTTATTATACAATTACTACTGTTTTGGCAGCAGAATTGCGTACTGGTAAAAAAAAAAAAAAAAAAATATATATATATATATATATTACCTACTGGCTATCACCAGTAGGTATATATAGTTAGGATTAATTCCCTATGGGATTTTTGAAAATTCTATGTCTAATAACTTTGGCGTTTGAGGACGGAATCGGCTGAAATTTTCAGGAAAATGGCACATTTTGTTTCTGAGCAGCCCCTGAAAATTTGGTGGGGTTTCGTCAAGGGGGGGCTGAGAAAAAAGGGGGGTCCCAAAACGCGTTTTTCCCATTCATTTTTCCATAGGGCGGTTGGACTCACTTTTAGCTCGAACGGCTGAATGGATTTGCACGAAACTTGGCAAAATTGTAGGGACTGTTAGCCCGATGTGCCTTTGCTAGGTCTCAATATATGTGCTCCAGTAGTTTTTGAGAAATTAACGTTCAAAACAAGATATATATCTGTAACAGCGCTCCGGGCAGCGATCCGGTCCGCTTACTTTTCGCGAAACGGAACTTTGCGCGCAGAAAGCTGATTGGCTCTCCGGTGTCTGTCAACATTCTAAACAGTCCGGAGCGGCCGCCATCTTATCTCTCGGTAGGATCGAGAGAGAAGAAGAGGTGAAAAACGAAGGGGGAATTTATTGAAAGGGGGCAAGGTATACCCCTCTTGACCCCCTAGGAATGTTGTTGGGGTTATTAAAGGGTCCCGTGGGGAAAATAAAAAAAAATGATTTTTCACGGTAGAAGCGCTTCACGGGCCGCGAACTGGGCCGCAAACTGGTAGCGAAACGGGAATTCGCCATTTTGTGCTTCGTTTTAATTGTTTAGAGACAAAAATTATCGCCGCACATCGGTCACAATGCATGAATATCGCTGAAAAGTCAGCGATATTCATGCATTATCCAGCAAATGCTCTTAGCCATGTTATCCACCTTCCATTGGATAACATGGCTAAAAACTGCTCTGTGCGTGAGCTTTTTTTTTTTTTTTTTGCTGCGTGACGTTTGTTAACGTTCGATTCGATGGAAATCAGGAAGTGTTGACCACCATTTTGTCACTGCGAGTAAATATTTTGTTATAAATGAATCCTTATTGATAAACATTGTCTGCGCCATCTTGCGTTTTTGTCCAATGCCACAATTTTGTCGTGCACGGCAGCCATTTTAGATGCCTTGACCAGGGCCACTCTCTGCACGCCGCCGATCCTCAGCATGGCTCTCCACCCTCGCAAGCATCTCCCCCACGCACTGGTCACCCCCGCTCTCTCTCTCATGCATGGGACATATACTTCCCCCCATCTGCGCTGCTCCCGCCCGACACCTCCCTTTCACCCTATTCACTACCGCACCCTCTGACACTCCTCTTCCTCTGTGTCCGATTGTCCAGGCCGGACCTAGGCTATCACCTAGCCCTGCGGATGTAGTTTATGGCTCCAGCTGTAGAGTATGCAGACATGCCAACCCTCCCGATTTAGGCGTGAGACTACTGATTTCAGTGCTAGTCTTTCGCTTCCCGATTCCTGCAAGGAAAAACCCGGGGGCATATTACCAACAACTAGCGGTAATTTTTGTCTCTAACTTGTTTAGAGACAAAAATTATCGCCGCACTTCGGCGAATTTTATCGCACATAAACCTTGCTATTAGCAAGGTTTATCGCAAATGCGATAAAAAACGGCCGCAATGCATGAATATCGTTGAAAAGTCAGCGATATTCATGCATTATCCAGCAAATGCTTTTAGCCATGTTATCCACTTCCCATTGGATAACATGGCTAAAACTGCTCAGGGCAGGTGTTAGGTTTTGGAGATATTCGCGCTTAGCGCGAATATCTCCAAAAGTTGGTAATAGGAGATAGCGATGGTTAGGGACTGTTTCCAGTCGCTAAAATCTTGGCACGCCCACTTTGCATGTCATTAGTGATAAATATCACTGATATGCAAAGCGGGGCCCAAGATGGTCGCTATCTCCTTTTAGCTGTCACTAACTGGTGTTAGCGACAGCTTGGTAATAGGGAGATAATTTTATCTCTTTTTTTTTTGGCTTTTAAAGCCAAAAAAGCGGAAATAAACCCCCTTGATAATATGCCCCATGATTTCTCGGGGGTTTCAGCTGACAGGGCTTGGTATTGTGTTACGTGCTAATTCTTCCAGGAAACGTCAAAGGGTCGATGCAGGGGTTCTAGAAGGGGTGATAAACCATTTAAGCCTCATGAACAAGCGCATGGTCTTTTAAAGATTTGTGAAGTACTCGGGGCGGCGGTGTGTGTGCGTGCCCTCTTTCAGGAGCGGGCGGGGGGGCACTGCCAGCAATTTGCAGGCCAGGCAGTGTTCAACACGTGCATCACCCTTTCTCTGCCTGCTATTGCGCTCCATGCTTCGGAAAGGTAAGAAAAAGAACGTGCATTTGAGTTTGAAATGTCCGATCTTGTAGCAGTACACTTGCAAAGCGCAGACATGACAATAACCCGATTCAAGGCCCCATTCACCCGATTTTTTAAACATATATAGCACTCCAACAAAGTTAGATTTTAAAACTTTATTAACATTTAAATATAACGAACGCAACAAAAACTGTAAATATATTTAACCATTTTTTGAAATTAACCAGAACTATAACGATAACAACAACAACAACAATAATATAACTTTTATGCCTAAATTACGCAAACATTTAGCTAATCTGCTAAAGGGGGGAGTCGCCATTTCTTTACAATAAGCAATAATGAAAAATCCACATCAATAGGGTTGTCCGTTTTCTCGATGCAGCACTATAGTGCAACATACACAGCACCTGGGGTGTCAAGAGTGAACAGGTCTTTCTTTGTTCCTTAAGATGTTATCTGTGTCAACCTCTTCCGAGAATGCTGATGCGTTAGGATTTCTTTGTGTTTCTTAATAGCATTGGTGTCTGTACACTTCTTTGTCAATTCTGTCAAGATGATAACTGCTTCATAAACAGACGATATCTTTGTTTAGTCATTAGTGCTAAGTGTGTCTGAAACTACAGTGCCCTTCTGTTTTTTTTTCTTCAGGCTCTACAGAGTTTTGTGTGTTGTTCTTTTCAGCGACAATTATTCCAGAGGTTTCAGGTTCACTTGTTTTGTTCTGCAGTGAGTTAACAGCTTTGGAGAGTTCATGTTTATTTGCTATGTCCTGCTGTTCGTCAACTGCTTCAGAGACGTCAGCCTCATTTGTTATGCTTCAGTAGATCCTGGACCTGCCCGGCCGCGCCCAAAATGGCGCCGGTGTAAATGGGACTCGTAACTGCTTGTTGTGTACTGGTTGCCCAACCTTGATATCACGAGATACATATGCAGTTTTGAAGCACATGGCGGAGGCTTGTCTGCTGTAGTGGGGCGCCCCTTTATCGTTTCAGTCGCCATTCCGCCCGCTTTTGCTACACTGTGCCTTTTTCGCCATTCAGCTGTTTACCGCCCGCTCTTACGGCTACAGCGTCTCGCTCACCATGTAGTTGAGTTGCTCCCACTCTTGCGGTGCAGCGATAGGCGGCTTCCACAGGACTCTTAAAATGGCGGTCGGCTCTTCGGATTTGGGCCTGGTCCAGTAAAATGGCCCTGGGACACCTTGGAACTTGGACGCTTGTCTGCCAGGGCTTGGGTTCCATTCTCGAAAGCGTCCCCTCAGCCTTGAAGATTGTACAAAAGTTTTGGGGGCCGTCGACTCCCGCAGGCTTCCGGTGGGGAGCGGCTGCCATGATTGCTTGCGGAATGGCCACGACGGAGCTACGAGATGGTGGTGCTCTCATGGTGACGCCAGCTTCAGTCTGAAACATCCAGAAACAAGGTGGGGCTTTCATCGTTTGGGAAAAAAAATGTTTTAATCCAATGAAAAGTGTTATTTTTAGGTCACATGACCTAGTCTTACATAATTAGGAAAAGAAAAGTAAAATGAACCAATGAAAAGTTTTATTAACAAGTCACATGACCTGTTATGCTTACGTTACGCGCTGCGCGGCGCGCTCTGGATCGTTTCCGGGAAGCTGCGCCTTGCGCAGCGGAGCACTTCCGGGTGCGCTAACGCGTCGCGTCATATGACGCATTACGCGACAATGCAGGTCCAGAATATAGTCAAAATGTCTCCACCAACCAGCGGTCGGAATACAACCGCTTTCAGCAGTCCAAAAAGTTCGGTTAAATCTTAAGAGTGGGAGCAACTCAACTACATGGTGAGCGAGACGTTGTAGTCGCAAGAGCGGGCGGTAAACAGCTGAATGGCGGAAGAGGCACAGAGTACCAAAAGCGGGCGGAATGGCAACTAAAACGGTAAAGGGGCGTCCCACGACAGCGTGTCTTCAGGTCAAACGGATTGTGGGACAAGGTCCAGAATGGAAGATTCTTCAAAAGGGAAAAAATTCCGCCGGACCCCGGGAGCCGGCCGCCTATGCCGGGGGCGATCTCAGGCCACACCAGGGCAACACGACTTGGGGAGGGGGCAGGAGCCAAGCGCCCCCTCTCAGTCCGCGCCATCTCACCGCCCCTCGGGGGCCTCCGTCAAGCGGTTTAGGGAGGCACCGTATCACATTGTTTTCTAATGCAGTCAGGTCCACAAATGGACTCCACTTACTTTGAATAGTGAAGCTGCAGCAGGTGCAAATAAGGTTTAAACAGTGTTACAAGAGCTGCTTAGAACTCTGAAGTATGGCACTCAACAACCAGGACTTATGCCATTTATGTAAGGCAGTGACATGGAAGCAACTCAGGGACAAAAAGCATGAACGAACATTCACGTATGAAAATCTTATTTGGAGAAGGGGTAGAATCCAAACGCCCCCTGCCAGTTCGCGCCACTACACCGTATGTGGAAAATCTGAAGCCATCATTCTACAAACTCTCAACGCTTGTTATCAGTGCATGAGTTTCATGCTCGATCGATTGAGCTAGCCGGATCGGGCAATAAAAAGTATAAAATAGTTATGTAAATAGTTATTTAATAAAATGTTTTACTCTGTTTCTTTGCTGGTGTGTTGTGTATATTTATAATATTTGCATAGGGTTTGTCGTTATTTTGGGCGGTGTGGGTGGCGGAGTCGAGCTGTTTTGCAGCCCTCATGGTGTGGAGCTCAGTTCATTTCACTATTTTCGTATTTCTCATGAAGGGTTATTCCTAATGATTGTATTTTACCGAGGTCAAAAAGAGATCGAATTAGTGGTCTACTGATTTTGCTCGATTACTTTTATTTTTTTTCACGATTTTTCACTATCTGCAAAGACTAAACAGAGTATTGCGACTTTGTGCTTGTTTGTAAATAGAGAATGATCCAAAGAGAACCAATTGTAAAACAGTAAATGCTTGGATAATAATCAATCAAATGGAGAGACAAGCAGGTACGACGGATTACAACAGGGGTAAAGGTCTGCGTTAACTACCGTTCACTATCTGCAAAGAGAGAGTACTACTAAGAGAAAAGAGGGGAGTGGGGGGGGGGGCAGCGTTCAAAGCACATCAGCGTGCATAAACACGAAAACGTTTTTACCTATCACGTACTTGACATTTGACAGCTTTTGATATTTGCTATTAAAAAACCATTGAAATTCACAGAAAAAACCATAGGTTATAGTCCATATATAGTTAGGAATTTGCATTTACAAAACCTTGAAAATTCAATGAAAAAACCATTGGTTTTAGGTCATATATAGTTAGGGATTTGCATTTAGAAAACCTTATTTTACTCGCATAAAACCATTGAAATTCCATATATAGTTATAAGCGCTAACTATATATCGCGCACCCGCAATCCACTGCTGATGATGTCACATATTACATCATTCATGACATGGTTAGTGACATCACTGATGACATCACTGTTGGCTGTTGACTCCCAGGCTCCTCCACAAACTGAGGGACAACAAGGAACTCAGGAATTACAGGATACTGTTCCTCCCTTGCTCAAATATGCTTAGGCTTCTACTTCAAAACAATCTGGGTTGGGGACTGAGGGTATGAGAAACAAGAGTAAAAGAAGGCCCACTCCGAATGTATGATGTTACTTAGCATGCCATTACTTAGCATGCTTTTATTACGAAGTTTTTACTTCGCAGGTGCCTTTATTTAGCAGCATTTTATAACGCATGCCATTACTTCGCATAAACATAGAAAACCATTGGAGTGGCATTACTTAGTAGTACATTACTTCGCAGGCTTTTAAAACGCATACAGTTTCTATTTAAAAAAAATACCTTTAGGATATGAATTACATTTCTGATCATACAGTAACCATCAAACACTACTCTACCCTACACTACTCTATCATCACTACTCTACCCTAAACAATAAAACTCTACCCCTACACAACCGTCCCCCTTCCCCCAGTCCGTGCACTTCACTCTAACACTACTCTGTAGAACCCCCCAACACTACCCTAAACATAAACACAACCCTACACTGCACATACTGTACAACACTACCCTAAACCCTAAAACACTACCCCTACACTACACATACACTACAACACTAACCTAAACCCTAATACACTACCCTACACTACACATACACTACAACACCACCCTAAATCCTAAAACACTACCCTACACTACACATATACTTCAACACTACCCTGAACCCTATAACACTACCCTACACTACACATACACTACAACACCACCCTAAACCCTAAAACACTACCCCCTACACTACACATACACTACAACACTACCCTAAACCCCAAAACACTACCCTACACTACACATACACTACCCTAAACCCTACAACACTACCCCCTACAGTACACATACACTACAACACTACCCTGAACCCTAAAACACTACCCCCTACACTACACATACACTACAACACTACCCTAAACCCTAAAACACTACCGTACACTACACATACACTACAACACTACCCTAAACACTAAAACACTACCCCCTACACTACACATACACTACAACCCAAATACATTACTCTACACTACACATACAAAACCCTTAAACCTTAAAGATAACACCCTGCATGACCCTAAAAACTACACTGCCCCACTTACCTCTCTCTCCTCGTGGTCCCTCTCTTCACCTTCAACCATGGATCCACTCTTCTCCTGCTTCATGGTGCACGTGGTGGTGGATAGTCTGCAAGTAATTTAATTTGAGAAGTAATGGCACATGCGAAGTAACAGCATATGCGAAGTGAAAGCATGCTAAGTAAAACCATGCTTAGTAAAAGATCCTGCTTAGTCAAAAATGTGCACTAATGGTAAGTCGTAGTAATGGCTGCGAAGTAATGGTAGATTTCCCCCACTCCACATGTTGGCAATAACAGTGGGTCAAAGAGGGCTCATATGAACTCTGTTACTGAGACTGGTCTGATCCAGGGTTTGTTCTGTAATTTGGAATTGAAAATCTCCTCCGCTTTCGAGTCTTTAACCCATTACATTATTAAATTAGAGGATAGGGTGGAGGCTGTTTGGAAAGCAGTGGATTCACTTATGGAGCAATCAGAAGGTATTTTGTGTAAAATCTCTGTCCCGATTAATCACATGTCCGCACATGTCACCCCACTCCGTATGGTGGCCTCTTTAGGGTCCCATGGCCCCAAGGCACTTTACTCATATAAGCTTATATCTAGGGTGGGTAATCCAGGTATTTTAGGTAACCCTCCTGCCACACCAGTATTACATAGGGACATTAACTTGGGGGCAGGGGAAATCGTTGCTCTTAGCGCCTCCGGGTCAGTTTTAGAGCAAGGGGCCCTAAGGAGAGCCCAACAAGTGTCCTCTAACATCCCACCGGGCCCTGTAAACTCAGAGGTTAATTTGCATCTTCCCCCAGCATGTATCCTGTACGTTTTAGTTTTGGCTAATGTTCCACCCCTGATGCCAAACATCCAGGAACATTTTCAGCAGCTTAAAAATAAGATTTTTCTTTGGTTTACACCAAGGGTTTTCACTAGAAACAGATTATCGCTATTTGATGAAATCATAATGTTTCGAGACTCAGGTGGATTGGATGTGATCCGAAAATGTATTACAAGAACATAGTTGTAAACTTTCAAAATGATAAGATTGTTGGTCATAATCTGAATAGTTGTGGGTGGAATATAGCCACCCCAAGTAACATCTCACAGTGCTTCCTCTGGGATTTGTTTTCATAATCCTAGGACCCTGGGGGAGACTTGGCATAAGGTGTCTTCTCAGGTAGATTGAGGGGTGCAGGCCCAAAACAACATTTTAACCCCTGATCCTAATTTAGCCCGTAGCAATCGCTTTGAACTGTTGAGTGGACCAAATGATCTAAAACTGACTGCGGAAGGAAACTAACAGAATTGGCTCCTCTGGACTGATAAATTCTCAAAAGGAGCTTCAGGTTATAAACTGGAACATTGCAGGAGCACAAGGAACATTTGGTGACCCTAGCTGGCTTAAGTCTCTGGGTACCTCATCAGTTTACAGGAGATATGGGACCCCTCAGGGAATTTGTATCTATCTGGGTAAGCCACCTTTACTAGAAATGCTGCCCCCTCCTCTGGTGGAAGAGCAAGAGGGGCCTAGCTACGTTTATTAGTTTGAATTTAAAGGGTAACACAGAGAAAGTTACTATCAATTTCTCTCATCTGTTCTTCTCCCCATTGAAAAAAGGATAATGATTTTATGTGTTAATATGTACAACACCATTCATGGCAAAGAGTCTCATGTTGTGGTGTTGGCCTTGGGATTTTTTAAAAAAGGTTTTTGCACTCCCTGCCCTTCTCTGTTTACAGCTTTGGTGATTTTGGGCGATTTTAATTTCCATCCCTGTAGATACTGTTACTTATATCGCCTATCTGACCAGGATAGTGATAAAGTGGACCAAGTGGTTCTCAATCATATTACTCAGGAGGATTTGATGAATGACCTGGCACAAGATCATAATTTAGTTAACCTTTTTGGTTTAAAGGTATTGAACTCTGATAACGGTGTTCCAACGTTTAAAGACTCTGGTACATGCTCCTTTATTGATTACATTTCTGTAACCTCTGGATTATATTTCTCCCTGATAAGTAACTCAGTGGATTGGAATGTCTTTAGCAATCGCAATCCCCTCTCTGACACTTTCCATCTTCTCTTAAAGCCCCTGTAAGTCTGAGAAATCAGGGTTGAGGACTAAGAAAGACCAAGGTTATCCCTGAGGTCTTTGGTGCAGAGCTGACATCTTCATGCAAGCCAAATTTACAGGTTTACCTGGACAGAGAGGCCTCCCAGCAGAGTATTTTAGGAGCCTATGATAGGTTATGCCTTTATATCAACACTGCATTTACTAAGCCGGGGAACCCCTGAGACTATAGGTTCCTGTAGGTGCTTTGATATAAACTGCATGAGGGCTCACAAGGCACTTCTTGCAGTCCTAAATAAGTGCCCAGAGTCAATATTGAAGTAAAATAACACAGAGCTCTATATAGATTGGCAACAAGGGATCAGAAAGCCAAACTTAAAAAAATAATGGTGGGAGGAGCTTGTGACATCTAGTGTCCTGAGGGACATCACTATGTTTTGGAAGTCTGTCAATCACCTTTTTCTGTTTTTAATGAGGCTCAGGTCCTAGACCTTATCCCTACAGTCACACCCCTGGTCTGGGTGACTCCTTTTTCAGTGCTTTATGATGGGAAGCGTTTGAGGTTTAAGAAGGGAGATAGAAAAGACGCTACTTGCTATAGACCTATTTCATTAGTTGATGTTGAGTTAAAATTCATTGGGAGGGTCATATTAGAGAGATTAACCCTCTGGGTAACATTCTGTCAGAACTCCAGTATGGGTTTAGACCCTGTAGGGCCCTGTAGAGCAGAACCTCAATGTAAGATGAACAGAGATAAGATCTGCGTAGAGCTGGGGGTCCATGGGGTTTGAACCTGCTCTTGTGGCCTTCTTGACAGACCTCCATCATGGACTGACAGGCTTGGTTTGATTCGGGGGCAACGCGGAATTAAGTAAATTCATTTGGTTTAATTTAGTTCCGATATTTTCTGCTCCCTAGTGAGCCTTATTATGTCCATTCTTTCTTTGAAAGCTTATTTCTTTGTGCATTGATTGTTGAATTGCACATTCTTTTCAATTAATTTCAATGGTGAATTACTTTTCATATATTTCTTATCTCACTGGTGGGTTTCTCACCAGTGAAAATAATTGAAAAGAATGTGCAATTCAACAAGCAATGCACAAAGAAATAAGCTGTCAAAGAAAGAGTTGACATCTCTCGACATGATAAATGTGGTCAGAAAAAGCTCACTAGAGAGCCTAGAAAATGATTTAAGTGGACATAATAAGGTTCACTAGGGAGCAGAAAATATCGGGAATAAATTAAACCAAATGAACTTACTGCATTGTGATCAAAACTTCGAAATTTGTTTTTAAAAGAGTACTTACACATATGAGTGAAATCACAAGTAAGCACTAATGTTAACTCACATGCAACAGAATGAGAAACTACATATACCACAATGCATCACAATGTAAAAAGAAGTGAAATGGTGCCTTTAGAAATAAAAGATGTCCGTACTAATACTGAGACATCCCGTGATCAAGCCTTCAGGGGAAGGTCAAATGCTTTGGGGGAGGCAGCCTTTTTTAAATAAAGCTGCCTTGAAAACTTCAATACATTCGAGACAGTACGTCTTTATTATACAATTACTACTGTTTTGGCAGCAGAATTGCGTATTGGTAAAAATATATATATATATATATATATATATATATATATATATATATATATATATATATATATATATATATATATAGGTGTGAATAAACACCCTTGGAGTTACTTTCTGGCGTTGAGTGGTGTTTTCCTGAGAGCGTGAACATTGTTGTGTTTGGAATTTTGAATTACCGGCGTGCTCGGCCGGAGTACACGCCACCTCCCACGGGGCCATCAGCAATCTTAACTGAGCAAACGTGGGTATATATACATATATATATATATATATATATATATATATATATATATATATATATATATATATATATATAGCGACGAGGGCGTACAGCTGAAACGCGTCTGAACCTTTGATCTCGTGTGCATAATAAATCCGTCCTGGATTTGACCCCCCGTGAGTGCAGTCTTTCTTTTTCGTACAGTCTCCTGCTTACTTCGCCGATCCGCACTGGGACTGGAAGTGGTGCCTGGAGTTTTCGTGCCTATATATATATATATGCATTTGGGATTCAGCATCCCAAATACAAAAATCGCTAATTGCGATGTCGCAAATGTGCGAGGAATTACATTTAAGGAATCTCTATTAGAGATTCCTTAAATGCAATTCAACATCCAATTTAAATTTGCGAATTCGCAATTTCTTGCCGCAATTTACCGCAATGTCAGACCTCGCGGTAAATTGCGAAAACTCAGAAAAATGCATTTAAATGCATTTTTCTGAGTTGCATGTTACACACACACATGTCCTTTGGACATGTGTGTGTGCAACACCTGTGTGAAATTCCATTTGAGGGGTACTACAGGGTGTCCTGTGGACACCCCTGGCACCCTTCAAATCGCAATCTTATTTGCGATTAGCTAATTGCTAATCGCAAATAAGGAATACTCCCCATTCATTCCTATGGGCCTTTTGGCCCATAGGAATGAATGGCGAGTTATTCCTTATTTGCGATTAGCAATTTGCTAATCGCAAATAAGGAATCAGTAGGAATCGCATTTTATTATGCGATTCCTACATGATTACCGTTTTGCGAGTCTTTAATAGCGAATCGCTATGATTCGCTATTAGGGGCTCGCAAAAAGGCCCGTTGATGAATCAGGCTGCATATCCTTCTAATAATTTGCTATCCGGATCAGATGTTTCTGGGCACGAGTCTCCTCACTTGGTTTGTTGTTTGTTTGGGGAGATTCGGGGAGCCCAGAATTCTTAGAATCTTTTTGGTTCGCCATTATTTGAACCTGAGGATTGGAGGTGCCATCTATTTTTCTAACGTACTATGGGGAAAGAAAAGTGTAGGTAACCAACATGGTTGATAAGTGCCCCAGAACCAGTAGTACCATTTTATTCTTCTTAAATAATGCGGTGGGCGCTCTTTCAGAAGAAATTTGCTGCATGGAAGAACATATGACATTAACATGCAGGGATTCAGTCTTGACTTTGGAAAAAGGGAATCATCCCATGTTGGCTGTTGACTCCCAGGCTCCTCCACAAACTGAGGGACAACAAGGAACTCAGGAATTACAGGATACTGTTCCTCCCTTGCTCAAATATGCTTAGGCTTCTACTTCAAAACAATCTGGGTGGGGGACTGAGGGTATGAGAAACAAGAGTAAAAGAAGGCCCACTCCGAATGTATGATGTTACTTAGCATGCCATTACTTAGCATGCTTTTATAACGCATGCCATTACTTCGCATAAACATAGAAAACCATTGGAGTGGCATTACTTAGTAGTACATTACTTCGCAGGCTTTTAAAACGCATACAGATTCTATTTAAAAAAAATACCTTTAGGATATGAATTACATTTCTGATCATACAGTAACCATCAAACACTACTCTACCCTACACTACTCTATCATCACTACTCTACCCTAAACAATAAAACTCTACCCCAACACAACCGTCCCCCTTCCCCCAGTCCGTGCACTTCACTCTAACACTACTCTGTAGAACCCCCCAACACTACCCTAAACATAAACACAACCCTACACTGCACATACTGTACAACACTACCCTAAACCCTAAAACACTACCCCTACACTACACATACACTACAACACTAACCTAAACCCTAATACACTACCCTACACTACACATACACTACAACACCACCCTAAATCCTAAAACACTACCCTACACTACACATATACTTCAACACTACCCTGAACCCTATAACACTACCCTACACTACACATACACTACAACACCACCCTAAACCCTAAAACACTACCCCCTACACTACACATACACTACAACACTACCCTAAACCCCAAAACACTACCCTACACTACACATACACTACCCTAAACCCTAAAACACTACCCCCTACAGTACACATACACTACAACACTACCCTGAACCCTAAAACACTACCCCCTACACTACACATACACTACAACACTACCCTAAACCCTAAAACACTACCGTACACTAAACATACACTACAACACTACCCTAAACACTAAAACACTACCCCCTACACTACACATATACTACAACCCAAATACATTACTCTACACTACACATACAAAACCCTTAAACCTTAAAGATAACACCCTGCATGACCCTAAAAACTACACTGCCCCACTTACCTCTCTCTCCTCGTGGTCCCTCTCTTCACCTTCAACCATGGATCCACTCTTCTCCTGCTTCATGGTGCACGTGGTGGTGGATAGTCTGCAAGTAATTTAATTTGAGAAGTAATGGCACATGCGAAGTAACAGCATATGCGAAGTGAAAGCATGCTAAGTAAAACCATGCTTAGTAAAAGATCCTGCTTAGTCAAAAATGTGCACTAATGGTAAGTCGTAGTAATGGCTGCGAAGTAATGGTAGATTTCCCCCACTCCACATGTTGGCAATAACAGTGGGTCAAAGAGGGCTCATATGAACTCTGTTACTGAGACTGGTCTGATCCAGGGTTTGTTCTGTAATTTGGAATTGAAAATCTCCTCCGCTTTCGAGTCTTTAACCCATTACATTATTAAATTAGAGGATAGGGTGGAGGCTGTTTGGAAAGCAGTGGATTCACTTATGGAGCAATCAGAAGGTATTTTGTGTAAAATCTCTGTCCCGATTAATCACATGTCCGCACATGTCACCCCACTCCGTATGGTGGCCTCTTTAGGGTCCCATGGCCCCAAGGCACTTTACTCATATAAGCTTATATCTAGGGTGGGTAATCCAGGTATTTTAGGTAACCCTCCTGCCACACCAGTATTACATAGGGACATTAACTTGGGGGCAGGGGAAATCGTTGCTCCTAGCGCCTCCGGGTCAGTTTTAGAGCAAGGGGCCCTAAGGAGAGCCCAACAAGTGTCCTCTAACATCCCACCGGGCCCTGTAAACTCAGAGGTTAATTTGCATCTTCCCCCAGCATGTATCCTGTACGTTTTAGTTTTGGCTAATGTTCCACCCCTGATGCCAAACATCCAGGAACATTTTCAGCAGCTTAAAAATAAGATTTTTCTTTGGTTTACACCAAGGGTTTTCACTAGAAACAGATTATCGCTATTTGATGAAATCATAATGTTTCGAGACTCAGGTGGATTGGATGTGATCCGAAAATGTATTACAAGAACATAGTTGTAAACTTTCAAAATGATAAGATTGTTGGTCATAATCTGAATAGTTGTGGGTGGAATATAGCCCCCCCAAGTAGCATCTCACAGTGCTTCCTCTGGGATTTGTTTTCATAATCCTAGGACCCTGGGGGAGACTTGGCATAAGGTGTCTTCTCAGGTAGATTGAGGGGTGCAGGCCCAAAACAACATTTTAACCCCTGATCCTAATTTAGCCCGTAGCAATCGCTTTGAACTGTTGAGTGGACCAAATGATCTAAATCTGACTGCGGAAGGAAACTAACAGAATTGGCTCCTCTGGACTGATAAATTCTCAAAAGGAGCTTCAGGTTATAAACTGGAACATTGCAGGAGCACAAGGAACATTTGGTGACCCTAGCTGGCTTAAGTCTCTGGGTACCTCATCAGTTTACAGGAGATATGGGACCCCTCAGGGAATTTGTATCTATCTGGGTAAGCCACCTTTACTAGAAATGCTGCCCCCTCCTCTGGTGGAAGAGCAAGAGGGGCCTAGCTACGTTCATTAGTTTGAATTTAAAGGGTAACACAGAGAAAGTTACTATCAATTTCTCTCATCTGTTCTTCTCCCCATTGAAAAGAGGATAATGATTTTATGTGTTAATATGTACAACACCATTCATGGCAAAGAGTCTCATGTTGTGGTGTTGGCCTTGGGATTTTTAAAAAAAGGTTTTTGCACTCCCTGCCCTTCTCTGTTTACAGCTTTGGTGATTTTGGGCGATTTTAATTTCCATCCCTGTAGATACTGTTACTTATATCGCCTATCTGACCAGGATAGTGATAAAGTGGACCAAGTGGTTCTCAATCATATTACTCAGGAGGATTTGATGAATGACCTGGCACAAGATCATAATCTAGTTAACCTTTTTGGTTTAAAGGTATTGAACTCTGATAACGGTGTTCCAACGTTTAAAGACTCTGGTACATGCTCCTTTATTGATTACATTTCTGTAACCTCTGGATTATATTTCTCCCTGATAAGTAACTCAGTGGATTGGAATGTCTTTAGCAATCACAATCCCCTCTCTGACACTTTCCATCTTCTCTTAAAGCCCCTGTAAGTCTGAGAAATCAGGGTTGAGGACTAAGAAAGACCAAGGTTATCCCTGAGGTCTTTGGTGCAGAGCTGACATCTTCATGCAAGCCAAATTTACAGGTTTACCTGGACAGAGAGGCCTCCCAGCAGAGTATTTTAGGAGCCTATGATAGGTTATGCCTTTATATCAACACTGCATTTACTAAGCCGGGGAACCCCTGAGACTATAGGTTCCTGTAGGTGCTTTGATATAAACTGCATGAGGGCTCACAAGGCACTTCTTGCAGTCCTAAATAAGTGCCCAGAGTCAATATTGAAGTAAAATAACACAGAGCTCTATATAGATTGGCAACAAGGGATCAGAAAGCCAAACTTAAAAAAATAATGGTGGGAGGAGCTTGTGACATCTAGTGTCCTGAGGGACATCACTATGTTTTGGAAGTCTGTCAATCACCTTTTTTTTTAATGAGGCTCAGGTCCTAGACCTTATCCCTACAGTCACACCCCTGGCCTGGGTGACTCCTTTTTCAGTGCTTTATGATGGGAAGCGTTTGAGGTTTAAGAAGGGAGATAGAAAAGACGCTACTTGCTATAGACCTATTTCATTAGTTGATGTTGAGTTAAAATTCATTGGGAGGGTCATATTAGAGAGATTAACCCTCTGGGTAACATTCTGTCAGAACTCCAGTATGGGTTTAGACCCTGTAGGGCCCTGTAGAGCAGAACCTCAATGTAAGATGAACAGAGATAAGATCTGCGTAGAGCTGGGGGTCCATGGGGTTTGAACCTGCTCTTGTGGCCTTCTTGACAGACCTCCATCATGGACTGACAGGCTTGGTTTGATTCGGGGGCAACGCGGAATTAAGTAAATTCATTTGGTTTAATTTAGTTCCGATATTTTCTGCTCCCTAGTGAACCTTATTATGTCCATTCTTTCTTTGACAGCTTATTTCTTTGTGCATTGATTGTTGAATTGCACATTCTTTTCAATTAATTTCAATGGTGAATTACTTTTCATATATTTCTTATCTCACTGGTGGGTTTCTCACCAGTGAAAATAATTGAAAAGAATGTGCAATTCAACAAGCAATGCACAAAGAAATAAGCTGTCAAAGAAAGAATTGACATCTCTCGACATGATAAATGTGGTCAGAAAAAGCTCACTAGAGAGCCTAGAAAATGATTTAAGTGGACATAATAAGGTTCACTAGGGAGCAGAAAATATCGGGAATAAATTAAACCAAATGAACTTACTGCATTGTGATCAAAACTTCGAAATTTGTTTTTAAAAGAGTACTTACACATATGAGTGAAATCACAAGTAAGCACTAATGTTAACTCACATGCAACAGAATGAGAAACTACATATATCACAATGCATCACAATGTAAAAAGAAGTGAAATGGTGCCTTTAGAAATAAAAGATGTCCGTACTAATACTGAGACATCCCGTGATCAAGCCTTCAGGGGAAGGTCAAATGCTTTGGGGGAGGCAGCCTTTTTTAAATAAAGCTGCCTTGAAAACTTCAATACATTCGAGAGAGTACGTCTTTATTATACAATTACTACTGTTTTGGCAGCAGAATTGCGTATTGGTAAAAAAAAAAATATATATATATATATAGGTGTGAATAAACACCCTTGGAGTTACTTTCTGGCGTTGAGTGGTGTTTTCCTGAGAGCGTGAACATTGTTGTGTTTGGAATTTTGAATTACCGGCGTGCTCGGCCGGAGTACACGCCACCTCCCACGGGGCCATCAGCAATCTTAACTGAGCAAACGTGGGTATATATACATATATATATATATATATATATATATATATATATATATATATATATATATATATATATAGCGATGAGGGCGTACAGCTGAAACGCATCTGAACCTTTGATCTCGTGTGCATAATAAATCTGTCCTGGATTTGACCCCCCGTGAATGCAGTCTTTCTTTTTCGTACAGTCTCCTGCTTACTTCACCGATCCGCACTGGGACTGGAGTTTTCGTGCCTATACATATATATATATATATATATATATATATATATATATATATATATATACATTTGACTTTTGGATTATATGGTAGCCAGTCAGGGTCACGAAGATAACCCCACTGCTTTCGGCGGATCCGTGTGTCCATTATTGGGACACTGAATATGGAACAACGTACCTGTTCGAAGGGGCACGAGTCGAGTGGCTGGACCCGGCTGTGGATCGCCAGCGACTTGATGGGGAATACTAAGGGAGGAAAGAAACAGGCATCCACCATGGAGTATTAAATTGCCCTGGACTACATGGACCAGAGTGCTTTGTGAAAAAACACGCACACTGGGGTGGAACCCCAACCAACTGTATCACCTGAGAGGAACATTGTGCTTGCTTCGTTCCTTTCCACAAAAGCCATGCCATGAAGAAGAGACATTCTCGAAACGCGTAGGCAAAAGGCGCTGTACTATGCTGTGTGGTTGCCACTGAGTCCGCTGCTGCCTCCTGAATAAATAAGGTTAAATCAATCGTTGTGTGGGTATCTTCAATTGCTGGGCAATGACTTTTTGAATATATATATATATATATATATATATATATATATATATATATATATATATATATATATATATATATATATATATATCCATCACAAAGAGCTTGCCTGGAATGAGGGAGCCACAAACAGGAAAATTAAATGTTGCCGCTTTAATGATAATGCAAACAGCGAGAAAACAGCTTGCTGCCTCACAAGTATATGTGTCCAGCCCTGACGCGTTTCGTGCTCTCTGCTGCACTTCTTCAAAGGGTTGAGGACTTACTGTGAATGAAACCAGTCTTAATGCCTGCACTCATCTTTACTTCATAGTCCCCGCCTCAGTGGGTGTGGCCATAACCATAGCCCGATGGTTCTTGAAGTGCAGGGATTTTATTTTCATCTGCACGGAAAATGAAACAGGTAGTGCAGGAGTTTTCCTCAAGTGAGTTGCCTGTTTCATTCTCCGTGCAGATGAAAATAAAATCCCCAGTGGGTTGTGGGGTCAGTGTCACAGTTCAAACACCTCATTAATTACATCTCATTAATTACATCACATATATATATATATTCACGCTCCAAGGTTGCCCACTGATTGAGGACGCACTCAGACTGTACCAGCTTAAAGCCCTTTATTAGGTACAAACGTGCACCAACATGCCGTATCCGTTTGGCAGCTTACATGTCGATAAGCCTGACGCGTTTCAGAGGTTGATTCCTCCTTCCTCAGAGGCTCGGCAGTTCAGTGGTGTGCTTGCTTTGACACACCCTTATTTCCACTGATGCAGTATTCACATTGATTTCTGGGAGAGGTAGTTTGTGTCAATCATTAAGCCCCTTATGGGTGCACTCAGTGTTACTGCTGGTTACTTCTCCCAGCCCTTAGATGAGCCTCAGCAGGTAGGGCGCGTTTTAAATCCTTTGTTGCAGTCCCATCTCACTGTCAGGGTTTAGCCCTTGCGCCTGCCTGAACTACAGTTCCCAGGGAAAACGGACCCGAGACTACAATTCCCATGAGCCTTTGCCGCCGAGAGGATTTAGCGCGACCAGGCTGAATGGGCGGTGCTCGTGATTTGTTTTGCTTGGCGGGAGCGGCTGCTCCCGTTTCTCCTGTTGTGCCTACGAAGAGTTTCACCCTGAGGAGGTTTCAGCGTCTGGAGTTCTGCTTGGGTATCGTTACATTAGACCTTGACTCATGTTCAATTAGAGGAGCGCCGCACGCTCGTGTTGTGATGCCAGTATAGACTTTCCTGGCTCCCCTTTGAATACGTGTTTTGTGTTGGGGTCTTCCCTGGCTAGGGAGGAGCCGATTGTCTTGCTATTGCTTTGGGATTGAAGGGGCTTCTAAGACAAGTGGCGGAATGCAGGGGGAGTTCCCTGCATTGCCGTCATGAAGATATGACGGTCACATAATACCTTTGTTTGGATTACAATTGCCAAGGCGGGCGGTAGTGGCTTGTAAGCTACACCTCACCGTATTTGGTTTGTTTGGAACAGTGGAAGATTATAAAAAGCATTCTTTGGGTGTAGATGACGCAATCTACACCGGGTGCTCTGAACTAGGATCCTGCACCTTAAATACTGATTTTACGTTTCCTTTTCTGTGGGCTCACAGGAAGCAGAATACTGGCCAAGACTCAATTGGCTTGATTGATTACATTACTATGAGTGGTCTCACTCTGGGGGATATGTTGCTTCTGTGAATAGTACATACATAGGGTATTGTGTTGCCATAGCCATATATGCTAACTGTGCTTCTTGTGTTGTGTGGGGAACAGATGGAAGGGGAAGTACCAGCGTTCGAAGAATGAGTCATAGACAGCACAGGTGATAGTCTGTTCTAGTGAGACTTTACTGAGAGTAGACATAGGAAGTGTACTAATCTGTTGTATTTGTTTTACAGCTTCCTTTTCCCTGCTGTCCCTTCCTTTCCCTCCCTGAGTTTTCCCCTGTTGGGGGTTTTCCCTCACCGTATCACTTGAATAACCTGTGTATCTACGTTCAGGGTGTTTGAGAGGTCCGGAGGTGGAGCTTATCACTACAAGCAGATTCTCCAGAGTGCTTAACCTGACACTCACAGCCAGGTAAGTCCCAAGCTGCATGGCCCCCAATTTTGTGGTGGATCATCCTCTATGGCTGGACTGCCACAAGTACATTCACGCTCCAAGGTTGCCCACTGATTTAGGACGCACTCAGACTGTAACCAGCTTAAAGTCCTTTATTAGGTACAAACGTGCACCAACATGCCGAATCCGTTTGGAAGCTACATGTCGATAAGCCTGACGCGTTTCAGAGGTTGATTCCTCCTTCCTCAGAGGCTCGAAAGTTCAGTGGTGTGCTTGCTTTGACACGCCCTTAAACTGCTGTGAAAACGAGTTTGGTTATCTACAGACAGGTGCTTTCAGTGCTTTAAGTAAAGCAACTGGGCTCTCTTTGTTTTCCTGTTAATTTTAATATTTTTGCTTCAGGAAAAAATGCAATGGGAATTAATTGCTTCACAAAGTTAAGTAAAGACTGAACTAGTGGAGATGATCAACCAATTAATATTATATCAGTGGTGACAGCTTTGATCATGGAATACATTTCTTTTACAATCTGATGAAGAACTCTTTCAAAAGATTTGTGGAACTTTACATACATTTTTTCTTTCTTTGCTTGTGTGGGTATGTATGAGGAAATATTGATGAGTTGTTGTGGACCATGTAGGATGGACTAGCAGGCGTATTTATTTTTGTACTCACAGGTTCAGACAGGGAATCTAAAGCTTGGTGATCACAAGAGTGTAGATTCTGCAGAGATTGCAAAGGTGACTCCTTTATTAAGTCCCAGGTAAATCTGATACGCTTTAGTGAGAATTTATTAGAGTAGCTGTTCTTTCATTTGCTAATCTTGTTTCATTTCCCTTTCAGGTTTTTTTTTCTTTTCTCTGCTGTTCCCTGCCTCATACCCTTTCCCTCACTTGATATCTCTAAAACTCTGTGCCTTTCCTGGTATTCAGAATTGGAGATATCAAGAGGTGGACCGTATTGTTAATCGCTCTGATCCTGAGGAGTTTTCTTGCACCATTGTGAGTCCTTGACACATGCATATTAAATGTGCACCACTGAGTTATTGTTTACATTGTAGGTCTGTTCTTCACCATGCTACATAAATGTTGATTTCATTTTTCTGCTAACTCAACATATCTTGCAGGTATTCACATGCATTGTTAGTTACTGCTAACTTGACATTTCTTGCAGGTATTCACATGCGCTCTTAGTTGTAAAATACATCATTACTGTACTAGAGATAAGGACAAGAGCCAGAGAACATGGGGAACTAGAATGTCAATTGGAAGTGCTGTTGAATAAATGTAACTAAGTGATGTATATGTGAGAAACTGATGTTGTTCCTTTGTTTAGTGTGTGATTTTAACCGATGTGACCATGTGCTACCTGGGAACCGGACTGAAATGATGGACCTGTAATGCTCATCCCATCAGACTTCAGAACCCCTTTTTCCAGAGATACTGTAGGAGGTTTTTTCAAACCTTCTCTACCCTTAGAGGATTAGACCTCAATGTCTATCTGATCCCTTCCTAAGTTTGGCTTTAGCTAACACTTTACTATTGACCCATAGAAGACTCTTGACAAAGCTTCTGAAATGCTGATACCTTCTAAACTTAATTATCCTTGCTCAACTCTGATTTCTTTCATAAAATTCCCTGAATTTTGAAACTCTTCAGCTTGATTGAACGATCCTCATTGTCTGGACCTTAATTGCTGTGAGTCTAGGTTTGACTGGACAAAACTTGAGAATGTTCTCTGAGCATCAGCTGCTTTTATTGATATTTTGTATTGCAGTGACAGAATTGATTGTTTGTTTATTTCTGGTGCGTCCGAAATTCTTCAGGAGGTTGGGATTTCCGTTGGTTTTTCTGCATCTTTAAAGCATGGTGCTGTGAGTAGTGTATTTGTATTTAATTTTGAATTTGTAATAAATCTTCCTAACCCAAGTTACTTATTCCTGGTCCTCGTTGTGTAGCCAAATGAGTTGCACTGTTAAATTAACTTTAATTGATCGTAATGCTAACTCCCATCACCTCTTAATCGAAGAGAAAGGTCCATCGGCAGACCAATGGCAAGAAGTGAGTCCAGAAAAAGTTGTATCAAATCAGTTAGCTTGCCAAATGGTCTTCCACTGACATGAACGAGTTAGGGTGTCCTGTCTGGAAATTGCCCAAGCCCAGTTCAAACCCCAAAAGCCCATGCTTCTGTCAAAGGATTGATGGGGTTGTGGTAGTTCGGGAACAACTTGTATCAGCAGAGGAATGCAAGTATTTACAGGGTTGCACATTGCAATTGCTTATGCTTAGATGGCTGTATTTTGAAATGGCTGTGTGGTGTTATGTGGAGCTGATTTAAGTTGATGTGTGAGTGTGGTGCTTGATGCAGATAAATTGAAATTGTTATTGAGTCCATCTTGGCCTAAGATCCCGGGATATGGGACATAAAGTCAAATTGCAGTGTAGAAGACTCTGGGTGTAGTTGTATGCTGTATTGTGGTGCTAGTCATGAGACATCGTCAACAGCATTATTAAGATATGGACTTTATCTTTGTGTGATTGTGACATGTGGTTACAATGTTAGAATAGGTCGAAAAGTGTTGTTCTAATGTCCTTCATGCGTGTATAAATAATTTTTAATTTCTTTAGGGAAGCAGACAAAGTTTGTTGTTGAAATTGCTTAGATTGTTTTGCGAGAACTACTTAGAAAACTTGCTCGAGAGAAATTGTAAAAGAAGGTGAGCTTCTGCATGGAGTGCGATTGATGTCACAGTGTTCCATACTGGTATAGTTCAGTTGGTGAAGAGATGCACTGATATTGGCTGAATACTTTATAAAGAGCTGTGCTGGGATAGGTTGTGATTACCAAACTGAGATTTTTGGTTGAAAATCATGTCCTGGTTTCAACAGAGACTCATTTGTGAACTATTGTGTATTGTGATTGAAAATGAAATTCTTTAAAGCACTACAATGCCTAGTGAAGAGAGATGTGACAGTGCCTGTTAGAAAGGGCGGAGAGGCACTACCCAAAGGTATGCTAAGTCACAGTATGGAGATAGACATGGGTCTTTACATGTGTATGGCTCTCACAATGGCATAGGATCACTGGGAAAGATGGTGCACTGACAGTCAAGAAAGCCATAAACACTTATGCGTATGCTATATAAGATGCAGAATAGAAATCCTGGAAGACTGACATGATTGAGGGAGCTAGAATATATCCTGCACTAACAAGAGAAGAAGAAGACAAAGGTAAAGGTAAACGCAAGGAGAAGAAAATGAATTAAGAGACAGATGACTTAGGAATGCAGCTAAAGATAGTGATATTGATATAAATGATCATTTAATAATTGAGTTACTGTTAAATTGTCCACCTCTCTACAATGAAACCTAGACTGGTTGAGTAAGCAATGTACCTATGACTGAATACTTTGATGTGCCTGCCCGCACCAGTAAATATGAATCCTAATCAAATCAAATCAAATTAAATCAAGCTTTATTCGGATCATTCAAAATGTCCATAAAAGCATACTATAAAATACAATAATTCATTTATAATCAAAATCTAAGTTTTATCCAAGCATAATACTAAAAACACCATTTTAACATGATTCTAAAAAAGTATACAGGTTCGTATTACAGATAAGCTTACATTCATTCATATTTCAGTTTTTCTAAGTAAGCTAAATCATTCCTTTGTTTCGTTGCCAACTGTATGTAACAAATCACTCCATTACAGACTGTCATTTTTCCAAAGTTCCTTTAATAATGAAAAGCAATGTTATAGGAGAACAGGCTATTAACCTTAAAAATTGGACGGAGATACATTTTCCTAATATCCATATAGAATTTACAAAAAAGTGGAGGGTACTTTGATTGGACCTACCGTCACACGGACAATGCGGAAGTTTAGAGCACCACTTGCCCCTTTTAGGGAAGGCAAATAGAGAGTGTAGTGTGCTCAACCTAAGTCTGGTTAGGTAGAATCTGTGTTGTACATTTGTTACAAATACGAGGTATGGTTGTAAGCCCGTAACAATGGGACCCTCAAGATAGGATATTACAGTCTTCTTAAAACTTGTAGCCTCATCTCTTAGGGCTTCCCTCGCGCTTAAAAATCTCCTTATTAATTTGACCTTGCTAACATATACTGCGTCATCTGGTCGAATATAATTCACACTTAGATTGTATTCTTCTAAAAGACCAGTAATGTAACTTAACCATGGTATATTCTTACATCGGTCTTGGGATAAGCAATCTAAAATAATATCCCTCGTAAAGTGAGTTTCTTCCCTAGTCCAAACCCGATGCCACAAATTTGAAGCGGCCAAGCTAATTGAGTCGTGTGTATTCGGAGTTCCAGTTTCTCTATGCAAGATGGTGGTGGGGGTGGCAACAGGAACGGCTAACAAGCGTCTTAAAAAGTTGTTTTCAAGGACTTGTAAAGGCATAGTATCAGTCTTGCCCCATAGGGCCCCACCGTAACAAGTCCCTGTAATACACTTTGCACCGCACAATTTTAGAATCTCCCGAAGTGATTTGTTGCCAATTTTTGGAAAGAACCTGAAAATAGCCTCCACAATTTTCACGAATTTCAGCTTGCATAGAGTTACATGTGTATTCCACATACCCCTACTATTAAAAAGAACCCCTAAGTAAGAAAAAGTGAGTGTTCTCTCTATTAATGCCCCGTTTATGACATGAGATCTTGTTTTGATGTTTCCTTTACCGTAGGACATAACCAGAGTCTTACTTAGGTTAATTTTTAGGTGTTTTTCCGTCATAAAACTAGTAAAATTATCCATCAGGGTCTGTAAGCCGTTTGCTGTTTTAGAAATTAGAACAGCATCATCGGCGTACAGTAATAAGGGTGTGGCCCTTTTTCTGATCATTGGAACATCAACCCTTCAATTTTGTAAAAGATGTCAACACCATTTATATAGAGTAAAAATAAAAGAGGGGCAAGAGTACACCCCTGTCTTATTCCACAGGTAATTTTAAAGTGCTTTGTGCATTCCCCACGTGTTCCATAACGTATCTTTGCTGATAGTTGAGCATAAATTTGAGATAAAAAACTAACAATATCCTCCGGGGCACCCATCCCTCTCAATGTCTCCCATAGCTTTGAATGATTCACCAAGTCGAATGCACTTGACAAATCTACAAAGCAGAGGTGAAGGGAGTCCTCCCTTGCAAATGTGTGTTAACTATTATTAGTTCGAGATTCAGACACTGCTCAACTGTACCGATGCCGCGTCTGAAACCATACTGAGCTACAGATAGGATATTATTTTCAGTTACCCATTGCTCTAGCCTGGCCAGCAGTATTCAGCCCATCACTTTCGATGTCGAGTCAAGCAAAGATATTGGGCGTGAGGTTCCGTGACGATTTGAACCCGTGTTTTCAATATTGTCGGAAATACATAATATTGGTATCAGCGAACCGCAAATGATCCATTTAGTATATCCTGGTGTTTTCGCTACGCAACGAGCAAGAGCACTCCTTTTATAAACACATTTCTGATCTACCCACGGCATCCATCTTAGATCATGGCCGCCATTTTGTGCTTCTTGCCCTCACATACGCAATAACCTCTGATCACTTCATTTCGATTAAGGACACGTAGCCTTAGCCGGAGATTCACCTCTTTCATGACACGTGCACCTTAAACCAGATCACGCTGTAGCTGCATGACTCGACAAAGGCTGCCTCCTCTGCCCGAGGCCAGTCCTGCTAAACTGGTCTTCATGTCCATTGTCCTGATCACGATTAGGAGGCTGAAGCCGGTAGCCTTGCCCATTTACAACCCACAAACATCCCTTATCCTGCTTTTCTATCTTCTGCACCTGGCTCTGCTCCTTTCCTTCTGGGCCTTTATTAGGGGGAGGTAACAAAATTTACGATGAGGCGGTCCGGCTCTTGAATGAAAAGTTGACATGGGATTATGATGGAAAAGTGGGAACCCCTCGTTCGTAATGTTTTGACATCAGATATTGTCGACGATTCCTGTGTACGCCAAATATTTATTGTTTATGACACAAAGGTTTGGGAATGTACTAACATATGAAGAATTCGCCTAAAGGTCAAAATTTAGTATATAAGGAGCAACCCTCTTTGTACAATTCGAACAGGCTCCTAGTTACTGCCCATGCGTAGTTTCTGTGACTTCTGTGTCCCTGCAGTAATAAACCTTTGGTCTTTGACGCCACCTTCGAGAAGCCCGTGTTTCTGTTCATTTGTGCACCAAGGCAGGTGGAACTCCGGGGTCTTTGGGTGTTGTTCCCTGACACCTCTGGACGGAACCAAAAAGTCCAGAACTCCAATTGGCGCCCAACGTGGGGCGACGTCATTCGGTACCGGTCCAAAAGCCTGAAGAGTTCGAGAAGCTTTGTGTGAAGATTCCTGAGGGAGGCGCCCCACTTCATCGATCCCGGCATATCGCAAAAGTGGCCCGACGTTCTCTTCCACGAGGGTTCCCGTTCAGGACGGCTGCAGTGGGCCGTTGCCTTGACCGTCGCCCTGTCTTGGACCCGAGGTGCAGTCCTTAGTACAGCGAAACGTGACGGGCTTTCTCCTTGGTGACGTCTTCAGTGCCTCAGTTAAGTATTTAGTGATAGCTAGCTGGTTACTCTGTGAGGGTTGTTAAAATCCTTGATCGGTTCTTGGTTTGGTTTGGTTGTGTAAGATTATCACTGGTTTTTCTAGTTACGATAATCTATTTGGTTTAGTTTGGGTATCGATACATCAGTTCGTTTTGGTAGGCCTAAGTTCTTGGTTCGAGTGCACATATCTGTTCCGTGTTTTGTTTGTTTTGTGTTCCGGACTGAAAATGGTAAGTCGGAAAAACTGTATGTTGTCTTGTTTTAGTTGCAACAGTGACTCATGATTGGAGGACTCATGTCTGGTTCCTCCGATTGGGACTCCCCTATATGACCTATATTGTAAACACGGTGTGGGTCCTATATCTTATAATGAGGTGTGGGTCCGTTACTGTAAGAAGGATGGTGTCCTTAGTTGGCCATTACATGGTAGTTTTGAACCCGAGATTCTCGACAATTTAGAAGCGAAATTGTTTAGGAAGAAAGCCCGGCCGGCAATGTTTGATTCTTTCCGTTTCTGGCGAAAGGAATCCAAACAGAGAGAAATAAAAAGGTTAAAGAAAGAACAAAAAGAGCAAGAAGAGTTGACTCTGGAACAAGCGGCTAAGCAGCTGCAAGTGAACGAGTGTGAGAAAGCCATAGAGGTGGCCATTAGAGAACACAATTTAGCGATTGACAAGTGCTATCCTGCCTTGCCATCGAAAACAGCTAAGATACTGGAGGATTCCGAAAACGATCCTCTGCTATCTTATTTGTTACGGTCACCTCCACCGTATGCACAAGGTGCTACGGCTCCACCTTTACCGAATGTTCAATTGCCGGTTGCTGGACAACCTGGTGTTCCTGCTCCTGTCCCTCAGAATCAGGCTCCCGTACCTCCTGTGGTCAATGTAAATGTTCCTACGGCTCCTCCTCCTCCTGGATTGCCGACTTCTATACCTGTATCTGTCTCGCTTGCACCTACTGTTCCACAAACTATCTTCCTTGATACTCCTACTGTTCCATTATCTGTCCCTACCTCTACTGTGTTTTCTGTGTCTGCGAGTATGTTGACTCCACTTTCTGTTCGTCGGAGAATCACTGATTCTGTATCTAATATGCTATCTCCTTTCTATAAAACACTAATTAAGACTCCTACTTCTGATTCTGTTCAGAGACGTAGTCAGCTTCCGAGTACTGAGGAACGGGGAATTTTAGATTCCACGGCTCTCAGATGGATTTCGAAGAGTAGGAGATATAATACAAGAGATGTGCTAGAAACGTTTATGCAGTGGAAAGAGCCAACGCAACGGTATGTCTTTGACGAGATGTGCTCGTTGTTACGTGAGGAGATAGAAGAAGATGATGTTGAATCAAATTTAGAAGATTTGATTAAGGTTCAGAAAGAGTTTGCTGCTGGAATGATAGTGGGTGAAAATATAGAAGAAGCGATGGAACTGATTTTAAGTTATAGGAATGATCCATCACTTCGTTCACCGAGAGATTTAGAGAAAAGCAAGACGAAGCTAAGTCGCCAATATCCAATGAGGGAGGTTCCTCCAATTTGGCGCGAAGCTGTGCAAGCTGACGCACCGAATAATATTGCAGCCGCTCCGGCCCAATTCCAAAGAGTGTGGATACACATTCCGTGGAAGCAAGCTGAAGTATTAGCAGTGAAGCAGGCTTTGCCAGATCCGCGTAAGAATCCTGCTGGATATTACAAGGAATTAACACAGACAGTTGAGGCTTGTATAATGAACTTAGCAGACATAGATATGTTATTTGGCAACGTAGTTCCGCAACCAGTGTGGGCTAAGATTCGTAGAGAGGATCATCAAGTTGCCTTAGGTGGTGACTGGGCAGCCATCACTGCAGCGGATGGTCAGCAAGTAGGTGGTGCAAAACCCGAACCTCTAATTGCTAATCTTCCAGGTAGAATAATTGATCTAATGAAGACTCTGATGCCCGCATTACGTGTTAATTGGGACAAGTTATCAGCATGCAGGCAGAAGAAAGACGAAAGTGTCTCCGACTTCTTCACGAGGTTTGAAGAGACTTTTGTAGATCATAGTGGTCAGGACATGAGTACAGAAGGAGGGCAAAGACTGTTTGTCGATAAATTAGTGCATAATATGTTACCTGAATTATGCAATAAACTGAAAGATTCAGAGAGTGCGTGGGCTGTTTCCACAACTGCGCAAATACTTGCGACTGCACAGTACTACGAAAACAGGGATAAAGAGGAAAAGGAGAAATCAGACAAGAAAACGAAGGATTTAAAGACTAAAGTTCTTTTACAGCAGGCGTATCCGCCTCGCACGAATCAGACTAATATGCAACAGGGTTCGTATCAAAGAACAGACTATAGTACATCGAGGCCTCAATATCAGTGGAACCAATGTGCATACTGTAAGAAAGAGGGTCACTACAAAAATGAATGTCCAATCTTAGCACAGAATAATGCAGCAGCAGCTCAGAGAGGTCGTGGTGGTTTTGTGCAAAATTCTAGAGGTCGAGGACGAGGTGTTATACCTCCACAAACGAATGATCGTCCATCAAATCACTTTGATCAACGAAATGGACAGTCTACTCAGCAAAACAGATCTCAACAATATCTTGTTGAAGATTATTGTGAAGTAGATGAGGGATTTCAACAAAATGGGTACTAGGACAGCCATGGACAAAGAGAGGGAGTAGTATCAGTTCCAGTGGATCAGAGTGGGCCTTATGTCGCAGTAGCAACATCAGGTGTAGTCGAACCGTTTCTGTTGGATACTGGTGCCGCAAAAAGTTCGATCATTCATGCGAAACTCCCTGGCGCACCTTTGTCTGGCTCAACAAATGTCTCTGTAGGTTTTTCAGGCGCCCCTGTTTACGATCCGATATCTGGTCCTTTGTTTATTTCTGTTGGGCCGTGTCATTTAAAAGCACCTCTGATTTTGACAACAGGTTGTAATGAAAATCTGCTTGGTTTAGATTTGTTAAAACGACTATATGCGACATTGTACTGTACTCCGGAAGGGGTACAGCTTACGTTGGGTAAAAATATCATTTCTCCGATGTACTTGTCAATGGATGCACTCCCGCCAGAGCTACGTTCACTCCCTGATTCTCTTTGGGCGACTGGTCCTAACGATGTAGGCCTTTTAGAAATACCACCATATGTAGTGACTTTGAAAGCAAATGTAAAATTTCCAAGAATTCCTCAATACAAAATATCTAGTGAAGGTGAGCGTGCACTTTTATTGATTGTGCAAGATTTGATTAAGAAAGGTGTGGTTGAGGAAACAAGAGGAAATGTCTGTAACAGTCCTGTACTACCAATTTTGAAACGAACTGATCCTACAAAGCCTCCAGTTTATAGGTTTGTTATCGACCTTAGAGAAGTTAATAAGATTGTAATTCTGCAGTTTCCTGTAGTCCCAGACATTACTGCCTTGTTAACACTGATTCCTGCTACAGCTACTTGGTTCTCAGTCATCGACTTGAAAAATGCCTTTTTCAGCATTCCGATAGCCGAGGAAAGCAGAGATATTTTCGGCTTCTGTCTAGGAGGTCGAAGTTTCAGATTTAAACGCGCTCCACAAGGCTATTGTGAGAGCCCATCCATTTACAGTCAAGCATTGAAAAGCCAGTTAGATTCCTTTGTCCTTCCTCCAGGTTCTGCTCTAGTACAGTATGTAGACGATCTTTTAGTGGCTGCTGATGATAAGGAAACTTGCAAAGCAGCTACGATTTCGTTATTGCATTATTTGTCTAATTTGAACCATAAGGTGTCACCTTCTAAAATGCAATACTGCTGCCAAGAAGTGACCTACCTAGGTCATCTCTTGTCAAAGGAGGGAAGGAAGTTGACCCCAGAGAGAATAAAAGCAATTACACAGATGAGTGTTCCTCGCACGCAGAGAGAAGTACGTGCCTTTTTAGGTATTACCTCTTACTGTAGACAGTGGATCCCAAATTTTTCTCTTTTAGCAAAACCGTTGGTAGCTTTGACTGGGAAAAATGTTCCGAGTCCGGTGCCATGGTCTGATGAATGTCAAGAGAGTTTTACTGAATTACGAAAAGCCTTGTGTTCAGCTCCTGTATTGGGTACACCTGATTACAGTAAGCCATTCACGCTCTATGTTCATGAGAGAGAAGGTTGCGCGTTGAGTGTTCTGACACAGAAGTTTGGTGATAAACAACGCCCTTGTGCGTATTTTTCATCAACATTAGATCCGGTAGCTAGAGCGTTGCCTAGTTGTTTGAGAGCTACAGCGGCAGCTGCGGCTTCCATTCGACAATCTGCTGGTTTGGTAATGAACAACATGCTAGTGGTCATGGTTCCTCATGCAGTGGATACACTCATGAATCGAACGAAGACACAACACCTTACCAGTGCGAGACTATCTGGTTACGAGCTGACATTACTAGCGAGTCATATTCAGATCAAAAGATGTAATGTATTGAATCCAGCAACGCTGTTGCCGACTGATCAAGAGTCGAGTGATTCCGAGCCACATGATTGTTGTTTTAAAACGGAGGAAGAGACAAAAGGACGCATCGACCTAAAAGATACTCCGCTATCCGATCCAGATGGTACGCTGTATGTGGACGGGTCATGTTTTAAATTGGAGAATGGTGATGTGACTGCTGCTTATGCAGTAACGACTTTGAAGACGATTGTGGAGACTGCAAGAGTGAGTCAGAATTCTGCCCAAGCTGCAGAATTAATCGCTCTAACAAGAGCGTGTGTTTTAGCTAAGGGAAAGAGAGTGAATGTGTTCACAGATAGTCAGTACGCATTTGGCGTGGCCCATAGTTTTGGCCGTTTGTGGAGAGAAAGAGGTTTCATTACGTCCCATGGGACTAAGATCCAACATGGTCAGCTAGTTAACGACTTGTTGGAATCTCTAACCTTGCCGACTGAAGTTGCGATTGTAAAGTGCAGTGCTCATAAAGCAATCACGGATGATGTTGGTCGTGGGAATGCTTTTGCTGATGAAATTGCTAAACAGACAGCTAGAGACACGATGAGCAGAATGTATGTTGCTACGTCTGCAAGATGGATTGCTGACTCTGGAATGTGTGAGGATACTATGGAAAGCGTGAAAGAGATTCAGAAAGAAGCAACTGAGGAAGAAAAACGTGTATGGAAAGAAAGTATGGGCAAATTAGATTCGAATGGGTGTTGGATTGATTTGACAGAACAGCAGCGTTGGATGTTGCCTGACGCGTATGTGCTTGCAGTGGTGACAATGGCGCATGGAGTAGCGCATATAAGTTCTAAGGGAATTTGTAAGATGTTGGCTCCGGTCTGGAAGAATGATGGGATCAGTAAGTGTGCAGAGAGAGTGGTGAAAAATTGTATGGTATGCCTGATGCATAATCCTGGCAAGGGAACTCCAACTCCAGCTGGTCATTTCGCTCCTCCTTCCTGCCCCTTTGAAGTGATTCAGTTAGACTTCATTCACATGGAGCGATGCAATAATTTGAAATATGTCCTGGTGGTAGTCTGTGCTTTTTCCAGGTGGATTGAAGCATATCCACTAAAGGACAATACTGCCCTATCAACTGCCAAGATTCTTCTCAAAGAATATTTCCCTAGGTACGGAATGCCACGGATTGTATGGTCAGATAACGGAAGTGAGTTTATAGGGAAAGTTATGCAGAGTGTGTGTGCCGGTTTGGGCATCAAACAAAAGTTCCACAGTGCGAACCATCCCCAGTCTGCTGGTTTAGTGGAGGGTTACAATGGCACCCTCAAACTAAAATTAGCCAAAATACAAGCATCCACAGGTTTAGCCTGGCCAGACGCACTTCCTTTGGCTTTGCTATCAACGAGAGCAACTGTACATTCTAGGGTGGGACTCAGTCCATATGAAATAATTTTTGGCCGCCCGGCAAATATTTGGGGTGTGCCAAGGCCTAAAAAGTTTTGTTCCCTAGAATATCCTATGTTGATAGACTACCTTTACGACTTGACTGCTAAATTGAGTCTTATTCATCAACAGGTTTTCGATGCTTTGCCAAAGCCTCCGGAGAGTCCAGGGCATCAGCTGAAACCAGGCGAGTTCGTTGTCATCAGGAACTTCGCGAGGACGAAGAACCTTCAGCCGAGATTTGTCGGCCCCTTCCAAATCCTACTGGCAACGAGGACAGCGGTTCGTGTGGCTGGACGCAAGCACTGGGTGCATGCGTCCCATGTAAAGCGTGTGCCTTTGCCACTTCCTTACGACGACTGGGTGAAGAAGGGAATTGGTTCCTCTGAATTTGAAAACACGCCGAAATTCATCCCTTTCAGCGGTGCCGAATTGATCACTGACACTCCAAGCCCTGACTCTCCTCCAGAAAAGACTCTTTTGAACACTGAACATTTGTCCCCTGTATCAGAAAGAACTCTGTCATCTGCGAACTTGAACACTGCAACAGCTACTAGTGAAACGCTATTTGCTGATCAGACAGTACCTGCGAAGCAGAGATATAACTTACGAAACCGTAAAATGGACAAATAAAGCAGGCAACTGCCTATTGTGAATATTTTAAAAATTTTGAACTTTTGCCTTCAGCCAGGAAGTTTGCTATTGTTTTATTGTTTTTAAATTGCCTTGCCGTCTGGGTAGCCGTAGGGTCGTGGCTGTGTGCCTAGTTGAATCTGCAGGGGTCTGACACAAGGTCGATCTTTCTGTTGGTTCTGGGAACTCCCAGGGCTGATAGAGGCATTTTCATCTACGTACACATCATCAGTGGTCGCGAGCGGATTGTAGAAGATGGAGCCTCCTGCGCTGCAACGAGAAAATGTGATTTATGTTCGCAGAAACAGACTTTATAGAATTCTTCATAGCAAATGCTTTTTGATGCAATGTGCCATTACATTCTTGATTATTTTGATAACGTTGGTGGGTGGAATCGTCTTCAGTATAAATTTGATTCTTGTGCCAGTTACTACAATACCTCCCCTTGATCCTGTTACTCCTACTGTTTCTTCTATACACTCTTTTCATTCGTTTCCTGAACATGAGCAAGCTCGACGCTCAGAGTTCATTAACAACACTTTTGTACAGCTCTTACACCAACACCAACTGGTAGTTAACACTACAGACTGCTGGGTGTGTGGCTTGATACCCCACACTATGGATAAAGGTATTCCTTATCTGGTTTTGCCTTTTAGCTACAATGGATCATTTCAGGCCCTTCAAACCATCTTTGCTTATGCCCTTGAAACCTATCCTCCACGTCCACCACGTTCCACTAAATATAACTCTGCCAACAAAGCTTTAGTCCAGGGAATTATTGACATGGTCAAGGACGTCAATAATACTCCATCATACCCTAGAGACGAATTGCGAGTGTATTTAAGTTGGAATACTTCAGAGTATCGCCTTAGTTTAGGAGAAAGCAAGCGCAAAAGCTCAACTCCAATCTGGGTCGTACCTCACCGAGGTCAGGTCTGTTTGCAAGGGAATGGGAGGAATCCGAGAGCTCAGCTAGGGAGGAGTGAGTGCGTAGAGACTTATGTGTTTCCGGCTAACTCTTCCCCTGCCTTTCTTACTGCTAGGGGTACCTACTTCATCTGTCGAGATAGAGCTTATACATGGTTGCCTGCCGACTTTTCAGGATCATGCTATATTGCTCGATTGTTGCCTCCAACATACACTGCTTCATCTGATTACCACAGAACCAGAGTAGCGAGAGGTGTTTTCAGCAAAGAAGATACTGCTGGTCAGGAAGCTGGAGACTTTTTCAAAGGCTTCCTTCCGTTCTGGGGGCCTATGGCCAATAGTAGAAACATACGTCAGCTAACACGGGTAGTTGAATCTACTATTACCGAAACTGCTGGTGCCCTTAGCAATTTGACAGCTGAGCTTCAGGCGGATAGACTCATGACGTTGCAGAACCGTATGGTTCTAGACGTTATACTTGCAGATCGAGGTGGGGTATGCAGAATGATCCAATCGAGCTGCTGTGTCTTTATTCCTAATAATGCTCCAACAGTTTATGAGGCGATCTCTAAGCTACATAAGATTTCCGACTCTATTCACGTAGACAAGGGAAACTGGTCCTTCATGGAGTGGTTTTGGACTCTGATTTCAGCGTGGGGATGGAAGGTTCTAATGGTCATTGGTGTCATCTTAGTATTCCTCTTCTCATGCTGCCTGATTATCCAGTGTGGTCCTGCTCTGTGTAGTCTTTGTGCTGCAACTTGTTTTAGGAAACCACCTGCGTTTGGAGAAAAGGCACGAGAAAGGATGATGATACAACAGCATGTCACTGACCTGATGAGCATAGAATTAGATTCTGACATAGACTGAGTAATTGCCTATGTAAGGGCAAAAGGAGGGTCTGAGGTTCCGTGACGATTTGAACCCGTGTTTTCAATATTGTCGGAAATACATCATATTGGTATCAGCGAACCGCAAATGATCCATTTAGTATATCCTGGTGTTTTCGCTACGCAACGAGCAAGAGCACTCCTTTTATAAACACATTTCTGATCTACCCACGGCATCCATCTTAGATCATGGCCGCCATTTTGTGCTTCTTGCCCTCACATACGCAATAACCTCTGATCACTTCATTTCGATTAAGGACACGTAGCCTTAGCCGGAGATTCACCTCTTTCATGACACGTGCACCTTAAACCAGATCACGCTGTAGCTGCATGACTCGACAAAGGCTGCCTCCTCTGCCCGAGGCCAGTCCTGCTAAACTGGTCTTCATGTCCATTGTCCTGATCACGATTAGGAGGCTGAAGCCGGTAGCCTTGCCCATTTACAACCCACAAACATCCCTTATCCTGCTTTTCTATCTTCTGCACCTGGCTCTGCTCCTTTCCTTCTGGGCCTTTATTAGGGGGAGGTAACAAAATTTACGATGAGGCGGTCCGGCTCTTGAATGAAAAGTTGACATGGGATTATGATGGAAAAGTGGGAACCCCTCGTTCGTAATGTTTTGACATCAGATATTGTCGACGATTCCTGTGTACGCCAAATATTTATTGTTTATGACACAAAGGTTTGGGAATGTACTAACATATGAAGAATTCGCCTAAAGGTCAAAATTTAGTATATAAGGAGCAACCCTCTTTGTACAATTCGAACAGGCTCCTAGTTACTGCCCATGCGTAGTTTCTGTGACTTCTGTGTCCCTGCAGTAATAAACCTTTGGTCTTTGACGCCACCTTCGAGAAGCCCGTGTTTCTGTTCATTTGTGCACCAAGGCAGGTGGAACTCCGGGGTCTTTGGGTGTTGTTCCCTGACACCTCTGGACGGAACCAAAAAGTCCAGAACTCCAGGCGATAGCAACTAGCACTACTTCTGTCCCCCCTTTTAAAAATGGGGACTATTAAGTTTTCCGCCCATGTTGCTGGAATCACCCTGGTAATTATTGCGTTAAAAAATGTATACAAGACGCGCACCCAAAGGTCCATATTATATTTAAAAACGTTGATAGGGACCCCGTCTGGGCCTGCCGCCTTGCCACTGGCACTGTTCTTAGAGGCTGTACTAATTTCATCTTGAGTAATGCACCCTACTTTTGTGTTCTTTAAGTTTATCACTTTATTGTCCCCAGAATTAAAAATACCCTGATTGGATTCATTAAAAATGGCCTCGAAATGGGTAAGCCATTCCGTAGGTGTCACTACCATGTCAATCTTTACAGATTGAGTGTATTTAAAAAAAGGATGTAAAGAGTTTTCCAAAATAAAACTGAATCTTTAAGGTCTGCAGCTTTCATCAAGTTCTCCCACGCTTTATCCCTAATCTCTGATTTCCTCTGAATAAGGGCTTCTTTATATAATCAAAAGGGTAAACATTTAGGAATGGCAGTCCCTTCAGATCCACAAGCTCTGAATGCCCCAGACGCTTTGGCTGTTCCTGTCACAATTGGCCCTGTAGTTCCTTTCTGTAAGCCTGAAGTAGCAGGAAATATTACACATATTTTGGATGTCCCAACTGGAATGAGTGCCATGGCTAGCAATTCAGTGGATTCAACAATAAGACCCAACCCTCAGACTCCTAGGTTTCGAACACAAAGGAATACCCCATGTGTTGTGAGTACAGACACTACATTAAATAAAACCCTGTTTGAACTGAGAAGGATATTTCTTTAAAGATAGTCACTCTTTTTCATGGCCAACACACATTTCACACTGATGAGGAATTACAGTATCGCTAGGACAGAGGAGCCTCTTGGACACCAACTTCTCACATGACTCTTTTGAACTCACTGCCTGGTCCAAGTAGTGGTACCTAAAGCGGTGAAATAATTCTTCATACCCTGCAGAACACCCATGTCTTATAGCCCAAAAACTTGAAGACTGATTTAAAGGCATAGACACCCGACAGTTAGTGAGAGTCCTGTAACGAGTGGAATGAATGCTCAGGTCCCTGAGAGGGAAAGGACAATGGATGTGGCTAGACTGAAAGCAGATTTTGAAGAAATGATAATTGGGAATCTTGAATTGTCATGACTGAATGCATATCAGGATGATGAGCTACTATTCTTGTGTACAGACATTATAAGAAGTGCAGGAAAGTAGAAATTGCCTGAATTGTCCCAAACACAGGGAATTGGTATACAAAAATCCGAAATCTTACAAAAAAGTTACAGGTAATGCTATAGTGACAGAGATCTCACAAACATATGTCAGCCAGGAATGAAATTACAGTTCAAGGAATTGATTGCATATATTTGAAAATAGAGTAAATTAGATAAATGGGAAGGTAGACAGACAAAGAAAAAGGAACCAAAGAAAGTCAGGGTGCAGATGCCACCATCTGTAACAGAGGAGGAAGTGTCTGGTGGAGGGTATGGAGCAAATTTCCCAAAATTGAGAGCCAACTGAGGAGAACGACACAGACAGGTTGATCCATTTGTGAAAATATATAAAATTGTATGGAAAGATTTAGAATTTGTTTGAAATTGTCGTTCCAGGTGAGCTCTGAGCTGAATGAAAAGAATCTGTGGATTGGCCTGAGGTGGGGATGATGAGACATCTCAATCACAGGATCCATCACTATTGGTAATGAAGAAGTATAACCCAGGTGATTACTTTTCTGAAATCAAAAATCTCTCCTAAAGAAAATGATTGGGTCACGATTGACAGAACAACCCAAAAATCCAAAGAGACAGTATATGCTTACTATAAGAGACTTTTGCTGGCATTTAAACAGTCCAGTGGGGCAGAGACTTCTGTGGCAAAGGAAGTGGGCCATTTTGTTTACAAGATTGTGTATGGTTTGAAAATAGAGGTTAGTTTCATGATCCAGCAGCATTTGATGTGTTGGCAGAGTAAGCCCATTTATGACATTTTGAGATATACAAAATATTGCAGCAATGAATTACAGATTAAACACAAGAAATTGAAGGAGAAATTAATGATAGCCCAGATGAAAGCTCTATAGTAAGGTCAGAATCTACAGTTTGTTGGGAATTCTGGTCCCAGACAGGGAGTATATCTGCAGGGAGCTCCCTGAAAGGTGGTAATGGGTTTCCACAACTAGCCTTTCAACCACAAGGTAGATGACATGGTTTCCCGATTTATCCAAGTACGGGTGTGCCGACTTTAAAGAACACTAATCCCTGCCATGTTTGCAGCAGGTTAGGGCACTGGAAGCACAAGTGTTAGTTCAATACTGGTAACATGGTTAATAGGAATCAGATTCAGAATAGGGTATTTGTGCAATCACACGGAATACTATGGTTCAAACACAGATGGTACAGAGACAAAGAATTGAAACTCCCAATGTGCTTCAAGCTCAGCTGATGCAGGTTCCACAACCCCCAATGCCACAGCAAAATGTAAATGTCCAGAGAGACAATGCAATGCAACACTAATCCATTTGTTGATCAGTGTACGTCTCAACAATACTCAATGATGCAGACAGATGATTTCAGCTCAGACCTGTAGGAATGACAGGGCCTGGGAGGGGGAAAAGGATTGTATACTTGGCCCAACATTTGAAGTAGATCAAAGTGGTCCATATGCAGATGGTGAGTTAAATGGAAGTACTGTTTAATTCCTCTTTGACTCCGGTGCTATCTGCTCTACTGTGAGAACAACAGAGGCTCCCAATCTACCTCTCTTGGGACAAAGAATCCAAGTTGTAGGAGTTGCAAATAAATAATTTATTAGCCCAGTTTTCGAAGCTGGACCTGCCAAGATAGTGACCGTTGAGGAATATCACTAATTAGTGAAGTGTGATTCGTGTCCTGTAAATCTTCTTGGATGAGATCTCTTGTGCAAGCTGAACTGTTCTATGTACTGTACACCAAAGAGCAGCAAAATCCAGATGAGGATGTTGCCTTTAAACTTGTTATACAGGGATCATATATTTTGTTGTTCCCTATGTTGAGAAAATATGTTTTGCTCTCGGAATTGAGAGATACAGTGTTACCTGGAGTCTGGGACTTTTTGGGTGAAGAAATAAGACTTATCAGAGGTGTTGAACAAGTCCGCAGTACAGAGAAGCCAAATGTTGAGCATCTAAGAATCCTACAATATAATCAGACCCCTTAAACCTCTGCTGGGATTACTCTTGTGATTGACTCAATGATTGAGCAAGGCATTCTGAAAGATATTATGGGTAGTTTATGCAAATCACCTATTATGGGTTTGCAGAAACCCAATGGCAATTACTGCATCATCCAAGATTTGTGAAACGTAATCTCCATTTTTATTCCTTGTTGTCCTGTAAGACCGAATCCAGCTGTCATTTATTTTCAGATTCCATTTGTGGCTGAGTTGTGCTCTGTCTTTGATTTGTGTCAAGCCTTCTTTTCCATATCATTGCATGAGGAGAGTCATTTCCTCTCCACTTTCATTTTATCATCCATGTTTTGGTATGGTGCCAAGTCCCACAAGGGTATACTGAGTGTCCATCCATTTTCAACCAAATACTCGAGAAGAATCTAGAGTCCTTGGTGATACCATATCACTCAGTCCTAGTTCATTACATTGACAACCTATTGGTGGTTCCAAATATGCAGGAGGCTTGCAAGAGAGACACAATTGTGCTCTTGAACAACTTAGCTGAGAATGGACATAAAGTATCCCTGACCAAAATGCAGTTCTGTAAGAAAGAAATCCTATACCCAGGACATCACTTTAAAAAATGAGCAAGGAAGGTGTCACAAGAGCGATTCTGAAAATGGATCCGCCCGCAATACAGAAAGAAGCCAGAATGTTCTTGGGAATAGTGCGCCACTGTTGACAGTGGATTCCCAACTTCTCTCGGATGGCCAAGCCTTTACAGAGGCTGGCACACAAAGACGTTTCAGATCTGGTACAATGGGATGACAACTGCAAGCGTGCCTTCTCAGAGCTGAAAAAATGTCTATGCTACACCCCGACAGTGGGAATACCTGAGTATAATGAATGTTTTTAATTGTTTTGCATAGAGAGAGAGGGTTGTGCTCTTTCAGTGCTAACTCAGATGCATAGGAATTGCCGAAGTCCACTGGCCTATTCTTCTAGCACTCTAGATCACATAGGTGCTGCTTTGCCTGGTTGTCTAAAAGCTTATGCTTTCACTAGTGTCAGCATTTAGCAGTGATAGAGCATTGGTTTGGGTCATCCCCTTACCTTTTTTGTCTCCCACTCAGTCTAGGCACTGTTAACTTGTACTCGAACACTGCACCTTATCAATAGTTGGCTTACCAAGCATGAGCAAATCATTCTTGGGGCCGAGAATCTAGCCCTCAGAAGGTGTACTGTACTAAACCCTGCCACTTTATTGCCTCTTCCTGGAAATGAGGCTGTTTAAGGTAAGATTGAGCATGACTTTCTTGATGTTACTGAACTCTGCACCAAACCAAGACCTGCCTTACAAGATGTGCCACTAACTTATTTAGATTATGTGCTGTTTGTTGATGTCTCCTGTTTACAAGACCATGATAGTACCCTGAGAGTTGCCTACACAGTCTGCACTGTCTCTGGTGTGGTTGACGCCTCCTAGCTTCAAAAAGTGTTTTCAGCACAAGTAGTAGAATTGATTTCTCTTACTACGGCATGCTGTGTTTCAGTCATAGTCATTGCAGATTTAGTGTTGTTAATGACTTTGGGCAGTTATGGTCCCAACAGGGATTACTGACCTCTTCAGGGTCACCAATCCGTAATGGTGAGAGTGTGAGAAATTTGTTACAGGCTTTGCAACTGCCTGCCCAGATTGCCGTGGTGAAGTGTGCCACATATAGACAAGGCACTGACTATGTGACTGCTGGCAATAGATATGCTGATGAGTCAGTATGATACTGCGCTTTGAATTCTCGTACCTTTAATGGGGAATATGCCAATGAAAATTTGGATGCCACAAATTGCAGTCTGTTGTTCTCCACAGTTCATACCTGGGAGGAAGTTAAGAGGTTACAGGAAGAAGTGCCGGAAGCAGAACAACAAAATTGGGTCAGAGCAAGTTATGTCAAAAAGAATGAGGATGAAATTAGAGTTTCAAGAGATGGAAGATATGTGTTTGTTACCTCTAATGGTGAGACATTATCATGGCCCGCACATGTAGGGACAGACACTGGGGCAGATTCACAGAACTAATCTGAGACAAAATCCTTAACTTACTACTTTTGGTATTCACAGAAAGCATTTAGAAGTAGTAAAGTCAGGACTACTAACGTTACTACTACTAACTTAGACTAAATCCTAAACGTACTACTTATGGTATTCACAGAAGGCCTTCAGTAGTAGTAAAGTTAGTAGTCCTAACTTTACTTCTACGAAATGCCTTCTATGAATACCAAAAGTAGTAAGTTTAGGATTTTGTCTCAGATTAGTTCTGTGAATTGGCCCCCTATGGTTAACCTATTTGAGCAAACATGGTTTATCCCCAGATTCAGATAGATGGCAGAAAGTTTGTGTCACATATGTGTTGTGTGTCAACAGGAAAATGTAGGCAGATGATTAGCAGTAACACTGAGTCATATAGGAAGATCAAGGAGATCCCTTCAATAAGATGCAACTGGAATGTATTGAGTGTACAGTGGGTTGTGATATGTCCTAATGACTGTGTGCATCTTTTTACGGTGGGTTGAAGCTTACCTGAGTAAAAGAAATTATAGTCTTACAGTGGCCAAGTTGTTGTTGAGGGAGTTAATACCACGTTTTGGTTTCCCGACTTCTTTGGAGTCAGACCCAGGAACTTATTTTACCAATGAGGTCCCAAAGATGTTATGTGCAACATTACAAGTCAGACAGAGACTCCACCGCAGTTACTGGATAGAGGCTACTGGAATAGAGGAGCAAGTTAATGGCACATTGAAAGGGCTAAAGTGTATTCTTCGACATCTCTAAAATGGCTTGATGCTTTGCTCCTTGTACTTATGAGTCTACGCAGTATTTAGGATAGGATGACAGCATTGTCACCCCATTAAATCATCATGGGGAGGGCCATGAGAATGCAAGCTGTGTCTGTGAATGCACTTGTGAACATTACAGATGACATGATTCCTGATTACTGCAAGGACTGGCTGATGTGGTGTGTTCTGTGTCTCACAAGGTTGGAGAGGCTATAGCCCCACCCACTTCAACAGGAGCAGTGCCATGATCTGGGTTCCAGAAACTGGATAATCATGAAGAAGCACATGTGCAAGTCATGCTTGGAGCCTTGGTGCTGTGAGCTGTACCAAGTGATCTTGGTTACCACAACTGCTGTGAAGTGTGGAGGTCTCCCTAACTGGCTACATGCTGCCCAGGACTTGTACAGTCCAGTGTCCCTTTGATGATATAACAGCACCTGTTCCTGATGTGCCGCTGGTTATGGTGAGACAGAGAAAGCTGTTTAGTCTACCTGTGGTAGATCAGCAAGAAGCTGGGGCAGCATTTGTTTGGCCTGGGGGGGTCTGAGAAAGTCAACAGTTGAAGTCGGTAAAGATGAGTCCCATCCTGTAGTGTTGACTGTACCAGGTTAAGACCCTAGTGAGGGGCCTAGTAGGGTTGTATTGCGAGTTAGTTGTACCCAGAGACCGGTGGCCAAGAAGACAAGAGAGAAGGAGACACTGTCTGTCTGAAGTACACGTACCACATCCTACCCAGAAAATACTGATTGATTTGGCCTGAGTGACATTGATGAAGAAGGGCCAACAGTAAGGAGGGCAAAGAGAACTAGGGTACCCTGCCAGAGGTAATCTTCACCTGAATGGACTTACCTAGCAGTCAATGACTGGAAGAGCGCATTTTTCACCTTTTGATATATGAATTTGCATCCAATTGAGCCTCCTTGAACTGAACTTTGTGGCTTAACTGAAGTTTGGAATTGTATTGCCACTCAACAGACTGAGTCAATTTATTTCGGAAGGGATCATTAGTCAATTTGAACTGCACATTTACTAGAGACAGAACTTAATAACATGAGGATTAGGGGTGGGCCAAGTATGCGTAGTCGTGCTACGCGAAGCTACGCAAAGACGTTCTCGCACTACACGAGCTTTGTGTAGCTTCGCAAGCATGCGCAGTCATTTGTCGGACCCGTTCGCGAGCCGTTTTTCTTGCTCGGGAGCACGTTGTGCATGTTCGGGACATTGTCTGCGTGCTCAGGGGATCGTAGCTCGCAAGCTTACCCATGCGGTGGGCTATGGGCGCGGCCATCTTGTATTTTCAATTGTCCCACCCGCTCACGTTGCCTTATTTCCTGTTCCAGGTCGCGTATAACGTGTTCGCGGTGTGCAAGTCATGTTTGGGAATGCTATCTACTTGTTCGTGACGACAAGTGCGTGTTAGCGAGAAATATTGTGCAAACTTACCCACGTCATCGCGACGGGCGTGACCATCTCTTTTTTCACTCTATGCTATGGTTCTGGGCCTAGTTTTCTATCCAGCTTTTATCTTTGCAATCTTTACTTATTTTCACTGTTTTTCTCACTTTTTTTATTTATCATCTCTGTCTCTTTGTCCCTAAGTTTATATTTTGTGATTTATTTCTACTTTCACTGTGTTTTTGTTACTTTTCTACTGTTTTATTTTACTTCTTTATTCAAACTCCTACCTCTTCCCCCTAACTTTCTTTTTTCCTTCCTTTCTTTTCTGCCTCCACCCCAGAACCATGGCCAAGGTGCGCCGGGCACTGTTTCGCTGCTCGGGGATCCGGTGCACCCACCAGCAGCTGGCCCACCTGTGGTCCGACATCCTGGACCGCGAGCAGGACCTGTTGAACCTGCTACGTGTCGAGGTCGTGGGGCTTGGTGAGTAGCTAGTAATATATAGTAGTATAAGTGTTGTGTATAATTCTCGGACAAATAACACGAACGATTACTGGTGAACTTAGTTACATTGCAGATCAATTCCGTTCCAAAATCTTTCGTGATTGAATGACACAGGTGCTGCTAGGCACTTCTCTTACTTGTTTGTAACTTTGCGCTAGCTTGGTCTGATTATTGATGTTAGAGTTTACTTTAGAGTCTATAGTTATATTGCTAGAGTCTAGTCCTTCCATTGTCCTTCAGGGAAATAGTGGTGGATGGATTATAGGTTTACTTAGTATTAATTAATATTTTTTTTAGGGTCTGCGCGACACCTCCTCTGTCACTGAATGCTTCTTACCCCAGTCCTCCATAGAACCTTTTTGTAGTTTGTTTAGTGATTGGTAGGCTTAGCAATAGCATTGTCACTGAGTCAGTAGCAGAACAAAATATGATATGACGCAACCAACCAACAATTTGGTGTCTGCATAAATGTATGCATGTGTCCTCTATCGCATCTATGCATTTTTGCTGGAAAAATAAAATGGGAATGCCGACTTACAGAACAATTGGCCTGTCTGGAATATGTGGTGTATGTCAGATGGTACTGGTTTCGTTATTTAGTATTCTGCAATCAGAATGATTATGGAACATTTGATTAGTGTTCATGTAAGTAGACGGTTCGTGAATCCTGCAAGGCAGTAGTCGTTTAAACTTTAGATAGGTCACTTTTATTGCAATAGTTGTTTCCTAAAATGTTTGAGCGTTTTTTGTTTGATTTTTTGTTTCAGAGCACTCAATGTTTCTCTATTTCTTCATTTTTTCTTACATGATCAGCACCCAGGGGCAAGCAGACAGGGTCCGAGTCGGCGGGACAATAACCACCAGAGGAGCGCTCCTCTACCGAGGATCCTGCTGCTGGCCCCAGTAAGTCCTACAGTGCTTATATTATTAACAATTAAATTTCCCTAACTTTTAACGCCCCTTATTTTTTCCAAACTTTTAACTAAGCTTCCTCCTAATTCCATTTTGAACAAAAGCTTCTTTGATCTTCATTATCTGTTTTCCAACTTTTGGGTATCCCTACCTTTCAGATCCTTCCAACTGCCTCTGCTATGACTCTCTGTACTAATACTATTAGACTGTCTGGTGCTAAGCTTGCCCTGTTGGCAACTCTTTAGTTAAGGCAGTGTTATTCAAACTGTGGGGCGTTCCCCTCTGGAGGTCTGTGGCTGCATTAGGGGAGCGCAAATGCGTCTTCAACTATTTGTTATTTGTCACACAGTGTGTCTAGCTCTTTGCTGGTGAGAACCTGGTTTCTAGTTACAACAACAGTCTCCTCCCCATTATAAACGAGTGGCAGTGTGTGTGTCCTTCAGTGTGGCCCCCAGGTAGGGAAGGTACAACGTGCAACAGTCCTAGAGTAGAGTGCCACTCGGAGGCACCATCCCTCAGTGTGTGACATTGCCCCAGCCGCTAAAGAACACCCCTTGCAAGGCAGCTTAAACAAAGCTGCCTTGCTAACAACGTGCTCTATGTCAAAGTGTGTGGGACGATTCTGAGGAGTGCTTGAAGAGAGCGCACTCCTGCACGCACAATACTGGTATATGAGCTCAAAGGGCTTCAGCGCCCCTACCCCGTCCTGTGAGACAGCTTACCGGGCACACACACAGCCCCACCCCAGTACTTCACAGGTCTTTAAAAGACCATTTGCTTGTTAATGAGGCTTCATTGTTTTTTCACCCCTTCATAGAGCCCCTGTATCTCCACTCTGCTTACAGCTGTAAGAGTCCCAGTGTTTTTGCACTATGCTCCTCGCAGAGCAGGATAAATTAATGAGTTCACAGTCTCTTTGAGACCACAATGAAACAGCACCAAATTCCATAGAAAAAGCAATCCTCGTGGTGAACTACTAAATTCCCCATATTACCAATATTTAAAGCACTGGTGCCTCCGTGCCCTGCGTGGGGAATGGATACTCAATGGCCATATAACTGATAGGAGCACCAGACTCTGTGTTTATGTTGAGATCGTGTGATCTAATAGTGATATGGGGATTTTGGTGTTCTCATCATAATCAAGGTAATGCATTTTCCATGCCCTGATGTATGATGCAGGTATTTTTGTCAGGATAACGAGTATCATGTCAGTAATTGCACGATGTGCACAGTATTTCTAATCTATGTCGTTTTGGACTATGATACATATACACACACACACAATATGACACATTTTTATATAATCAGACTTGTAGATACGATTAGTACAGCAGGTGCTGTGGTACCAGGTCCCAGTGGTATAAAGGGCCAGCTAAACCCCATGTCTGTTTTACTATTCGTACTATTAGATTATTACTACAGTAGGGTCCAGTGGCCACTTGCTTTGGCAGAGTTGCTTTGGGCTTCTGAGTAATGATCTTAGGGTGGGAAAATTGTATTTGAGAAGACAGCGTTGTGGGATCATCAGAGAGAAGCAGTGACTAGGATGGGACAAAGGGAGAGCTCATGTTTTTAATGAAGGGCAGAGGAGACATCCCACTTGGCAAGGCAGTACTGATCACTGGTGAAGTAGGTGCAGCAGCACCAGGGTCCACTGGTCTAAGAGGCCCACTGTATTACAGTTATGTCTTTAAAAAGGGTATATGAGCTAATTTACCTTGCTAGCATTAGGACCACAGGCGCCTTTGCTGCAAAAAGGGGGGCAACACATGGGAGCTCATGTTTTTCTGGAGGAGGAAATGTGGCCTTATTATGAGAGATGCTCAATTTGGAACAGGGGAACTAGGTTCAAGTCCCAGGTATTGCTAAACATCCTGTGATTCTTGGTGAATCACTTAATTTTTCTAAGTCTTACAAAATCTCACCTTGGGTAATGTAATTGGAGTATATTTCTTGCTTCTCAGGGCCATGGTTATCATTACTATAGCAGGTGCAGTTGCATTGATCCGAGGAGTGTAATAGGATCACAGACACCAAATTATGGGGAGCAGAGCTTTTCTTTGGTAATTCATTTTTTTGCTTAATGAATTTGCTATTTTGTAAGTCTTACAGTTATTGTGGAATATATGGCATAGAAAACATCTCCAAGAAATTATCTCATAAGCTCCGCCCCTGTGCTAAACCCTGCCCCCCCCCCCCCAATCCTTGTCATAAAGGTTTGGAGGGAGGCCCTGGCGTCAAAATGTGTTATTTGGGGGGCTTAGAGCAAAATAGTTTGAAGACCTCTGAGTTAAGGTATTCTTTTGAATAAAGCTGTGATAGAATAGCTGTAGCCACTGGGTCCACTCCTGTCCTTTGCGTTGTCCTCTTTAATCTCTAGGCTTTGACAATTCCCACCAACTAAATGCACAACAAGATGTTTGTCTATTATTTTTTGCTAGGGTAGTAATACATATTACTACTACTGTTGTGGGTATTCTGCACAGCCACATACAGAACTATGCACAACAAAATAGGATGTTGGTGATGGGAGGTTGGACCTTACTTACACCTCAGTCACAGAACTCAGAAAAAACAACAATTCACTGACCGACTAGCTATCGTGTCTCAGTCATTAGTCATTTGTCCCATCCCCCACACGAAGATACCCAATGATTTTATTACACAACTCAGAACATAACACCCTTTCTCTCACTCACTCGCGTAAGTCCACAACACCACAGACACTCCAAATATACCAGAGTTTATGTGCAAGTTCAAAAGCTTTATTTTTTCCAAATAATAACAAGCTTTGCAAGTTGTTCTATGAAATACATCAAGCTCCACCATGCAAAATAAAGAAGATTAAAACTAAACATTTGTACAACTAGTGCACAATAGAGAACTGTGGAAATTGTGGGAGACCCCTCACCTTTGAACGTATACTGGTTACACATGCATCTTTCGTAAGCTCTGCAAATCTCTGATTTGTAGACGGCAATCTTCTCATTTGCCTATTACGGAAAAATGGGGCACGTTAGACAGTATAAAATACAATTATGAAAGCTTTCTGCAGTCATGCCAAAAAGTGTAACATTATGGCTAAGCAATAGGAACCGACTAACCAAACTCCATAAAAAACGTGCCTTGTTTTTCAACCTCTTCAGTTGTATGCAACACTCATGTGGCCTCAAAGGCGTCTTACCGCGCAACAACCTGGGAGGTAACATGCGCAAAACAGTAGACATGAATCTAAAATGGTTACATGGCTCAGGCCAACTTTCCAAAGACTAGAGTAGGAGTAGAGATGAGATGACCCTAGGGACCATAGAATAAATTAATAATACTACTAATGTCTGTCTACTGACTCTACTGTAGTACGCAATTTGGACTAGTTATGATTTATGTTGTACTTTAACTGTTTTTTCAATCTTCCTTCCTGGTGAAAAAACTGGTAAAATAGGGAGAAGTGTGCAGGCATCTAAAAAGGTGTACTTGTTTTTATAGGTGCACAACCAGTACCAACCACCAGTGTCGACGGGGCCAGCGGTGATGCTAATGCTGCTATCCAGGAGGGGGCAGGAGATGCGGCACCTACAGGAGCACCAGTGGGGGAGGAAACAGCAGCGGTGGGTGATGGTTATATTCATTACTTATTGGCATTACTAGGTGGAAGGGGAACATTTCCCTCACTGTACTGTGAGACTTATTAAGTAAGTATGAACTTGAAGTTGTACTGGAAAATATACAATGGTTGAAGAAGACACCCTTTACTTAGCATTACCAATGCATTAGCAATAGCATTACCAGCGAGAGTTGAGTAAACAAAGGCCTCTTCTATCAGACTCCAACTCAGCTGTGAAAGTTATGGAGAAGACTAAAAGTCAGATCAGATGACCTTGATGGATGTGCTGAACAAAAAGGGAAAGAAGTGAACTAGGGTGGAAGGAGGAGGGACAAAATAGATGTAATATGATTAGCATAAAAGGATACTTTGGAAGCAGCATGCAGGTGGCTGATAGGAATCAGATGCATGGATTGTTGAAGGATGGGTGGAAGGTGAAAGAAGATGCCTGCCTGGGTGGGCGACACAATATGGGTGGATATTGGATAGCAAGAATCCTCAGTGGTGTTTGTGTCAAACCCAAAGCCAAGTCAAGGAAGGAAGGAGTGGACACATGGGTGGGTGTTGGTAAAAGTAAAACCAGCTAAGGTTTGTTAAGCGATACCTAATAAAGAATGATAGACATTTACTTTTAATGGATGGATGCCCCCTGGATGTATTAGTATTCATCATAGGTTGAGACTGTCACTGGATGCAGAGTCTTACTTTGAAAATAATATAAAAGTAGATATGAAAAAGATTGGTGTTCTTCTGTGTACTGAAGTCCATCCATAGTACTAGAGCAAGTATAATGCCAGAAAAAAAACTCCAACAAATGTTAGAGGCCGGGGAAGCAGGAGGATAGATACTTAAAGTTACCACCAATTTTATGTACCGCACTTGCTAATGCTACTGTGCCACTATGTGTTGAATTAATTTTGTGTTACTGTTTTGCTAAGAGTTTCGGTTACAATTCTGTTTCTTTCTTTATAGATACTCCTTCCCAAAAACCATCCCGCAAGGAGTTGGCAGCCAGTGCCCGGCAAAGGAAACTGCAGGCCATCGTGGAGAAATACCGCCGACTGGTGGCTTAGGCCGAGGGGGAGGCGGAGGAGGAGGCGGTGGCAGCAGCTGCTGCCTCTTACAATGCCCCGGGCCCCAGCCAGGCCCCGCATGCAGGAGTACGGCGCTGCGGTCAGGCAGCCACCCACTGCCGGCATTTGTCAACATCTGCCGCCCCCCCCCCCCACATGGATGCAAATGTAGTTGCTGTGCATTTCGGCAACAACTTCTCCTCCGGATGTCAAAGCTGTAGGACCAATTAGAGGAACATGTCAAAATCCTGGTGGACAAACACCTTAAAGCCCGCCGATTATAATGGACCCTGTTGATTTGCGTCTTTTTTAATTCTTTTGTTGGTGGGTGAGAATTGGGTGTTGGGGTTTTTCTTGCATATTCTTTGGACTTGGACATTGGTTGGGGTTAGGGAGAGGGGTGGGTGAGGTGAGGTGAGGTGTGGGATAGGCTATTTTTTTGATGAAAATAAATGTTATTTACTTAAACGTACACATGATGTTAATGATTTGTGGTGGGGTTACTGTTTCACGAGCTAATGTACGTCACAAGGTTTACTTTCAGATGCAGGGCATCATCCAGTGTTTGATTTAAAAAATTGGCCAAATTTGTAACATGCAAACAGATAGATGCGGTACACCTCACTGAGTTATATTTGTTCTACTAGTACTACCAGTCGCTCCTCCTACTCCATTATACATCCCAGCAAAAGCAAACATATCTTACCTGTGATTGATGATAATTAAGTTGGGCACATCAATGGCTGCATGGTTTCCCAAGACAATGGAGAAGAAGTGGTGGTTGTGGTGGTAGTAGTAGACACTGGCAATAGCATTTGCCTGAGAGAGACTGTGGGAGTAGTAGAAAAGTACAGTACATAAGAAGACTGACAAACAAACAATATTGCAACTGCTGAACTAGAAGAAAACAATGATGTCGGGGACAGCCTAGTACAAGAATATAAGAAGAAGTTCAAGTGTAGTTGTGTTGAAGGAGTCACTTAAACACAATCCTAATTGTAAACTTCAATGCTGTAAAATTAAATCCAAACAATGCCGGCAATTAATAAGATGTATTCAGTGGGTCCCTTTGGACAATTAATTGGCTTGTACATTCACTGAGCATGGGTGGGCAAGCAGAAGAAGATCATCGCCCTGCCTCGTTGACATTTAATTAGCGTTGCTTTCACCCCATCTGCCCCAGCAAGCGTGTGATCAATTGTTGGTGTAGATTTAATGTAGTCACATCACACCTCAATATAAAACCACACAGCCCGGGGGAAGAAGGTTAGGGTTTGATGAATGGATGGGAAGGGGGTTTTGGGGAAAGGTCTGACAAAGAAAAACAGTATGCATGGAGACAACAAAGCAAAACAATGTAGACGATGATTGATGATCCACTACCCAATAAATCTTATCTAAAGGTAGAAAAAGGAAATGCATGCATGATGAAGATAACTTGATGGTTACTAATTAGTAGTACTTAACTACTACTACACAATTCAACAGTACAAGGAAGTATTTATTATATATGACATTTGCCTTTGCAGTATGCCCTCAGAGAAACCCTAATACCTGCTGTACCTGGCTAAAAGCTAGCAAAGAAAATTAAAAAATAGTTTTAGGGAGAAATTACCAAACAAAGTCACACCGTCGTAAAATGAATAAAGAGAAAAAAGGAATCAAATTGTTAAAAATACGAAAATGATACTAAAAATACCGTATTATCCAGGTCCAAATGTGTAGTTGTATCTCGTCATTCATCTTGGTCCTCCCTTCCATGGACACTCTGAACATCATTCTTGGTTGTCACTGGCTGGCTGATGAGGATTGGTAAGGTAAGTGTGATTTGTTGCTCCGAGTATAATAGCACTGGGTAAAAGGCTGGCCTGTAAGTTATGATGGAAAAACAAACGGGGTAATAAAAAATAAATGAATGAAAAAATAAAAATCAATTACGGTGTAGTGCAAAAAGACAAGACTCGTGATGTCATGAGCGAGAAGACTTTCAGACTGAGGCGGCTTGGATACATTGTGTCTACTCTACTAGTTACACAGCATTAATGTAGAAGAACAAGAAGATCGGAGCCATCACAGAACAGGCCCACGGCACCGAGCCGCCTGTGAGTCCATGACCCAAACTCCATTTACCTTAATTTTTGACAGAGCCAGGCAAAAGGCTTATACATACAGCAACCTAGCATTTTCCAAATCAAGTGACTAAATCAATGCACCACAGTCAGTCATCATACCACTATTCGACTCCACCTCTGCACAGACATGTAGCCTAGGTCTGCTGTGGTTCTTTTTGAATGGTTGTGTTTACCTTTTATTGCACTTCCTGAAACTTATTCCATCAATCATCTCAGATCCAACTGACTGACTGCGTGCAAAGATAGTTTGGTAATCATCATCATCATCAGGTGTGGTACGTGTACGTGTTTTCCAACAGACCAACAGCAACTCAGTCTGTGAGTGACTCCGATTAAGTAAGTCCAGACTGCACCTGCAGTAGTAAGAGTACAATTGGCTAAAATTATTAAACAACATGGAAACATTGACTATCACTTGAGTCACAAGTACTTTGTTATTATATAAACTACTAGTATAGTTCTATTTCATGCACATTTGCTCAGAGTCAGCAAGCATCCAATGCAATGCATGGCATCATTCATTTCATATACCAGTCTTACTCTTCTCTTCAGCTGTCAGATCAGAGATGCCGAGCCTTCTGAAAGTGATGACGAGTTTACTTTAGTTTTGGATGCCTGCTCAAGTCCTGACAGTGAAGAGTTGTGTATGCCTGCAGACAGAGGTGGTAGCCTTAAGACAGTGATGAGTTTTTGATTGGAAACAAAACTGAAGATGGCTATATTCATGTACGTTTCACTTGTTATGGAGGGACTGTTAGAGGATACATTATTGTACTATTCTCCATCTTCATCCAATGTCTGGCAAGATGGAAATGTATTTAGGGCTAGTCAGGAAGATGGAGCAGGACTCTGAGGAGTGAAGTGGACAGTTCAAGTTCAAGTTCAAAAAGCTTTATTCGGTTTGTTTGTACAACCATATAAGCTGAACATATTTAAAAAAGCACATAATAAAATAACAATACATGATTCATCACAAGCTCGGGGTTATTATGTTCTGTTTACAAGGCAGTTTACAAAAAGTTATTCCATGAACCGTCTCTACTAAGGACTTCAGTGCCAAGGGGAAGGACATAATAATATAAATATTTAAAAATACTTGTTACATTAAATACTCTATATAAAAGTGCATGTGCAAGAAAGTGACTTATGCAAATTTTTCCCTGAGGCAAGAAAGTATGTTTAAAGTGCATTGCTATTTAACTTCAACAACATAATCCTGCATACTGTTTGCAGCTCAAAATAAAGTGACATATGCATAAGTGCAAAAATGCAAAAGGTACAAAAGTGCAAGTATGAGAAGCAATATATACAATATCACAACATTATCGATTTTCTGGCTGCCCTACATTTCAAAAAATAGAGTGCAACATGGAAACAAATATCTGGGCTCTCAAGAGAGTAAATCAAATTCATTGCATCGGCTGTTAGACGAGTATTATATTTTAAAAGGATAGGTTTCAGATAAAATTTCCATAATGATGCATAACATTTTTAAAATAGTAGGAAATGGCAAGGACTCTGCATAGATATATTGTCGCAGGGGCATTTCATAGTAGAAACTACTCCTATCACGGGGAAGGTCACAAGATGGTGAACAATGCCCAACCTTAAACGTATTAAAACGAATCGGTGTGAGGGTCTGGACACGTCAGCCAAATATGCTTGGAACCACTTTTAAGTTCAAGTTTTCTGTAAAAAACATAAGTCTTTTGGGTCCTAGTCAGCTTAGTTCGTTCTTCCCTCTTGTATAACAACAAAGATTCTTTAATTTCTTTCTTAGAAAAAGGTATTACAAAATCAGAATCCTTGTCAATTTTAAAATCAAACAATATGTTATACCAATGAATTATATCACTTAGCCATGGGATGAGTGAACACTGATCTAGTTTAAGACAATCTCTAATAATGGACTGCATGAACACAGTTTCGCTCTTATGCCAAATAGAACGCCACAGGAGTAAGGGGCGTAAGGCTGCAAAATCGGATATGTACTTAAAGCCAGTTTCTTGGTGAATAAGATCAGTGGAAGCTGAGGCAGGAGCACCCAGCAACCATTTGAGGAAACTGTGCTTGTCCCTTTGAATTTGGGCTGTGGTTGAATAACCCCATAAACCAGCTCCATACAGAGCTGAAGAGATGCATCTTGTGTTATATATGGTAACCATGTCCCTGATTCTACGATCTCCCAATTTTGTGGCGAAGTGAAAGATTCCATTAGTATTCCTAATCCATTTATATCCGATGTTTTCTTGCTCACCCACCCACTTACCATTACCTTGGAAAGTGATACCTAAGTAACAAAAGGTACTAACATTCTGTATTGCGGTGCCATCCAAAAACAAAGACCTCGATGACTTCATTTTTTCCCCGCATATCATGGTATATGTCTTTGCTTTATTTATTAAAAGTTTCCTACCCTTGATAAAAACATTAAATTCATCAATACGTTTTTGAAGGCCTATCGGGGTACGGGAAATTAAAACAGCATCATCGGCATAAAGTAATTACGATACAACTGCGCTACCAGTTTTAGGTGCATCTGCAGGAATGTTATTTACAACTGTAGCTATTTGGTTAATGAAGAGGGAAAATAAGAGGGGGGCAATACGCACCCCTGCCTAATGCCTCTTTGTACAGCAAAAAAAGGGGTCCGCTCTCCAGTTGGTCCGTATCGTACACTACACGATATTTTCTCATAAACCCGGGCTACGAATAACACTATCTCACTTGGGGCCCCGGATTCCAACAATACTGACCAAAGAAGGGAGTGATCCACTAGATCGAATGCGCTACTCAAATCAGCAAAGCATAAAAACAGATTAGCCTCTTTAGCTACTGTGTATTGATGAGAAGGTCCAAATTTATACACTGTTCTACAGTACCTAAACCTTTCCTGAATCCATTTTGGACAGGGGTTAGGATATTAAAATCTGCAGCCCAGGTTTCTGGTCTTTTTAAAAGGACCCTACTCAACACTTTCATAGAAGAGTGGACAGTTAAATGCACAGACGTGCAACTCCAATAGGTAAATAAAAATAAGAGACGGTGGTAATGGATTTGTTGTGGTTTGATGAAACCAGAAAGACAGATATACACCTAGTTGTCAGGGAAGAGGAGCTTGTCCTCAAACCCTGGTGGTTCGGACATAAGTAGGTCATGTAACCCACTAGTTATGTCTTTGGAATCTCTCTGCTCTTCCTGCTGTGATTCACGTATTTTGTAGTCTGGTGGTATGAAGTGCTGATTCATTTTGATCATGGTAAACCTCTCCACGCTTCTGGGCGAGAGACTAATCCTTTTCAAAGTTACAATGGCACCAGCAGCACTGAAAACATGCTCAGAAGAGACACTTGCAATAGGGCAATCCAGATACTTTATCGCCAGCCTGCTGAGCACTGGCCATTGGCTTCTTTTCCCAAACCAATACACAAATGGACTTTGCTCCATGTACACCTCTGTTGTGCGTTCAGTGGTGCTCCAATTTACTTGGCTTCTTGTGGCTTTGCAACAGCAACGGACTTACCCATCCCTTTCTGTAGAAACCAAGCAGCTATTTTTTTGGTTGTGTCTGATGAATCAGATCCTGTTGGTGCTGTTGTTGATGTTATTGGTAATGTTGGTGACTGCTGGGAAGAAAATGCACTGCTCTCATGCTCTGAAGAAGAACTTGACACTGGAGGATGCCCTGTAGTACTTTCAATGTCCTGGGCTGGCAGTGGCAGGCCTCTAATTGAGAGCCGTTTGTTTTCTAAATCAGTGGCTTCCTCAGCTATTAAAGTTTTGTACTTGGCAACATCCCCTTCTGAAAAAGGAATTACTGCATTACTGTTCAGAAATAAATTGTCCCGTGGATCCAAAATTGTGGCAGTAATGTAATGTCGATGTGACACAATCTCATTTTGAATCCTTGTATTGTCAGATAAGCGGGCGGCTAAGGTGTTCGCCAAATAACATGCATCTACTTTTTCTTCCACACCTTTGTATGTTTCAGGTACCTCCTTCAGCTCTTGCTCTAGCGTGTACAACAATGGGATAGCTTGGCCCATAGAACAGTCCTCCCTGCTGACTGCACGCATGAAGACCTCAAAAGGAAGTAGCATCTCTGTCAGGCATTTAATGAGGTCCCATTTCCACATCTGAATGGTCATGGCTTTCACAGAGGATCCCCTAATGTTCTTGTCATGACATAAGCATTAAGTGGTATGTACTGCCCAAACAGACGATCAAGCATGTAATAGGTTCAGTTCCAACGTGTTGGGACCTCCTGGTTGAGTGCTTTGACTGGCATTTTATGCTCATGTTGAATGACCCTTAGCTGCTTCCGGGCTTTAAAAGAAGGTTAAAATGCATGCATATTCTTCTGCAAGTGGTCAGTAAGTTGCTGACTTTGCTTTCATTTTTCAGAAAGTCTTGAACAACAATGTTAATGCAGTGTGCCAAACACGGGATCCTGAAATAGCCACCATATTTCATGGCCTTAACTACATTACTGCCATTGTCCGTGGCAACAAAACCAATGTTAAGCCCTCTTGGTCGCAGCCATTCAAAGACCTTGCTGTTGAAATCAGCCAAAATGTTTGCATCAGTATGAGATTTCTCCATAGCAAACATGGCTACAGTTGCATGTCTGCGAGTCTCATTAAAAATCTCAACAGTGTCAACGCTTTCAGATAGCTGGTCTCTAGCACCTGAAAAATGATCCAGTGTGCAGTGATGCAGATGTAATCAGTGGCTTGGCAACTGGCCCACATGTCTGTTGTCAGGTGGATACTATGAACAGCACTCTGATGTAAGGCTTTTCCAAGCAATTCCAGCACGTCGTGGTGTAGTGCTGGAACAGCAACTCTGGCAAAATAGTAGCGGCTGGGAATGTTCCATTTTGGGCAGATGGTTGTCACAAATTCCAGAAAACCCACCCCTTCAACAAAAGAAAAAGGGAGAAGGTCCAGTGCTAACATTTTAGCAAGCTTAGCATTGTACAAACATGCTATTGGGTGGTTGCGTTCGTACTTTTCCTCCTGCTTAAACATGCTAAGAATGGTACGCTGCTTGGTATTTCGCTTGGTTATGCTCAACGCAGCACATTGCTTTGCAGACTTCGCAGCAGTACTCCTTGGTGTCTGCGGCTGACTCTTACTCTGGTGTCACTGAGATGTTGCTGATGCGGTGGATGTGGGCTGTACCACTGCAGTGCTGGGGACAGGGGTACTTTGTGTTCCACTACCAGATAGAATGTCTCCCTCTTCTTCTTCCTGTTCGACCGTGAGTGGACCTTGTACTAGTTTATCCCCACCAACATCAATGGTTCAAGTTTTTATGCTACGAAGGTGGTCCTCCCACTTGATTGCGTGGTGTTTTTTCAAATGGGTCATTTGGCCTCCGGTACCATAGCTTGTACCAAGCTTACCACGACTAACAGAGGAATGAAAAATGGAGCATATAGCAATGTTGTCCTCCTTTGCGCTAACCCTAAAGAAGTCCCACACTGGGGAGCTTAACTTTTGTCTCCTGCTAGAGGTGCCACTTCCAATGCCGGATTAACTGGAGGGTGTGTGTTGAATTTGACTATGTGGCTGCGCAGTAGTACCACTACCTACTTCTGCCTAGGTGGTGCTTGTGCTGGATGTAGGACGCTGCCGGCCCTTTGCTAATGTAAAAATGGAAACTGTAGGTCCTGTTGGTGTTGCCTGTGTTGGAGGTATGCATGCTACATCCCTACTAGTCGCAACCATTTGGGATAGGGTCAAAATGTTGGTTTCCATGTCCCAGGGCCAGGAGTGATGCTTGTGATGGCTGGGTCAGACTCATCATCATCATTATCCTGCTGTTCTACATCAACCTCCATAAGTGTAAGGCTTTCTGGAACCTTCCTTTTCCCTAGCCTGGTCCTGGGATGTATTTCCCTCTCATGTTCAGATTGTTGTGGCTCCCAAGTGAGATCTAGATCATCAGAAGGGATGCTTGGCAAAGAACTCGATGGACTAACCCTCCTTTTCCTTGGTGGGGATTTGGAAGACAAGAGATCTCCAGCATGAGTGGCTTCCTCTTCTTCTTGCTCTGCATGAGGCTCAATTTCCTGAACTGCCCCGAGGAACAAAAACTACTATTGCGGGTGGTGGTTGTGGTTGTTGTTGTTCAACAACTACTACTGCGAGTGGTGGTTTTTGTTCATCACTTATCTGCTGTGTTCCTCATGTGTTGATTGTGTACTACTTTTAGATAGCGATAAGTTAAGGTCAGGCTCAGCATCACTGCTATCCACCATTAGGTTGGCTACCTCTTCCACACTCACCTGCTTGGACCTGGGTTGGTGGGTTGGGCCCACTGATGTGGAGGTGCTGGCCCCAGCTTGCACCCCGGACACCGCTGCTGCAGGCATACTTTTTGTTTTCCCAAAAAAGGTTTTGGGGTCAACACCAGACTTAAGTGTCACTTCCTTCTTCTGTTCTTCCTTCTTCTCAGCAACTTTCTTGGTCTTTGATGACCTGGTACCTGCTTTCTTTGGGCCCATCTTCTTCAGATGTCAGCAGCAGCACTCAGTTGCACAAGTGGCAGAGATGTCTGGTCAGGTCACACCCCACGTCACGTACAACAGAAGGACATCCATCTGGCAGTACAACGGGCGATGAATGATGACAGCACCTCCTCCTCAGTCTTTTGTGCACCTAGACGCAAAGAAGGCAGAAGAGCGTCAGTCAAATGTGGAATTTGTTGAGCTTTAATTTTAATTACTAGTAGTGTTAGTACACTCAGTAAGAGTAAGAGTAGCAAAGAACTAAAATACAAACGTATTGGAAGTGGAATTTGTTTATCCTTAATTTGTGCATCATGTCGGATAGATGCAGCATCAGTGACCTGCAGCAAATAGCAATGGGGATGTAAACAGTAAACCAACAGGAACAATGGAAAGACACACAAGCCTATGTGGCAAAAACAAAACATCACACTACTACTACCACCACCTCTGCCCCCTATCCACATGGTCACTCATCACAAGCAAATGGGTAAAGCCCAGAAAACAATAAACTCAAGCAGGTATATATATCCCTATATGGCCAGAAAAAGGAGGATGCCTGTTACACATCACAGCCTAATGCAAAAAAGAAAATCCCCATGGCTAAAAGGTTGGAAAGTTACACAACAACACATACAACAAAGGCATTTAACACACACCCAAAAAGTTAACTACACCCATAACACCACATTTGGAAATTCAATCCAATGCCATCCATGCCCTAAATTATGTTAAATTCAACAGACAACATAGAAACAGCTACATCAAGCACCCCCGCTGACTACCTCTAGGACTCTAGGCCTACTGGCAGAATAGGCCACAAGTTTGGAAACCTTTGGCAAAGGCACAGTGGAAGGTCACACAAAATGGCCACCACCACATGGCACGCCCACCCTCAAACAACAAAGTACATACAAAGGACAGGAACAGGAAGTTGAGGTCTCCCGCGGACTTCCTTCCTCTTTTAAAAAAAAAATGAACAGAAAAATTAATCCATGCTCCAAAAACTACAACCAAATGACAACCTGATGAGTTTTTTTTAGCAAAATGAACAAAATAATCATTTTCAAGAAGGTTTTATGCAACTCGAGACATATTGCTCGCGATATTGCAAATTCGGCATGTTCGGCAGCCCGAACTGTACAAAACATTGTTATTGCGTGCCCGAACATGCAGATTGAGCGTGCGAAGATGACAAAAACTGTAAGGTCGCGTTGTTACACTGTGCAAAGTTACAAAAACTACACAAGCTGGATTCCTAGGGTTACCTACGAGCAGAAAAAGCCATAATATTTAACACACACCCAAAACCTGAAATTCCACACCAAAAACCACATTTTGAAAATCAATCCAAAGCCATCCATGCCGTACATGATTTTACAAATTAAAAAAACACCACAAAAACAGTTGATAAACTTTCATGCACCCATGATGACTCGAGTAGTACCCTTAGGCCTACTGGCAGAGTTGGCCACAAGCTTGGAGGCCTATGGCAAAAACACAGTGGCTGGTCCCACAAAATGGCTGCCACCACATGGCCAGGCACTCACAAAAAATAAGAAAAGGAACAAAAATAAGAAAGGAATAAAAACAAACAAAGCAGGCCTATGGGAAAAGCAGGATGCCTGACTTCACCAAATGGCCACCATCCACATGGTCAGCCTGCCACCAAAAAGAAAGTACATACAATAAACTCAAGCAGGCTATATCCCTATATGGCCAGACAATGAAGGATGCCTGTTATTTTATTTACACGTCACAGCTGAATGCAAAAAATAAAACCCACATGGCTAAAAGGGTTGGAAAATTACACAAAAACAACACATACAACTAAGGCATTTATTAACACACACCCAAAAAGTTAACTACACCCCAAACACCACATTTGGGAATTCAATCCAGTGCCATCCATGCCCTAAATGATGTTAAATTCAACAGCCAAAATAGAAACAGCTATATTCAGCACCCCGCTGACTACCTCTGGGACTCTAGGCCTACTGGCAGAATAGACCACAAGTTTGGAGGCCTATGGCAAAGCACGAAGGAAGGTCACACAAAATGGCCACCACCACATGGCCTGGTCACCCACAACAACATGAAAAGAAAGGGAAGACAGACAATACATGCCTATAGCAGAAGGACAAAGCTTGGCTTCACAAAATGGCCTCCACCCACATGGCAAGCCCAGCCTCAAACAACAAAGTACGGACAGGAACAGGAAGTTGAGGTCTCTGGGGAACTTCCTTCTTCTTTAAAAAAAAAATGACCAGAAAAATGACTCCATGCTCCAAAAACTACAACCAAATGACAACCTGAGGAGTTTTATTAGCAAAATGAAGAAAATCAACATTTTCGAGAAGGTTTTATGCAACTCAAGACATATTGCTCGCGAGATTGCAAATTCGGCGTGTTCAGCAGCGGGAACTGTACAAAACGTAGTTATCACGTGCCCGAGCACGCAGATTGAGCGAGCGAAGAAGTAAAAAACTGTAAGGTTGCGTTGTTGCACTGTGCAAAGTTACCAAAACTACCCAAACTGAATTCCTAGGTTTACCTACTGGCAGAAAAAGCCATATTATTTAACACACACCCAAAACCTAAAATTCCACACCAAAAACCACATTTTTAAAATCAATCCAAAGCCATCCATGCCGTACATGATGTTACAAATTAAAGAAACGCCACAAAAACAGTTGATTAACTTTCATGCACCCTGGGCCATGATGACTCCAGTAGTACCTCTGGGCTACTGGCAGAGTAGGCCATAAGCTTGGAGACCTATGGCAACAGCAAATTGGCTGGAAACACAAAATGGCCACCACCACATGGGCAGGCCACCCACAGAAAGTAAATACGATGAACCCATGCAGGCCTACACTGACTATATGAACTACTAGGGTTACCTATTGGCTGAAAAGCCAATATTGAATTACACACAAAAACTGACATTCCACCAAAAAACTTGAAATTCAACAGACACCACAGAAGCATGGTTGGACCCATGGGTACCTCTAGGCCTACTGGATGAAATTTCAAAGAAATACAACTTGGCCCCTCATGAAAGTACAGGCCTCCCTCAAAAATAGTTTTTAACAAGGATTGAAAAGCCCAGAAAACTGTAGTTAAAGAAAAACAAAACACATCAAACAAACATGTACACCAATTCTCCAACTTATTTGTAAAAGAAAATTTCAAATCCAAAAGTCCTTAATAAATCCGATCAAATGCTATGTTGCAGCAGACATACACAAAAAGTGATTCTTCCAGCTCCAAATCCAAATGAAAGTGAACAGCACATGGACAAAGCACTGGGAGGAGCCTGGTAGACAGGAACAGGAAGTTGGAGACTATGGGGCACTTCCTTACTCTTGAAAAAAGAGTAGAAAAGAAGAGGACTCCTTGCACAAAAAAATACAGCCAAATCACAATCTGAGGGGTTTTCCTGAGCAAAATGATCATTTTCGAGAAGGTTTTATCATGCTCGAGAGATATTCTGTGCCAGATTGCAGTTTCTGCATGTTCTGAAACGCGATCTTACCAACATTGCGCCGTAAGAAAGATTGTGCGTCCTAATGACGTGATCGCACGTCCAAATGACGTGATCGTGTTCGCACAGTCTCGCGGGATTGTGCGGCCAGATTCCAAACATCGTGGCGCAAGCGACCGGGAGAGAAAATCAAAATCGAGAAGGCGAACGCAGAACCATGGTAAATCGTTACCACAGACATGAGAACGCTATTGAGCATGCGAGGAAGAAAAACAACTATGCTACGCTGTAGATTGCGAAGTAGTCGTCAACTTCGTGTTCAATGCGAAGTGCGAAGTTGCCGCTACTTCGCAGACTCTGCAAACGGAGCGTAGTTCACTGCCCAGGGTTAATGAGGATCACTGTACATATTTTACTGGCAGAGATATTTGAACTTTGATTTTCTGTTTTTCGCAAGTGGAAACTAACTGATAGAACTGTGCTACAATACTCTAGATAACAATCTATCACCAAAGAACTCATGGAGTCTAACACAACCCATAATAGGTGAAGGTGCTTATGTGTGGTATTATTTCTTGTTGTGTCTTTGGTGTTAATTGCTTTGCCTGTCATTTTGAGTTTACCTCATTCTTTACAGGTAGAAGAGCCTAGATCTACATGTGCCCCTCCCACACTACTTCCTGCTGACAATAGTTTTGCTGGAATAGATGAGAAAGAGTTATGCGTAGATGCTTCTAGAGGCAATTATTCATTGATTGTTTATTCTAAACTGCTTTATGAGTATATTGACATTATGGATGCTAGGTATTGCTACATTTGTATGCAACTACCTTCATCAGTTGCTGAGGGAAATACGTATCACCACCTCCCCCTGACACTACCTGTAGTTTATTGCTGAGCTTATTATTACTCAACTCACAACTTGCTGTTTTCAGAAGATATTGTGCTGAAGGAGTGGGACATTTCTGGTAGACCCACCATGACCCTGGGCACTTCTTATGCACATAGGGCACAACTTAAGTTGTTTATTAAGAGATGTAGATAAAAACATTATTAGATTCAGTGGAAGACAGAAGAAGAAACGTCTCAGCTGAAGCAAATCATTCAAAAGTGCTACAATGGGCGAAAGAAGAGAGTGAGCATAGATTAGTGGGAAACATGGCAGCATTAATTTAAGATTGGCAACATAAAGTGAGATTATGTATTTTCATTAAGAAATCCACCACTGATACAAATTTCATAGGGATTAGTGGATGTGACCATACATTTGAAGTTAGAGGAAACTGGGGATTATATTTATATGTATCAGATCCTGTTTTTCCTGGAGTCTATTACATTTGTGGGAAGAATGATTTTTACAGGTTGCCCAAGGGATGTTATGGAACACGTTACATGGAGCTAGTTTTCCAAAGATTTTTCATGTGGGACAAATTGATGATTTGACAAGGGATTTGACAAGGGAACAACATTTGAGAACAAAAATAGTTACTACTGAATTTGTAGGGGCATCTTTGGTGCTTTGATACCATCTGTAGGAGTGATACTTAACTCAAACAAGATTAATCCCATCGCTGATCTAATTGTCTCTCGTCCTCTTTTATTTTGGCATCGCCTCTGGAGCACGCCTGAGCTAGCTATTTTTAGGGGGAAATTAAAGGAAGTTATGTCAAGTTTCAAGTTTATTTATTTATGATAATGGAACTCAATTGAGGTCCACATAATAATTCCAACATACAGAGTAAAAGCAATAAAATACCATAGAAAAGTACATGATATAAATTTGTCAATATAACGGCAGGAAACTTTTAAAATAATGAAACAATTTAAAACAAAACATTTCATTTGGAGCGTTAAACATTGCTTCAATAAAATCAGAGGCTGTAAGGATACCCATTTGGAAACACATAGGTCTTAACCATTTGTGTCTAAATACCATAAGGGCCGGACAGACAAAAGTGACATGATACACGTCCTGGGGATTGGAATTACAAAAATCACAAATATCGGAACGGCCGTACCATTTAGACAGAATACAATTCAAAGGGAGTAGATTTTGCCTTAACAAAAGGATAAATCGCCGGACTCCATGGGGGAGATTCCAGGATATGTATAACTGAGGTTTTTTCATTTGACAAAAACTACTGGTAAAAAACATTCCTCTCTTCAATTTACTCGCCTCACTGCCTACTCTATAACCTAGGTCCCAGGAAGCCGATTTTAATATCGACTTTAGTTGGCCCGCAGATAGAGAAAAAAGATCTAATTCATCTAACTGTAATAATGCAACTGCCCGTCGAAAGTTCCTTACAATTAAAGAATAAGTATTAAAGGTACCCAACAGCTCATTTTTTATGAGATGCCTCAGCGTACCCGGCATTCCTTTAGCTAGATTGAAAACCCAACGCACCACACTCGCAACTGCTTGGACCCAGGAACTACGCAAACCAAATTCCTGTCTCAGAGAGGACGTAGAATTCGCGGTATTTACTGAGGTAAGGTTGCGTAATATTTTTCCTTCAGTGGAATCCAAAAAATTCCAATTTGCTATATCTACTGTTTCTAGTCCATACATAAGGGATGCGGGGATTTTTGCTCGGAATACCTCGAGCAATATAGAGAAGTGCCTTCTACCTGTTGCCTTGTAAAGAGAAACAAGGCTCTTCCCTTGGGCGAGAGCTTTCCTCCAGTTATGCCCATATTGGGAGCAGGAAATCTACCGTGGTTGTCATACATTTGACGAACATGTTATTCATTAGTGCGGGAAAACATGTGGTTAACGCCAGAAGAGACCTGCCCCTCTATCCCCAAAAAGTCCCTATCATTAGCTTTTGAACACAAACTCACTCTATTGTCCTGGAGTATGAACTCATGTAGCCTGACATCCAGGTTTATGGATGCCAAGCAACAATACAAATTGGAATTGGCCCTGGACAGTATTCAACCATTCTTGGCAAAGAAGTAATTTTTACAATTTAGGCCCGCTCCGTGCCTTGACAAATAAATGGAAGGGTGCAATTTCCTCGGATTGTCCTGGGTGCTCTTTTTCTAAAGAAATAGAACTCCATGTCATGTTATATTGTTCTGCTTACAAAGGGTCTAGATACAAGTGGGTCCTCCAACTTTGTAGAAATCTGGGCCTTAGGAACTTTAGTGAGGTTTTCAGGCTACTAAAATACGAGACTAATCCACTATTTGTAGTCGATACCACGAAATTTGTATTTGCTATGTGGTGTACACCTAGAGGTATTTTAAAGGACAAAGAGATGCGCAGAAACCTGACTGTGCTTTCCAATTAGAAATGTCTTGATATTATATCTGAACATATCTACATTTAGAGAAATGCCTTGAAACTTTTTAGGCAAAAGGCTTATACATACAGCAACCTAGCATTTTCCAAATCAAGTGACTAAATCAATGCACCACAGTCAGTCATCATACCACTATTCGACTCCAACTCTGCACAGACATGTAGCCTAGGTCTGCTGTGGTTCTTTTTGAATGGTTGTGTTTACCTTTTATTGCACTTCCTGAAACTTATTCCATCAATCATCTCAGATCCAACTGACTGACTGCGTGCAAAGATAGTTTGGTAGTCATCATCATTATCAGGTGTGGTACGTGTACGTGTTTTCCAACAGACCAACAGCAACTCAGTCTGTGAGTGACTCCGATTAAGTAAGTCCAGACTGCACCTGCAGTAGTAAGAGTACAATTGGCTAAAATTATTAAACAACATGGAAACATTGACTATTACTTGAGTCACAAGTACTTTGTTATTATTTAAACTACTAGTATAGTTCTATTTCATGCACATTTGCTCAGAGTCAGCAAGCATCCAATGCAATGCATGGCATCATTCATTTCATAAACCAGTCTTACTCTTCTCTTCAGCTGTCAGATCAGAGATGCCGAGCCTTCTGAAAGTGATGACGAGTTTTCTTTAGTTTTGGATGCCTGCTCAAGTTCTGACAGTGAAGAGTTGTGTATGCCTGCAGACAGAGGTGGTAGCCTTAAGACAGTGATGAGTTTTTGATTGGAAACAAAACTGAAGATGGCTATATTCACGTACGTTTCACTTGTTATGGAGGGACTGTTAGAGGATACATTATTGTACTATTCTCCATCTTCATCCAATGTCTGGCAAGATGGAAATGTATTTAGGGCTAGTCAGGAAGATGGAGCAGGACTCTGAGGAGTGAAGTGGACAGTTCAAGTTCAAGTTCAAAAAGCTTTATTCGGTTGGTTTGTACAACCATATAAGCTGAACATATTTAAAAAAGCACATAATAAAATAACAATACATGATTCATCACAAGCTCGGGGGTATTATGTTCTGTTTACAAGGCAGTTTACAAAAAGTTATTCCATGAACCGTCTCTACTAAGGACTTCAGTGCCGAGGGGAAGGACATAATTATATAAATATTTAAAAAGACTTGTTACATTAAATACTCTATATAAAAGTGCATGTGCAAGAAAGTGACTTATGCAAATTTTTCCCTGAGGCAAGAAAGTATGTTTAAAGTGCATTGCTAATTAACTTCTACAACATAATCCTGCATACTGTTTGCAGCTCAAAATAAAGTGACATATGCATAAGAGCAAAAATGCAAAAGGTACAAAAGTGCAAGTATGAGAAGCAATATATACAATATCACAACATGATCCATTTTCTGACTGCCCTACATTTCAACAAATAGAGTGCAACATGGAAACAAATATCTGGGCTCTCAAGAGAGTAAATCAAATTCATTGCATCGGCTGTTAGAAGAGTATTATATTTTAAAAGGATAGGTTTCAGATAAAATTTCCATAATGATGCATAAAATTTTTAAAATAGTAGGAAATGGCAAGGACTCTGCATAGATATATTGTTGCAGGGGCATTTCATAGTAGAAACTACCCCTATCACGGGGAAGGTCACAAGATGGTGAACAATGCCCAACCTTAAACGTATTGAAACGAATCGGTGTGAGGGTCTGGACACGTCAGCCAAATATGCTTGGAACCACTTTTAAGTTCAAGTTTTCTGTAAAAAACATAAGTCTTTTGGGTCCTAGTCAGCTTAGTTCGTTCTTCCCTCTTGTATAACAACAAAGATTCTTTAATTTCTTTCTTAGAAAAAGGTATTACAAAATCATAATCCTTGTCAATTTTAAAATCAAACAATATGTTATACCAATGAATTATATAACTTAGCCATGGGATGCGTGAACACTGGTCTAGTTTAAGACAATCTCTAATAATGGACTGCGTGAACACAGTTTCGCTCTTATGCCAAATAGAACGCCACAGGAGTAAGGGGCGTAAGGCTGCAAAATCGGATATGTAGTTAAGGCCAGTTTCTTGGTGAATAAGATCAGTGGAAGCTGAGGCAGGAGCACACAGCAACCGTTTGAGGAAACTGTTCTTGTCCCTTTGAATTTGGGCTGTGGTTGAATAACCCCATAAACCAGCTCCATACAGAGCTGAAGAGACGCATCTTGTGTTATATATGGCAACAATGTCCCTGATTCTACGATCTCCCAATTTTGTGGCGAAGTGAAAGATTCCATTGGTATTCCTAATCCATTTATATCTGATGTTTTCTTGCTCACCCACCCACTTACCATTACCTTGGAAAGTGATACCTAAGTAACAAAAGGTACTAACATTCTGTATTGCGGTGCCATCAAAAAACAAAGACCTCGATGACTTCATTTTTCCCCCGCATATCATGGTATATGTCTTTGCTTTATTTATTAAAAGTTTCCTACCCTTGATAAAAACATTAAATTCATCAATACGTTTTTGAAGGCCTATCGGGGTACGGGAAATTAAAACAGCATCATCGGCATAAAGTAATTACAATACAACTGCGCCACCAGTTTTAGGTGCATCTGCAGGAATGTTATTTAAAACTGTAGCTATTTGGTTAATGAAGAGGGAAAATGAGAGGGGGCCAATACGCACCCCTGCCTAATGCCTCTTTGTACAGCAAAAAAAGGGGTCCGCTCTCCAGTTGGTCCGTATCGTACACTACACGATAATTTCTCATAAACCCGGGCTACGAATAACACTATCTCACTTGGGGCCCCGGATTCCAACAATACTGACCAAAGAAGGGAGTGATCCACTAGATCGAATGCGCTACTCAAATCAGCAAAGCATAAAAACAGATTAGCCTCTTTAGCTACTGTGTATTGATGAGAAGGTCCAAATTTATACACTGTTCTACAGTACCTAAACCTTTCCTGAATCCATGTTGGACAGGGGTTAGGATATTAAAATCTGCAGCCCAGGTTTCTGGTCTTTTTAAAAGGACCCTACTCAACACTTTTATAGAAGAGTGGACAGTTAAATGCACAGACGTGCAACTCCAATAGGTAAATAAAAATAAGAGACGGTGGTAATGGATTTGTTGTGGTTTGATGAAACCAGAAAGACAGATATACACACAGATAAAGGAAGGGAGAAAGTAACAATTTGAAAGCCTAGTTGTCAGGGAAGAGGAGCTCGTCCTCAAACCCTGGTGGTTCGGACATAAGTAGGTCATGTAACCCACTAGTTATGTCTTTGGAATCTCTCTCCTCTTCCTGCTGTGATTCACTTATTTTGTAGTCTGGTGGTATGAAGTGCTGATTCATTTTGATCATGGTAAACCTCTCCACGCTTCTGGGTGAGAGACTAATCCTTTTCAAAGTTACAATGGCACCAGCAGCACTGAAAACATGCTCAGAAGAGACACTTGCAACAGGGCAATCCAGATACTTTATCGCCAGCCTGCTGAGTACTGGCCATTGGCTTCTTTTCCCAAACCAATACACAAATGGACTTTGCTCCATGTACACCTCTGTTGTGTGTTCAGTGGTGCTCCAATTTACTTGGCTTCTTTTGGCTTTGCAACAGCAACGGACTTACCCATCCCTTTCTGTAGAAACCAAGCAGCTATTTATTTGGTTGTGTCTGATGAATCAGATCCTGTTAGTGCTGTTGTTGATGTTATTGGTAATGTTGCTGACTGCTGGGAAGAAAATGCACTGCTCTCATGCTCTGAAGAAGAACTTGACACTTGAGGATGCCCTGTAGTACTTTCAATGTCCTGGGCTGGCAGTGGCAGGCCTCTAATTGAGAGCCGTTTGTTTTCTAAATCAGTGGCTTCCTCAGCTATTAAAGTTTTGTACTTGGTAACATCCCCTTCTGAAAAAGGAATTACTGCATTACTGTTCAGAAATAAATTGTCCCGTGGATCCAAAATTGTGGCAGTAATGTAATGTCGATGTGACACAATCTTATTTTGAATCCTTGTATTGTCAGATAAGCGGGCGGCTAAGGTGTTCGCCAAATAACATGCATCTACTTTTTCTTCCACACCTTCGTATGTTTCAGGTACCTCCTTCAGCTCTTGCTCTAGCGTGTACAACAATGGGATAGCTTGGCCCATAGAACAGTCCTCCCTGCTGACTGCACGCGTGAAGACCTCAAAAGGAAGTAGCATCTCTGTCAGGCATTTAATGAGGTCCCATTTCCACATCTGAATGGTCATGGCTTTCACAGAGGATCCCCTAATGTTCTTGTCATGACATAAGCATTAAGTGGTATGTACTGCCCAAACAGACGATCAAGCATGTAATAGGTTCAGTTCCAACGTGTTGGGACCTCCTGGTTGAGTGCTTTGACTGGCATTTTATGGTCATGTTGAATGACCCTTAGCTGCTTCCGGGCTTTAAAAGAAGGTTGAAATGCATGCATATTCTTCTGCAAGTGGTCAGTAAGTTGCTGACTTTGCTTTCATTTTTCAGAAAGTCTTGAACAACAATGTTAATGCAGTGTGCCAAACACGGGACCCTGAAATAGCCACCATCTTTCATGGCCTTAACTACATTACTGCCATTGTCCATGGCAACAAAACCAATGGTAAGCCCTCTTGCTCGCAGCCATTCACAGACCTTGCTGTTAAACTCAGCCAAAATGTTTGCATCAGTATGAGATTTCTCCATAGCAAACATGGCTACAGTTGCATGTCTGCGAGTCTCATAAAAAATCTCAACAGTGTCAACGCTTGCAGATAGCTGGTCTCTAGCACCTGAAAAATGATCCAGTGTGCAGTGATGCAGATGTAATCAGTGGCTTGGCAACTGGCCCACATGTCTGTTGTCAGGTGGATACTATGAACAGCACTCTGATGTAAGGCTTTTCCAAGCAATTCCAGCACGTCGTGGTGTAGTGCTGGAACAGCAACTCTGGCAAAATAGTAGCGGCTGGGAATGTTCCATTTTGGGCAGATGGTTGTCACAAATTCCAGAAAACCCACCCCTTCAACAAAAAAAAAAGGGAGAAGGTCCAGTGCTAACATTTTAGCAAGCTTAGCATTGTACAATCGTGCTATTGGGTGGTTGCGTTCGTACTTTTCCTCCTGCCTAAACATGCTAAGAATGGTACGCTGCTTGGTATTTCGCTTGGTTATGCTCAACGCAGCACATTGCATTGCAGACTTCGCAGCAGTACTCCTTAGTGTCTGCGGCTGACTCTTACTCTGGTGTCACTGAGATGTTGCTGATGCAGTGGATGTGGGCTGTACCACTGCAGTGCTGGGGACAGGGGTACTTTGTGTTCCACTACCAGATAGAATGTCTCCCTCTTCTTCTTCCTGTTCGACCGTGAGTGGACCTTGTACTAGTTTATCCCCACCAACATCAATGCTTCAAGTTTTTATGCTACAAAGGTGGTCCTCCCACTTGATTGCTTGGTGTTTTTTCAAATGGGTCATTTGGCCTCCGGTACCATAGCTTGTACCAAGCTTACCACGACTAACAGAGGAATGAAAAATGGAGCATATAGCAATGTTGTCCTCCTTTGCGCTAACCCTAAAGAAGTCCCACACTGGGGAGCTTAACTTTTGTCTCCTGCTAGAGGTGCCACTTCCAATGCCGGATGAACTGGAGGGTGTGTGTTGAATTTGACTATGTGGCTGCGCAGTAGTACCACTACCTACTTCTGCCTAGGTGGTGCTTGTGCTGAATGTAGGACGCTGCCGGCCCTTTGCTAATGTAAAAATGGAAACTGTAGGTCGTGTTGGTGTTGCCTGTGTTGGAGGTATGCATGCTACATCCCTACTATTCGCAACCATTTGGGATAGGGTAAAAATGTTGGTTTCCATGTCCCCAGGCCAGGAGTGATGCTTGTGATGACTGGGTCAGACTCATCATCATCATTATCCTGCTGTTCTACATCAACCTCCATAAGTGTAAGGCTTTCTGGAACCTTCCTTTTCCCTAGCCTGGTCCTGGGATGTATTTCCCTCTCATGCTCAGATTGTTGTGGCTCCCAAGTGAGATCTAGATCATCAGAAGGGATGCTTGGCAAAGAACTCGATGGACTAACCCTCCTTTTCCTTGGTGGGGATTTGGAAGACAATAGATCTCCAGCATGAGTGGCTTCCTCTTCTTCTTGCTCTGCATGAGGCTCAATTTCCTGAACTGCCCCGAGGAACAACAACTACTATTGCTGGTGGTGGTTGTGGTTGTTGTTGTTCAACAACTACTACTGCGGGTGGTGGTTTTTGTTCATCACTTATCTGCTGTGTTCCCTCATGTGTTGATTGTGTACTACTTTTAGATAGCGATCAGTTAAGGTCAGGCTCAGCATTACCGCTTTCCACCATTAGGTTGGCTACCTCTTCCACACTCACCTGCTTGGACCTGGGTTGGTGGGTTGGGCCAACTGATGCGGAGGTGCTGGCCCCAGCTTGCACCCAGGACACCGCTGCTGCAGGCATACTTTTTGTTTTCCCAAAAAAGGTTTTGGGGTCAACACCAGACTTAAGTGTCACTTCCTTCTTCTGTTCTTCCTTCTTCTCAGCAACTTTCTTGGTATTGGATGACCTGGTACCTGCTTTCTTTGGGCCCATCTTCTTCAGATGTCAGCAGCAGCATTCAGTTGCACAAGTGGCAGAGATGTCTGGTCAGGTCACACCCCACGTCACGTACAACAGAAGGACATCCATCTGGCAGTACAATGGGCGATGAATGATGACAGCACCTCCTCCTCAGTCTTTTGTGCACCTACACGCAAAGAAGGCAGAAGAGCGTCAGTCAAATGTGGAATTTGTTGAGCTTTAATTTTAATTACTAGTAGTGTTAGTACACTCAGTAAGAGTAAGAGTAGCAAAGAACTAAAACACAAACGTAGTGGAAGTGGAATTTGTTTATCCTTAATTTGTGCATCATGTCGGATAGATGCAGCATCAGTGACCTGCAGCAAATAGCAATGGGGATGTAAACAGTAAACCAACAGGAACAATAGAAAGACACACAAGCCTATGTGGCAAAAACAAAACATCACACTGCTACTACCACCACCTCGGCCCCCTATCCACATGGTCACTCATCACAAGCACATGGGTAAAGCCCAGAAAACAATAAACTCAAGCAGGTATATATATCCCTATATGGCCAGAAAAAGGAGGATGCCTGTTACACATCACAGCCTAATGCAAAAAAGAAAATCCCCATGGCTAAAAGGTTGGAAAGTTACACAACAACAAGACATACAACAAAGGCATTTAACACACACCCAAAAAGTTAACTACACCCATAACACCACATTTGGAAATTCAATCCAATGCCATCCATGCCCTAAATTATGTTAAATTCAACAGACAACATAGAAACAGCTACATCAAGCACCCCCGCTGACTACCTCTGGGACTCTAGGCCTACTGGCAGAATAGGCCACAAGTTTGGAAACCTTTGGCAAAGGCACAGTGGAAGGTCACACAAAATGGCCACCACCACATGGCAAGCCCACCCTCAAACAACAAAGTACATACAAAGGACAGGAACAGGAAGTTGATGTCTCCCGCGGACTTCCTTCCTCCTTTAAAAAAAAATGAACAGAAAATTAATCCATGCTCCAAAAACTACAACCAAATGACAACCTGATGAGTTTTTTTAGCAAAATGAACAAAATCATCATTTTCAAGAAGGTTTTATGCAACTCGAGACATATTGCTCGCGATATTGCAAATTCGGCATGTTCGGCAGCCCGAACTGTACAAAACATTGTTATTGCATGCCCGAGCATGCAGATTGAGCGTGTGAAGATGACAAAAACTGTAAGGTCGCGTTGTCACACTGTGCAAAGTTACAAAAACTACGCGAGCTGGATTCCTAGGGTTACCTACGAGCAGAAAAAGCCATAATATTTAACACACACCCAAAACCTGAAATTCCACACCAAAAACCACATTTTGAAAATCAATCCAAAGCCATCCATGCCGTACATGATTTTACAAATTAAACAAACACCACAAAAACAGTTGATAAACTTTCATGCACCCATGATGACTCGAGTAGTACCCTTGGGCCTACTGGCAGAGTAGGACACAAGCTTGGAGGCCTATGGCAAAAACACAGTGGCTGGTCCTACAAAATGGCTGCCACCACATGGCCAGGAACTCACAAAAAATAAGAAAAGGAACAAAAATAAGAAAGGAATAAAAACAAACAAAGCAGGCCTATGGGAAAAGCACAATGCCTGACTTCACCAAATGGCCACCATCCACATGGTCAGCCTGCCACCAAAAAGAAAGTACATACAATAAACTCAAGCAGGCTATATCCCTATATGGCCAGACAATGAAGGATGCCTGTTATTTTATTTACACGTCACAGCTGAATGCAAAAAATAAAACCCACATGGCTAAAAGGGTTGGAAAATTACACAAAAACAACACATACAACTAAGGCATTTATTAACACGCACCCAGAAAGTTAACTACACCCCAAACACCACATTTGGGAATTCAATCCAGTGCCATCCATGCCCTAAACAATGTTAAATTCAACAGCCAAATTAGAAACAGCTATATCAAGCACCCCGCTGACTACCTCTAGGACTCTAGGCCTACTGGCAGAATAGACCACAAGTTTGGAGGCCTATGGCAAAGCACGAAGGAAGGTCACACAAAATGGCCACCACCACATGGCCTGGTCACCCACAACAACATGAAAAGAAAGGGAAGACAGACAATACATGCCTATAGCAAAAGGACAAAGCTTGGCTTCACAAAATGGCCTCCACCCACATGGCAAGCCCAGCCTCAAACAACAAAGTACGGACAGGAACAGGAAGTTGAGGTCTCTGGGGAACTTCCTTCTTCTTTAAAAAAAAAATGACCAGAAAAATGACTCCATGCTCCAAAAACTACAACCAAATGACAACCTGAGGAGTTTTATTAGCAAAATGAAGAAAATCAACATTTTCGAGAAGGTTTTATGCAACTCAAGACATATTGCTCGCGAGATTGTAAATTCGGCATGTTCAGCAGCGGGAACTGGACAAAATGTAGTTATCGCGTGCCCGAGCACGCAGATTGAGCGAGCGAAGAAGTAAAAAACTGTAAGGTTGCGTTGTTGCACTGTGCAAAGTTACCAAAACTACCCAAACTGAATTCCTAGGGTTACCTACTGTCAGAAAAAGGCATATTATTTAACACACACCCAAAACCTAAAATTCCACACCAAAAACCACATTTTTAAAATCAATCCAAAGCCATCCATGCCATACATGATGTTACAAATTAAAGAAACACCACAAAAACAGTTGATTAACTTTCATGCACCCTGGGCCATGATGACTCCAGTAGTACCTCTGGGCTACTGGCAGAGTAGGCCACAAGCTTGGAGGCCTATGGCAACAGCACAGTGGCTGGAAACACAAAATGGCCGCCACCACATGGCCAGGCCACCCACAGAAAGTAAATACAATGAACCCATGCAGGCCTACACTAACTATATGAACTACTAGGGTTACCTGTTGGCTGAAAAGCCAATATTGAATTACACACAAAAACTGAAATTCCACCAAAAAACTTGAAATTCAACAGACACCACAGAAGCATGGTTGGACCCATGGGTACCTCTAGGCCTACTGGATGAAATTTCAAAGAAATACAACTTGGCCCCTCATGAAAGTACAGGCCTCCCTCAACAATAGTTTTTAACAAGGATTGAAAAGCCCAGAAAACTGTAGTTAAAGAAAAAAAACACATCAAACAAACATGTACACCAATTCTCCAACTTATTTGTAAAAGAAAATTTCAAATCCAAAAGTCCTTAATAAATCCAATCAAATGCTATGTTGCAGCAGACATACACAAAAAGTGATTCTTCCAGCTCCAAATCCAAATGAAAGTGAACAGCACATGGACAAAGCACTGGGAGGAGCCTGGTAGACAGGAACAGGAAGTTGGAGACTATGGGGCACTTCCTTACTCTTGAAAAAAGAGTAGAAAAGAAGAGGACTCCTTGCACAAAAAACTACAGCCAAATCACAATCTGAGGGGTTTTCCTGAGCAAAATGATCATTTTCGAGAAGGTTTTATCATGCTCGAGAGATATTCTGTGCCAGATTGCAGTTTCTGCATGTTCTGAAATGCGATCTTACCAACATTGCGCCGTAAGAAAGATCGTGCGTCCTAATGACGTGATCGCACGTCCAAATGACGTGATCGCGTTCGAACAGTCTCGCGGGATTGTGCGGCCAGATTCCAAACATCGTGGTGCAAGCGACCGGAAGAGAAAATAAAAATCAAGAAGGCGAACGCAGAACCATGGTAAATCGTTACCACGCACACGAGAACGCTATTGAGCACGCGAGGAAGAAAAACAACTATGCTACGCTGTAGATTGCGAAGTAGTCATCAACTTCGTGTTCACTGCGAAGTGCGAAGTTGCCGCTACTTCGCAGACTCTGCAAACGGAGCGTAGTTCACTGCCCAGGGTTAATGAGGATCACTGTACATATTTTACTGGCAGAGATATTTGAACTTTGATTTTCTGTTTTTCGCAAGTGGAAACTAACTGATAGAACTGTGCTACAATACTCTAGATAACAATCTATCACCAAAGAACTCATGGAGTCTAACACAACCCATAATAGGTGAAGGTGCTTATGTGTGGTATTATTTCTTGTTGTGTCTTTGGTGTTAATTGCTTTGCCTGTCATTTTGAGTTTACCTCATTCTTTACAGGTAGAAGAGCCTAGATCTACATGTGCCCCTCCCACACTACTTCCTGCTTACAATAGTTTTGCTGGAATAGATGAGAAAGAGTTATGCGTAGATGCTTCTAGAGGCAATTATTCATTGATTGTTTATTCTAAACTGCTTTATGAGTATATTGACATTATGGATGCTAGGTATTGCTACATTTTTTATGCAACTACCTTCATCAGTTGCTGAGGGAAATACGCATCACCACCTCCCCCTGACACTACCTGTAGTTTATTGCTGAGCTTAATATTACTCAACTCACAACTTGCTGTTTTCAGAAGATATTGTGCTGAAGGACCTGATGCTCAAATCACTGAGATAGTGGGACATTTCTGGTAGACCCACCATAACCCTGGGCACTTCTTATGCACATAGGGCACAACTTAAGTTGTTTATTAACAGATGTAGATAAAAACATTATTAGATTCAGTGGAAGACAGAAGAAGAAACATCTTAGCTGAAGCAAATCATTCAAAAGTGCTACAATGGGCGAAAGAAGAGAGTGAGCATAGATTAGTGGGAAACATGGCAGCATTAATTTAAGATTGGCAACATAAAGTGAGATTATGTATTTTCATTAAGAAATCCACCACTGATACAAATTTCATAGGGATTAGGGGATGTGATTATACATTTGAAGTTAGAGGAAACTGGGGATTATATTTATATCTATCAGATCCTGTTTTTCCTGGAGTCTATTATATTTGTGGGAAGAATGATTTTTACAGGTTGCCCAAGGGATGGTATGGAACACGTTACTTGGAGCTATTTTTCCAAAGATTTTTCATGTTGGACAAATTGATGATTTGACAAGGGATTTGACAAGGGAACAACATTTGAGAACAAAAATAGTTACTACTGAATTTGTAGGGGCATCTTTGGTGCTTTGATACCATCTGTAGGAGTGATACTTAACTCAAACAAGATTAATCCCATCGCTGATCTAATTGTCTCTCATCCTCTTTTATTTTGGCATCGCCTCTGGAACACGCCTGAGCTAGCTATTTTTAGGGGGAAATTAAAGGAAGTTATGTCAAGTTTCAAGTTTATTTATTTATGATAATGGAACTCAATTGAGGTCCACATAATAATTCCAACATACAGATTAAAAGCAATAAAATACCATAGAAAAGTACATGATATAAATTTGTCAATATAACGGCAGGAAACTTTTAAAATAATGAAACAATTTAAAACAAAACATTTCATTTGGAGGGTTAAACATTGCTTCAATACAATCAGAGGCTGTAAGGATACCCATTTGGAAACACATAGGTCTTAACCATTTGCATCTAAATACAATAAGGGCCGGACAGACAAAAGTGACATGATACACGTCCTGGGGATTGGAATTTACAAAAATCACAAATATCGGAACGGCCGTACCATTTAGACAGAATACAATTCAAAGGGAGTAGATTTTGCCTTAACAAAAGGATAAATCGCCGGACTCCATGGGGGAGATTCCAGGATATGTATACTGAGGTTTTTTCATTTGACAAAAACTACTGGTAAAAAACATTCCTCTCTTCAATTTACTCGCCTCACTGTCTACTCTATAACCTAGCTCCCTGGAAGCCGATTTTAATATCGACTTTAGTTGGCCCGCAGATAGAGAAAAAAGATCTAATTCATCTAACTGTAATAATGCAACTGCCCGTCGAAAGTTCCTTACAATTAAAGAATAAGTATTAAAGATACCCAACAGCTCATTTTTTATGAGATGCCTCAGCGTACCCGGCATTCCTTTAGCTAGATTGAAAACCCAACGCACCACACTCGCAACTGCTTGGGCCCAGGAACTACGCAAACCAAATTCCTGTCTCAGAGAGGACGTAGAATTCGCGGTATTTACTGAGGTAAGGTTGCGTAATATTTTTCCTTCAGTGGAATCCAAAAAATTCCAATTTGTTATATCTACTGTTTCTAATCCATACATAAGGGATGCGGGGATTTTTGCTCGGAATACCTCGAGCAATATAGAGAAGTGCCTTCTACCTGTTGCCTTGTAAAGAGAAACAAGGCTCTTCCCTTGGGCGAGAGCTTTCCTCCAGTTATGTCCATATTGGGAGCAGGAAATCTACCGTGGTTGTCATACATTTGACGAACATGTTATTCATTAGTGCGGGAAAAGATGTGGTTAACGCCAGAAGAGACCTGCCCCTCTATCCCCAAAAAGTCCCTATCATTAGCTTTTGAACACAAACTCACTCTATTGTCCTGGAGTATGAACTCATGTAGCCTGACATCCAGGTTTATGGATGCCAAGCAACAATACAAATTGGAATTGGCCCTGGACAGTATTCAACCATTCTTGGCAAAGAAGTAATTTTTACAATTTAGGCCCGCTCCATGCCTTGACAAATAAATTGAAGGGTGCAATTTCCTCGGATTATCCTGGGTGCTCTTCTTCTGAAGAAATAGAACTCCATGTCATGTTATATTGTTCTGCTTACAAAGGGTCTAGATACAAGTGGGTCCTCCAACTTTGTAGAAATCTGGGCCTTAGGAACTTTAGTGAGGTTTTCAGGCTACTAAAATATGAGACTAGTCCACTATTTGTAGTCGCTACCACGAAATTTGTATTTGCTATGTGGTGTACACCTAGAGGTATTTTAAAGGACAAAGAGATGCGCAGAAACCTGACTGTGCTTTCCAATTAGAAATGTCTTGATATTATATCTGAACATATCTACATTTAGAGAAATGCCTTGAAACTTTTTATGGCTTTTATATTTTAATGTTTTATTTTTAAATAATTAAAAAATATATATATTTATATTGTTGAAATTTCTTTTTTCTCAATTGTACAATTGCGGGTATTTTTCGATTGATGTGGTTCCTACCTTTAGGGGGTTGGGTTATAGGGTGAAAGCTTGTGACATTAACATTTATTGTCCTTTTGTGAAATTACCTTTTGTACCCTCTTGTTGTTCCAAAAACTATTGCATTTAGGCTATGATGTTTTTAATTGTTCTTTTATGGCTGTACAGCCGAAATAAAGTTCTTTTGACTGACTGACAAACAAGATTAGAAAAAATTCTACTGTAGTTGATAAACTATCTACTAGAACAGCTCGAGGATTTTTAATTATGGATACAGAAATGGTTCCAATCAGTTACATTGCTGAATCGACTTGCTTTAGACATCCTTCTCGCAAAAGAGGGTGGATTCTGCCAGATGTTAAAAGTTCAACAATGTTGTACATACATTCCGGATGAAAGTAAGAACTTGAAGAAATTCATTAGCAACATTTATAACTTAAAGAAAGATTTAAAGTGGTTGACAGTAATAGATGCTTGAGAAGCAACAGAGAATGGATTTACTGCTATGGGCAGATGGTTTGGAAACCTTGGTAGTGGAATTATTGGAAGCATTGTAAAGCCCTTAGGGCCTGTTATGAGTTTGACAATGCCAAACCTGTATGAAGACTGCCTACCCTATAATGACTTTTGTTTAATTGCCAGGCATTTCCTTTTCCATTCCCAGGCACCACAATAGGAACATCAGGAAACCGCAGTTTCTTGACAGAGTTGCTGGTCCCAACATAGCATGATCACTAGGGTCATAATGTAGCAGTTGCAAGACCACCACCACTGCACCACCAAACGTCTGTCTGTCCTCGGACCGCCAGACTCATAATAGGGCCCTTGGTGATAATCACTCTTTGTGGATTATTCCTGGTTGTAATCTATAAGGTATACAAACGTCCACAAGCAAAAAAGGGAGTGAAAAAAAAGAGAGCAGATATGAAACTGGAGAATAGACAGAGCAAATACTATGAAGACATAATATTTCTGGAGGATTCCAGAAAAAGATGATGAAAACCACCAGATTGTGATTTGTGTATTTGACAAGACATTGATGTGATGGCTTGATTCATCATCAGAGCGGATATTGGTACAGAGGAGAAGTTGCCCACCTTAACAGGTCACAAATACATCACAGATGCTCAACTGAGAGACACGGTATGAAAGTGCACTTAGCACACGTTTCATGTATTGTTTGACAAACTAATGTAAGTGTTGCACTTGAATATTATTAAAAAGTGTATTCACTTTTGAATTAGATCATGTGCTCATATTAATGTGTTTACCATAGCTGATTGTGATAAATAAACGACCCTAATTTAGCAAATAATGGACTCACCAAAGTGATGAAATGTGATTTTTCTAATTTGCGTGCTACATCACATGGATAACATTTATCGATCTGAGAACTAAATAGATACCATCCTTACCTTTGTAGAATTTGATTTTACTTGAAATGACATGAAGTTTAAGTAAGGTGTGCATTATTATTTCATATATCTGCTTTAAATTAACTTCTTAGCTATACTTACAACCAATTACTTCAAAAGCTTATTGAAATGGTAAATGTAATGTGGACCTTGATGCTTTAGAAACTTATAATCACTTGTGTTTAAATGTACACACACATATTAAATGTGCACCCTTGAGTTAAAATGTTAGTTATCCTATGTAGGCCTGTATTTCACTATGATACATAAATGCTGATGTCATTTTTTTGCTAATTTGATATTTATTGCAGGTATTCACATGCATTGTTAGTGGCTGAATAGATACATTACTCTACTAGAGATAAAGACAAGAACACGAGAAGATGACCTTGATGAAGGAACATTGGGAACTAAAGCAAGGATATTCACTCCTGGTTCAACTCTTCCTTCTTGCTCGCTTATGCTTACCCGTCTGGACCGTACCTCTACTGCTCCAGCTGCTTCCGCTTATAGGACAGGTTGTTCCGTTGTTACGACAGTGGTGCTGGGTAACACAGCTGCACGATGTTGAGACGACACTGAGACAACGATCTGGCGGAGGTCTCACCTGGCTTGGTAGTGCTCTGAGTGGCAGTATTTGAATGGATATTGATGCTTGCACAAAGGGTTGCATGGTCACGCAGGGCTGAGATGGAGAAGTCACCCGCTTGGTGGTGTATGGTACTCTGAGTGGATGACACTGATGCAACAAGACCACACGGCACAGAGAGGTGACGTCTTAATTTTGCGGAGACCGTACCTGGCTTGGTGCTTGGTGGTACCTTGAGCAAACATCCCGGACGTCTGGGTGATTTTTTTAATCTTCTCCAAACTTGGATTTCTGAGGAGATTTTTTGTCCCAATCCTGCCCTTACCCTGTGCAGCCCGAACTTTTATTCAGGGCTCAGTGTCTCAGGTCAGGTGATTTGTGGTTGGGTCTTTTTAATCTTCGGACGGCCAACAGGGGCTCTTCTCCCCGCTGTGTCTTATCCCCTTGGGGGTTCAGTGGTATGATGGGGCTGTGAGGTTGTGCCTAGGTCTTGGCTGGCCAACTATCAGTCTATTTGCTAACTAGAGCCTAAGGGAGGCCACTGAGTCCAATCAAGGTGCCCAGGGACCGAGATGACATTCTACTTCCTCAGTTTATTTAGACATCTGTTTTTTGGTATTTTCTCCCGTATTATGGATGAAGATGATTTCCCCTTTATCCTTGTAAATAGGAAGGGGATTTAAAATGGTCTTTGAAGGAGCACAAAGAATCCTTGTAGAAGTGAATGAGGCAGTCGGGGGCATGTTACGAAGGAGTTAAGTATAACTCTTTCTCCCAACAATTTAATTTCTTATCTTTGATTCAGCAATGAATATCTCCTCCTGTTCATCTCCTCCGGTGCTTTGGTGTAAGAGAGCCTTCCTCAAAGCTCCAAAATTTCAATTGCAGGAGAGAGTCTGTAAAAGGAGGAAAACAGGAGGGAAGAAGGTATCTCGTCATCACAATCAAAGTGTTTTATCAACTTAGGAAGGTCTGCGCTCACTGCTTGTTACCTCAATAAAAAACTTTACACTTAAACATTTCACTAATGGAGTCCAACCTCTGTAGGAGGAGGGGATCAAGACCCCACAAGCTGCCAAATGCTGAATGAAAATATAACAATAGATGTTCTGTGTGCAGCAATAGATGAAGAGCAAAAAGCCAACCTTTTGGTGTCCTTTCCCCAGGCTATAAGTGCGACTGTAAGCTGAAGTCCAAGACTGTCCTCTTCACCCTGCTTAGGCATTTCTTTAACACCTTCTCGTTCTGAGGATTCTGAACACTCCCAGCTAAATTTCAGAGAAGATCAACCAATCAAGCTATTTCTTCACCATATAAGGCTCCCCTGGTTGGGGAACCAAACTCTACTTTGGGATCCAAGGGAAGGTCCTTCACTATTTCAGTCTACTAAGTCGTCATCTTTGCTGGATGTAATGCTGCCTATGCAAACCACTCTACATGGGATTTTGGAAATGCTGGTGTCAATAATGTTGAATCAAGTGGACCAGTGAATATTTTTGAAAGGTAATCAGCATGAATTATAGCATTTTAAAAATAATGTGGGTGAAACTATGGTCAGTAAGGCACCTGCTGCAGTAATGGTCACAGAACCAGGAGAGGACCATAGAGCTATGCCAGGGGAAATCGAAGGTCAATTTAATTCAGAAGGATCCATTTACATTTCCAAGTGCCCATGATTGTGCTGGAAAAGCAGCATCATTTGAATCCTTTTAAATTTTCCTCAGAGTTTCGCTGTGCAGGGGTCAAGTAATCGGAATTTGTTATCCGGGTTTCATGCCCAATGTGTAGTCAAAAAGAAGGCCCTGGGTACAAAAGAGAAGGCCAGTAATAGTGCTTGCCCCCAAGGTCAATTCTGGAGGCCCCCGGGTGGTAGATTTGTAGACACATCCTTATACAAAAACAGTAAAATCCAATCTAAAATCTGATTTCAAAAGTAGTCCGGACCCCATTCCCTCATCCCGGGTAGCACGTTCCAAAGCAAATAATAAAGTCCCAAAAGTAGCTTGCAGTAAGGTGGTTACATCTCAGACTGAATAAACCTCATAAAGAACTCCCTTGTCCTTCTGAGTCCCCCTTCAGTTTGCAGTTGATGACGTCAGAGCTACTAATGGATATTACCCGTAGGTGGAAAAAGCAAAGAAACTCTGACATTTTACTCACTCAAAAATCCTCCATATATTTAATCAAATTCCCTCAGTTTCGGGGATATCTTTGCAGGACTTACCTTTGTTTGGGTTTCAACTTGCTGCAAGGTGGAGAATTCTCTAGAGTCTCCTTTAGTATTCAGCAGCCAGTGATAAAGGCTGAAGAAGACTTAGCTAAGGCAGGACTACAAGCCTCATGCTCCTTCAAAAAGAGCCCTCCCATTGGCCTCCCAGTCATGTCCTATTCCTCCCGCTATCCTAAGTATGCACAGTGGATTATCCACAGCTCAATGGGAATGGTTTATATCGTACAATCCACCCGTAAGGCATGAATGTACAAGGCAAGGTAGCCATTCACCTAATGACCTAATAGTGGTTATAGTAAATGATAGACCACACATGCAACCTAAGCAACCAGCATGGGCACAGGGTAATTGTTTTTTTTGCCTAACAGTACCCTTTAGAGGATTGCAACCGAAGCACCAGGCATAGCTCCTCTTAGAATGAGGGGTTTCCTTCCAAACCTGAAAATCCTGAGCTAGAATATCCATGGGTTCAAATGCCTGAGGAACAGTGGTGAACTGGAGGAAAGCTTGAACTCCTTCCATTTGGTATTTCTTCAGCAGTCCTGGTTGAGAGAGGACCAGTCAGTATAGGGCTTCATGGTACTGAATAGTAATGGCAGGAGCTGGGAAAAGGGGAGCGCATCTGAGGGTCCTAACACTTGTATCCACCAAGATAATTAAGAGATAATTGGAGGTTATAAATGTAAATGTAAATGTAAATGTGTGTACACTTGTAAAGCGCACTGCTGCCCCATCTCGGGGCATCCTGGCGCTGTATACCGCTGTGGAAACCTTCCTGGCTTTCCTTGTGGGATGCCCACTCCTGGGCACCCCCCAAGGTGAAGCCAGGCATCCCAGTTGGGGCCGTTGTGGAGATTAAGCAAGCTATTGCCCAGAGTTGCAGAGTGGGACCCATGATTAGAGTAGGCACCGTGGCGAGAATATCGAGTCGGCGGACATTGAGCCCAAGACCCTGCCACATTGGGAATTGAACCCTGGTCCCGGCCTGACCTCTGCTTCAGGGTCTGCTGCTTCTAACCAGTGAGCCATACTTCTCCAATGTATCATGTGACCCCTAATTTCCAGTGGCAGAAATGGGTCCGAGCAACAGCACTATCAGATATTTCCTACTTATAAACGTTTACATTCACAAAGAAGACCATTGGAAAATTAAATCCTGGCAGAAATTATTTGAATCTCACTACCAGTGTCTGGTAGCAAAATATCTGGAAGCAGCGATAATAATGGCCAGGTATGGTAATGCTCTTCTCTCTTCCCTGTAAAGCCAGACCTGCAGCTGGAAGAAGTTTTGGATTTTCATAACATTCCCCCAGTGCAGTTCCCATCTGGCATCATTAAAGAGGAGGTCAAAATGTTGAGTCAATGGCTGGTGAATCATGGTTTAATTTATTTAAACAGGCATTATAAAATGATTTGCCAGGAGCAGTAACTTTCTAGCAGGGTCAGTCCTTAGGCCCTATGGACTACATATTTACGTCTCTATGGCAATTCAACCTTTTTAAGGATTTTGAGGTGGATAAATATGAGGGTACTGTTCACTGGGCAATTAAAGCAGTCCTTGACCTGTGTGAGCCAGTGTCCCCCGAGAGGGTTCTGCCCCTAGGAATGTCCTTCCCAAGCAGGCTATCAACATGCCTGGATCCTATTCATCTCCAACAGTTAGCAACCTTTCAATTAAAGGAGAAGTTTGATATTCCCCTATTTACCAAGGTGATATCATTGTATGGTATAATAAAATAGTACAACATGTTTTGGGCTGTATCACAATAAGCATATGTGAGAAAGGCGGGCAAGCAGACTCTCGTTCCAAGGGGGTAGGGGCTAGTTTGACTCCGACTACGAAGAGTTGAAGCGATTGGTAAGTTGAAGTGTCAAGATGGCAAGGCCCCATCCAAGCTCCTTAGCATCCCAGGAACTGGTCAAGCTCAAACGGCAATACAAATCTTTTGTTCAGAGTAAGTGGGATGAGTTGCAGAAAATTATCCTCCTCAAGGATCAGCAGAAGTTCTGGGAAAAGATCAACAAGTCTTGTGGTCAAAATAGGGGTACTCTTGTTTGAATGATCCCGGAAGCTCAGTAGGCTACTTATTTGAGAGACCTATGTATGGGACCCAGTGGCTCAGATAGGCCCTATAAAACTCTTGGACAAAAACTCCCGGTTATTTGGTTTTCAATAAAGGAAATAAAAGCTATCATCGAGAGAGTAAGGCTCTCCAGTGCAGCTGGCCCCAATTACATCCCAGCAGTAATAATGAAAACGAATAGTGTTTGGTGGGCCACAGTCTATTCTTCCCTGTTTAGCTGGATTGCCAAGTCTGCCTTTTATCTCCTCTCTTGGAAAGGGTCAATAGTAAAACCTATTTTTAAAAATGGGAGCACTACAGACCCCATACATTATAGGCTGATCAGCCTTCTTGATATTTCACTAAAGACTTTTTCAAAGAGTATCTTATCTAAGCTTGTAGACTGGGCCAGGAAATCAAGAGAATTCCTGTAGAGCAGGGGGGCTTTCTGGAGGGCCATTCTACCATAGATCATTGCTTTGCACTATGGGCCATTATTCAGAAGGCCCAGGAGGAAAATCAAAGGCTGTGCTGTTGTTTTGCAGACTTCAGGACATCCTTTGATTCTGTGGATAGGGATATCCTTTGGGGAAAAGCTGTTGCCTGGGGGCTCCCGTTAAACCTCATTAGTGTACTCTAATCTTTGCACTCTGGTAATTGTGCCCAGGTAGAGTTAGATAAGTTGGGTCACTTATCTCAAAAAATCCCCATTGACAATGGCCTTCAGCAGAGGTGTGTTTTAGCACCCCTGCTTTTCAGTCTTTTTTTAGCCAACCACCCCACCTTGATTTCTTAGTCTAACTCCTTTTCCCCAAAAATCTAGAAACATCACATTGCCTGTCTGCTTTATGCAGATGATCTGGAATTATTCGATTATACCCTTATTGGTATACTGAGGAAATTAAATGATCTACAGACTTATAGCAGGAAGAACTAGCTTCACATTAATTTTGAGAAGACAAAGATTTTGTTTTTTGGAAAAATAGTAAAGAAATTTAACTGGGGAAGAGGTGTGGAGCAGCGGCCAGGGTAGCTGACTCCGGAACACAGGTGCTCACTGTTTGATCCCCGGCGCCGGTGGCAGGTTGGACCAGCACCTTGTGACTCTGGGCAATAGCTCACTTAATCTTCCCGATATCTCCCAGCACCGGGACACCTCTCCGGATTTACAGGAGGCGGAACAAGTCAACTAATATAAATATTTGGGCTTAATATTCAGAAGGAACTTGAACTGGGGTATTCATTGGGATGCCATCAAGCAGAAGACTTTATTACAGGCCAGCTGACTATCAAGTTTTTATAGCAGATTTGGGGGACTTCCTCATCTTCCATTACTATGGGCCTATGAAGGGAAAATACCTCCACTGGGTCTATACGGAGGAGGTTTTTTTTTTCGCTTGACCAGACATATGAATGCAACAGATTAGAAGGGATATTGCTTAGAAGGCTTCTAACCCTCCCCCAGGGCACTATGGTTGAGGCCATAAGGAGAGAGTGCAATCTGGTATGTTAGAGCTTGATGGCCATTACTCAGGCCCTAAGATATTTCAATCCACTCCTGAAGGATGATGAGGTGTCTAAAGTCTCAAAATTGTGTTGGAAAGAGATGCATTGCAGCAAAATAATGTGGGCAAAGGATGAAAGAACTAGAATAATTACTCTTAGGAACATCCATTCAGATAGTTGTACAATTACATCTTGGTCCCGCTTCCCAGGCAATCAGGCATTGAAAGAATCTGTTGCTTTGGTGTCCGAACTGAATGACCTATTGCAAGAAACCATCCATCAGTTTCTCAATTTCTACACTGGGCCAGGACACTGTTTTTCCTTCTTTATTGCAGCTACCAGACCCAGGGTTGCGAAATGAAACATTAAGGGTCAGGGTGGGTTGGAATCCAATTTATTCATTCCGCCTATACTGGACCAGAGTCCAGGATAATAGTGGTCTATGCCTCTGCCCCCTGAAAGTTAAATGTTCCCAACTGCATATATTAATGGACTGTGTCTTTTATTTTGTAAATCAAATTAAGTTTTTAAGACCTCTGTTTTTTTAATATGATGTTGTCTATAGAAGGAAAACTGTAGAGCAGTTGACAGAAATGCACTACTTAGATGTGTCTGTTGGAATTGCTCATTTTTTATGGTCTGTTAAACAGAGTTTTAACGATGAACTGTTGTGGGTTGGTTGTTGGGTAGTTGAGATGGGGCATTTTTAATTATTTCAATTGTCATTTGTGTTTTAGAATGTTTTATGGACAATTGTCTAAATAAAACTTCCTTTGATTCCAAAGCATCAGTTGAAAGGCCTATTCGGTTAATATAACTAAAACTAAGCCATTTGAATGGAATGAAGGGCTTGATAAGTAAATGTAGACAAGAGATGTGTACATGAGAAACTGATGTTGTCCCCATGTTTAATCGGCAATTATTTCTCGATTGTAGCCATTTGCTACCTGAGATCCGGACTGAAATGATGGACACCTGATGATGTGTACAAATGGGGTGTTACCTGGTGGACTCAATGTGTTATAATGTAGTGTTTACATTGTCAGGCTTCAGAATCCCTTTTTCCGGAGATGCTCTTTCCAAACTTCTCTGCCATTAGACATATAGACCTCAATGCGTCTCTAATCTCTTCCTAACTGTGGCTTAGGCTAACACTTTTCTCTTGACCCATAGAAGACTCTTGACTGTGCTTCTGAAATCCTGACACCTTCGAAATGCAATTATCCTTGCTCAACTCTAATTTTCTTCATGAAATTCACAGATTTGTCCTGATTTTTTAGACTCTGTAGCTTAATAGAACCATCCTCTTTGTCTGGTTCTAAATTCCTGTGATTCTAGATTTACCTATGCATAGACAACAAAACACAAAACTTTTCTCTAAACATCAACTGCTTTTATTAATATTTTGTTTCGCAGTGAGAGAATTTCTTGTTTATTTCATTCTGGCGCTTTTGGTTGAGCTTTCCTGTTGCTATTCTGTATCTTAATCACATGGTGCTGTGAGTAGTGTATTTGAACTTAATTTTGAATTTGTAATAAATCTTCTTAACCCAAGCTACCGTTTCCTGATCATCTTTGTGTAGCCAAATAGGTTGCACCGGTAGTTTGATTGACATTTGATTGATGTTAATGCTAACTCCCATCACCTCTCTTTCAAAGAGAAACATATGTTGGAGAGCCAATGGCAAGCAAGCGGGCTCAGAAAATGCTGTATCATAGTTAAATAGTATGCGAGTCCACAAGGAGGCTAGGCACATAACTTTAGATATATAAATACAGGAATGACATTCTTTGATGTTAACTAAGACCATTTAACTTTACTAAAATTATACATACAATTACTAATAGGAGCTACAGCATACCAAATGGACAATGAGCGAGCACACTTCAGCCAGTGGCGAATCGCATAGGGCTTGCTGCGGGGTGTGAGGCGGGGCAGGGTAGAGGGGTAGTAAACTCGGACATATGACGGAACGAAGGAAAGTAACAATTACTTGCCTCCGTTCCGTCGGATGTCCGCGTTTACTACCCCCACCCTATTTTTTTATGTTTAGGGACATGGTTCAGTCCTGTTTCACTTCCACGGTAGGGGTGCTTACTGTGTGGCCCCTGCTGACTGAGTCCTGTAAGTCATGACCTGTGACATAGGGACTGAGAGTATAAATAAAGAGGACCTGGGCATAGCCTCAGGGTTGAAACCAACTGATTTGTTAGAGTATACTATTTTCTGGCTGACATGCCAATATCTAAGTTACATACACGACCACAGTCAATACCGCACGTCCTGCTCAATAACTGGTGACGAGGGCGGACCTGACCCACCTCTTACCTCATTGTGCTTCCCAAGCCAGATACTGCCTTCCTTCGTGGTCTGTCGTGATGCCTTCACAGACCTCCTATCGGTCCTTGGAAACACAGAGCCGGCCATCACCACAACAAGGGGCCTTGCGTCTTTCTTCCTGCACTCCTATTTCTGTGCCTTTCAAGTGTGTTGCAGTCACTCCCTCCAGTGCATCATGCTGCTGCTCCTGCCTTGCTGAGGGACCGTGAACCCTGCTGCTGTTTCTCCCCTGTGGGATGCGCGCCACGTGTGTACTCAGGTGCACCTGCCCCCCCTTCTTGGAGCATCATCACCCTGCTCGGGCCTGGTGCATGGAGGAGGACGACACATTATTGCTTTGGGTGTTCAAAAGTGAGAAGTAGTGAATAGAACTGCCCCTCTTCGTACTCAAGTGTGTACTTACCTGAACGACCCCCATGCCAACTATACCCCTGTGGAGCTATTTCTGGTAAATGGCCCTCCATTTGCACAGGCAGCAAAGTGGAAGTTCTGGGTGGAGCATCTTGAGATACTTTGCAGCTATAGACCTAGACAATGATAGGCATCACACCATGCTTTTGCATCTAGGAGGGCCTGCCATACATAAGATGGATTAGTCTGTTGCAGAAGACAATCTCCCTCACACATATAGCACGCTTAAGCGGGCACTTCCCACACATTTCAAACCATTAGTACATCCTGATTATGAATGTTTTCTGCTACGTCAAGCCAGGCAATTACCTGAGGAATCATTGGGCACTTTCTACCCTTGCATGTTGACCATGGGTGGGTCAAAAGAACTGTCCAAAGTGCAATCCACACACATGGAAGCCGCACTGCAGCAGCAGCTCGAAACAGAGACATTCAACGCTGTTGTTTTCAATAGCCCAGAGAAGAAGACACAAAATAAATTAACTTCTATGCCAAAGATGTGCTACAGATGTGAAGGATGTCACCCCCACCAGGGCCCTGTCTCGCACAAGGAAAATGTGCTAAGCATTCAACAAACTGAATCACTTCGCAAATGTCTGTTGTCCTTCAATGTGCTCAAAAGGTCAGAGGCCCAAACCAGACAATACCCTAATCACCTCAGATATTTATGTAGATGAAGGGAACATGGATGAAGATGACATCAAGGAAGTGGTCCAGGTAATACATGCTATGCAGCGTGAGGGATACCCCCAAAAGCAGATCCCAAAATGCAACATATTCCTGGGTGGCAACCAAGTGTAGGCACTGATTGACACTGATGTATCCTTAACATCATGACCCAGTTCATGCTGCTCACCCTGCTGGCACCATCTACCTTGAGACCCACAACTACGAATGTTTTCGCCTATAGTTCCACCTCTCCACTTCCATTAGCTTGGGTATTCACAACCAAAATCTTCCATGAACCTTGCTCAACTTGCACCAAGGTCTATGTCACCAAAGGAGGCAGCAGAATGTTTTGAGCTGCCGAGCGGCATCACGCCTTCAGCTCATCGAGTTTGCTCTTGACCTACACCAAGAAAGGGAAGATGATCTGCTGAATCTGTTTACTGCGCTCTTTGAGGGCATAGGTTGTCTTAAAGACCATTTCATACATCTGCATATCAATGACTCGATCCAACCTGTGGTCCTGGTGCTTTGACTTATAGCGTTTCACCTAAGGCCAAAGGTGGAAGAGGAATTAACAAAACTGGAACAAGCTGACATCATTGAGAAGGTGAATGGCCCTACTCCACGGGGGCCCCGAATTGTTGTAGCACATAAGCCTAGGCAACCTGGGGAAGTTCGAATATGTGTGACATGCATTTGCCCAACCTGGCTATCAAGCGGGAATGGAACTTGATACCCACAGTGGACAATATTGTGTTGGAAGTGAGTGGATCAAGATGGTTTATGAAAATGGACCTACAAGCTGGCTATCACCAACTGCTGTTGGACCCAGTCTTGAGCCATCACTACCTTCTCCACTCACGTGGGCCTGAGGAGATACAAGCTCCTCAGCTTTGGCATCTCAAGCACGGGAGAGGTGTTTCAGGACACCTTCAGGAGTGTCCTCGTGGGCCTAGAAGGTGTCATTAATGTCAGTGATTATATCTTGGGGCATGCCCTCACACTAGAAGCCCATTTTGTTCACCTACGGGCTGTTTTTCAACACCTCAAGGAAAATAGGATTACACTTCATAAAGAAAATTGTGCTTTTCTACAAAAATAGATAGCACTCTTCAGATATAATTTTTTTCAAGAAGGAGTATCACCTAATCCCGTCAAAGTTCAGAGTGAGAACCTTTCTTGGTATGGTTACTTGTGGTGGCCATTTCATTAGAAGTGTCATTGATCTTACAGCTCCCCTCAGAGAATTGACCGAACCCAACACAACATGGTACTGGCGGCCTGACCAGGAGAAAGCTTTCCAAGCTACAAAATTGCCATTGTCGGCAGACGCAACATAAGTCTACATTGATCCAGCTAAGGAAGCTGAACTGTCTGTTGATGCGAGCCCCACTGGCTTACAGACATATTGTTCCAGAAGCAGAGTAACAAAGAATGGGCTCCAGGTGGCATATACCAGCTGTGCACTGACCTAGATGGAGCAACTCTATTCCCACATTGAAAAAGAAGCAACCACTGTACATTGGGGATCCAGTCATTTTCTTCTATACCTTTACAGTCAACCTTTCGTGTTTTATATTGACTACAAGTCCCTTATCTAATTTTTCATAGTATCCTCCTCCAAGCCTCCAGCCTGAATAAAAAAATGGATTCTTCAGCTACAGGAGTATCATTTCACAGTGATCTTTAGTATTGTCCTGGACTCAGAACCCTATGAACCATTAGTCAAGGCATGCCAGTCCCACTATGAAAAGCAAGGAGCTCAACGCTGAAGAAGTGGATGAATATGTGAGGTTCATTGTTGAGTTCTCACAACCACTCCCTGTCTCCCTTACAGAGATCCTCAAAGCAACCACCACTGACAAATGTCTCCAGTCAAGCCTCTCAGCTGGACAGACCAAGCTCATCAATCGACTACATCACGACTGATCCTCGATGTACCACGACATGGCCACATCACCCCCCACCTGAGAAACCTGCACTGGCTCCCCGTCAACAAGAGGAGATCCTTCAAGCTCCTCATCCACGCACACAAGACTGGCCCAGCCTACCTCAAAAGACGGCTCTCCTTCTACACCCCCAACCGCCAGCTACGCTCTGCCGACCTCTCACTCGCCAACGTCCCGCGCATCCGAAGAACAACCACCGGCGGGAGATCCTTCTCCCACCTTGCCACCAAGACATGGAACACCCTCACACTGAGCCTACGACAGACCCAAGACCTGCAGACCTTCAGGAGGATACTAAAGACCTGGCTGTTCGATCAGTAGCGGCCCCCACCTTCCCCCAGCACCTTGAGATCCTCACGGCTATGTAGTGCGCTTAACAAATGACTGATTGACCGATTGATTGACAGACTGGGGAATGGTGTCCCCTGCTTGACAAAGCAACCTATTGCACAGATGATGCGAGGCTGACTCTAGTCTCCCTACAAAATGTTTGTGATGGACTAGTGGTATCTCCTGAAGGTTGTCTTTAGAGAGGGTCATGTCTAGTGGTCCCCGGAGTATTGAAACAATGCTCAGTTGATCTCGCCCATCGGGTCTATCAAGGAGTTGTCAAGAAGAAGTCTCGATTGAGGTGTAAGGTGTGGTTTCTCAACCTGGATGCCCTGGTAGAGCAGATGGTTCATCAGTGCCCCCTATGCCAAGCTACCTGGCGTGCAGATCCACTGACAGCTATCTTCACTGAAAGCATCCCACCATTTCCCCGACTTAGAGCCAGTGCAGATTTTGGCAGTGTCCCAGATGGCCGACAAACGCTGGTTGTCATTGATGATTTTTCTAAATATCCAGAGGTCGAGAAAGTGGAATCCTCCTCCACCATTCAGACAATACATCATTTTGAAAAGATTATGGCCACTCATGGAATCTGCAAGGAACTGCACAGCGACAATGGTCCTCTCTTCCAGAGCCACAAGTTCATGAAGTACTACAATCCCACGGTGTGACGGGGGGACCTAGGGCGTAGAGGCACCCGACCTACTGGAGCCCTCACTGGGATCGGGGAGGCGAATGGTCCCTCATCAGGATTTCCAGGGAAGCCCGGCCATATGGTTGCCCCATTGGAAAGCATTGGGTGCGACCAGATGACCGAGGGGGCAGGTGTGACCAGATGGCCGGGACCGAATGGACTCCCAGCTACCCACCCCGAGCCTTCATGGTAGGGCTGCCATCTCCCCACGAAGGGCAGGGCTCAGGGTCTACAGTTCCCGGGGGCTCGGAAACCCCGGTTGGACTCAGGCATGGGGAGTACCACCGGAGGGGGAGGACTGACTGGGACCCATGGAGCCCATCCCGGGCACTTTGCCACACCGTGGGCCGGAGCCCCCCGGATGGAGGAGAGGTGTTGTCCGAGCATAGCCCATCTGGTCACCGGCAGAGAACCGCCAGCCGGGAGGGGTGTCCCGGCATACCCTGCTCCTAGTAATGCAGAGGAAGGCTACCACTCTTTCTGGGAACACACGCGCACCGAGTGACGGAGGGGACCCAGGGCACGGAGGCGCCCGACTTCCAGGAGCCCTTGTTGGGATTGGGGAGGTGAATGGGGACTTCTAGGGAATCCTGGCCATCTAGTCGCCCTATTGGAAAGCATTGTGTGTGACCAGATGGCCGAGGGGAAAGGTGCGACCAGATGGGCGGGACCGAAAGGACTCGCAGCTGCCTGCCCCGAGCCTTCACAGTAGGGTTCCCACCTGCCCACGCAGGGCTCAGGGGCTCCGCTTCCCTGGGGCTCGGGGACCCCGGCTGGGCCTCAGGCATGGGGAAGGACCACCGGAGCTCTTGGGCCCAGACGCCCGGGGGAGGACTGCCCGGGAACCATGGAGCCCGTCCCAGGCACTCTGCCATGCCGCGGGCCGGAGGAGGGAGCCCCCAATGCCTGGGGAGGTGTTGCCCGAGCATAGCCCATCTGGTCCCCGGCAGAAAACTGCCAGCCCAGGAGGGGTGTTCTGGCATACCATGCCCCTAGTAATCCGGAGGAAGGCTTCTCCTCTTTCTGGGAACACATGCGCACTGCGAGGCTTAGGGGACCCTAGGCGCGAACGTGCCCGACCTCCTGGAACCCTGGCTGGGATCCGGGAGGCAAATGAGCCCTCATCAGGACTTCCAGGCCAGCCCAGCCATCTGGTTGCACCATTGGAAAGCATTGCGTGAGACCAGAATACCGAGGGGATTGGTGGGACCAGATTGCCGGGACCGAAGTAACGCCAATCTGCCTGCCCCAAGCCTTTGCGGAAGGGCTCTGGTCTGCCCTTGCAGGGCTCGGGGGCTGCAAGGCTTGGGGGCTGCAGGGCTCGGGGGCTGCAGGGCTTGGGGGCTGCAGCGCTCTGGGGCTGCAGGGCTCCAGGGCTGTAGGGATCAGGGGGGCTCTGAAACCCCACACTGGGCCTCATCCATGGGGAGGCCCGCAAGCGCTCCTGGGGCCCAGCCACCCAGGGAGGACTGCCCAGGATCCATGGAGCCTTGCAGGTCTCCGGGGCTCTGCACCAGAGACCCTTGTCACGGGCAGATGGACTCTTGGCAGGCCGCAGGACCGGGGCTCCTAAACCCGAGGCCCTTACTGAAAACTGGGCCCTGGGGCCTGTCCCTGCTTTCCAACCCAGCCAGGCCGGGGAGATCGGAGAGCCTGTCCAGGCACAAGGGACCACTGTCCCAGGCACACGGACCCTCAGCACGTGCCCTTGTTTTCCACACATTTTTTCCAAAAATTCTGCATAGTGAGCATAGTGGTGCTACACAAACTACGCCCAGCCGTCATGTTTTGTACTGGGGTAATACAATCAGTTAGCATGTTCTCTCTTATGGGTGCAGAACACATTATTCAGTTCTCTGAGGAACATATACGGATAAATGTTCACACAGAAACCAAAAAGAATATGATACAATTTAATTAAACATGGACTGGTGTAGTTGGGCTCCAGAATGATAAAAATGAGAAATACACAGCAGACAGAAAAGCATTAAAACTTGACACAACCTATTTTAAATTGAGGCCTACAGTGGCACTGGTCAACTTTAACATGAAATCTCAATGTGTATATGTATATTTGGGGTGCAGTTTAATGCAAATCTTGTGCAAAGCATACAACAATGGAACAGCGCCTTCAGTACCAAGTACCTGCTTTTGAAAGGTCATCTGTATGTATTGAATAGGGTGATTAGCATATCAGAATGTTGTTAAAGAGGCCTTACAGTGGTGTGTATGGCTGCAATTTCTTGCCACATTCTTATGAGACAATTTGCACCTGAGCATAATCACTTTAAACTCTGAAAATGTGGCTTACTCATTGACAAACAACTTTTCTTTAACCCCTCCCATGCTCATGACGGAACGGTTCCGTCACGAGCCTCGGGTGGGCTGTGCTGGTGACGGAACGGTTCCGTCACAGCCCGCTCGCCGCGCCTGCTTGGCACGAATTCCGCGCCTGCGCTGACGTTCTGAAGCGCGGGCGGGGCCGTGAAGGAACCGTTCCGTCACAAGCACAGCTCACCCGCGTGCCGTGACGAGCGGTTCCGTCACGAGCACGGGACCGCCGCGCGGCCCGCCTCCCCCTTAGCACTGCGGCGAAATAGCCGCCGCAGTGAAGGGGTTAAATGAACAAGCAAAGCTAGGTTCTCATTAGTACTTGGGAAAGAGGCATGTCTTGTTGAAAGGCAAAATCATTTTCGAATTTTCCTATAATGTTTCTATGGAAAATAGGCTCTGCTTTGTAAGTCTATACAAAAGCAAAAGTCAGAAAAAATACAACTGCCTCGAATTTAGTTTTCAGTATTTGACAAAAAGAAAAGCCGTCCTGTACAGACGTTATTGCTCCATGCCCTCTGAGCTTGGCAGTACTTGCTCATCTACATCAATGCAGCAACTGCTGCTAAGTCATTTCACCTTTAAAAGTATTACGGCAATGTCCTACCTGTTTTGTATTTGTTTGATGTTGAGGAAAATGAATCACTGACAAAATTTCGACCTCCAAAATATCGACCTACAGAAATATCGAGTCTAAAATATTGAGGGCAAGAATATCGACATCCTATCTACAACATGGTAAGTACAAAAATATCGAAAAAATAATCTAGATGTTAAAAATATCGATGTTAAAAATATCGTTTTTTTTCTTTTAAAATATAATTGTAAAATAAATTAAATAACAATAATAAATATAATATACATAGTTATAAGTATCTAATAATGTTTAAAATTAATAAATAATACATATATAACAATAATATATTAATTAAATATATACTGTAAATATATAATATATATGCTCTGAACAATATGTTGTAATAATTACTCTACTAATTTCTAAATTATTAAAATATATTCTAATTTACTAATACATTTACAAACAAAAAACAATAACATAAATAAAATGTACAAAACATAAAAAATTAAATATACTTTTAATATTTTTACAATTAATTATATAAAAGGTTGGATAGCGTAGGGGTAAAAATTACTATTCCCACTCCAGAGAGTGCAACAGTAGGAAAAGCTTTGGATAGCGTAGAGGTAAAAATTACTATTCCCACTACAGAGAATGCAACAGTAGGGAAAGCGTTGAATAGCGTAGGAATATAAATTACTATTCCCACTCAACAGAGTGCAACAGTAGGGAAAGCGTTGGATAGCGTAGGAGTAAAAATTACTATTCCCACTCCAGAGAGTGCAAAAGTAGAGAAAGCATTGGATAGCGTAGGGGTAAAAATTACTATTCCCACTCCAGAGAGTGCAACAGTAGGGAAAGCGTTGGATAGCATAGGAGTAAAAGTTACTATTCCCACTCCAGAGAGTGCATCAGTAGGGAAAGAGTTGGATAGCGTAGGAGTAAAAAATACTATTCCCACTCCAGTGAGTGCAACAGTAGGGAAAGCGTTGGATAGCATAGGGGTAAAAATTACTATTCCCACTCCAGAGAGTGCAACAGTAGGGAAAGCATTGGATAGCGTAGGGGTAAAAATTACTATTCCAACTCCAGAGAGTGCAACAGTAGGGAAAGCATTGGATAGCATAGGAGTAAAAATTACTATTCCCACTCCAGAGAGTGCAACAGTAGGGAAAGCGTTGGATAGCATAGGGGTAAAAATTACTATTCCCACTCCAGAGAGTGCAACAGTAGGGAAAGCGTGGGATAGCGTAGGGGTAAAAATTACTATTCCCACTCCAGAGAGTGCAACAGTAGGGAAAGCGTTGGATAGCGTAGGAGTAAAAATTACTATTCCCACTCCAGAGAGTGCATCAGTAGGGAAAGCGTTGGATAGCGTAGGAGTAAAAATTACTATTCCCACTCCAGAGAGTGCAACAGTAGGGAAAGCGTTGGATAACGTAGGGGTAAAAATTACTGTTCCCACTCCAGAGAGTGCAACAGTAGGGAAATCGGTGGATAGCGTAGGAGTAAAACTTACTATTCCCACTCCAGAGAGTGCATCAGTAGGGAAAGAGTTGGATAGCGTAGGAGTAAAAAATACTATTCCCACTCCAGAGAGTGCAACAGTAGGTAAAGCGTTGGATAGCGTAGGGGTAAAAATTACTATTCCCACTCCAGAGAGTGCAACAGTAGGGAAAGCATTGGATAGCGTAGGGGTAAAAATTACTATTCCCACTCCAGAGAGTGCAACAGTAGGGAAAGCATTGGATAGCGTAGGGGTAAAAATTACTATTCCAACTCCAGAGAGTGCAACAGTAGGGAAAGCGTTGGATAGCGTAGGAGTAAAAATTACTATTCCCACTCCAGAGAGTGCATCAGTAGGGAAAGCGTTGGATAGCGTAGGAGTAAAAATTACTATTCCCACTCCAGAGAGTGCCACAGTAGGAAAGCGTTGGATAGCGTAGGGGTAAAAATTACTATTCCCACTCCAGAGAGTACAACAGTAGGGAAAGTGTTGGATAGCGTAGGGGTAACAATTACTATTCCAACTCCAGAGAATGCAACAGTAGGAAAACTGTTAGATAGCGTAGGGGTTAAAATAACATACTTATAAATAAAAGCTTTTTATGTAAATAATGATATAAAGTATTAAAAAAAAATTAAACCATATACAATACCTGTACATAATTATAAAAACATGATTACCTAAATATATTTAAGCAAAAATAAATATTAAAAAATACAATTTTATAATATTTAATTACCAATTAATAATTATTTAACAATTATATTATTTACAAAACAATCATTTAAAAAAAATTATTACTTAATTACATTTACATTACTTCCCACCATATTCCCCTATAAACCCACTACCCACAACAGAACACATTTATCTATTTATGAATTAATTAAAATTATTTACCAATCAATTAAAATAAATTACCAATTAATTAAAAATATTTACCAATTATTTAAAAATAATTTATAATTCCTACTAATTAATAATTAATTATACATAGTTAAATAACTTCCCACCCTATTCCCCTATAAACCCACAACCCGCTACAGAACATATATATCAATTAATCAATTATTTATAATGAGATAACCATTAATTAAATGTATTTACCAATTATTTAAAATTATTTAATAATAACTACTAATTATTTTTAAATTTAACATAATTAAATTACTACCCACCCTATTCCCCTATAAACCCACAACCCACTATAAAACATATTTATCAATTAATCAATTAATTAAAATGATTAACCAATTAATTAAATTTAATTACCAATTATTTATAATTAATTAATATTAACTACTAATTATTAATTAATTTAACATATTTATATTACTTCCCACCCTATTTCCCTATAAACCCATAACCCGCTACAGAACATATTTATCAATTAATCAATTCATTAAAATTATATTCCAATTATTTGAAAATAATTACCAATTAATTACAATTTATTAATATATCCTACTAATTATTAATCAATTTAACATAATTAAATTACTTCCCACCCTATTCCCCTATAAACCCACAACCCGCTTCGGTACTAAAACATATAATTTACTTAAAAATAAATGTATTAATATATATATGTAATACACATATAATATTACTTATTTTAATTACTTAAGTAAAACATATAACACATACATAATAAAAAACAACAGAAATAATACAAATATCGATATTAGTGTAATCGAAATTAGTAACATCGATATATATGCTATCAATATTACTAACTTCGATATTACTTACATCGATATTAAGTATTTCGATATTACTTACCTTAGGGTCGATATTCTGTCCAACGATATTCTTGTCTTCGATATTCTGCACCTTCGAAATTATTGACACGATATTTTGGCACATCGATATTTCAAACTCGATATTTTGACTGTGTACCGAGGAAAATGTAAGTGCACTTTCCACTCTTTTAAGGCTTATGTTTCAACCCATAGTAAAGAAATATTTTCAAGTATTGCACTTTTTTCCTGTGTTAGAACTGCTACCGTTTAAGCTGTCGAGTTGTTTTGTTATTTGCTCCATAACACTCAAATTAAAATTTGTTCCATAACACTCAAATTAAAATTTGGTGCCAGTACCAGGTAAATTAGGGCTTAAGCTATATTCGACTTTTGCATAGGTGGTGCTGAATATGAACCATGGCTTTCCTTTGATATGGCCAAGGTAGAATCCTGTGCCAAATTTGTAACTTAAACACCCTGGCCGCCTCTCTTGCCTTACGTCTTGAATTTGGCTTACTCTCCTCATATATTTTATCCTTGGCAGCGGTCTTGAGAGGGATAATTCCCTCCTTCAGGTGGAAGAGGGTACAATTAGGGCTGCCTTGAGAGATGAAATGTTTGTTAAGCTGAAAGAGCAATTAACATTTTTTAGGTCCTTTGAGCGAATAAAGGATACATGTGGGCTTAGCTACAACACTGACTCCCCCAATGCCAACATTAGTATTGAAGATGTTTATAAAGAAGTCTGTGACCTCCATCGGTCTGGCCAGAGATATTGCTTTAAGTCAGCCCAAGTCGCTTAATGAGGTGCTCTGTGGGAGCACTTTGGGTAATTAACCACAGGAATATATAACGTGGAATCTACCTCACGGGATCAGAAGGCTGATGCACTTGTTGGGACTTTATTTGTTGCCCTAAGAGAAATTACTGGTATTTGGCATAAAATACCGAAAGCGGAGAAAATTTGCTAAATTTGTTTGCACAGGTTCAAGATTTTAATCATGTGGTATTTGTGTGTCCAGATTTGCAAACGGGTTGGCGTATTTTTTTAAAACCTTCATACATCAAATTATACATCCCTTGCACCCATGAGGTCAGTTTATTTGTTTTGTCCCCACCAAATGAAATGGTTTGTCACAGGATTTACCAATTAAAAAAAAAAAACTTTCTTGGCTGTTTATTAGGCAATTTTAATGCTATTTTTAGTGGACTTTTGTTTTTTCGGTTATATATGCATCCTAACATTTATTCTCTCGCTTTTTAGGACTGCTTTGTTCTATTTTGCCCCTTGTATGTTGCATTTTGCACTTGGTTGTTTTCTTTATGTCTGTAGTATTCTCTCCCTCACTCAGTATAGTACATATGATAATAGATTTTAAGGAGGCAGTTTCGTGCAAAGAAATAACTATTTATTGAATGAAATTTATTTTTCGTTTTATCTGTTGTGTTTAATTTTGTGGATCTCCGTAGGAATTCCACATCATAATAATAAATTAACTTGATAAATTTGACTTTGCACAGTATTGGATTATATATTACATCCGTTTTTATGTGTCCATGACAATGAGGTGATAATGTTGATAAATACAGCTAAATACACCTAAAGGGACGTAATTGCTTCTTCAATTAAGTCAAAATGATAGAATATGTTTATGTCAAGACGTTGAAAGAGCTATATAGATTATTCACATAACATTGCAGGCACAGGGCCAAGGATACCTGCACTAAACTCCTTTACCACACTCTAGCCACAAAATAAATCCAATAGGAGAGCAATTATACACAGGAGGATGAAGGTATTTATGGATAAAAGGGACCTTCCTATTCTGGATGACATATCTCCATGTCTGAGATACCAGGTAAACTACCACTTCTTTAGGAAGTGTTTCAAAGAGCCAAGCGGGCTAATAAAAAAATACAGAAATCTCTCCATAATCTACAGGACATGTACTCTGAAGTAACAGGTAGACTAGCGGAGGTAGAACAGAGAACTGGCAAAATGGAGGATGAAATGGCAGAGATTCAGGAATTCAGACAGACCCAGGGAAAAACTGAATCTGATATTTTATGGAAACTGGAAGATTTTGAAAATCGCCAGAGGAGAAATAATATAAGACTCTTAGGAGTGGAAGAAGGCAAAGAAGGGGGTGACACGAGAGCCTTTGTTGTAGAACTGCTGAAAGGTGCGTTCCCAGAAATGGACACATGGGATTGGGATAAAGAGGTGCAACGGGCACATCGCTTCCCACTAGTACAGAAAAAAGGCAACGCGGGTGCAAGATCAAGGGCAATCCTTGTCTATGTAGGAAATTACTTGCTAAGGGAGGAAGTGATCATGAAAGCTAAACCTACTAAGAAACGCACATATAAAGATATAACCTTCTTTGCTCGTCCAGACTTCTGCCACACAACAGTTGAGAGAAGATGGCGGATGCGGCAACTTATAGTGCCATTTCAGAATCTAGGCTGTGAAGTTTATTTACTGTTCCCGTCTCGCTTGAGGGTGGGGTTGAATGGACAGTTCAGAACTTTTTTTTCGGAAATTGTTGCTCAAGAATACTTGACCTATCTTCGAGAAGAAAGAAGGCATAGAGAACAAAACGGACAATTGGATCGTACGGATACCACAAAACAAGTAGCTTCTATCTCAAAGAGATAACTGAGCCTTTTTTTCTATTTTCTTTTTTTTTCTTTTTTAAGATGATGTGATTATACTCTGAGAATGTTCCAGCACGGGGAGTGGCCGGGTAAGACTCCCCTGGGAGGGCACGGCTGTCACACATAGGTCAGGATTGACCTATTTGCCAGTAAGGGAAAGGGTGGGGTGGGAGGGGAAAGAGGAGGGGGTGGGGGGTGGGAACCACACGGGGAACAGGGCACGGCAATGGAAAAAATAGAGGGGAAGAGGTTAAAAAAAATATTCTTTGGTCACAGGGAACAGGCGGGGGTGAGAAAAAGGAAGGGAAGTAATATAATAAGCAACGCTGATCAAAAGTTAACGAAATGGAGGATTACTACGCAGATAATGTACAGCAGAGAGGGCAGTAGGGAAAGAAAATGGGAGAACATCGATAATGGGGATTAGAATTGCAACCTGGAATGTTTGTGGGCTAAACGACCCCCAAAAAAGAGCGAAAGTAGCATTAATGCTGAAACAAGTGAATCTAGACTTTGTATATATCCAGGAAACTCATATAATAACAACACAAGCTTATGTTCTGTCACAGTTAGGATTTAAGGTACTAGTTCACTCAAGCCAAGGGGTAAAAAAAAGAGGAGTAGCTATCCTAGCCAGGAACAGTAACGTTCTAATTAGAAAAAAAGCACAAGATAAATGGGGAAGATGGGCTATGGTTGAGTGCTGGATAGACGGAGAGTGGAAAACATTGGTAAATGTATATGGATCAACAGAGGATGATCCTGATATATTTCAATTCCTTGATGTTGAATTAGCAACCTGGGCACCAAATATTATCTTGGGAGGTGATCTTAATATTAATGGTGCAGATGGATTAGGACTGGGCTCTTTTGGAAAGTATGGCGGTAGGAAAAGAAAAGTATTCCAGGCGCTACACAGTCTGGTATTAAATAATGCTCTTTCAGACGTATGGGGGAAAAAAATATTGGATAATAAAGGGTACACATATTACTCTGCACCGCACCAAACATGTGCAAGACTAGACTATTTTTTTATTTCAAGTATAAGTATTTCCGACTCGAAGATTGAAAGGCTGCCACGGATCCTAAGCGACCATAATCCTCTAGTACTTACTATAACATCAAAAATAAGCATTAGACAACACACGAACTGGACTTTTGAAAGAGAGCTACTGAAAGATGAGAATTATATAGAATATATGAACAAATGGATTACTGAATTTTTTTCGTTTAACAAAGACACAGCAGAAATAGGAGTTGTTTGGGACACATTTAAGGCTGGAGTACGAGGGGAAACGATGAGTTATAATTCTTATAAAAGGAAACAAGCTCAGCTGAGGAATCTAGAATTAGCTTCGAATGTCTTGAAGGCAGAAGAAAATCTAGAAAACGGTGTGGTGTCGGGGCGGGATATCGAAAAAGTATGGGTAGAGCTAGTAAAAGCCAAAGCTGAGGCAGAGGGTGAAATTGCTAGTAAAGCGGCGAAAATTTACGACACTAAAAGGGAGAAGTGTTACGAGCTGAGTGAGTCAGTAGGCAGGATACTGGCTACTAGAGCAAGACAACAAGAATCTGTAGGCATAGTGAGGGAAATCAGGGACGCTGCGGGTATGATACAAACAGATTCGACTAAAATAAGAGAAGTTTTTAGGATATTTTACGAGAAGTTATATGATGACGAATTATACGGTCGTGACCCGCTAAAAGACAAGGAAGAAATGAGGGAGTACCTTGAGGATATCCCTGTAGATCCAATAGAGGAAGAAGAAGCAAATGGGTTGGAAGAAGAAGAGCTGCAGTTAGAAGAAATAAAGCAGGCAATATGGAACCTACCCTCTGGGAAAGCAGCAGGCCCAGATCAAATTCCCATTGAATTTTATAAAGTATTCTGGGATTGCTTGAGAGAAGAAATGGTGAAGGTGATGCAAGGTGCACAACTGGGGATAACATCGCCTAATTCATGGGGGGGTGCAGAAGTGGTCGTAATACTAAAAAAGGGTAAAAAACCGGAGGAACCAGGCTCCTATAGGCCTATAACCCTACTCAATGCAGACGCAAAAGTCTTCTCTAAAGCCTTAGCATCCAGGCTGGCAAGAATTATAGATAAAATCGTGAGCAGCTGTCAGCATGGTTTTATACCAGGGAGAGGAACCACCCACCATATACGGAAGGCAATAACTCTATTTGACGTTTCGGCAGTCACAGGGGATCCGATCGCAGTGATGTTACTCGATGCAGAAAAGGCATTCGATCGGGTCTCCTGGAGCTACCTTTGGTATGCTCTAGCCAGAACGGGAATTAAACAGGGTTTTATCAAAGCCATACAAACTCTTTACTTAGAACCAGTAGCGACATTACGAGTGAACAGTGGGAACACAGGAAAATTCCATATAAAAAGAGGTACCAGACAAGGGTGCCCTTGTTCACCTTTATTGTTCGCTATATACATGGACCCGCTTATACGTAAAATAGAGGCATCAGCGATGATAACACCAGTTACAACGCTTATCGGGCAATGTAAAATATTAGCTTACGCAGATGACATCGCTGTTATCTCTCCAAACCCATCTGAAGCTATAGAACACCTTGAGCTTGAGGCGATGAAATTTGGAAGAATTTCGGGATACAAATTAAATACAACAAAAACACAGATAATTAAAAACTCGTATACTCCATGCTTAGATAACCGAGTAATACAAGAAGGTACATATCTAGGGGTTACCATAATGGCAGACTTGGATAACTTGGTGGAAAGGAACATCTCCCCTTTAATTAAGAAAGTAGAAAAAGACTTGGATAGATGGGATAATTTACACTTATCAATAGTGGGAAGATCTAATATAGTAAAAATGATTATCCTTCCAAAATTCCTATATCTTTTTAGGGCAATACCGCTTTTCTTCGAAAATAAAATATTTAAGAAATTAGAGAGTATGCTAAATAGATTTCTCTGGGCAAAAGGGAAAACGAGAAGGGCTCTTAGATACATGACGTTGCCAAGAGAAAGGGGAGGCTGGGGAGTCCCAGATTTAAAATCCTATTACTGGGCGGCAGCCTTACAGAACATGGCTGGCTTAATGGGAGGTGAACAGGGCAGTGGAGGAGAGGAGTGGAGTGAATATGGATCATTAGCAATCTATGGCCTAACTCTGGGAACGGAAGCGAAGGATGTTTTTCTAAAATTTACAGAGGCTAGTTATTACAAGAGGACAAAGTTCAAGATAATAATAGCAGCATTCGAAATTTGGAAAAGTTTTTCTAAAAAAATTGGCTTGGGAAAATTTAATTCTTATACGAGATTGTTACATAATCCAACCCTTCCACAAGATATTTTTTCGGGATCTGTAATGGTAGAGTGGGAAAATAGGGGAATCAGAAATATTGGAGATATTAGGGGGGAACATTGTTTTCTACAATTCAAAGATCTGCAAGATAGATACAACCTAGAAACAAGGCAGTTCTTTAAATTTTTGCAGATCAGGAGTTTCCTCCTGGCAAAGAAAGGTGGTGTCTTGGGATTCAGGCGTAATGCTATAATGGATATTATTCGAAAAGGAGAGGATTGCACAATTAAAAGATTGTATGCTGAATTGATGAAAGTAAAACAAGACGATCATCAAAAGTGGAGTGAAAAATGGAGGGATAATCTTACAATTAGTTCTGAAAGCTTTGGAATCTCACTAGAAATGGGGAAATCATTATTATGTGCAGCACCACTACAGGCTCAACACTATAAAACACTTTACCACCTGTATTATACACCGGCTAAAATAGCTCAATGGGGAGGGTTAGTGGGTATTACATGCTATAGGTGTGGAAGCCCGGATGCTGACTTGGAACATGTATTTGCTTTATGTCCCCGTTTAGATTTATTTAAAAAGGAAGTCGAAAGTTTTATAAGTAAAATTGTAGAAAGCGAAATTGTTCTAACCCCAGGAACTATCCTATTAGGAGTAAATGCTGAGGATATACGTTCTTTTCGTGGTAGGGAATTTTTGTTTGTAGCCATGGCTATCATGAGATTATGTATAGCCTCTGCATGGATAGATCCTGTACCCCCTACCTTCCATAAATGGCTGGCTAAGCTACTAATAATGCATAAAATGGAGAAAGCGATATATGCAAGGAAGGGAAAAAAGGGCAGGAAGTTGGGGGATACAATATGGGACCCTATAACTCGATGGAAGGAGGTATAATAATGAGAAATGTTGGATTACATGCAGACAAGAGATACTAACTTGGTGCAAATACAATATTGATGTTGCTCAATATGAAAATACATGTTGCATTTATTAATGGTATTTTCTATGACCTAATTTGTGTTCGAATTTATTTTTGGAAATATTACTCTCACCCGCTGATGATTTAGTCATTGTTTTTTATTTTTTTTATGAATTAGTATATACTCTTCCTCCTCCAATTTATGGTCTGTATTAATGATGCCGTGCTTTGTATACAAATGTAAAATACTTCAATAAAAATATTTTTTAAAAAAAAGGAAGTGTTTCAATAAAACGTTGTCTCTTATTGGCCAGCACTTACCATCAAGAGAAGTCGCAAAATAACATAAAAAAATACACATTTTAAAAATACATCAACACAGCCAAGATATGCCATATAGTTGGCTATATTGGTACTCAAGAGCATTAATCACCAACAAACATCATACACGCTCGTAGAGACACAAGCACATGAGAAAATGGTCATGTCTGTCAACCTAGAAATGTGTACACAACCAAAAATGCCCTCTGGACTTGTTCAATACCAAAATCATGCACATTAAATGTAAGAAAGTTCATTATTTTTGTATTGGTCCCCCCACTTTTCTCTGTCTGCTATTGTTGGCTTTTGGATTCTGTGCACTATGATGCTGCTAAACATTGGCACACAAAACAGGTGATGGACAGAATGTGGATCAATGTCACACATTCACCCCAGTCCAAAGATCTGGGCCCAAATCCATGGTTTTTTTGCACTCCACACCACCCTGGGTTAGACAATGGCGATATGCAAATCAGCTCTGACCCTGTGCCCCGTGGGAACAGTCCAGTCCGAACTACAAAAGCCATGTCCTTCCCAGAACGGAATCAAGCATCCGAGGACCGGACCGATTTTGAGGTAACACCTCTCATCAGCCCGGCTAGCTTGACTCCAGTGGTGTGGAGTGCCTGGGACCCACGTCTGAGCATCACCAGCGCACTTATGGCGGTAATTGCAAACAAAACAGGTGATGGACAGAATGTGGATCAATGTCACACATTCACCCCAGTCCAAAGATCTGGGCCCAAATCCATCGTTTTTTGCACTCCACACCACCCTGGGTTAGACAATGGCGATATGCAAATCAGCTCTGACCCTGTGCCCCATGGGTACAGTCCAGTCCGAACTACAAAAGCCATGTCCTTCCCAGAACGGAATCAAGCATCCGAGGACCGGACCGGTTTCGAGGTAACACCTCTCATCAGCCCAGCTAGCTTGACTCCAGTGGTGTGGAGTGCCTGGGACCCACGTCTGAGCATCCCCAGCGCACTTATGGCGGTAATTGCAAACAAAACAGGTGATGGACAGAATGTGGATCAATGTCACACATTCACCCCAGTCCAAAGATCTGGGCCCAAATCCATCGTTTTTTTGCACTCCACACCACCCTGGGTTAGACAATGGCGATATGCAAATCAGCTCTGACCCTGTGCCCCATGGAAACAGTCCAGTCCGAACTACAAAAGCCATGTCCTTCCCAGAACGGAATCAAGCATCCGAGGACCGGACCGGTTTCGAGGTAACACCTCTCATCAGCCCGGCTAGCTTGACTCCAGTGGTGTGGAGTGCTTGGGACCCACGTCTGAGCATCCCCAGCGCACTTATGGCGGTAATTGCAAACAAAACAGGTGATGGACAGAATGTGGATCAATGTCACACATTCACCCCAGTCCAAAGATCTGGGCCCAAATCCATCGTTTTTTTGTACTCCACACCACCCTGGGTTAGACAATGGCGATATGCAAATCAGCTCTGACCCTGTGCCCCATGGGAACAGTCCAGTCCGAACTACAAAAGCCATGTCCTTCCCAGAACGGAATCAAGCATCCGAGGACCGGACCGGTTTCGAGGTAACACCTCTCATCAGCCCGGCTAGCTTGACTCCAGTGGTGTGGAGTGCCTGGGACCCACGTCTGGGCATCCCCAGCGCACTTAGGGCGGAATATGCAAACACAACAGGTGATGGACCAAATGTGGATCAATGTCACACACTCAACCCAGTCCAAAGATCTGGACTCAAATCCATCGTTATTTTGCACTCCACACCACCCTGGGTTAGACAATGGTGATATGCAAATCAGCTCTGACCCTGTGCCCCATGGGAACAGTCCAGTCCGAACTACAAAAGCCATGATGAGAGGTGTTACCTCGAAACCGGTCCGGTCCGGTCCTCGGATGCTTGATTCCGTTCTGGGAAGGACATGGCTTTTGTAGTTCGGACTGGACTGTTCCCATGGGGCACAGGGTGAGAACTGATTTGCATATCGCCATTGTCTAACCCAGGGTGGTGTGGAGTGCAAAAAAACGATGGATTTGGGCCCAGATCTTTGGACTGGGGTGAACCTGTTGTGTTTGCTAAACATTGGCATAGCACTTGTACTAGTGGCCTATAACAGGTGCTGTGCAATGCTTTTACCTATCTTTGTTCTTTTTTTATTTCTTGTTAGATGGCAGAAGTAATGCATCAGTGGAATGGCAAAAAATATTATATGGGAGCTACAGAGTGTATTTAAAACACGTACCTAAATGACAACAATATTTGGCTTCATAGAAACCCATTGTGCTCTGGTGGCCCAGGAAACATGGGCGCGGGAGGAGCAATTTCGCCTAGGATTTGCTTCATTCTCAGTCCCCGCAAGGTGGGGGGGGGGGGAAGGTAGACCGTCGGGAGGGGGGGATCTAGCAATTTGGGTCGCAACCCATCTGGGTTGCACTGCTAGAATCATGGATACAGCATCTGAGGATGTTCAGTGTGTGATTCTAGAGTGGCAGAACGGCTCTAGACTGGCTCTTGTCAATATCTACTCTAGACCTGTGAGTTCCACATCTGAGTCTAAAGCTATTGAAGAGCTATCCTCCTTCTTAATTAACATCCCAGAGGGAGTTATGATTGTGGTGGGAGGAGATTTCAACTCCCACTATGAACCATTGGAGGGTCTTCTGGATGGCGTAAACCAGGAGGAGGATGATCTTTGGAAAATCCCACCAGTGGCAGGCCCCACGGCAAGGTCATGGGCTCCTTTGGCCATTCAAATTACATCTTTAACGTTGGCCTATTCTATCAGGGCATGTAATGGCCGTACAAAGTCTGATAACCCCCCTATGACCACTTTTAACAAGCCAGGGAGGGAGGCACATCTTGATTACATTTTTGTTGAGTGCAGGGCATGGAATAGAGTATTAGACTTTATGGGTGTACCCAGGGGAGAGAGTGACCATAACCCCTTGATTCTGGACTTTTCTGTCCCTGGCATCCACAAGGGAAGTCCAGTACCACAGCCTGACACATCTAATGGGGCTATCCTGTCTAGTAATAGACGCAGGGTAAGATGGGACAAGCTGGTCAACAACCCAGATGGAGTAGGTGAACTATATGACCGGGTCATCCCTGTATTAGTTAACGTAGTTGCTCTTATCGATCAGCACCCTACGCATGACTTCGCCGAAAGGCTGGGAGCACTTAATAAGCTGTTATTTGATAGTCTTTCAGATATCCTAAATCCCACAGGTCCTACTGCGATAAGGGTTGGAAGGAAACCTACCTGGTTCAACAGGGCATGTAGATTGGCAAAAAGTGAACTCCTTGGTGCATTGAAACAGAATAGCAACAGGGAACTTATAAAGCGCAGGAGGCAAGCATACCGGCAGCTAATCCACCATGCTAAAATCGAGTGGGGGAATGAGAATTGGGCAAAGTTAACATCAGCCCTAGCGGTTAAATATCCACAGAAGTTCTGGCAGATAGTGAGCACTGGTTTGGTTGAACCAGAGTTGGGAGTACAGCCGAGCATTGCTGCAGAGGTATGGGAAGAACACTTTAGCACCCTGTTTAAGGGGGACAATTCCTGCATGGAGCTCCACTCGGGCGATATAGTGAGCTCCCCTGTGGCTGCTTCATCTGAGATTAGGTTCACTCTAGGAGAGGTCCAGGACGCTTTATTCAAGCTCCCTGTGGGTAAAGCACCAGAGTTGGATAAGGTACCAGGAGATCTTTATAAACACAAACCTGGGATTTGGGCTCCCTATTTGCTAATGATTTTTAATGCAATCCTTGGAGGTATGGCGGTCCCAAGTACTTGGCTGGGAGCAGAGTTAGTCCCTATCTTTAAGAAGGGGTCCCATCTGCTCCCATCTAACTACCGGCCAATTAGATTAATAGATGTATCCCTGTTCTCAGGACACCCCCGCACCGCACGGCCACCAGCTGTAGCGTGTGCCTCTCCGCCCCGCTGCTGCACTCAGCCTCGCTGAGCCTGCCGCCACGACCCCGCCCCCCGCTGCTCTAGCGGGCTCTCGTGCATTGACTGTATTGCTTTGTCTCGCCCCTCGTGCTAACTCCTATTTTTCATCATTTTGTCTCCACCCTTGTATTTAACTGTTCTTGTCTCCCCTTGTGCCAACTGCGATTTTGTCCTTTGTCCCATCCGTGTTGTAGTGTTTTACCTTGTGCCCCTTGTGCCCCCCGCCCCGTTCCCCGCTTCCCGCCGCCGTGATCGTGGCCATGCCCCCTTTTTCGTCTGTACCCTCCCCGCTCCCGCCGCCCAGCTGCTCCACCCTCCCTCCCACTTCGCCATAAATGGCGACCGTGCGTAAATGCAGCGTTGACGCGCAGCGGGCGCGCGGATTGTGCACCGAAGGCGCACCAAAGGTAAGCCCGTCTGCGCCTGTCCGCGCCTGGACCGTGCCCATTGCCAGGACCCCTGGCCTCCGCAGACACCAGCCCACCCGCCAGTCCTACGACGCCGCCACACTCATCGCACTCAACGCCGGCCGATCCCCCGGCTGCTACCGAGCCACCCCGAGACGCACCCACGGACCCTTCAGCTGCCACACCTGCAAGTTCACCTGCATCCGGCCCTGCACTACACCAGCACCCACCAAGCCGAGCACCAGCAGCAACCACCTGAAGTGCATCCTGCTCAACACCCGCTTCGTCCACAGACACGCCATCGAACTCTGGAACCTCCTCAACACCACGTCTCCAGACGTCGCCTTCCTCACGGAAACCTGGATGAACGCCTCCTCAGCGACCGCCATCGCCATCGCCATCCCGGATGGATACAAGATCACCCGGAGGGACCGAGGCAACCAGACGGAAGGAGGCATCGCCATCGTCCACAGGAACACCATCCGCATCACAACCAACACCGACTACGCCCACACAACCGCCGAACACATGCATTTCCAGATCCACACCGACCCCAAGACCACCCTCAGAGACACCCTCATCTACAGACCCCCGGAACCACGCACACAATTCAGTGAAGACATCGCCGACTTCATCAGAACGCACGCCCTCCCCTCCACGGACTACATCCTCCTCGGGACCTCAATTTCCACCTGGAGAACAACAACGACCGCAACACCACCACCCTGCTGGACAACCTTGCCAACATCGGTCTCCAGCAGCTGGTGACTGCCCCCACCCATTACGCTGGACACACACTGGACCCTGTCTTCTCATCCAGCAAGAACATTGTCTTCAGCCACGCCACCGGACTCCACTGGACGGACCACAGCTGCGTCCACTTTAGCTTCAGAAGAACCACGATCCACCACCACCAGCAACAGGTTGCACGCAGAAGCTGGAACAAGATCACAGCCGACCAGCTCGCCGCATCCCTGAGCCAACACCCACCAACCAGCTCAGCAAACCCCAGCCAGGCCGCCAACAACCTCACGAAGTGGATCAGCAACTGTGCAGATGACCTCGCCCCACTAAGGACCCCGCCTAGCAGACCCAGCAGCAAGAAAGCATCCTGGTTCACTGACGAACTCAAGAGCTCCAAGAAGAACTGCCGGGCCCTCGAGAAAGCCTGGCGCAGAGACCCAACTACAGACAACATGACCACCCTCAAACTCGCCACTCGAAAACACCATCAACTGATCCACGCCACCAAGAAAACGGCATTCAAGACACGACTGGATAACAACGCACACAACAGCAAGGAACTCTTCAACATCGTCAAAGAGCTCTCCAACCCCAACGCCGGAAACAACGACATCACCACATCTCAAGACCTCTGCAACTCCCTCGCCTCCTACTTCCACAACAAGATCGCAGACATACATAACAGCTTCAGCACACAACCAACGCACCCTACGACTGCACCGACGCCCCCCACCACCACCCTCCGCACCTGGACCCCGATCAACACTGAAGACACCATCCGCACGATGAACTCTATCCACTCCGGATCTCCAACCGACCCCTGCCCTCACCACGTCTTCAACAAGGCCGACGCTGTCATCGCACCCCACCTGCGGGACATAATCAACACCTCCTTCGACACCGCTTCCTTCCCGGAGAGCTGGAAGTATGCCGAACTCAGCGCTCTACTGAAGAAACCATCAGCGGACCCCACCGAACTCAAAAACTACCGCCCCATCTCGCTCCTCCCGTTTCCGGCCAAAGTCATCGAGAAGACCGCCAACAAACAGCTGTCCGCCTTTCTCGAGGCGAACAGATCCCTCGACATCTCGCAGTCTGGCTTCCGGGCCAAACACAGCACCGAGACCGCCCTCATCGCAGCCACCGATGACATCCGAGCCCTCCTCGACAACGGAGAAACAGCGGCCCTCATCCTTCTGGACCTCTCTGCGGCATTCGACACTGTCTGCCACCGCACCCTAGTTCAGCGCCTCAACAACGTCGGAATCCAGGAGAAGGCACTAGAATGGATCATCGCCTTCCTCGCCGGAAGAACTCAGAGAGTCCGCCTACCCCCGTTCAGATCAGAAGCCTCCGAAGTCATCTGCGGCGTCCCTCAAGGCTCCTCGCTCAGCCCCACCCTCTTCAATGTCTACATGAGCCATCTCGCGGCCATCGACACGCCAACACAACCTCAACATCATCTCCTATGCCGACGACACCCAGCTGATCCTCTCCATCACCAACGACCCCGCCAGAGCCAACCTACACGAAGGGATGAAAGACGTAGCCGAGTGGATGATGACCAGCCGCCTGAAACTGAACTCAGACAAGACGGAAGTTCTCATCTTGGGCTCCTCCCCCTCCACCTGGGACGACTCCTGGTGGCCCCCCACCCTGGGCAGTGCACCCAAACCAACAGACCACGCACGCAACCTGGGCTTCATCCTGGACTCCTCCCTCTCCATGACCAGACAAGTCAACACCGTCTCCTCGTCCTGCTTTAACATCCTGCGCATGCTACGCAAGATCTTCCGGTGGATCCCCACCAAGACCAGGAAGACGGTCACCCAGGCCCTCGTCACCAGCCGACTGGACTACGGCAACGCCCTCTATGCCGGAACCACCGCCAAGCTCCAGAAAAGACTCCAGCGAATCCAGAACGCCTCAGCAAGACTCATCCTTGACATCCCCCGACGCAGCCACAACTCCGGACACCTGAGAGACCTGCACTGGCTCCCGGTCAACAAGAGAATCACCTTCCGTCTCCTCACCCACGCACACAAAGCCCTACACAACCAAGGCCCAAGATACCTCAACAGCCGCCTCAACTTCTACACTCCAACTCGCCAGCTTTGATTGACCAGCCACGCCCTCACCGCCGTCCCCCGCATCCGAAGAGCCACCACAGGAGGAAGGTCCTTCTCCTACCTGGCCGCCAAGACCAGGAACTCCCTCCCGACCCACCTCCGCCTGACCCAAGACCACCTCGCCTTCAGGAAGCAGCTCAAGACCTGGCTGTTCGAGCAGTAGCGGACCCCCCCCCCCTCCCCAAGCGCCTTGAGACCCTCCGGGTGAGTAGCGCGCTATATATAAATGTTATTGATTGAAACTCTTTTCAAGGCTGATTTTGGACTGCCTCTTGGACTGGATGGAGGATTCTGAAATTTTAAGCCAGTATCAAGCGGGTTTCAGAGAGAACGTATCGACCATTGACCAGATTTTCAGATTATCTATGCACTACTGGAAAACGGACACGGTAGAGGGCGGTTCATTATACACCGTTTTCGTGGACCTCCGAGCGGCCTTCAACCTGGTCCCAGGCAGGAAACTTTGGAGTGTTCTAGGGGACTTAGGAATCCCAGTCCCCCTTCTGGAAATCATAATACGACTCCATACTCAGAATTTCGCAAGGGTCAGGTGTGGGAGAGAAGGCAATTTGTCATCAAGCCTCTCCGTTGGCAGGGGATAAGGCAGGGTTGCGTTTTGGCGCCAACTCTGTTTTGCCTCTATGTCAACGGAGTAATCCCCCATCTGAATGCGGTCCCCAACAGAGATGCCCCAAGGCTCGCTGAGTCGGGAATCTCTGCGATCATGTTCGTAGATGATACCCTGCTACTCGCTAAGACTACAATGGGTATACAGCGTGTCTTGGATGGCTTTGTCACCTTTTGTTATGATCGGGGGCTCAAAATAAATACATCTAAAATGAAATTCATGATTTTTAACCCCCCGAAAACAACACGCCCAAACCCTGCTATAGGTGGTGTTCGGCTGGAGAGGGTGCAGACTGGGTCTGACTCTTAATGAAAATATGACTTGGGCTCAACCTCAGATCAAATCCCAATTAAAGCTCTCTCAAAAGGCGGGGGGATTCGTAAATTACTGAATAAATCTACGATAAAACCTATCGGCCCACCTCTTGAAATCTACAAAATGCAGGCACGCGGGCGGTAATTTATGGAGGTGAATTGTGGGGCCAAAAATGTGCCCCTGCAATTACCACCACGGAAAACAAGTTTATCAGGCAGTTGGTATCCCTGCCTGCCAGTACACCCCTGCTTCCCCTCAGGCTAGATCTGGGATTGAGATCATTAAAAGAGGAATTGGGCCTTAAGCCCCTAACATTCTGGAGGTGACTGTGGGTTACCCTGGAACTCTCCAGTTACAGGCAAGAACTTCTGGAGCTGCTAAATCTCCCAAATGCATGGAAACTTCCCTGGTTAAAATATATAAGGCAGGAATTTGAGAGGCTAGGTTGTCCTTTATTGTGGATCACCCCGGAACAAGCTTGTAGAAGTATAACCCGTAAAGATCTGGTTAATAGGTATTATGATCAGAATTTGTCTGCTTGTTTATGAACACCCAAACGGGGACACTGTCTAGCACATTCATAGCAATAAAAGATCACTATAAAATGGAGACTGTGCTTGATGACATTAGCCCCACCTCTCTTAGGAAGTTGTATCTCCAATGGAGACACAGCTCCTTGCCAATTAGACCCCTCACTAGGCGTTGGTGCCCACCTACTCCTAAAAATTGCCCAGCTTGCACCGCGGAGCTAGAAAATGAAATCCATGTAATGTTCTTCTGTCCTTCCTACCAGACATCTAGAAAGAAGTGGATTCTTCCAATTTGCAGAAACCTGGGGATTAGGCAGTGTTTTCACTCCTATCGAATATTAAAAACTGATTTATCTCTAGTAATTGTTTTTGCTGTATCCATATTCTTAGCTGCCATGTGGCACATCAGAAGACAGTATGTGGCAAATTGAGATTTAGTGTATTTTTGTATAACTTTATGCTGCCTGTAGGTTTTAGTGACGAGCGGGACCTTGATTCAACCTTCTTTTTAATTGTTGTAAATGCTTTTATGATGAATTAGTTTTATGACAAGATGTACCTTTGGTCTTATCCTAAAATTGTAATGATTTGTGCCGGAAAATTTTATTGTGACTTCTTTTATGACATTGTGTGTCGAAATAAAGATGATAAAGAAAAGAAACCATACGAGGGATGTAGGCCAGTGGTCTCACATACACATTAAATACATTTGGCTGATAGACAAGCCCTAAAGAACGTCACAAGGTAGTCTTTTGCAGCACGCATTATAGCCACCTAGTCATACTGATTGTGATTTATCTTGCAGAAAGAAGCTAAACCAGTTTATAACACTGCCCCTCCAATCCGCCTCCCATAGTCTGTGAAGAAGCAGTGGGTGGAAGACACTGTCCGGAAGAAGTGAGGGATTGCTTCTATAGGCCATCTGATAACAATGGACCAAAACTGCAACTGGACTCATTCCAGTAGAGTGTGCTGGTCTGAAATCAGATTGAGCAGGATCAAACAAATATACTGTTTTTCAAGTAGCATTACAGTTGAATAGTGGCCAGGCTTTCCATAATTTTACGATCAAAAGGCAGAAAAAATATGTTTTTGTAATTTAAGAATACCTTAGGATCAGCTCTCTTCGTTCTCAATAATGGCATAACCACAGCATCCTTCCAGTTAGTGGGCACCTGCCTTAGTTTGAGGAGGTGTTTATACGTTCTGTGAGTTTATCCCCAATACTGTATCCAGCAAGGTGAATGTACTTCATCCTGCAGAGATTTTAGGGGGACCTGTGCCTTCTGATCTGAATAATCACCTCATTCTAAGTGCCAAGATCAAAATGCATAAAAGCATTGTCTAGGAGGGAGGGAGCAGGTTGATCAACTGAGGACAGATCTTCAACATGTGCACTATGACTATACTGATTTTTTGCTTGAAAAAATAGAACATTGATCACAAAGGACTTGAGTAGGTAAGACCTTGCTTTTTTCACAGCATAAAGATGCTAGTTATTAGACTATACCAAAGATCTATCTAGCTTGACATCGTGTGTTGAGTAATCTATGTGCAAAAAAGAACAACAATTAGGTTTAGTACCCATTTTATGAATCTTAAAGCAAATTTATATTTAACTTTTTTATTGAGCTTCTTCCTTCATTGTCTATGTGACTTCTTGAAGTCTTTTTTAAGCTGCATTAATTTGCTGTTAGACCGAGGTATATTTGACTTAATGTGACGGGCATTGAAAATTTTTATCGGAGCATTGCAATCTAAGGCAGTAGAAATCCAATTGTTAAAGTTCTTAACAATGAGGTTGAGCCCTCACTCTATAGCGTATTACTTACACATAAGCGCTTCTTGAAAGTTCTAGTAATCTTTCTGAAAGTGCTAGTAATCTCAGCATGGGTAATAATGGAGGTACTCTTAATACTGATATATGCACGTTGGAAAGTCACATAAAATGGTCAGACGTGGAACTATAACCCCTTGATCAACTTTGATTGCTTCAAAAGTGCCCAGAATAACTTCCAATGTATGGACTGCCCTAAGCGTAGGCCTTTTGACCTGTTGTTGTAAACCGAGGCTTCACAACAATCCAAGAATGTCTCTTTATAAATACGGGAATACCTACCCCCTTTAACTTCTCAGCCAGCATATGCTATTTTATCATTACTGGGGACTGCCACTTACAGATCAAGCCCTCATTTCTCCTTACTTGTCTCAGAAAGGAAGGAAAAGTGAAGATATAACTCCCAGATAAGACCCTTTACTAGATGGCTGTTTATATTTTAGTAGAGAGTGAGTATTCAGTAACATTGCCTTGATTTGGTTCTTACCTCCAATAAACTGAGTAGACTCCACAGGATGCACGTTTATAGGAAGGTGTTCTGACTAGGCTAGTTAGATACTGAACTGAGTTGGCTAAACTGCAGTGTGATAATACACATTTGCCCTCACCTGATCCATATTCATAGTAGAAAGATCTGCATAAAGTGGAGCAGTGTATCCCACCCTGTGCCCAGCTGGAGCGTGAATGAACTGCCACTGTCCTTATTAAAGCCCTTGGAACACCTGGTGAAGGTAGGAGTGAAACATGCTAGAAACAAATTTAACATGCAGTGTACTAGCTACTTGCTAGGGGCAGCATATCACAGGGTCCCTCAAGCCAGAAATGTTTGAACTAAAATACATATATAAACAGACACAATCCCTAAACAGCTGCCAAGGAACCATTTGATATAAATGTCCTTCACAGTGAACAATCACAAAGGCAGTTTTCATTGTATAGGTAAAACTGCATCTTTCAGCAGCAGGCTGAGACACAAATAGAATCACTTTTTCTGCATTGATGCGTGAGTGATGATTATGCTATTTTTCCCTTAAGTTCCAAAATCTAAGTCAAAAGTAAAAGTAGATGTTTGACAACCTTATTTAAAAGTTTTTTTTGAAAGCCTGCTTTCCGTACCTTGGGAGAAAACTGGTTTATTGATAGTTTGCCTCTCCTCCCTGATCCAGAGGACCAATATACATCCTTAGCTAGCTTACTAATGATCCTCCTCCTGGAAGACAGTGGCCCGGCGTCTAGCAGCATGAAGCAGGGATGTTGTCAGTAAGTGGCTACTTACTAGGGTGCCGTGCAGACACCCTAGAATTTCTGGCTCCACCCCGCAGGAGGAAACTCCTGTGCCAACACTGATAAAGGGGTTTGGCCATAGTGGAGTGGCTATGGGGTGAGCTAGTACTCTTTCAGGTGGAGGATGGTGGAAGCATCTTGGAGGGTTTTCAGTAAACAAGAAAGGAGGTGCTAAAAAGGAGGAGAGGATTCCGCAAGAACATAGTCAGGTACATTTGTAGGGAATTCTCCAATCACTGACCAGTACACCAGATAAGAATGGCATCTCACAACCACCTCCTCAGAATGTTCCTGGACCTAGGAAGTAAACACATTGTGAAAATAGGCACTCAAACTGAATTCTGGAATAAAGAAGATCCAAGGACCTCTGACTCCTGCTTAAACTCAGGTACTAGAACTGCTGTGCAATTGTGAATTGGCTGGTTTCCTGTTGCCTGCTACAGGACCACAAAACACAGAAAACACAGAAGTACTCCTGATTCTAAGCGATCCAACTGATCACTGAGTCAGGACCATGTAGTAGCCCTAGCTGGAGAGGGCCCATTGCCTAGAAGCTTTCCCTGAAGGCTTAGGCACTTCAAGATTGACCAGGGGGAACAAAACAGTGGGACATAGAGCTTTATACACTAAAACCAACTGTTTCAGTAAAAGCTAGATAATGACTTTGAGGGGTTCTCACCAGCTTCAAATTTGGACCTCACTCAGCTGAAGGACTTTGAATTCCAAAAGGTCTTTGACCAGTGAAGTCAGCTCTCTGCGGCAAGGTCTTGGTGGTGATCGGAAATCACACCTAGGTTAACCTCAATTGTGAAGAGATACTTTTCAATGACACTTTAAAACTGTAAGTGCTGTTTAAACTTAACAGGCATTTCTCTTGGGAACTGCCTGCTGCTTCTGATGCAGCTACCACAGGTAACCAAAGTTTATATTAGAACTATGTTATGGCCTGTAAAGAGAGTGGGTATTAAGTTGGTAAGGATCCTGCATTGCCAATTATTTCCGTATCTTTGACACAAATGAAGTTTCAACGTACTTATTTCGGGTGTGGGAGGAGTTTGCAGAAGTGTTGTGACCTTAAGATTGGCGGCACTAAAATACATTTTACTACTTATTTTTCTTTATTTGGGAATTTTGTTCGAGAAATATGGTTCTTGAAAACAGGCTATTAAACTAACTGAAGTTACAATTCATGAAACACACCACAGTGCTGTCACATTTTACTACTAAGCTTGGCAAGAAGCCCTGGAATGAAACATTAAACATCTACAAGGGCAAAGGAATTTTGACAGCTCTGTATGGGACAGGCGAATATAGTAAGATCCATCCCCTTCAATTAGTAAAAATTGCCTTTTTTAGGAACCTTCTTTAAGTTCCCATGAGCTCTTCTTCTTTTGTTTGTCACTCCCAGTTTGGGGTTCCTTTTTAATCTGATAGAGCCAGAATTCAGCCATTACTTTTATGGCACAAGATCTGGTCTTGCAACAACCCTTCACTAAATCGCAAGGTCATCAGCAATTGCTTTGAATTGTTGTTTCCCCTACAAATTCCTTGGCTGAATTACATAAAGCAACCTTGTCCGGACTTGGGACATGTTGAATAATTCTACCATACAGACTCACTACAGCACATAAGTAGGAAGGAGCTAAAAAGCCATATTTATTCTTATTTGAGGATCAGAGATTGACTATTGAGCTTAAAAAACCTAGTGTTGTTAAGAATCAGCTGATGTTGGTCACATATGAGATACAACTTTATCTGAAATTTGTGCACAATTCCCGTCACAGGTTTGTAATGGCCCCCTTCAGACTTGATAGTTTTCATCGTTTGACAACATTTCCCAACATTATGGCTGGTCTCAAGTTTTAATGAAATGTCTATGTGATAATCCTTCCAACCAAAACACTTTGCATATACTTTATTTTTGCACATTTTATAAGGATACAAGGAAGCTTTTATAACTACCTAACGAGAATTACAAATTGTACAAAGTCGCCCTGAGTATTTATTTTTGCAATCCCTACCCACTCTAGCCATTTGTTATACTGTGTCAAGCTATCTATGGTCTGTGACTCAGCTTAGGAAATCTTTGGTTATGTAAAATGACTCAGTTGGTTCAAGTTGAATTAATATATATTGCGCTCTTTGCACTAGATTAAATTATGCTGTGATTCTAAATGGATTTTATATCCTTTCTTTTAACCTCTTATTGTATATAATCATGATGACATTATATTATTCTGTATGCTTTTATGATTTTTTAATGAAAATCGAATGAAGCTGACTTGATTGATACTGAGGGCCTGGTTACCGGATGTACCATGTTACAACGCATACCGTTACAACTACCTACTATTACAACGCGACCATTACAACGCATACCATTACAACGCATAGCGCTTTGAGGTGCTGGATAGTGGTAAGTATAATTTACTATTCTAACTCCAGTCCCCGTGGACCCTAGGGAAGGTGTTGGATAGTAAATTATACTTATTCCCTATCCTAGAGCGCCCCCCAGCGCAATGCGTTGTAATGGTATGCGTTGTAAAAGTCGCGTTGTAATGGTAGTGTGGAGTAACAAATGCGTTGTAACAGGTGTATACCGATTACGATGATGGTGGGACTGCCACTGACAACCTGTCAGTGGCAGTCCGAACGCCATCGAAATGATGATTTCCGCCCGCCACATTAAGATTGAGAGATTGAGGGCGGATGGGTGGCGCTCAGAGAAACCGACCACCACGTATATGATGACTCGAGCCCATCGGACCGTCGGAGGGACTTGTCTTCCCTAAAATGGTGGCACTGCGGTAGGGATTACAATGTACCTTTCGCCCGCCCTTTCATGGCGGTTAACCTGCTATGAAAAGGCAGGCGGAAAAGGACATTGGTACTCCCTGGCCCTCAGCTGTTTGTTTTGGGGAAGCACCATAGGTGTCCCCCTACATAAACTTGCACCATGTGGCAGGTACCGCATGGTGCCAGCCGAATACTGCAGGGATATGTCTAGTGTCCCCTTTTTGTACAAAATATAGGCATTGTGACTGCCCTGGTGGTGGTCACATCCTAATGCATATGGCAGGACTGCCGACAGACTGTCGGGTGGCCAATTTACAAAAGGATGGTGGTCAGACGAACGTCCAACCGCCATCCTAATCAGCCCCTTATTTTGGGTTTCCCCATTTTTTAAGGTCACCAAAACTGCAATTGCTGAAATGGTGGGGGTAGTCATCATCATCATCAAAACACTTTATTCGGATAACATCGTATCCATAAAAGAACAGCAGCATAACAAGTTTTTTTTAAATGCACAAGAAGAGAGTCATAGTAAAATCCGTTAACAGTATGCATAACAAACACAATAATAAAATATGTCAGATTGGTACAAATGGTCATATAAAGATTATGGATCACTGAAATAATATCGACTACCAAAATATCGACTACCCAAAATATCGAGGAAAAAATATCTACAACCAAAATATCGAGTTTGTATGTACAAACAGGTAAGTACAAAAATATCGAGTACAAAATATCGTTGTAAAAAATATCGTTGTAAAAAATATCGACTTTACTAAAAACAATGTTTAATTACATTAATATACAAAATTAATTACTAAAATATAATTAACAATACTTAAAATAACTTTTAATAATTAAATAATTAATGAAAGTAAAAAAATAATATTTTTTTAATCATATTTCTTAAAACATATATATATATATAGTAACAAAATTTAATTAAATAATAGGCAATATTGTATATGTACCCCAAAAACCCCAAAATGACCCTGAACCCTAAAAATACCCCTTTACCCAAAAACAAAAAACTGACCCTGAACCCTAAAAATACCCCTTTACCCAAAAACTGAAAACTGACCCTGAACCCTAAAAATACCCCTTTACCCAAAAACTAAAAACTGACCCTGAACCCTAAAAATACCCCTTTACCCAAAAACTAAAAACTGACCCTGAACCCTAAAAATACCCCTTTACCCAAAAACTAAAAACTGACCCTGAACCCTAAAAATACCCCTTTACCCAAAAACTAAAAACTGACCCTGAACCCTAAAAATACCCCTTTACCCAAAAACTAAAAACTGACCCTGAACCCTAAAAATACCCCTTTACCCAAAAACTAAAAACTGACCCTGAACCCTAAAAATACCCCTTTACCCAAAAACTAAAAACTGACCCTGAACCCTAAAAATACCCCTTTACCCAAAAACTGAAAACTGACCCTGAACCCTAAAAATACCCCTTTACCCAAAAACTAAAAACTGACCCTGAACCCTAAAAATACCCCTTTAATTTAACATAATTAGCAATTAATCTATTAAATTAAATTAATTACCAATTACATTTTAATTAAATACCATATATTATTTAATTACCAATTAATTAATTATTACTACCAATTAATAAATTTACATATTTAATTAATTATAATTAAATTACTTCCCACCCTATTCCCCTATAAACCCACAACCCGCTACATAATAAAATTACACAATAATTAAAAAAATCATTAATTAAAAATAATTATAAAATAAAATGACACTTTTCACACATATTATTACATAAAAACACTATAAATAATTAAATATTATTTTAAAAACTATATTTTTTACTATCTAGATTATATACTTGGATATTTTCACTGTCTATATTATTTACAGTCGATATTACTTCACTTACCTTAAAAACGATATTTTGGCTGTCGATATTCTGTCTAGTCGATATTTTGTCCAAACGATATTTAAAACTCGATATTCTGTCCAAACGATATTTTGGAGTCGATATTATGTCTGTGCACCCAAGAATATATAAGCACTCAAGGATTAGACCTCATCTGACATGCACTAGCAGCGATTCTCAAGAAAGTGCCTGGGTAAGTAACCTCAGGTAAGCGTTTTCCAGACTAATAGGCCCAAGCTTTTTAAATAACAGAATTAGAAGCCACTTAGTGAACTTTAAATAATATTTACAACAAAACAGAAAATGTTAAATAGGTTTGGCCCCACTCTGGTCATCACACGGGCAGTGTGAGTAGTCAAGATTAAGGTGATGGCCGAGGAGAAAACTTAATACAAATTTAACAGTACCTGCCCTTAGGCAAAATAGAAGACTCCTCCCCCAATGGCTCATAGGCAGGGTAAGATAGTTGGCCAGGGGGTGGACGGGCTGTTCAATGGTCGTATAGCTAAGTACGAGGGATTTCTTGTATTCCCTTTCGATCATTTCCGTTCTATATTGCGAATAAAGTGCAATACTAAGGTAATTTTATGCAAAGTCTCAGCTGTGCTGGGATTTAAGAAAACACTACCTTTGTTGACAGTACATAAACTTCGGTACACCCCTGACAACCATGGAATATCCTTCCCTTTCTCGAACCCAATACAATCACTTATTATCTCTCTCATTAAAGGATGCGGCCGAGTTCTTCCAAACAGATAGCCAAAAAAGGGCGGGTCGAAACCTAATAAAATCCTATAAAAAATGTAGGTTAAGTTCCTTGTGACAAGTATATTGAGGTGTGGAGATTGGTACGCCTAATAACTTCCGGCAGAATCTATTCTCTTCCTGTTGAAGATAAGGACTCTTGGCGATACCCCAGACCTCGGCGCCATACGTAGCTATAGGTAGGCATTGGTAGGCATTGCAGTTTAAAAAATGTTTAAATGGATAAAATGGCACTTGTTCTCTTTTGGCGCAGTAAGCTAAGAATCGAGTTGATGGCCTTTGAGAACTTGATCCTGGAGTGAGCCATGTGCTCAGTCCAGGAGTCCTTCCCAGCAATGACCACCCCAAGATAAGGGAAAGTACTAGTACTCATCAAATGGTGTGGGTAGTTTCTGCGAGAGGATGTTCTCATATGATAGCATTTTTCCGACAGGGGTGCCATAGGTAGTTTCACTCTAGGAAGCACCAATATTATGCACCACTAAACGAGGAACAGAAAACTGGGCAGCCAGAAACTTTTAATTCTGACAGCTGCCACTTAGCAGGTACCCCAATACTGTCCAGATCTAAAAGCCAAATTAGGCCCTAGAAAACCTAGCCAGAATACATTACCAGTAACATATCTTGAATTAGCTTCTGGTCTGTAATTGTAATCTCGGAAGCCTATTAAAAATCATTAGGCTGTTTAAAGCAGTAATAACAAATATCAATGGCAGAATATGTGCTATACAAATGCAGATAACATAAAATATTCAGCAACTAACTAAAACAGCCCAAAGTGTAAAGCATATGATCCCACTGTATATGGGATACACAACACATTGGCTGCACATGTTTTATTGCTTTCTTGGTTAATATTATGCATTGTTTTATGGATATATTGTGACAGACGTATCCCAAAGTGACTAAAAGGCATTATTTCTGAATTATATAAAACACAATCTATTTTAAAAAGTAACATATGTGCCTCATTTGCTATATTTGCTGTTTCTCACTTACTAGCAAATGTGGTAGGAGAAGTCACTTTTGTTGAGAAAGCTGTATACTAAGCTATGATACTCACCATAGCTCTATTTTCAGTTTTGTTGTAAAATATTAATGCAAAATCCCAATCTGGTATTGCAGTACGTGCGTCTGTTTGGGTTGTATGTTGGTGGCTTCTTCTACCACAAACATTTGTTTTATGGAACTAAAATTATTACTATTTTGAAAATCAAACAACAGATTACATGTCTTATGTTGAGCAAAATATCCCTGCAATCCAACTAATTGACAACTTGCAGAGTTGCCAAAATTACCAGAGAAAATGGAAAGAAATCTGTTCTGATTTTTTTTCCTCCCAATTACGTGTCTTGGGAACCACCCCACAGAGGAGAGAGCAGACTGTAGGAACAGCCCGCCAAGAGGAACAGATTACTACTTTATGAAGTAAAGGATACACAATCCGAGCATGCTAAGCAATACAACAATTGTTATTGTTATTGTTATTTTAATTTTATACCGCGCCTAATCACCTGCAGGCCTCTAAGCGCCAGGAAAAGATGGTACAGGACAACAACATAACGAAGTCAGAGCAAAGAGCAGCATTCCGGTTATGCTATGCTCAGGCTTCTCCTAAACAATAGCGTTTTTAAGCTTTTTCGGAATCTTAGGAGGTTTCCTTCCTCGCGCAACCCTCCAGGCAGACTGTTCCACAATCCAACTAAGAAATCATAAAATGACATATTTAAATACTCTGCGTGGACAATAATGAAAAACATATTCATGAAACTTAAGCATTGTTTGGAAACATGATATGTGCCTTTTTTGTAATCACGCAAAGCCCAATTCGATTTTGAGGTGAAAATTCATTTAGTAGAATGCATGTCTATTTGCATCAATGTAACACTTGTGACAGTCAAATTCTATTGAAATACCTCCAAGGTGGCTGACTAGGTTGATGCAAAAACAACAGGAGCACAATGAGTAGAAAATAAAACTTTACTTTCGTTAAAATGTATGGAGGAAATTTGGCTAACTGTTGAAATATGTGTACAATATAACGCCATTTTTTTTTTACAATAAAGACATAAACTGTTTATTTTCAATATTTTTTCTTGCTCCTGAATCACTTTTGTTCCTCTGCTTCTATTTTGAGCATTTCATGAATCCGCTGAATAAAAATTACGATATGCTTAAGTGATTCAATTTTAAACTTACTACTGTGCATTTATTACCCAATGATAGAACAAAGATTCATTTACAAAAGCATTACTTTAATTTTTCCGATTCGTTTGGGGAAAGAGCATCGTGGAGCCATATCTACTCAAGACATATCGCTGCTCTCTGCAGTGCAGCTGCACAAACAGGCTGCATAGCGCCATGTGCACGCCTTTCCACCATAGCATTGCATATGTTTTGTACTGGAAGGACATCATTCCATTACAAAATACTATGCATAGACCAACTTTAAAACGTTTCCAACCTTTTATTTGTGCTAAACAGTGCAGCAAACATGCAATGTGGAGCCGTTGGGAGAAATAAAAACATTTCACTTTCTTAATGCTTGCTTCGAGGAGGTACTATTTTTTGGTGCAAAGCCATGTCTAGTATTAGTAGAGAGCACTTTGTGTCACAGAACCATGAGTGGTAGCGCTGGAACGCCCATGTACCACCCATGTTGTGCCCCCTTGATGAAAAGTAATGCAAGACAGCAAAAGTGCTATGTGCATCACTTTTAGGACTCGTTTCTGATGCAATAAAAGTTTTGAACTGGAAACTGAGGGGCATATTATCAAGGGGGTTTATCTCCGCTTTTTGGGCTTTAAAAGCCAAGAAAGCGGAGATAAAATTATCTCCCTATTATCAAGCTGTCGCTAACACCAGTTAGTGACAGCTAATAGGAGATAGCGACCATCTTGGGCCCCGCTTTGCATGTCAGTGATATTTATCACTAATGACATGCAAAGTGGGCGTGCCAAGATGTTAGCGACTGGAAACAGTCCCTAACATCGCTATCTCCTATTACCAACGTTTGGAGATATTCGCGCTAAGCACGAATATCTCCAAAAGCTAACACCTGCCCTGAGCAGTTCTTAGCCATGTTATCCAATGGGAGGTGGATAACATGGCTAAGAGCATTTGCTCGATAATGCATGAATATCGCTGACTTTTCAGCGATATTCATGCATTGCGGCCGTTTTTTATCGCATTTGCGATAAACCTTGCTAATAGCAAGGTTTTTCTGCGATAAAAATTGGCGATGTGCGGCGATAATTTTTGTCTCTAAACAAGTTAGAGACAAAAATTATCGCTAGTTGTTGGTAATATGCCCCTGAATAGTTATCAGTATTTTGCAGTAGTTTGTTTCACTTTGCATGACTTTCCACCGACTGCTGATAAATCTGCCCCTATTTTTTGTTTGTATTTATTAGAGGGCATGTGGTTAGATGATACTGGTGGAAAGTTTAAATTACAGGGGAGTGCTTATAAATAATGGATTGTGTGGTGAAGTATGATATTGCTTTTTTCATTGAATTCATGTGTTTTATAGTGATATTTGTTTTTTGTTGTGAATATGTGAATGTATGCTACTGAGGTCTTTGGTGTCTTTTTTTAATAACGCTTATTTTACAGTGGTTCATAACAGTGGCTCAGCACATTTTTTTTAAATATTGTCTTATTTCCAAATTGGTGATAGTGGCATAATGAGTAAAGATCAGTAATATTTTGATAGTAGAGGCTTCCTTATTATTACATTGTGTTTTTATAAGCAAATGGCGTGAATCAGAAGTTTCGTAATTTTTGTTGCATTCGTTTTATTAATACTGTAGGGGAGACACTTAGGGCCCAATTACGATATTGGGCAGTTGGACCGAAGTCCGTTGTTGTGGCAGTCAGGAGACTGCCCGGCAAGCAGTTGGCGGTCGAACTGCCCAATTATGATATGACCGCTATGGTGGCAGTTGGAAAGTGCTCTTTTGCACTGTGGCTTGTGCTGTGGCCCTGGAAACAGGCTGCAGCACAAGCCGCAGTGTAAATGAGCACTTTGCATACATCCATACACTATGTGCAGTGCACCATGTGATGCATGCCACATGGTGCATAAATGTGTGGGGCCACTAAAAATGCCCCTGGGGCCACTCTGCAGTGGCCCACGAGGGACAAGGGCCCTGTTTGGGGCCTCCAAAGTCCCTTTACAACAGCCTTTTTTATGGTGGTGAGACCGCCATGAAAAGGCTGTTGGAAAGGGACATCGTAATCTTGATGGTGGTGCCTACCTTGGCACTGCCTCTTCTCTGGAGTGCGAGTCTGACTGCTGCCCTGTCAAGATCAGATGATCCTATTGAAGGTGGCGGTCTTTCCCCCCAACCGCTGTGGTCTGACCGCCTAAATTGTAATGCAACAGTCGGACCAATGGCCTGTCTGTCGTGCGTACCGACACCAATCTGTGGGGGTCCGCTCGACATCATAATCATGCCCTAAGTAAATAATAATGCTCTTTAAATTAATTATGTTAGGAGGAACTGAGAGGAGTATTGGTGCCAATGAATCATGTAGTCAGTGATGACATCAATTATGTCATTTGAAAAGTCATTAGTAGGGTGTGTGGTAAACTCCGCTCTGCGGCAGAGTTCACAGGGTTTTGCTGCTCCACACTCCTCTTGGAGCACTGAGTTAAACAAAAACTCTACTCACACTGTGTAGCGGAGTATGCTGGCACATGCCCACCTCAAACAATCACACCTATGGAGTATGGAGCCGCAAAGTTGGTCTGGGAGGGTGAAAGAGCCAATTAAGGTTTCCAGGGCTTGCTGGGAAACCACAGCACATCAGTAGAGGCTGATGTAAGAGGAGCTCCCTCTTACAGGCGCTGTCTCCCTCTCTCCTGCTTCCCTCGCTCTGTATCCCCCTCCTCGCCGCCTCCTACCCCTCCCATGCTGGAATCTACTGTACTAGAGGTGCAGGCCCTCCCTGCCCAAGTCTCACTCACCTGCTGGAGGGAAGGCAGGGGCCTGCAGGGAGCTGCGCCTTTGGGAGCAGGGGACTGAGCTGCCCAGGATCTGTGTTGGGGCAGGTTGCAGTGAGACAAGAGACTTCAATTGCTCTAGATAATCCTGGTTCAGCATGACCTGCTGAGGCCCTTGCACCACACACCCCACAGTCTCTGTACAACCCTGAGGCTGGAGTGAATGAGCAAATCCCAATGCGAGATACAGCCTTCCCTGGGATGAGCATGGTTTACCAGCACCCCTTCCTGGCTGCACTGGGTGCTGGACTTTGCAATGAGCACCATTCTGGATTGTTTTGGTAACCAGCCACCATTATTCCAGGCCTTGGAGCTGCCCCATGGCGGGACAGCCATCTCTCTGCCTGTCGCCCTTACTAAGCCCATCAATGAGCAGCTGGTGGGGGTGGCTGAAGCGGGCAAGCCATTATCCACCCTGGAACACCAGGCTGCTGCGCAACGCCGGCAGCTGGGGAGCCCTGAAATCCAAGCAGGAGGTGGACGACAACCCCAAGGGACACCTGGAACGCAAGGATTTGTGGGACCAGTTTAACAAGCGGGGAACAGACATGGTGACCAAGTTTGGCTGGTTAGTGTCTACTTTCGCTTTCCCTTCTCCCAGTGCTTGCACTCCAACCGTGCACTTGACTCCAATCGCCATTCTCCACCCACTTCCCTAAACACAACTAGCAAATATGTGTCCTGCATTTAGGAAAATGCTTTCTCCTCCCCTTAGCTAAGCTCACAAGTATGTATAAGTTATAAAACGGGGATCACACAACTCCGTTATTCAAACTAAGGGGCCCATTAAGATGTCGGGCGGATCGCCACCGCCATGCAGGCGGTGGCAATCCACCCGGCATCCGTCCCCGCCCGCCACCCATTTCCCCCCGCTATATTACAATAGCGGGGGGACCACGGCGGACGTAAACACCGTCTGCCGCTTTTCCGCTTCAGTCGCCTTGCGGCCGGGGCGGAAAAGGGTTCATATGGCTGGCGGTGTCTTTCAGACACCGCCAGCCATATTAGGATGGCCAGGATCAGATGCCTTTCCGTGGCGGCAATGCCACCACGGAAAGGCATCGGTCTTCACTTTGGGGGCACCCTGTGGGCCCCCATGGCGAGGGGGGTGATGCACATGGGGGGTACTTCTGGTACTCCCCTGCATTTGCATACACAATGCGGCAGGCACCGCGCGGTGCCTGCCGCTTTGTGTATGGAAATGCATCACAAGCATTTATAGCATTGCGGTGGATGCTGGTGTGAAAACCGCCCGCCGCAATGTTATAAATCCATAATGCGCCCGCCACTGTGGCGGGCGCATAATAATATGCTAGGCGGGACCGCCGCACAGCTCGCAGGCGGTCCAGTTTTCGGCGAGGATGGTGGGCGGGCAAAGTCCGCCCGCCATCCTAATGGGGGGCAAAATCTCTCCTGAGGGCATGACACAGCAACACAAAGGTAAAGGTGTCCTCCTTATGAGTGCCATTAAGTAGGGTAATAGAATAATCGCAGAGTTTGTCATATACATAGCATAATAATGCAGTTGTAAATGTGATGGTATAAAAAACTCCTTTTTTATCAATATTGGCATTTTATTTCATAGTTTCATGTTCTGGGACTTCTGCAGCTCTTGTTTAAGGGGAATAAGTATTTTATGGCTATATTATCTTCTGCCCTTTTTTCAGTCGACATACCATCTGAAATTGTTTGCTGGCAGTTTAACAAATCTGCTCCTTATGGCGCAGCATGTGAAATGAAATACATTAATGCCTGCATTTTCATTAAGGTATTATAATTTCATTGCCCCCTGCTGGCATGTTTTAAATATTTGCAGCTTAAGTTCTGTCATACAATTTAAAATTACGCCCTAGGTTCAAGTTACTCTGCCAGGCTACGGCACTCTTTGGAATCTTACTGAGTTTTTTGGTAACTCCACGTGATTCCACGGAGTGAAACATCTCCCAGGCTTAGTCATTAGCGATGTCATCAAAGATGTAATCTAACATGTCATGATTGATTTAATATATGAAGCCATAAACAGTGCATGAATGACAGTGGTATGTTGTGATTTGTTTACTGAACCATAACTGCCAAATCTAAGGCCAACATTGTAATTTCGGGCAAACGACATCGTTGTGGTCAGGGGACTGACCAACCTCTGGCCAATCGGAGGCTACTGAGGGATTAGGGCCCAGCTAGGGGCCCACAATGTTGCTTTCCAACAGGCTGTTCAGGTTGGAAAGTGGACATGGAAAGCTTGTCGGAAACCAACATCATAATCCCGACTGCAGAAACGCCACCCATATGGGATTATGAAAGATTTCTGACTGGCCGATGGGCTCCTTGAGCCTTTTAGAAGCCAGTCTGAAAGACCGGCAGGCTTACACTCCGAATGCCTACATTATAGATGGACAGTCAGACTGTAAATCTACCATGTTGGTCTGTAAGCCTCTGACAACCAGAGGAGCCTTCCCGGCCAACATCATAATGGGCCCCTAAGTGTTTTATAGGTTTTGTTTGCTAGCCATAACTGCACTTTGCAGATAATGTTTTTCAGTGAATTGCTGTCGGTTTTGTTTTAAATATATGTTATGGTGTTTTAAGCAAATCTAACCATAAATTCACTTTAACCCTTGTTTCATCAATTAATGTCTCTTCTTTTTCCTTCCACTTGGAACGTTTTTGGGCCTTAATGTCTGTTTATGGCTAACCATCACTGTGCACTGATTTTGGCCAAGCACAGTAAGGGTGGCTGTGTAGGGCTTGTTGCATGCAACGTACCCCTACCTCACATGGCCTTTTACCATGTGAAGTAGGGGTTTGCTGCAGAGCAAGGCCTATGGCAAGGCCTGTACCCAACCTCACTGCAGGTTGTCCAGCCAGGCACTGTTTCCAACTAATCTGCCAGTGGCGGCAAACTACCACTATGCACGGCCTTTGGCAGTGCACAGTAGAGGTTGAAAAACCAAACTACGCACAGCCCTTTGCCTTAAGTCAGGCTTTGTGCCCTAGCCTCTGTGGGCAAGCAGTTGGTCCCTGCTGCCCAAAGCAAATACATCTGGTTCAGTCCTCTGCCCCACCATTTAAGGGGGCAGCATTGCCCTCCTGTGCACAGCATTGTTTTGTACCTAGGGGGTTGGGCCAAAGGGCCCTGCCTCAGGACATATACTGCATTCTGCTTAGTTCAGGCAGCCAAGTCCTGCTGTGTATGACTTTTAGGGTTGCTTGGAAGTTCTTGGCTGGAGGTTCTACAGCCAGCCCGCTGCATGCGTTTAAACCCTGATGCACATGGCCTTTGTTTGTGTGTAGTTGAGGTTGCCCACAGGGCCTATTCTGTCCTATTTTGTGGATCTGGTCCTGTGCCAAATGTGGCAGAATATGCAATTCAGGCTATATATGGCCCAATACCGTAGGCAGGGGAGTTGCCTTCATGCAGCCATGTCCTGCAAACAACCACAAAGCCATATCCTTTACCTTTTTTTAACTTTTCTTTCCAGGTTTTTAAACATAACTATTGTGGAATCCTTTTTTGAGTCTGTTATGTTACAGTTTTCTTACTTATATTGGTGTAGTTTTAGTTTTTTTAGCTATTTTCCTAAACTTTTTGGAATTTTTGGAAGTCTTCTTCACTTTTTTATAGTTTGACAAATATCCTTATGGCAAGTCTTCAAGAGCTGATTCAATAACCAGGAATTACACTTTGTTCATTTTTTCTGAACAAAGAATTTCACCTTCATTGATTGTAGCTTATAGTACACCATGCAGGACTTTTGGTGTCAGGGTTTTGTCCTCCCATCCAATGCAGGACACAGTCACATAAAGAGCACATGCCCTTTTGGATTTTCTTCTGTGCTGTGGGAATGTAAAAAACACCCACACAAGAAATTCTCATTTGAAGAAAGAAACAGGAGCAGGGCACCTTAATGTTTTTGCCACTTTCACAACATTATCATATTGTAGTGTTTAGAAGAAAACTTTCCTTGATTTGAGCCTGTAGCTGCCTGGCATGGTCCACTTTGTTCAGATACCATATTGTTCTCAGTAAAAACTTCTTTTTCTCACTAGCAAGACAGATTTGTGTATGTCCAGGGGAGGGAGGGGGAGGTTGCGGTGGGTGTTGTGGCCCTCGTGGGTATCCGCGTTACATGATCATTGTCTCCATGGCATCTGTGGGTCTTCAATTGTTGCTCTTGGCTGGGCTGAGAACAGAAAGGTACGAAGTTCCTATTTAGTGGTATGGAAGGGCCAATAATTGTGCACTCTAGGTGGGGGGGAGAGAAAAGGAGGGGAATTACTCCTTTCGGAACTAGGACCCTCACACCCCCAGCAAGCTAGGTGTCATGCTTCGTCATATGGGTCTGCTCCTCGTCGAGCCGGCGCTGCAATGCTCGACGGGCACCCATAAAGGGGCTCTTTATCGGAGATCTTTTGTTCCTCGCCATATTGGTGCCGTGGGTTTGAGGGGCCTAGTGTGGTGTAGATGTAGGAAGTGAAGATAAAACAGGTCAGGGAACCCTGGGTGATTACTTTATTCTGTTGGGAACCCACCCTGATTAAAAAGATGAGGGGGGGGCAAATGTTTTGTTATAAAGTGACAACATTTCGCTCAACCCCCAGAAGGTCAACATGTTTCTCGCCTCACTAAGTCACAGAAGTGATCAGGTGGCAATTCCTCAGGACCGTGTGTATAATACAAACTATCTACAATAAAAGGTATGGTGCAAGTCTACCTACCTAATATTCTTTCAGAGTAAGGTTACCCTGGAGAATGGTAGTGAACCTAGAGTGGAGTGAAGGAGGATAGACAAGATTTGTGAGAGAAGGCGGTCTCACCTTTCATTCTCAAACAATGTGGTTAATTCAATACAATCTTAATAAAAGCCTTCTTAATAAAAAAAGCAGACAAAGCTAATGCTCTGCACACATCCCTCGTGAGTTCATTCATTATGAGAAATGGTGATATCAACCGTGGTGGTGGTGTTAAGCGGTTGGCTCACCTTAGTTCAGTTACCAGTCCTGCCACATCAGTTGGCAGCGGAGTACAGGACACTCAAAATGTAGTGTCTCTATCTATAAAAAACATATGAAAATCCAGGTCAAAAGCATGTAAGTAGCATATATGTACTGCTCACTGCATGGCACTGATGAAATGCTAAGAGGAGCCAATGGTGACTGTCAGGACGGTAGTACTCTACCATGTCAATCTTTGAGCAAATGCTTCCAGTGAGTGTAAGTCAACCATCAGAGGGCAAACCAATGCAGAATGGGCACAGTATGAAGCACTGCCACCTGGAGGCATTTGCTGGGGGCAGCGCGTGCCCCACCCAGCATACCGTGCTGCATGTGCTCCCATCCTCGATAAAGGTTAATTCCAGCCATGTGTGGTTCAAGTCTCCTCTCACTCACATGTTTAGCCTCTGGTCAAGAAAAGTAGGTCAAAAATCAAGAAAGACTAGCTAGGTTTTTTACAGGGAAGACTCAATGGAGTACGTATGTCAAGGAAAACCAGTAGGTTTTTAGAAAACCCTCACCCACCAACCTAGTTGGTGGCATGCTTCATCATCGGGCCCACCACAGTGGCACCTAACGTGCCCCGGGTGTGCTTCGACGCCAGATTACTGCGGAGCTGGTATATTTACTGAGTGTGCAGTGTGGTGAGTGTGAAGGTGAAGATTAAAAAGCCATACAAAAATCCCAGCACCCGAGGGTAAAAAAACACTATTTTAATAAACTGGGTCTCTGTTGGCATATTAAAAGGCAGACGGACACGGTGGAGTATGGATTATGACCTCCAGTGTCCTGTGTGGTCTACATGTTTCAGCCTGGCCTTTCTTAATTTAAAACAGGCTTTCCTCAGGACCAAGTGAGTATGTGTGGAGTTGAAAAGGTTAATTTACAGTGAGTGTTTTTTGTTTTTATGTGTAGCACTCCCTAAGGTGCTATATGGGTGAGAAGGGGATTCCCTCTCGCTTTGACAGTATTTTGCTGTTCAAAGCCTCCTTGGGTCGCCTGGCAGAGAAAAAGACCGAAACTGTCGATCTGGTTCCTCCTTGGACGCCCGGGCGCCGCAGAAGGACGACAGGTCCAAGGAGGAAGCAGATCGACAGTTTCGGTCTTTTTCTCTGCCAGGCGACCCAAGGAGGCTTTGAAGAGCAAAATACTGTCAAAGCGAGAGGGAATCCCCTTCTCACCCATATAGCACCTTAGGGAGTGCTACACATAAAAACAAAAAACACTCACTGTAAATTAACCTTTTCAACTCCACACATACTCACTTGGTCCTGAGGAAAGCCTGTTTTAAATTAAGAAAGACCAGGCTGAAACATGTAGACCACACAGGACACTGGAGGTCATAATCCATACTCCACCGTGTCCGTCTGCCTTTTAATATGCCAACAGAGACCCAGTTTATTAAAATAGTGTTTTTTTACCCTCGGGTGCTGGGATTTTTGTATGGCTTTTTAATCTTCACCTTCACACTCACCACACTGCACACTCAGTAAATATACCAGCTCCGCAGTAATCTGGCGTCGAAGCACACCCGGGGCACGTTAGGTGCCACTGTGGTGGGCCCGATGATGAAGCATGCCACCAACTAGGTTGGTGGGTGAGGGTTTTCTAAAAACCTACTGGTTTTCCTTGACATACGTACTCCATTGAGTCTTCCCTGTAAAAAACCTAGCTAGTCTTTCTTGATTTTTGATATATAAAAGCGGGGATTCAGACTAGCTTACCTAGTCCTCCCTCTCTCCTTTGATTCAGTGACAAGAAAAGTAGGTAACACCCCTGTGTGTTTGTCCGGCAACCCCTTACCTTTGAAAGTATTCCAGTGCAAGTTTGAGCCTCCAAATCACTTACTCACCTGCTCCCGACTAACTATGGGCGCAAAATCCATTCTGCTCCCGAAATTTGCGAATGTTCGGCAATTTCGCGATCAGCGAATCTCGCGAAATTGCCGAAAAATTTGTAAATTCGCTTGCTTTTTTTGATGGCCAGCTCACTCAAGGGACCAAAGTTACAGGCACACACGGTCACTGGAGGCAAATCTTCTGGCCCTTTACGCAGCTGCAGTGTAGGAAAAGCACTATACATTTACCCAACGAGGTAGCACTTACTGATTAGCCAGTAGAAAGTACTCCAGTTGAGTAGAGGTATGGCACAACCAGTGGCATCATCGTGGATAAATATGCAGGCAGGATTCATTCTTGCATGATTCTTCTGTCACAGAAATTAAACCTCAACAGGAAGCACTTACAGATAAAAGCAGGTGCCCGAGTTGAAGCTCTAATTCAGTTGCGCATTATAATCAGCCCAAACAACTAGTGAGCACGGTCCAGGTGTGTTTCCTCCCCATATCTACCACCTACAATTAGATGTAATCCTTGATGGAGGTCTTTTCATCCACAAGTTTCTCGAGCGCAATTCCCGTGTACTTCCTGTGACCAGGACGCTGTTTCTTCTCATCTGCTGCTCTGATCGGACTCTTTATAAACAAGGCATGTAAACTCGCATAGAAGCCCTGCCCGTGTGGCCCGCCCCACACACACTAGGGTATGCAACGTCTTTGCGCCCTTTCCTCACTATGATGGACAGCTCACTCGAGGGACCTCGGCGCCTATGGGCACGGTGGCAAAGTTACAGACACACGTGGTCACTGGAAACAACTCTTCTGGCCCTTTACGCAGCTGTAGTCTAGCAAAAGTACTATACATTTACTCAACGAGGTAGCACTTACTGATTAGCCAGCAGAAAGTACTCCAGTTGAGTAGAGGTATGGCACAACCGGTGGCATCATCGTGGATAAATATGCAGGCAGGATTCATTTTGGCACGATGCTCCTGTCACAAAAATTGAACCTCAACAGGAAGCACTTACAGATTATAAAGATGCCCGAGTCGAAGCTCAAATTCATTAAAGCATTATAATCAGCCCCAACAACTACTGAGCACGGTCGAGACTATGCAGGTGTGCTTCCTCCCATTGTCTACCGCCTACAATTAGATGTAATCCTTGATGGAGGTATTTGCATCCACAAGTTTCTCGAGTGCAATCCCTGTGTAATTCCTGTGACCAGGAGGCTGTTTCTTCTCATCTGCTGCTCTGATCGGTCTCTGACCCTTTATAAACAAGGCATGAGATCTCGCAAGGGAGCCCTGCCCGTGTGGCCCGCCCCACACACACTAGGGTATGCAACGTCTTCCTGCCTTTTCCTCACTCGGCGCCTATGGGCGCGGTGGCAAAGTTACAGACACACGTGGTCACAAATCCACGAGTTTGTGGATTTTCACGGAAACTCGTTGATTTTTTTGCTGATTTCGTGCGAATTTGTGGACCGCGAATCTGCAAAATTCGCCCATGCTTACTCCCGACGTGAGCTGACTTTCCGACCTACCCCGTCTGCTGCCGCCCGGAAGGTACTGAGCCGTGGCGGCGGTTGGTTAATATACGCGCCACAGTGGCTGTGGATTAGGGTAAATCGGCTGCAGCTGCGGGTTGAGCGGGTGAGGTTTTATGCTGCCGGTAGTCATCCTACTTAACACCAGCAAAAGGCAGGTGTTAATTCCCTGCCACTACCGCGGCTTATCACCTGTTTTAGTTTGCATTGCAGATCTGGCAGTTTGTTGTGAAAGTGATGTTGTGGTTTTTTCATGTGTTTTTGCATGGGATCGCCCACTCTGCTTCTCATTAGGGTTAGTTTGTGGTGTCCACCATGGAGATACATTTTGGGTCAGTTATCGCGGGAATACTGGCGATGTCTGCTGTTTGCACCAGCTTGCGTATGTGGTGTTACATCTATCACCACTATTGATGCGTTAAAGTGGAGACAAATCGGAGATAAGTCTTTGTGAATATCTTCCTTAGGGTATACATTAAATTTTGCTAAATCTCACATTGCCTACTTTGTAGTTCTCTTTTTGGGTCACAAACTCAACAATGAAGGGAGGGGCTTAGCCCCCCACTTTCTGGAGAAATGTGCTCAATTGCAGCCTCCTTCCACTCTTAAGAAGTTATATTCTTTGCTGGGTTTTTTTAATTTTGGGAGGACCTACATTCCTGATTATGCTCATCGTATCAAACCGCTTAAAGTGTTGATACAACTCTCTTTTTCGTCTTCCAGCTGGCTTCCAGAACATACAGAAATTCTTTGGTCTTTGCAATCTGATCTGCATGGAACCAACTTCTTGTTAACTCGTGACAACACAAATAACGTACTCATATGGATCTTGAATCACTGACAGAATATCGACGTCGAAAATATCAACTTCAAAAATATCGTAGGCGGAATATCGATGTCAAGAATATTGAAGTCCTATCTATATTAAGGTAAGTACAAAAATATTGAGAAAAAAATATCGTTGTAAAAATATCGTTGTAAAAAATATTGTTTTTTTAATGTTTAAAACTAATATGAAATGAAATTAATAATACATATAATTAAAATAAACATTGTTAAAAATATATATAAAATTATAAGTAATACATATATTGTAAAAAAATAAACATATACATATAAAATATAATATATATATACGTACTTAATATTTATAATTGATTACTCTAATAACTCATAAATTCTTAAAAAACATTTTATAAATTATAAATACATACATACACATACAACAATAATTTAAATACAAATATCAAAGCTATATATAACAAATTAAAAAAATTTTTTTTAAATTAGACACTACATTAACTAAAACAGTAAATATTGGACAGCGTAGGGGTAAGAATTGCTGTTCTAACTCTAGAGAGTGGAACAGCAGGGAAAGTGTTGGATAGCGTAGGGTAAAAATTACTATTTCAACTCTAGAGGTTGCAAAAGTAGGGAAAGTGTTAGATAGCGTAGGGGTAAAAATTACTATTCCAACTCCAGAGGGTGCAACAGTAGGAAAAGTGTTGGATAGCGTAGGGGTTAAAATTACTATTCCAACTCCAGAGGTTGCAACAGTAGGGAAAGTGTTGGATAGCGTAGGGGTTAAAATTACTATTCCAACTCCAGAGGGTGCAACAGTAGGGAAAGTGTTAGATAGCGTAGGGGTAAAAATTACTATTCCAACTCCAGAGGGTGCAACAGTAGGGAAAGTGTTGGATAGCGTAGGGGTAAAAATTACTATTCCAACTCCAGAGGGTGCAACAGTTGGAAAAGTGTTGGATAGCATGGGGATTAAAATACTATTGCAATTCCAGAGGGTGCAACAGTAGGGAAAGTGTTGCATAGCATAGGGGTTAAAATTACTATTCCAACTCCAGAGGGTGCAACAGTAGGGAAAGTGTTGGATAGCGTAGGGGTTAAAATTACTATTCCAACTCCAGAGGGTGCAACAGTAGGGTAAGTGTTGGATAGCATAGGGGGTTAAAATTACTATTCCAACTCCAGAGGGTGCAACAGTAGGGAAAGTGTTGGATAGCGTAGGGGTTAAAATTACTATTCCAACTCCAGAGGGTGCAACAGTAGGGTAAGTGTTGGATAGCATAGGGGGTTAAAATTACTATTCCAACTCCAGAGGGTGAAACAGTAGGGAAAGTGTTGGATAGTATAGGGGTCAAAATAACTTAGTAATAATTAAAATTATTAAAAAATGATTACCAATGAATAATTAATTAACAATTACAATAAATACAATTAAATAATAATTTTTAAAAATTTATTAACAAATAATAATAAAATAAAGAGTAACAAAATGTAAATACCCCCAAACAATTATTAAAAAACATTTAGCAATTAATAATTAATTAACAAAACATCATTGAAAAATACCAATAAATTATAAAAAAATCAAATGTAATTAACAATTAATAATGAATGAACAATTACTTTTAAAAATACATATTAAAAATGTTTTACCAATTAATAATTGACTAACAATAATTTATTTATTAATACTCAACTAATACTCAACACTAAACAAAATCATTAATTACAATTAAATTACTACCCACCTTATTACCCTATAACCTCACAGCACACTACAATAATAAATTAATGCATGTAATATAATTACCAATTAATCAATTCATAAAAATTAATCACCAATTAATAAACATTAATTACCAATTAATACTTAATTGACATAAAAATATTTATCAATACCAATAAATAAAAATGAAATATTTACTTAATTACAATTAAATTACTTCTTACCCTATTTCCCTATAAATCCACAACACACTTCAATAATAAATTAATACACTTAACAATATTTACTTAATTACAAGTAAATTACTTCCCACCCTATTCTCCTATAAACCCACAACCTGCTACTAAAAAGACAAGAAGATTTTTTATTTTTTTGGTAGTGAAGGGTTTATTTTCTCGAAACGTCTCCAAATTTGCTTGTGTGCTGTACTGTTTTTCTTTTTTTTTTTAATACCTTTATTATATTTTATACCAAAAAGACAAGACAATACAACACATAAAACAACACCCCCCCCCCCTCGGGTCGGGCAGGTTATATGTGGAACAAAAGGAAGCCATAAAGCATATATATAATAAAAGAAAAAGGTAAATAAATGAATTATCAGATAATCATTCAAAGACAGATGAACATCAGGTTAGATAGGTACACGTGACAGTTAAATCCTTACAGCCAGATTGTTACTATATATGTCACTGGGATTCAGACCATTCTATTAAAGGTGACCAGATTTTTAACCCTTTAATCCTACGCTTTCTACCTTTAGTTTTATATATTGCCATTTCTAGGTTAAAGATTGCTAACAGTCTTGAAAACCACTGTTGATATGAGGGGGCCATAGGATCTAGCCAGGCTGATGCTATGCAAATTCTTAATACGGCCATCGAGATAAAAATCAATTCATGACCGATATTCTGGTTGGTGCGATTTGTTACGCCCAGGACAACTGTTTGATCAGGTAGGGTGACTATTTTGAGAATCAATGAGAGGAAATGTTCAATTTTTGACTTGAGAGAAGTTAAACAGGGACAGGATGAAAAAATGTGTATACAGTCCGCATTTTGTAACTTACATCGAAAGCAGCATGTGCCTCTCCCACTGCCCCATTTGGAGATTCTGTCCGGAGTATAATACATAAAGAAACATATTTTATAAAATTGCGTTTGTAGTGTCTTTGACATAAGTACAGTTTGCAATAGCTCATATACATAATCAAATTCTTCTGTGGAGATTGTGATTTTACTTTGCCATTTCTGAGTGATTTTCTGCATATCATCTGTAAAATGCATCAATAATGACTGATATAACCCCCCGATCCTGAATTTTTCCTGAGAGTGGCTGAGAATCTCGGCTATGGCGTTTTTACTCAGGGTGCCCTCTTCCCTTATAGGTCGGGACAGAAAATCTCTTATTTGGAGAAGTCTCTCCATTCCAAATGACACTTATCTTTCAAAAATTCAAAAGAATATAGCCCCTCTGAGGAAAAAAAACATCCTATATGAGTGATTCTGGCTGTATTCCACCTATTGATGCAGGTGTCTTTAAATATTTCTGATAGGGAGGGATTATTTTGTATGGGTGTGTACAAAGATGGCTGTCCCAAACCTATCATTTTCCTCACAGATTTCCAAACCTTAAATGCTCCTATGAGTGTTTTTAATCTCACTTTTTATGGTAACTATCGAAGAGATATCTCCAAAGATAGCCAGTGCTTCTATCGCCTAGTATTATTTGATGGATTGAAGGGGCGTCATTATCCACAGCTGTCCCTGTCTCGTCAAGATGAAAGAGCTCATGATTATATACCAAGACTGTTGCCCAATAATATACCTTAAGATTTGGAAGGGCTAATCCTCCTCTTTCTTTGGGAAGTGTCAGCAGTTTATAGGCGCGGCGGGGCTGTGTGTATGACCAGACAAAGTTCGTGAAAATATGCTCCATTCTGTTAAACCACTAGTCTGAAATTTCCAGATTAATGGCTCTATGTACAAGAGTTTTGGAAAGTAGACTATTTTTAATGCATTCAGCCCTCCAATCAAAGAGAGATGTAAATTATTGATACGGCGGAGATCTTTTTGCTACTAAAACGCAAAATTTATTTTAAAATATTTAATAATTCCTAAAAAAATATTTAATTCATTTCATTCATTTACTTCCCACCCTATTCCCCTAAAACCCACAACGTGTATGGTACTAAAATGCATAATTTACTTAAATAAATTATTACTAACTTCTAAAAATATAATACATATATTTTAAAACTAGTACAATAATTAACAAAAATTATAAAAACAAACATATAAAATACATAATAAAATAAATAACACTAATATTAATATCTATATTAGTAACATCGATATTTTTGCTATCAGCCAAAGTCCTGGAAAAATGTGTGCAACAAAAAATTGAGCCATCATATATCCAAAAGCAATCTACTAAAAAACTTTCAATCAGGATTCAGACCTAACCATAGTGCGGAAATTGCAATTCTGCACATCGTGGATGTCACTCTACTTGCCCTAGACCATAACGAAACATGTCTCTTAATTCTGCTTGACCTATCGTCGGCGTCAGCGTTCAACACAATAAACCATCCCAAAATTCTAGATCACATAAAAAATAGAATGGGAGTAGGGGATACTGTCTTAAAATGGTTTTGCTCTTTCCTAGAAAAAAGATCGCAAAAATTCATAGTCAACCAAACTTTATCAGTTTCATCCGAAAATACAATCGGAGTTCCACAGGGATCCACACTATCCCCAGCATTATTCAACCTGTACATAGATCCACTCACAAAAACACTACAGCGAGCAAATATCTCTTTCCACATGTACGCAGATGACACTCGGCTGTACATCAAAGTCACATCGACAGAAGAGATAGGTGTCATGAACCAGAAGAGATAGGTATCATGATCCAGGCACTAAAGAGAACCAATCATTGGCTAACCAGTAACCATCTGAAGCGTAACCCACATAAAACCGAATTCCTGCTCATCTCCCCCAAGAAAAGCTCCACGAACATTATAGAGTGGACTAATCTGATCACAGCATTAAACTGTACTCCGAAGATTGTTGATTCCACTAAATCGCTGGAAATTATTCTTGACAAAAACTTGAACATGCTATCACATATAACACAATTGCAAAAAACGCCCGGTTCCATTTAAGCTACCTCAGAAAACTGAAACAATTTTTTAAATAAGTCAGACCTCAAAACAGCAGTTCAGGCACTTGTCATTTCAATGATATGGTTGCACAACGCTGGCCGGTCTTCCCAAGATCTCAAGAGCCCCACTGAAAGCTTGTCCTCGTGCAGCCACAAGACTTATAACGGGATCCAAAAAATTTGACCACATCATCCCTAGTAAGTATAGAACATATGACCGAGCATTCTCTGGCACTGCTCCTCGAATCTGGAATGCTCTCCCTCCCAACATTAGAAAAATCCTGTCCATCTCTGCATTCAAAAACAAAGCTAAATCCTTTTATATGAGTAAATACCTCCCATGATCTCAACAGGCTGGCCAGCATCATGGATCCTGCCTGATCAGTTACATGCTACCTTTCTTTGAACATTAACCTTTTTTTGGTTTGTTTATATGTACATTAGGCTTAATGTTTTGCTCTAAATAATTGTACAGCAACCAATGACATAGTAACATAACTGTTTTTGGAAATGAAAATGTAAAGCACTCTGACACCCTACTCAGGGTCATGTTCAAGCTATATAAAACACCAAATAAATAAGTAAAATAAAATAACAGGCACGATCCATGGTAAACAGTCGAAATATCAACTTTTTTACTCCGACAGACAGTAATATTGAGTTCAAAATTTCGAAGGGACAGAATATCGAAACCAAGAATATCGCCGACCAGAATATCAACTTGAAGGTAAGAAATATCATTTTTGGTAATATCAAAGTTAGTAATATAGCATAGGGATGTTTGTTGCTGGTCTGAAATTGTTTAGGTCAGAGGAGTTCTCTGTTGTTTTTTTATGATTGCAATAACTTGTTCAGTTTTTAGGCATTCCATTATTGTGACTTGTGCTAATGAATCGTTGATGATCTTTTACCATGACGGGATGAGTAGATGGTTTATTGAGGACCAGCACATTGCAGGTAAGGGATCGTTGTAATGATTAGTAGGTTTAATGGTTGAGATGATCTTTGCAATGTCAAGTTTATTGACAGACTTGAATTCTGACCACCGAGCATTATTTTTAGGTGTTTGCAACTCTGATTGACATTGATGCTCATCTAGGGCGCTCTTGATGAAATCAGTATCAACAAACAAAGAACGCCAATGCTGCCATTAATTATTTCTCAACATATCAACATCTCACAATCGATTCAAACATAAAGTGAGGGGATCTATGTCTCTTGAATGAATCTTCACTTTTATTGATTTTTTACTTCATTTGGAATTTTTTGATTTTCTCTGGATCATTTTTCAGTTTGAAAAAACATATAACATACAAAATATGGAACACATTATGTACACTTAAAACACTCCCCAACCAACACTCACACATACACTCAGTTGTGAATCACAATCAACCACTCTCAAACACTCTCTACAATACAAAAGTACATATTAACAATTCTTCAAAATTCAATGTAAATCATATCTCCATTAATGCCACAGACATTCCTTTAAGCCTATTTGTAAATTTTTTACAAGAAATTCAAAAATTCTTTCGTATTCTTATGGCATAATACAGTACAGGGTCTACGCGTTTCGAACTCTTCCTATTTTTCGAGTTCTCATCAGGACCACACTGTAAAAACGAAAAGGAGGGGAGACCTGAGTTAGATTCTAGTTTTGAACCATATATCAAAGCTACCAAGTGGCTCAACATCCGTCTCTTAACCTCTTACCTTTGTATCAATGTAACCAAATCAATAAATCATAGTCATCTTAGTACCCGGCGTGGGACCACCTAAACAACAGTAACACAAAAAGGCTCAGCCGAGCTATTTAAGGGTGTTCTCTGTTTAACTACAATGTTGCACACTCACAGATTCTAACTCACCGGTGTGTCTTGTTTGGTGCACCACCTTTCTGTAAATGGACAGAAAGATTTTATGTTAGGCACAAGTCTAGTCTTATTTAGATGGAAACTAAGGACCGTTGTTTTAGAAATCGCTCTTACCTCGATTGGTAATTATGTTGGCGGAGGTTTATGTTGATTATACAATTTTCTCTACTGAAATAATGAAGAGTCTTGTTACTATTTGTTGCTCCGCGTGATTAAAAGTGTTCGAGCTTAGTATGTTAATTGTCTCAATACCTTGGAGATAAGGAATCTTTAAAAGGAGCCAGAATCAGTTATTTCGCGGTATCCTGAAATGACAAAACGAGGTGTCCAAGTCATTTCCTTTCCCTTGCGAGGTGACATTAGAATAGTCTGTTCATATTAGTACAGTCGAAAGTTGGTATTTGTACCGTAATTCTGGACTTACATACTAAGCTCGAACACTTTTAATTCAGGCGATCATCCAGTAAGACACCCAGGTAAGAAAAGGTCGTGGAAATTGGCACACTGACACCGTTTACCTTAAAAGGGAACTGTTTTTTAGGGTGCAGCCCTACTTGCATGACGTAGGATTTAGAGTTGTTTATGGACAGGTCTTTCTCTTCCATAAAATCACAAAAAGCATCAAGCAGGGTTTGTAAGCCCTTGGGGGTACGAGCCAGGAGGACTGTGTCGTCTGCGTATAACAAGACGGGCAGGCAACGGCGTCCCATATGCGGGAAATCTGCCCCTGTTTCCAACAATTTCTCTTCTAGGTCATTAATATAAAGGTTGAAGAGGAAAGGGGCTAAGATACACCCCTGTCCTACCCCCCTTTCGATGTTAAAATCCCTTGTTACCTTAATGTCTGAGGGGTATCTGATATTAGCCCTTGTGTCTCTGTGTAGTTCCATCAGGAAGTCCACCATGTTTGGCTCCACCCCCATAGCCCTCATGGATTGCCATAACTTTCCCCGATTGACGCAGTCAAAAGCGGATGAAAGATACATGAAGGCCATGTAAATTGTCCTTGGGCGGGCAATGGTGTACTTTGCCAGGATCAGGTAGAGGTTGAGGCATTGTGCCATGGTCGAGTGGCCTGTTCGGAACCCATACTGGATATCCGAAATGATCTTGTTCTCTTCCGCCCAGGCAGTCAATCTTTTTAGTATGACTCCACCTATAACCTTAACCACAGAATCAATAAGGGAGATCGGTCGATAGTTCAGGGTACAGTTACGGTCTCCCTTCTTAAACACAGGCACAGTTGTAGACACTCCCCAGGATTTTGGGCACCCTTCCTTAGCTGCGACGTTGGCCACCGCCACCAGGATTGCTGCCCATAGAGAAAGGTTAGATTTAAAAAGGTCCATAGGGATACCGTCAGGGCCTCGTGCCTTCTTAGCTGTGAGATTATCAATACTTTCCTCCACTTCTCTTAGTGTGAATACAAATACATCCTCATTCGAGGTCTTTACTGGCAGCTGCGACAGAGTAGATGTGCTTTTAAAGATGGTAGCAAAGTGGGACACCCATTCTTCTTCTGATATATTTGTGCCCACTTCCTCTGCACTTTCCATTGGAAATAGGGGTCTATTGATGATGCTCCAGAATAGTGAGCTGCTAGAAAGGGTCAAGGGATCTAGAAGCTCGCGCCAGGTGGCCTCCCTCAATTCCCTTTTACGGGAGGCCATCACTTTTTTATAAATATTGGGCAGATTACGGATCTGTATTCTGTCCCTGGGGAATAATTTTAATGCCGCTTTAAGATCTCTGGCGGCTTTAGAACATAAAGGGCAAAACCATTTGGGCTCGCTAGATGCCCTGTTATTCCCTGAGACTGATAACAGACTCCCTACTTTAGAGACAATCCCTTCAAAGGCATAGATTCGGGGTTCAAACAGCATGAGAATTCTACTGCACAGGCTTCTTGAAGCATTTCATAAAACAGGGATGGAATTACTCGAGTCCATTTCAACCGAAACCTACCATCATTTGGCTTTAATGACAGGGCCTATCACTCTATCTTTTTTTTCATAAGATTCCCACCCATGTTAACACACACTGGGTTATGGTCACTATGGGCACTTACTAAAATTGAAAAACCCTTTAAAGAAGAAAAAGTAGTTCTAGACAACAAAATGTGATCTTTAAAAGATCCACCACCACGACCTTTAAAGGTCAGTTCCCTTTGTTTACTAGATGGTGAAGCAAAGCTCATAGCAGAGGACAAATCATACTTGCTGAGCAAATCATTGAGAGCATTTCACTGTACAGAATTCTCAAAGTGAAGTCCCTCAATCAGTGCACAGCCCAGTGTGCCCATGGCGGTGAGTTTAGGATCACAACACGGGTGGACATTAAAATCGTCTGTAATCATGAAGTTGTTTCTATAAGGGCCACAACACTGCTCCACAAAATTATTCAGTTTGGTTATTTTGCATCCCTTGTTTCAGTGTACAGCATTATAAAAATGTATAACACAAGAGACCCATCTGACTAAATCAGACGGCACTAGCCTTAAACACAAACAGTTCCCACTTATTTATAGGTCCTCGGCCTCTGTTCGGCCCTGCACTTTCAGCCCCTGGGAGACCAGAGTGATAAAGATGGACGCTGGGTCATGGTGAAGGGCATCCTGCGGGGCAGACTATGTACCTTTATCGTAGTGTATGCTCCTAACACTGGCCAGACTGGGTTCCTCCGTCATCCTTTTGGGGAAAATCACTGACTTTGCTAAGGGGCCATTGATTTTTATGGGAGATTTCAATCTGGTGTGGCAGAAAGACCTAGATAGCACCCACTCACAGCGATCTGACGTGGGCTCGTTCTCCTCTGACATGCAACAGACAATTCAAGTCATGGGCCTTTTCGACGTGTGGTGGTCCCTATACCCTCAATCGAGAGACTACACATTTTTCTCCCACGTTCATCGCTCATATTTCCGACTTGACTACTTCTTCCTAAGCCAGTCCCTCCGGGGTGCTCTCCACGAGGCCAAGATTTTCCCATTGTCCGTTTCTGATCACAGTCTGCTCACAGTGTGCCTTCATTGGGGAGTGAATGGTCAGACCAACCCTAGATGGTATTTCCCGGCTTCCCTGGTTCGGGACAAAACCTTCTGTGACACTCCGAGGGGGGCTATCAATGAGTTTTTTGCTCTTAACGACCCAAGGGATACTTCAATCATCACCACATGGGACGCCTTTAAAGCGTGCTTTTGAGGGCAATGCTTAGCCCTGAACGCGGCTCTCAACAAGCAGCGAGGTCGGGAGAGGAAGCAACTAGAGGAGGAATTATCCACCCTAGAGAAAGCACACAAGGCGAATCCCTCCCGACAAGCACTACATCAGCTAACGGCAGTTAGAGGTAAACTTCGGGCCCACTACAATAATAGGGCAGAATTCACCTTGCTAAAATAACGATGCCTTTCCTACTCCCAGGGAAACAAAGTAGGGAAGCATCTTGCCAGACAACTACAGGACAAGAGGGAGTGAGAGTATATTTGGGGTATCCAGGATACTCGGGGGGAACTGACGCACAAAGACGAGATTAAGGCTGAGCTCTTTGGCTCCTTCTACAAGAGCCTATATTCGGGAGGCACTCTTGATTCCTCCGCGCAAGGAGAGTATCTGCAGACTTTACCGCTGCCCCAGGTATCAGCGGAGTGGAATGAGAAGCTTTCTGCTCCCTTCACTAGAGAAGACGAGCTGGCTGCCATCAAGGCCTTGAAACCCCGTAAGGCCCCGGGGACAGATGGATACACGGCCATCTTCTATAAGACCTTCGCCTCCGAACTAAGCCCATACCTAGTCCGGTTGTTCAACAGTATGGATGACGAGGGTGAGACCTCGGGAACGATGGCTGAAGCCCTGATATCCGTCATACCCAAACCTAGGAAGGACCCTAGTAGGTGTGCCTCCTACAGGCCAATTGCTCTCCTGAACCTAGATGCAAAACTATACTCCTCCATAATTGCGCATCGGCTCAATGACCTGATGCCGGCACTCATCCATCCGGACCAATCGGGGTTCATTAAAGGGTGACAGACCCATGACAACACGAGGCGGGTGATACATCTGATTGAAAAGGCCAATAAGTTCAAAATTCCGGCGGTCCTGGTGAGGCTTTATGCCTAAAAGACATTTGATAGGGTGGACTGGGGTTTTTTATTTCAGACGTTGACTGCCTTCGGCTTCTCCTCTAAATATTTGTCTATGATTCGGGCAAACTACCTTTCCCCAGGTCCAGAGTAGCGGTGAATTGGCACCAGTCTTCCTTCTTTAAACAATCGCGGGGCACCAGCCAGGGATGCCCCCTATCACCTTTGCTTTTTGCCATAAGCATAGAACCTTTGGCACTGGCGGTGAGAGCCAACCCCAACATACGAGGTCTGCCCTTCTCTGGAGAGACGCATAAGATCACTCTCTTCACGGACGATGTCCTTCTCTCCCTCTCTGACCCGGGCCACTCCCTTCCGCATGTGCAGGCGGAACTGGAGCGTTTCGAAGCCGTAGCGGGGTTCAAGATCAACCTTGATAAATCTTACGACCTTAACCTCACTCTCCCCCAATCTGAAGTCCTCCATCTCAGGGAGCTTACACCTCTTCCTTGGGCCGGATCCTCTATTCAGTACCTCGGGATCCATTTGACTCACACGCTGGGGATACTCTTCGCGGCTAATTTCCCCCTGTTATTAGCTAAGATCCAGGCCGACCTTGCTTGTTGGAAGCCAATGTTGATATCATGGCTGGGGAGGATTCACGCCGTCAAAATATCCCTTCTTCCCAAATTATTGTACTTGTTCCAAGCCCTTCCCATCGAACTCAATGGGGAATTCTTCCGACGAGTAAAATCTATGATATTACGCTTTATCTGGCAGGGCGGACGAGCACACTTTTCTTTTGGTATTTTGCGCAGACCAAAGAAGGAGGGAGGCGTGGTGCTTCCTGACATTCACTTGTACTATAAAGCAGCACAACTGCGAGTCTTGGTGGAATGGACACAACACGAGTCAGAAAAACACTGGCTACATATGGACCGGAGCGTTGCAGGGAGGACGATCTGGGATTTGATTTGGAAGCCCAAGAGCGACAGACCCAACATTTTTTATATTAGCACCCCCACCCGCACTACTTTGAAGGTCTGGGACTCGGTCTCCAAGGATGATCGGTGGACTACCTTTCCCTCCCCTTTTACGCCAATACACTTCAATTCTGCCTTCCCCCCAGCGCTGACCGAGGGTCCGTTTGAGACTTAGAAGGAGGGCGACTGCCTGGCATTAAAACATCTCTTTCATAACTTCGACCCGCTCACCTTTGACAACTGTAGAAGGGATTATGGGGTTGAGGACAGTGAACGGTATCACCACGCTCAATTACTCCACTGGGCACTATCCCCTCAGGTGAGAGATGCGGCTACATGGCCCCTCATGAAGTTTGAGGCCTTTCTTACTAAGACCTCCTCCATGAAGGGTACCATCACTTTCATATACGGGTTCCTACTTTCCACTGTGATTTTTCCTAGACCCAGATACATGTCCATGTGGGAGGGAGTCCTTCAACAAGACATCATTGATGCGGAATGGACTCATTTATGGTCAGATATAACAAAATCCAACCACTCCTTGGAACTTAGGGAGGCGCACATGATAACCATGATGGATTGGTACCTCTACCCAGCCAAGCTGAGACAGATATTCCCGGGTACTTCTGATAGATGTTGGAGGGGATGTGGGCTATTAGGGGACTTTCAACATATCTGGTGGGATTGCCCCGTTATCCATCCGTACTGGGAGGAAATCCTTGCCCAAATTAAGGAAATGTTGGGATACCCCATCCCTACTTTGATGGCCACAACTCTACTAGATCTCCGTGATCCCTGTCTCGAACACCGGACCAAGGCAGACAAAAAGATTATGTGGCTCTGCATCGGGCGGCCAAGCTCACACTGGCTTTGGAGTGGAAAAGGAAGGAGGCACCAGCTATCTCCCTTTGGCATTCGCGCTTATGGAGGCTCTTGAGTTAGGAGCGGATGGCTGACATCTTCATGGATGATTTTAAGAAATTTGAATTCCACTGGGGCTGATTGGTCGCCTTTCTCTCTAAAGGTCTTCCTTCGGCTGTGTGTCCTGCTAGCGTTCAAACCCTCCACCTCTTCCAACTATGATTTCCTGACACTAAGTGTGCTTGACCTCCGTCTTATGTAAGTTGCTACCACCACCGGGGAGGGGGAGGGTTTTGGGTAGGGGGGGTTGTATTGTGTTGTTATCTCTTTGTTCTACCCTTTTCTCATTTCCTCTACGGCAATGCCTGCAAAGGAACTTGTTTATGGAAGCAATCCGATTGCCTTACCGCATTGCGGCGTCTTTCAATTCTTGCCTTGGGACTGCAGGCTGCCATCTGAGCTGCCGGTTGGGTGACCGCCCTGAGCCTTCGCAACTTCTCCATTCAATTGGCAAGCCGTATGGTATTCCCCGTATATATCAGAAGCTGCATCCTCCAGAGAGCTCACTTGTATGGTAGGGGTCCGGCTTATTTGGGGTTTCGACTTGCTTCGCAATGCTGCCTTGGGCTTTGATCTCATTGCTACCCCCTGCGTGGGACGATGTGCGTGATTGTCGCATGTTTCTGTGTTTAAATGCTAATAAACATACCTTTGATAAAAAAATTAATAACACATAGGCTAGCATTCTGACACCCCAACAAAATTGCCTGTAGATCTCTATGGTCGGAGGAGATAACCTTGATGTTACATCTTAGGGCCAAGGAAGTAAAAATAACCAGGCCGCCCCTCGCTCTCCCACTGTTTACTGGTATTGCAAGGACATAGAAGGATTTATACCCTACCAATGAGAGGTTGCAGTTAACCTGCCACGTCTCTTGAAGACATATTACAGAGAAGTGGCTGATAAACTACACCCATAACGGGTCTGAGACCTTACCGGCCAGCCCTGCGATATTCCATGATAATACATTATAATCCTGCTTTGTGGCATGATTATCAGGGGGGTCAAAGAATACCTCCCTGGGGCAATCAGCAGTGGTTATCCTAGTAGGTTCATTGGCCCCAGGCCCAGTTCTTGCAGCAAGGCCCGATGTATCTCGATTTGGCACTGCAAGCGTTGTTTCTGAGGGAGATCCTTCACCTTTAGCAGATGTATCTGCTGGTGCACAGCTACTAGCGGTATGGTCTAGGCTGACCACATAGCCTCTAAGTCAGTCGCAGTCATTCAGGCCTGAGAGTGCTGCATATCTATTTAGACCCTGTGGTAGTGAAAAATGATTAAAGTCTCCCCAGGTATTTTCCTTTGCTTCCCTGAAAGACGGGGTGCCAGGCCTGAGGTGATCCTTGTGTATGTTAAACCAACCAAGGCGCCTCAAGTTGTTTTTCCCATGAGACTCATCCCTATAGAAGAAACCCAGTGGCAATAACTCGACCCTATAAACCCTATAGGACCCTATTGACCCCTATAAACTGCACCAGAGCTTACTTCCCTAAATATCCTCTCAACTGGCAAGGGGTTGTTAAAGTTTACCACTACACAATCTCCCCCTCTTGATTTCCTGGAGCTACCCACCGAGGAAACGCAGCGGACCATAATAACGTTGTGCATGATAGTATGACCTTCTGTGTTACGGGACAGCCAATGTGTTACTTTAGTTTTAAGTTGGCCAAAATCCTCTGTTGTTCCTTCAGGGAGGGGTGGAACATTACCCAAAATAATCACCAGCGGGGTGGATTGTGGAGGGAGATTAATAACTGGTAGGTTAACCACATTTTTCAAACTCTTTACTGTGGTAGATTTTTCCCCAGCTTGATTTAAGACTCCAAGATTTTTTCCATCTACCCCCTTGGTGTTTTCTACTGCTACTATAGTCGTTGGCTTTTTCCTTTCAGTCTCTTTCCGGGTCTCAGTGATAGTCAGCTTTTTTGGCCCCTTCGCTATGGTAGTTGATGTTAAAGGGGTTGTATATGTTGAGCTATTACTAGTCTTATTATTTTTTTTAAGTTATGAAGCAGGACCATGGGTGTGCATGCTGGTGTCAGAGTGTTACTTAAGGTAGCCCGCTCCAACTTCCCAAAGTTCTCGTTTATCACCTTCATTCTTTCTATTAGAGGGTGCAAGAATGACCTCATTATTTGTTCCACTTGTTCTACAAGGCCTTCAGGAATTTGTAGAGTTAAGGAAGATTGTTTAGGTGGCTGAGACATAGGGGTGGGTAGGATTTTAATGGGCAGTCTCTGGGGAGTGTTATTTGATGTAGATATGGTAGATGTAAGTACATTCCCACATTTGTTGATGGTTTTTATTACTTTCGAACATCTACCCTTTTGACGTCCTCCCCCCCTGCTTCCTTTTACCAGTTTGCACAAGGCTCGAGACATGCTTTGTGAATGGGAGGTCAGTAGGAACCTTTAGGGTACTTGTTACAGGTGGCCTACTTTCTTCAGATAAGCTGTTTTCTATTGTGGTATTCACAGAAGCCCCTGGAAACGGTCCACCTGGCCCTATCCTACCTTCTAGTAAGCTATCACCGTTTAGTACCTGATTGCAGAGCTGTTCAGGTGTTTTGCAGCCATAATAGTGCCCAGTGAGGATCGCTTTGAATGTAAAGATTCCAGTGACAGACGTTTTTCTGTGAGAGCTATTTCATGCTCAAGAACCACTGCAGCTCTTGTTATGAAGTTATCTAAGGTCCCAGGAATACTCCCCCCAATGGAACAAAATGCTTCCTTTTTCCCCTTTCCTGTTGGTAGTGCCATAGCCCCAAGCCCTAGTAGGCCTTGTACTATCAGAGTTACCTGGGACTAATAGGGACTCGCAGACTATAATACAGACATGCAGCAAACAATAAGTAGAAGTCCCACTTTGGATTATTGTCTCGTTTGAGGGGTGGCCCAGCCCAGACTCCTACGGCCTCAGACGGTCCCGCCCTTGTCCCGCGCTTCTCCTGGCGCAATCCAATGCGTGTCCCGCGACGCGGGACTCTCAGGGCTTTTTGAGCGCCTCCGGGTGCATGCTGGATGGCGGCGGTGTCAGCCGCAAAGGCTCTTGGGGGATGTAGTCCCCCCTCCCGGCGGCCGCGCTGCGATGTCCGCTGGCAGCTGCGGCGGCGGGGGGTGGGGGGAACCAGGGCTTGTGGCAGGAGTTTGTGTGAAGCGAAAAAAATGCAGTAGTCCCGGTAATATTGGAAAGATCTCCCGCTCTTCCGAGGCTCTCAGGGCTTTTTAAGCGCCTCCGGACGCACGCTGGATGACGGAGGCGTCAGCCGCAAATGCTCTTGGGGGATGTAGTCCCCCCCTCCCGGCGGCCGCGCTGCGATGTCCGGTGGCAGCTGCGGCAGCGGGGGGAGACCAGGGCTTGTGGCAGGGATTTGTGGGAAGCGAAAAAAATGCAGTATTCCCGGTAAAATTGGAAAGAGCTCAATAATACTCGACATTGTATTGTTATAGTGATTCGCAAGGTCACTGACGTCAACCATATAACTAGGGGATTGCAATTCTGTTTCACAGCTTGCTGTGACGTTAACCAAATTGAGAGCTCGAGTGTCACAAGTCCATTTTCTGAGAATATTTGGCTGTGAATACTTGCTAGTTTTTAAGACCGGTGTTTGGAAGGTAATGATATGGTGATCAGACCAATCGCAGGGGGTGATTTCAATTTTATCAATAGCTTTTTCTTTAGCTATGATCCAGTCTCAGGTAGGTTTGGAGTGGGTAGGTGGTGACATTCTTGGACCAGGGATTGATCTTCAAGGAAGGCTTTAAGTAGGTATACAACGTTTACCGCGCATTTTTTACCACGCACTACACTTACAACGCAGGCTTTACCACGCATACCATTACAACGCATTGCGCTGGGGGGCGCTCTAGGATAGGGAATAAGTTTAATTTTATATCCAACACCTTCCCTAGTGTCCACGGGGACTGGAGTTGGAATATAAAATTATACTTACCACTTTCCAGCACCTCAAAGCGCTATGCGTTGTAACGGTATGCGTTGTAAATACCGCGTTGTAATGGTATGCGTGGTAATAGTATGCGTGGTAACGTCATACATCCCTTTAAGTAGCATAATCTGCTTTTCAGAGTGATCATCCCAATGTAAATTGAAGTCTCCGAAGAAAATATCATTGGAGTGCGGAGTCAAGTCAAGTCAAGTCAAGTCAAATGATTTATATAGCGCACTACATACCCAGAGGGTCTCAAGGCACTTGAAGAAGGGTGGGGGAATTACTTGTCGAATATCCAAGTTTTAAGTTGCTTTCTGAATGCTAGGTGGTTCTGAGTGAGGCGAAGGTGCGTGGGAAGTGAGTTCCAGGTTTTAGCTGCCAGGTAGGAGAAGGATCTACCTCCCATGGTGGTTTTGTTGATGCGAGGTACAGTAGCAAGGGCTTGGTTGGAGGATCGTAGTTGGCGGGAAGGGGTGTAGAAGGAGAGTCGTGTGTTAAGGCATTCGGGTCCAAGTTCATAGAGTGCTTTGTGTGCGTGGGTTAGGAGGCGGAAAGTAATCCTTTTATTGACGGGGAGCCAGTGGAGGTTTTTCAGGTGACCAGAGATGTGGTCTTTACGCGGGATGTCTAGTATGAGTCTGGCTGAAGCGTTCTGAATGCGTTGGAGTTTTTTCTGGAGTTTTGCGGTGGTACCGGCGTATAGTGTGTTTCCGTAGTCCAGGCGGCTCGTGACCAGAGCGTGGGTGACAGTTTTTCTAGTTTCGGTGGGGATCCAGCGAAATGTTTTTTTGAGCATGCGAAGAATATTGAAGCAGGATGATGAAACGGCGTTGACTTGTCTGTACATGGAGAGTGAAGAATCCAGGATGACGCCCAGGTTCCGTGCGTGGTCCATCGGGATGGGTGCTTTTCCAAGGGCCTCTGGCCACCAAGAGTCATCCCAGGTGGAGGGGGACTTCTGTTTTGTCTGAGTTCAGTTTTAGTCGGCTGTGCTTCATCCACTCGGCTACTTCTTTCATTCCTTCATGTAGGTTGGTTTTGGCAGTGTTCGGGTCTTTGGTGAGTGATAGGATCAGTTGAGTGTCATCAGCGTATGAGATGATGTTGAGGTTGTGTTGGCGTGCGATGACCGCGAGGGGGCTCATGTATACGTTGAAGAGGGTGGGGCTGAGTGAAGATCCTTGTGGCACACCGCAGATGACTTCAGTGGCCTCTGACTTGAATGGTGGGAGGCGGACTCTTTGGGTTCTTCCGGTGAGGAACGAGGTAATCCAATCCAGTGCTTTTCCTTGGATTCCGATGTTTCTGAGGCGCTGTAATAGGGTGCTATGACAGACTGTGTCGAAGGCTGCAGAGAGGTCGAGGAGGATGAGGGTGACTGTGTCTCCATTGTCCACTAGAGTTCGAATGTCGTCTGTGGCTGCGATGAGGGCGGTCTCAGTGCTGTGTTTGGCTCGGAAGCCGGACTGTGAGGAGTCGAGGGATTTGTTGGTTTCGAGGAATGCGGCGAGCTGGTTGTTGACAGCTTTCTCGATGACTTTGGCCGGGAATGGAAGGAGCGAGATGGGGCGGTAGTTTTTGAGTTCGGTGGGGTCAGCTGTGGGTTTTTTCAGAAGGGCGCTGAGTTCGGCATGTTTCCAGCTTTCCGGGAAGGTGGCGGAGTTGAAGGAGCAGTTGATGACGTCTCGGAGGTGTGGTGCTATGATGGAGTCCGCTTTGTTGAAGATGTGGTGAGGGCATGGGTCTGTGGGGGATCCTGAGTGGATGGAGTTCATCAGACGGATGGTGTCCTCAGTGGAGATTGGGTTCCAGTCATTAAGGATGTGAAGGGGTGAAGGTCCTGCAGAGGGTTGGGTGGGTTGGTCTCCGGGTCGGTTGTCGAAGCTGTTGTGGATGTCTGCGATTTTGTTGTGGAAAAATGAAGCTAGGGAGTTGCAGAGGGCTTGAGAGGGGGTGATGTCGTTGGAGTTGGCTGAAGGGTTGGTAAACTCTTTGACGATGTTGAATAATTCCTTGCTGTTGTGGGCGTTGTTATCTAGTTGGTCTTTGAATGCGGCTTTCTTGGCAGACCGGATTAGTTGGTGGTGTATGCGGGTGGCGTTTTTGAAGGCGTCCCTGGTGCTGGTGTTTGGGTCTTTTTTCCAGGCTTTTTCGAGGGAGCGACAGAGTTTCTTAGATTTCTTAAGATCGTTGTTGAACCAGGAGGCGTTTTTGCTGCCTAGCTTGATTTGGCGTTTTTTCAACGGTGCTAGGGTGTCGGCGCTGTTGGATAGCCATTGGGTGAGGTTAATGGCTGCTTGGTCGGGGTTTGAGGAGTAGACAGGGGGGTTTTGAAGAAGCGATGAGGAGATTTGGTCGATGGTGATTTTGTTCCAGTTTCTTCGCAGAGTAGGTTGAGGATGGTTGTGAGTTGTGGTCTTATTGTAGCTAAAGTGAACGCAGCTGTGGTCCGTCCAATGTAGAGTTGTGGTGTAACTGAAGGAGACATGTTTGCTGGAGGTGAAGATAGGGTCGAGTATGTGACCTGCGATGTGACCTGCGATGTGGGTGGGGGTAGTGACAAGTTGTTTGAGTCCGAGGTTGGCGAGATTGTCCAGAAGGGTGGTGGCGTTGCTGTCATTGCTCTTTTCCAGGTGAAAGTTGAGGTCTCCCAGTAGAATGTATTCCTCGGAAGGGAGGGCGTGAGGGGTGATAAAGTCAGTGATGTCGTCGCTGAATTGTGCACGGGATCCTGGAGGTCGGTAGAGGAGGGTGCCTCTGAGTGTGGTCTTGGGATCGGTGTGGATCTGGAAGTGAAGGTGTTCGGCGCTGGTAAGGTTGACGTCTGAGTAGCTCTGCCTGCATTATTTGGGACTGTTTGGATATTGTGTTCGCCTAACTTAGTAGGAGTAGTGAGGGCTGGTTCATATGATAACAAAATGGTTTGTATCTCATTGTCTGTCAGGTAATTAAGTTAATTATGTGGCTGGAGTAATCTGTTAGACGCAACCATTGGGGTAGATCTTAGTTTAAAATAGTTTTCGTGAATGGATTTCTGGAGATGTTCCATTTTTGAAAGCCATTTTTGTGAAAGGCAAAAAATGTTTTTCATATCTCTGATAGCGGATTGCATGGCTTTAAGGGTCTTGTTGGATTGCGAGCTGAGATTATCAAGTTCCCCATTGTGTTGAGGGGCTCTAAGAGTTGCGGAATGATGGGCAGTTGTGTGTGTTCCCCTGTTGGTAAGCTGGCGTTATTTGTCTCTAGGGGACAGGTACTGTTATGATTCTCTGTGCATGTTTCCTTGTATCTAGCTGCTGTTTCGCGTCTGCTATTGTCGGCCTGGCTGAAGACTGCTGTAATGCCAGAAACCGGTCCTAGGAAGCTTGTTTCCGGTCCAGGGAAGGCATGGCTTGGCAGTTTGGGTTGGACTGTTCCCATGAGGCACAGGGTCAGACTGATTTGCAAATGGCCATGTCTGAACTGGTGTGGCAGAGTGGGCTAAAGAACGGTGATGGATTAAACCAGATCTGTTGACTGGGTGTGAGTGTTTGATTAGTTCAGATGCTCCGTCCATCACCACGCCCTTTTGTACCGCTTTGTTCGCCATAAGTTGGCAGGGTATGCTCAGACGTGAGTCCCTTGCTCACTTTGCCACTGGATTCAAGCAAGCCTGGCTGAAGACGGATGTGATGCCAAAAACCAGTCCTAGGAAGCTTGTTTACGGTCCAGGGAAGGCATGGCTTGGCAGTTCGGGCTGGACTGTTCCCATGAGGCACAGGGTCAGACTGATTTGCATATGGCCATGTCTGAAGTGGGGTGGCAGAGTGGGCTAAAGAATGGTGATGGATTAAACCCAGATCTGTTGACTGGGTGTGAGTGTTTGATTGGTTCTGATGCTCCGTCCATCACCACCCTCTTTTGTACTGCTATAATCTATCTGAGCCAAGATACTATTATTATAAATTGAGTGCACAAACACACACAAAATTAATTCTGACCCATACTAAATTGGTATATTTTTCAACTTGCATAACAGATTTATCCTTAAAAGGTTATGATTATTAAAAAGACAAAATTGTTATTAAATCAATATGGGGTACCAAAAATTGGCAGATACAGAGAACTGAATCATTGCATTGTGCATGTTTGATACCATAACAGCTGTTGTTCCTGAATCAGACTACAACAAACTACATGTTTTGGTTTAGCTACTGCTAAAAAAAATTATTTTCCCTCAATCCCGTCATTAGCAGCTTAAGATGACTGGCAGCAATATACAAATTATTCTCTAGAGGACTGACATAGTATGGCCCGTAATGGTACCTTGAATTCATCCACTATTACTCCCTTGGGATGGTTAATATGGCCGCTCAGTACTAATACTTGCCAGTTGCATTTTTCAAATTCATCAGGCGGTTTATGCTAAGTAGTCCTGACCCCGACTTTCCACAAACACATACAGTTACTACATATTCTGTGGGTAAATTGTGTCAACAGTGGTTGGGACAGTCATCATTATCATCTGTGAAACAACATCTCTCACATTTAAATGGTGACTTTGATCTGGCAGATTTGCTTTTATGTCCCAGGTCTCCTCGTCCGAAACGTTTTGCTTATGCAGTATATAATGAAATCTGGAAACTGTCCCAAATAGAAGCAGCTTTCAGATTGGGACAACTAGATCAAGACAATTTGAGTAAAGTTCTGGATGTGGTAGACAACAGCATTAATACTTTGTCTTCTTGTATTTATACTTTGGACAATATTGTTTCATCTGTTATTGACATTGTGCAGAATAATATGTCTGTTTTGTATCACGGTCAAAATCAGTTGCCCTCCGTAATGCAATTTGGCTGTTCTTTGCAAACATTGAAAAATGGGAAAGTGCCTTTGGATCATTTGAACACAACTGCCTTGTTTTTGCCTTTTAACTTGACCGATAAACAAAAGCTTATGTCAATGAAAGATTCAACATACTTACTTAGCGAGAAGTAAGAACAACTGTCATTCTCAATAGCAGAGACTGATTCCTCTGAATGGTTAATCCATAAAATTATTTCTTTGTCCATTTCCCTATTTCAATTTACTGCTTGTATGAAACATTATCCGATTGGGAGATTTGGGCCCCTGGGTTGTACTTTCCTCCAAGAAATGTGGTCTTTACAATTTACGTTTCACTGCTCACATCACTTTCTAACAGTAGTTATCTTATCCTGAATTACCACAACTGCTGCAGATTACGGGCAGGAATTCCATTTATAGTAAAAGTTTCCAAAAGAGTTACTTGTTGCAGCAATGTTCATTTTCGTCCCCTCCATGGGATTGTAGATAGCTCTCTGTGGACTTCCATTCTGAATTTGGAAACAGACTTCAATAAGCTAAGCAGACTCAAAGCACTATTATTTCAACAAGAAGATGCATGCACTTCTGCTCAGGAGACCTTTGAATTGCAGGTGACTAGGACATCTAGTGAGAGTCAACCACTGCTCAATACGAATCTCCCACTACATTTTGGGGAACTGATTCACCAGATCTTTAATGAGTTGCAGTTTCTGGCCTTGTTTCATCGTTTCAAATGATTTTTCTTTGGTGGTTTTCCACTAATCCTCTTGCTAGCATGTGGAGTGCTAGTACTTCTGCTCCTATTACGCACTGGATGCCCATTCTGTGGTTCTGCACAGACCAGGCCCATGGCGACTATACTGTGAACGAATTCAGCAACGTTTTGGGTGCTTACCTCTGGCAATGCTCAGTGTGGGCTATGGGCTTACCTTTTGCTTCGCTTACTTTTCTTGCGTGCAACCTGTGTGCCACTGCCAATGGTGCCCTTTCTATTGGACCTTGGATATCTATCTCTCCACAACATCAAGCGCTGACCCAGATTATGATCTGCTGGTGTGCTGGCCCATTGACCAGGAGTCTTCTGGTGACGCCCGTTTGATGCGTACAGCTGCACTAGGAGCGTTGGCATGTTAGAATATCTGTGAGGCTGCCCAACGCCTCTTGCAGGAGAGTTTCATCAAATATCATGCAAGTTGCCCTGTTCTACTGCTGGATGAATTGGTTTATGAGTAACATGAATGTTTATTCGCTCTGCTGAATTAAATGGCATCCCTCTTTTTTATTACCAAGAATGATGCCCTTTTGGAACACCTTGCATTCCACAGTGTCCACAATCTTTTGGGGTTTTCTGACTAAACTACATATGCATATATATATATATATATATTCCATTCACTTCGCTCGATGCTGCCACATCCCAGTCATTCCGCTTGGACTGGTTTTCAGAACGAACAAGTCAGACCCGAATTCTTGTGCCGAACAGTGTTTTTTTCCATCAAGTTACAGAATAACACCCAAGCAAATCCGGATGACGCGTTTCGCCTCTAGCCAGAGGCTTGACCACATTTTTATTAACGTGAATGATGCCCTTTTGGAACACCTTGCATTCCACAGTGTCCACAATCTTTTGGGTTTTTCTGACTAAACTACATATGCATATATATATATATTATCAAGCAAAAATAAATACACCGCACTCTTCTCGGATCTGTTTGAAGCGATTTAATCCAGCTCAGAAAAACTTCCTTCACCTACGCGTTTCGAACAGTAAATGATCCTGATCACGGTAGTTACAGGTCCGTTTTCAGTTTCTGTTAATTTATACCCTCATTCCCACACAGACAGTTAGGAGGCATTGTAGGAGGGGTAGTTCTTACTTGGCTTTGTTAAAGCTATTATCGAATTCCCAACATAGGTTTAAGCCAAGTATTTGTGTATATATGGCGATTACTGTTGAAAGCCTAATTTGGCTTTGCATGATTGCGGGCTGAGTGCCCTGGTTGATTAAAGAGCAGGGATGTGGAAGATCAAATTGTATGTTATCACTGCCTTGGGAAACCAGACCATAATTTTATGACTTCATGTGCAATTTGGAATAATTTGGAAATTTAACCTATACCTGCATAGTTATAAAATGTGAAATTATATGAAACCATCTTAATTTAAACATTACATCCTTTTTACAAATATTACTAGATTTCAACCTAAATCTCGGAAATTTCAAGCTAAAAAAATAGTGTGTGTACTGAAAGGAAAGATTGTTTTTCTACTATTAGATTGTACAAACACATATTGACACTGTGGAATTACAGCACATGCTAGAAGAATCTATGGCTGTATTGTTTAATAGAGTTCCAACATTAAGATGTTAAACTGAGTGCCTTCATACCCACCAATGGCCTACTAGTTATAGACTAAAGTAATGTTGGGCCATTTAAAAAAATCAGGCAATAACTCTGAGAAGAAATATAGGAGCACTAGAATATACACCCACTGCATTGAAAATATTTAATGGGTGATGCCTTCGAACTATATCAAATGAGAAAGGCTACATGAGATCCTGTTAGTATTTAGGAAAAAGGTTTAGAGGGTTGATGTTATCCAGTTTTATTTTTAATAGGAAAAGGAGTGTGATATGATGATTGTCAGATTCCAATTTCTACAGCAGGATATCATTCAACAAGACTAAGGGCCTCATTATGATGGCGGTTGGACCACCACCAACAGCCCGCCGGTGGCGGTCCGACTGCCTTGTAGTGCCCGACTCACCTCAATGCACTGTGTGCCATGCACAATATGGTGCATTGCACATGGTCCATGGACGTGCAGGAGGTGCTCCGTACCATTGTGGCTTGTGCTCGGGCCCTTTCCCTTGGCAGCAGCACAAGCCTCCATGATATAGAGCACTTTCTGATGGCCAGAATAGCCATCATATTAAAATGTGGTGGTCGGGCCACCGCCTACTTTTTGGGTGGTCTCCAGACCACCGAAATAGCAGGTGGCGGTCTGAACGATCACTATCAAAATCAGCCCCAATATTCTGCAGGCAAACCATACCTTACATTTTCACTTTACTCTATGAAAGTTAATTATCCGTCACCTCCTATGTTCTTGCGTATGTCATGTGAACTGCAACAGGATTAAATAACATAACAACTATAGATTTCTTAAATATAGTAGAAAACACTGACAGAAAATTTGAAGATCTATATAAATAAAAAGGTAACTGTTCGTTTATTCAAAATCTCAAATCTCCTAAATGTATTCACTGATTGCTTTGAAATTTTGACACAACATTGCATTCGAATACGCGCATGTTTTTATATACACAACATTAGATTCGAATACGCGTGTGTCGAATACGCGTGTGTTTTTAATCGAAAGCACAAACAGACACAAAAAATGTCAATGTGCGTTTGATAAAAATCCTAAATCTACGAAAGTTCTTCACCAATTGATTTGAAATTTTGACACAACGTTGAATTTGAATAAGCGCGTGTTTATATATACACAACGTTGGATTTGAATACGCGCGTGTTTTTAAGCAAAAGGATGAACAGACCCTATCAATTGGGATGCTGCGCAACAACTACAATAGACGCATAGAGACAATAGTCTACATATATTAGGATGGACAGTTGGTGTCAGGATGGCAGACCGGGAAGTGGGTGGAGGGAGGGGGAGGAGTTGGTTCACTTGGCAACATTAAGAAAGGACACCTAGAGACAATATTCCACATATATTAGGATGAACAGTTGGGGTCAGGATGGCAGACCGGGAAGTGGGTGGAGGGAGGGGGGAGGAGTTGGTTCACTTTGCAACCCGAACAGACCCTATTGATTTGGTTGCTGCGCATCAAATACAAGGGATGCATATAGACAATAGTCTACATATATTAGGATGGACAAAAACATATTGTATAGATAGCAAGAGGTGTTCCTCATATTCATATGCTGTTATAGATAGAAAATGCACCACAATTTGGATATGACTCAGAGAAATCTGTTCTTCAGTCTATTGAATAATATGTTATGTGTGATATTTCAAATAAAGAGAATTAAAAAATTGTTTGAAAGAGTTATTACATTTCAAACACACAAATGCAGAAAATACTGTTTACAAAAATGTTAAAACAGAACAAAGCAGTATACTAAATGTAGTTTTGGATTCACAAGAACAATTTTTAAAAAAAGGAAGAGTGAATAATGGAATGTCTTCTGTTAGTCGCCAAGCAACTACAACCCTTTCATACTGCATATTTGGAATGCTAATATGCCTACAACCCTTTCATGCTGCATATGTGGAATGGTAATATTGATATCCAATTTGTTGATGACAATTCAACTGCTGTTGCTGGTATGTCACCTCACATATTACTAAAGCTGAGAAAACTGATATGAAGGAAAGTATGGGAAGAAACATCTGCTGAGCAATCTTTAACTAAAAGACGGTATCGATTTAGCCTTCAAATGCTATTTCATAGAAAAGTTAAGAGTAATATGACTGTTTAAGCTCTTACGGTTTATATAATAAATCTCACAATTCTACATATCTTAGATTAGGACTAGCGTCCTTGCTAAGAAGAATTTTAAAACATTTGCCAGAAATTGAATATGTTGCTCACTTTGATCCTGAAAGCAAGGACTTTGTGAAAACACATTTCATAGACATATACTACCATACCTGAAGCCCTTCATTGGAAAACCTATCATTATATGAAGTAGCTCAATTTTATACTTTCAGAAATAATGCCATTGATAATGTTCACTCCTGAAAATTTAAGGTGCAGTGAACAGACGACAGCCTAATATGTCATTCAAAACCTACACGAATTACTCAGTGCTACCATACATATGATATTCCTGCAAACAAAGATTTTTTTGGGGCACTGTTACAGCTTTTTAAACCATTGTGGAAAGAGGAAGAATTGATTGGAACATTTATATCTTATGAGACAGCTTTTTATGACTACAAACCATTATCACAATACCAGAGTTTAAGATTGATTTTGGGGGCGTGGCTTGGCGCCCGACGGTGATGGCGGCGCCTGAGTAAGGCTCCGTGCGGCTACGGGAGACAATCCAGTCCCGAAGCATCTTTTCCTGTTGTGGGGCGATATTCTTGTTTTCGGAACATGCCCTGATGCCTCCGAGATGGAAAAGGATTCTTGCTTTGCAATTTTGGAGAAGTATTTCGTTTCTAACGGGCTGCTAGCGGTTCGCCGACGTCACAGCCACCATCTTAGGTACTGCTACCAACCACGTACCCTTCTCCTTCCACTGATGCCCAGATCCTCAGCACAGCCATGGGGTTGCCAAATGACTCTACACGCTACAGGAGCTCCTTACCTGACCCACAGTTGATGTTTCCTGTCACCCGGCTGTTTCTGTGAGTCTTTCAATATCGCTGCCGCCATTTGGTGTTCTACAGAGCTCATTTCCTCTCATAACTACGCAAGAACTTTCCTGTACACCGCAGTATGATTCCTGCATGGCTTTTTCCGCTGTTTCATGAGGTGTGTCATACAACATTATGACTGCGTTCCTGCCAGCTGATTGTAGCAGATTACTTGCTGCTCTCTTGTTACTACGCGTGTCATTTTAACCGGCTTGAACATGCTTCCTCTATGCTTCTTTCTGGTTGGCCTTTGAGGTTTTTTGGCGCTGGAGGATCCTTCCTTATGAGCTCACCGAGGCTAGCAGTTTGAATGTGGCTCCGTTCTCTCTCACGCCTTGCAACGTTTTTTACTCTGTAGTTCCTGCTGACCGACATTGCCCCATCTTTCTTCTGGGGAGGTTTTTCTACGTCTAGTGGACTTCCCTGTTCGCATTTGGACTATACTACACCAGTTGTAGTCGCTCAGAGTAACATTTTCTCGAAACTGCATTTGGATTGCCCCCTTTTGCTCTGCCATAACCAGCTTAGGAATTTGCTTGCTTTTTTGTGATTTCTACGTGTTTTGCTTGATTGACAATTTCTACCATACGCTTTATGGGAAGACTTAAGTCCATGGCACATCCACCTCGTTCTACTAAGCCGGCCATTATTTAGAACTACAAAGTCTTTTCTGCATTCTCTAAGATAGAGGACCCCCCTACCTCATCTGGTTCTGACACAGCAATGGAATCTTCTCAGCCTCCGCCGGGGAAACCTAACATCAAAAGACTGAAGAAGGATCCTCCCTTGCCCCTTACGCAGTCTCCGCCTGTTTCTATGGAGTTGTTACTGGATGAAATCAGATCTTTTCGTCCCTTTCTAGAGGAAATCAGATCTCTACGCCCTTTCATGGAAAAAAACAACGTCAAACTCCAAAATCTCTTGGATAATTGGCCACAAATGGAAACTAGGGTGACCTCTGTGGAACACTCGGTCATGTCGCTTCAAGAAACTTGCTCCACAGTCTCTCACTTGAATTCTCAGGTGTCTGTTCTTCAGCGACAGGTGGAGGAGTTAGAAAATAGAAACAGGCGGAATAACCTTCGCATTTATGGCCTGGCGGAGGGCCTTGAGGGGTCAGACTCACTCACCTTCTTTAAATCATTTCTTCCCAAGCTGTTACATCTACCAGAGGGCACAATTCTCAACATCTAGTGAGCACACCGATTGGGGCGTCCATCTACTTCTGCCTCCCCCTCACAGAGGCCCAGAGGTGTAATTCTTTACTTTCTGGAGTACACTGATCTCCTGAAGGTATTTTCAGCTGCCAAATCTATTGCAAAATTGTTGTGGTCTGGCTCTTTCTTGTTTTTTGCTCAGGATTATGCAAAGGCCACTGCCAACCGTCGAAAGGCTTTTTTGGCTTTGAGGGAAGACCTTCGTGCGATGGAAGCGAGATATGGCTTATATCATCCCTGTCTATTTAGGGTCACCTATAATAATAAAACTACCACTTATGAAGACCCAGTACGTCTACAAAGTTTCATCAATGCGCATAAGACTTCTGCTCTGGACTCCTCCGGACCTTCATCATCTGCTCCTGGATGAATTGTGGTCTTGCTGATTCTTTATTGATACTGCATTTTGCTTGATTACTCTTTAAGAGGTTTTCCTATAATGCTGTTACAATTGTCTCCTTCTCTTTCTCTCTTTTCGTTGTTCTTCAAGTAGTTTCAGTATGATGGTTTTTTATACCTTGTGCGTTGTGATGTTATTCATGAATGTTTGTGTTACCGGTTCGACCTCCCTTTTTATCCTAACTCCTTGTTCTCCTTTTTACTTCACACAGGAACCCTTCCCCATATGCTGATGTCTCCCTGGTTTCCCGCCTAGCCGACCTCGGATGTGTCCCCTCACCCATGTGGCTCCTTCCCCCCTCAGTTCCTTCTCCATCCTTCCTTTTGTAGGTATGTTTCCCTTTTGTTCCCTTCCTTGCTTTTCCCTTTTATGCTTTATGTTGTTTTGCATTTTCCTCTCTTTGTTCCGTTTCCCATACTTGTTCTTAGATTCTTTTTCTGTATTTCTTGGTTCCGATCTTGTTGCTTTCCCTGTTTTTTTCACCCCATTGCCCCTCTGTCTCTCTTTCATCTTCTTCTGGTTTTTCTCCTCTCTGTTCCAGTTTTCTTGCTTCTACTGTAATGATAACTTCTTTTTTTCAGGTTGTAATTATTTTTATGTCTTCTCACTTCTCCATTTGATCCCTTTGCAATTAATTTTAATTATCATTTGTTTTCTTGTTACCTGCATATTCTCTTATTGCTATTGCTCTCCTCTTTATTTTTCCTTTCCTCATCTTCATTTCATGTCTATCTTTTCTTTTCTGTCTATCATACCTATTTTCTTTTTGTCCATCCTTCTTCATGGGTTTTTATTTCATTTGTACTTATGATGTATTTTTTCCATTTCTGTTTAAAATATGTCTTTGAACATAGTATTGTGGAATGTTAAGGGTATTAACTCTCCGATTAAGCGTCAACGCATTTTGTCACATCTTGCCAAGTTGAATGTTGATATTGCGTTCCTCCAGAAAACTCACCTCTCTGATACAGAATCTGCAAAGCTTAAAAGAGGTTGGGTGGGTGAGGCTTTTTATTCACAAGGTGATGGTAAACGTAATGGTGTAGCAATTTTATGTCGTAGATCTCTCCCTCTCACAATTATTTCCCAAGAATCAGACACTCATGGCAGATGGACACATGTCAGACTATCACTTAGAGGTGTTCCAATCTCCCTTCTTAATGTCTATGCTCCCACCAATGGTGAACCTCTTTTTTGGGCTGAATTTTTTCAACATATCACCCGATTTATGGATGATCATTTTATTCTAGCTGGAGATTGCAACCACCCCCTAGATCCCTTTATTGATAGGAATTCCGATGCCGCTTACGTTCCCAATAAACCCCATAAGCTATTCACCCAAGCCATTTCACAACATTAGCTAGTTGATTCCTGGCGGCTTTGCAATCCGACCTTGCGGGAGTTTACTTTTTATTCACCATCCCACAGCTTCCAGTCGCGGATTGTCTATATTTTTGTTTCTCATACTCTTGCTCAAACACTCACCGCTGCTGAAATTGGTCTGATTTTGCTCTCGGATCATCCCCCCGTTGAAATCAGCGTTGACGTGCTTCCCAAGATTGATGGGCCCAAAAGATGGCGCTTCAACAATACCCTCCTCCTAGACCCTAAATTTACTGCTTCCTTCAAGGCCTTTTTTGATGAATATTTCCTGTTTAATGATACTCCTTCCCTCCCGAAACATACCATTTGGGATGATTTCAAGGCTGCAGCGCGCGACTTTATCATTGGATATGTTGCAAAGAAGCGCAGGTCTGCTCGCCTGTATACTGCTCTGTGACATAAAGAGATTGGAACATGTCTATTTCACCTCACACTCAAACGATAGTCTGACGGCCCTTGTTGCTGCCAAGATGAAATTCAATGAAAAGTCCACAGAAGATGCCTCCCTGTACTTGCTAAAGTCTAGCGCTAAGTTTTTGTGGTGGGAGAAAATAAGCTGGGAAAATTCTTGCCAATTACTTGAAGGTCAAGCACAATAGAATGAACATTGAATCTATTTATGACACCAACTCTAACTTACTGCATAAAGACGCCGATATTCTTACTGAATTCTCCCGCTTCTACGAAACCCTATTTACCTCTGAAACCCAAACCTCAATTATTATTATTATTATTACATTTCTTATATAGCGCCAGAATCGACCCCCAAAGGGGTATCTCTGCGCTTGCCTTGGGAACCCGTCCTGGTTTTTCCCTGTGAGATAGCCCCTACAGGGCATCCCCAAGGTGAAAGCCAGGCATCCCGCCACGGGGGCCGTTGTGGAGATTAAGCAAGCTTAATGCCCAGAGTTGCAGAGTGTGAACCCATGATTAGGTCAGGCACCGAAGTGAGAATTATCGAGTCCGTGGACATTTGAGCTCAACACCCTGCCGCATCGGGAATCGAACCCTGGTCCCGGGTCTGACCTCTGCTTCAGGGTCTGCCTGCTCTAACCAGTGAGCCACACTTCTCCACAATCCAGTCCCTCACACATTTCTTCTCTGATATCTGGAAGCCTGCACACTTTCCTCTTGATCTTTCCTCCTTGGAGAATGACATCTCGCAGAAGGAATTGACCATCGCGCCCCAACGCCTCACAGTTAGATGGCATCCTCTATACTTATCTTGGTGGGGTCGCCTTGGCACCATTAGGATGATGTTATCTCCTATAATTCTCTACACAATTTCCAATATCCCTGTTTCTATCCCAGCCAAATTTTTTAAGAAAATTTATTTGATCCTGTCCTCTTTCTTGTGGCATAACAAGAAACCCAGAATGTCCCTTGCCAGACTAATTCGCCCTGCTCTTGAAGGCGTAGCCAATTTTCCGGTCTTTCCAGCCTATCAAAAAGCCTTTTTGCTACGCCAAGCTTCCTTTTGGCTCCAAAATCCTGCCTTACCCTGCCCTTTGTGGACTAAAATTGAGCGTCTTTTCCTTTCCCCATTTTCCTTCGCTGAATTTATCTCCTTCTCCCTTAAGCCCTCCTCGATTCCCACTCCTATTCATAAATTTACTGACAAGCTTCTTTTAGCCTCTAATCCTCCTCCCCCTACGACTATTGCTGCTTTTCTCTCATCCGCTATTTGGCATAACAAATATCTTTTAATTCATAACAGACCCTTTTACTGGAAATCCTGGAGGACCAGAGGATTGCTCTGGATTTCGCAGTTGTTCTCACACTCTATTTTTCTACCATTCCGCGCTCTCTGTTCCTCCTTTGATTTACCCTCATCCTTTGCTCCCAAATACCTTCTACCTAAAACAGCGGTCATGGAGGTCTACACAGGATTCATGCAAACACCACCTTCCTCCTCTTCTCATGACCCTGTCCTCCGACTTCATTCTCTTTTGTACACCATTCCTAAAGCTTCCATCATTTATAAGCATCTTCATACTCATGCGTCTGCTAGACCTAAGTCTAAGGTGGAGGAGCAGTGGGAACAGGACCTTGCTGTGTCTTGGCCAGTATCCCTCTGGGACAAACTATGGACAAAGGTTTGTAAAACGTCTAGAGCAGCGTCCTTGACACAATCCTTATTTTTAATTTACAACAGGTTGCTCCATACTCCTTTTGCCCTTAACAAAAGGTTCTCTAATGTCTCAGACGCTTGTTGGTCCTGCTCCTCACCTCACGCTACTTTAATTCATATGCTATTACTTTGCAAACATGTACATGATTTTTGGTTGCAGGTTTGGGCTCAAATTAATTTAATTTTCCATACATGTATTCCCTTATCTCACACTCATGTTTTTCTAGGGAGCCTCTCTCCCTGTTGGGAGGGGACTGAGTTAAATGTTCGCATTGTTGATTTGCTTTTGGCTGTTGCGTTCCAACAGATTACTATTAATTGGAAGGCCTCTTCTGACATTTCTTTTAAAGCATGGTGGTACAATGTTTGCCATAATCACAGGCTTGATACTGCTTTTGTTTATCCTGCCCAATTAGCAACCAAGCGTGCAGACCTATGGCTCCCTGTTACAATGTATTTAGATAATTGTGTGACTCGTTCTTTTTGCCCACGTCCTGCTCAGCAGGAAGTTCCCAAACCCCCCGATACCCTTTTCATTTCCTGTATTTTTCTGCATTATTATCTGCTTTGTCCTCATTTGCACCTGTTTTTAATGCATAATTATTGTACCTTATATTTTTTATTCTTATTACCCATGATATGCCTTTTGCTATTCGATTTCTTGTAAGTATATCCTGATCACTCTTTCTTTGTTTCCCATTCCCCCCCTTCTTTCCCTCATTTTTCTTGCTTTATTATGTATTGATACCTTGTTTTATGATCAATAAAAATTTTCTTGAACTCAAAAAAAAGATAAATTTTGACATGCTGGATCAAAGGTTTTTAGATGAAAAAGAAATCCAATCAGAACTATTATGTGATACTGCAAGTACCAATATGGTTTGTAATATAATTCCTACATAACTACTTGGGTTGCCAGATATTGTGAATTAAGGAACAACTGCTATGGGTAAGGTTTAACTTGCTATTGTGATAAACTTGCAAAATTTGAAGAAATTAAAACAAGTGTTGATTATTGACTACAACATGAACATGTTTAATATTTATGCTCTGTATATCAGCCAATATTAAATTATATATATCAGGCCTAGCTTGTACCAGGAAATGTTTCCTTATGAAAGTTATAACTGCTTACCTTAAAAAATTACTAAATCTAATTTATCTTGTGTTGCTTCTGCTCCAGCAGGAATAGTCGCACATAATATTAAAGGAATAACATTACACTATTATTACTACCAATGGAACATAATATTTATTTATTTATTTTATTTCTTAAAGTTTTAAATAGCGCGAACAAGATCTCTAAGGATATCAGAGCGCTTTCTGAAAATGATGGAAGGAAGGACATGAAAGCAATGACGAAAATGAAGGAAGGAAGTACATAAGAGCAATTAACTGGAATACTTCAAATTAAATAGAGATCAACACAAAAGCTTGGCAGAGTGCTACAAAAACTGCACATTTTGATGAAAGACAAGGTTAATAAGTTTTCCAACTTAATAATAGATTTTATTCACTTATGTATAACAGAAATACTGAAGAAAGCAAGTAATAATCTAGATGGTGGTAAACATGTAATTGTTTTTGGGGATCTAATGCAACTTACTCTAGTTAAAGGGGACCCAATGTTTATATTAATGTTAATATTTTGTTACATTTGCCATACAGTGAACTTACACAAAATATGATTTGAGCAGAATATTGCAACATTTTTTAAAGATATTAATCTAGGGACAGTTACAGAAAGTGTAAAAGAAGCCTATCCAGTTCATTTCCACATTTTAAAACTCCGGGAGAAGTTATGCATTCCCTACTTTTAAAAGCACTCCCTGTTGTTCGTTTAATGCCAACCCTAAAAGAATGCAAATATTTAAATATGGAAATGTTATTAATAGAAAATAAAAAAGTATATATTTATCTTACTAAGATTATTTTGAAACTCAAGGAGCAAATATTCCTATTACAGAAACCTTTTGTACAAAGTTATTCAGCATGGAGAAACTGTGTCATGAACAGCCGGATTAGGAAAATATTTGGTTCTTTGCAAAAATAGCTGTGTTATTTTACAATGTAATTTGGATGTAGAATATGGATTTGTAAATGGAGCTTTCACACATATACTAAAGTTTATTCATTACAAAAATGATTAATAGATTGAATTTGTGTTTGTCCAATTTGACAAGATTAAGGACCCAGAACATATTAAAAGAGCAACAGCAAGATTTTTATTAATGAAAGACTTATATATTTGAAGAGAGCAATTTCCTTTAAATTTAGCTTATGCTGTCACTTTACATACATCTCAAGGTTTAAACTTTGATTACGCATTAATTACTATTTTCTTAACTGTTTTTAAAGAGGGTATAACATATGTTGCTTTATCTGGGTGAAAACTCTACAAGTACTTTTAGAAATCAGAAGGGTTATTTACAAGATTCTTGTGCCAAAGTGCATCACTTTTTATGACACTCTCGCGGCACGGAGTGCAAACCCATAACTATGACGCCAGGCAACACCACTTTGCGTGGCTTTTCATGGCCAGGGTAAGCTAAATACACACTTAAAGGTAACCTGCGTTCACCCTCTGCAAGCTTGGCACAGAGCAGTAAGGCTTATCGAAAGAAGCAATGTGTAAAGTATTTGTGCAACAAAAACACATGCGCATGCGCACACATACACAGTAGCACAATGAAAACACCACAAAAATAATCCATACAGGTTTATACCAATAAACAGTAATTTCATGAGAAAATCAAAACCAAAATGACAAAATCCAATAAGTAGAACCAGAGTTAAGTTCTAGGGCTTAAAGAATAATTGAGGTTGGGCTGGACTGGGGTAATTTCAATGTTCAGGCTGGCTGTGATGGAAGGAGGCTGGCTACAGGACTTAGGCAGGTCCCGCTGGCAAAGAACTTTGGATGGAGCACGAGTCGACAACAAAGACTCGATGCTTGGAAGTGCTGTGTCATCGTCAATCCTTTGGATTGAGGCAAAGCATTGGCGCTGGTCTGTGCCATCAATGAAAGCTTCGTTGTTGAACCACTTCATGATGCAGGCAGTGCGTCATCGTTGAGCAATGCTGTCTGTAGTCATCGAGCAGTGGAGTCCATCGAGTCAATGTCGTTGATTGACTCCTGCATCAGAATCAAAGGGCAATGTGTCAGTTCTGATCAGCTCAAAGTCATCACTGCCTCTATTTTGATGCAGAAAACAACTGCAGAACCCACTTCTGAGTCCCATTACTGGATTGGCACCTCATGCAAGGGAGGACTCACAGATGGCAGAGTCCAGCAGCAGAGTTTGGAGGAAGTCTTTCTGAAAAGAGGGGGCAAGCCAGCAAGCCTGTGGAGTCTCTCTGGCGTCAAGTGAGATAGGTCCAGTCCTTGCCCTCAGCAGGCTGGAGATCAGCAGGCAGCAGAGCAGCTAAACAAAGCAGAGCAGTTCCTTCAGAACAGTCAGTCAAGCAGAGTTGCAATTCATGTAGCACATCAGTATTTACTCCTGGCAGAGTTCTTCACAGGTCCAGTAGTGTACTGTATTGGTAGGGTCATAGGCCCAGTACTTATACCTAAATGTGCCTTCGAAGTTAGGGTGACTTCAAAGCAGACCCTTGAAGTGCACAGGTCCTCTTCCATCCCAGCTCTGTCTGCCAGGATATCTGTCCAGGGTAATCAGTCTTTTGTGTGGGACACCTGACATTGCTATTCAGATGTATGTGTCATCTCCCTCTCCCTCTTACTGCCTAGGAAGAGCTATCAGAATGAGCTCTTTATCACACTCATCCTTTCTATGCTTCTGCCTAGAAGGAATACCATCCATCCCATACATGTATTGGTGATAGGCTGCAAGACACATAGAACCATAGGAGCAGAGAAATATTCCCTTTCTAAAAGTGGCATTTCTTAAACAGTTATGTTAAATCCAACTTTATCAGTAAAGAGGAGTTGTCATTACTATTCTTTTCCAAAGATATAAAACAAGCTGAAGCTGCTCCATTCTAATCAGGAAGTACAGCTTAAAAGTATAATATTTTGTCTGTTTGCTTTGGAGCCTGGAAGCTGTGGTCCCTGCTCAGCTCGTGGAAGATGGAGTCCCAAACTGGCCTATGAGAGGAGTAGGCCTCACAGTAGTGAAAGCGAATTTAGGTGTTTGTCACTACCAGGAAAGGAAAAATGTGAAAGTGTGTGCCCTACCTTTTACTTACACAGGACCCTACCCTTAATGGAGACTTATGTTTAATAAAAGGAGAGTTTAAGATCTTGGGAAGGAATTTCAAATGGCCTACCCCTTGTGAGCTCTATGGCTAAAAGTATTTTTTAGTTTATATTTTATTTAATCAGACGGAGGGTATACATACGTCTTCTGTCTTTGTGAATTGCACTTTGTTACAATTTAGAGTGGTGCTATTCACCTCTATATGTGTGTCTGCGTGGTCCACCGCCTAAGCCCCTATTCCCTCTCTCACCCAACTGTGAAAAAAGGGGAGGGAAGGTTGACAGTGCCTCACGGAAGCAACACCAAGGGGAGGATTCTGACAGGCTGGTACTCGCCTGATTCCTCACTTCTCATCATTAGCTACTGTCAACCTGAAAATAAAATGGGAGAAAAATATTGTGCAATCAAACCAAACAACCATCATGTGTTACACGTGTTATATAACCCATTGTGATATTCCCATATCCCTACCAGAATGGAATACAGATAAATCACCCTTTAAAAAGAGCAAAGCGAACTGGCAACTATATCTTTATTCTGTGCTGTTAGCTCACTCTATTAAAAGTCAACCGACATGTTTCATTACTGTACTTTACTTTACCAGTGATTTCTTCAGGGTTTCGGGTCAGCATATGATTTGCACGTATTGAATTCTTCCCTTATTGTACCTGTAGTCGGATATAGGACAAACAACACACATATATATACATATCATACAACAGTCATGTCTCAACAGGCAGCACCGTTTCCGGTGCATGTTAAAAAGTAGTGGATGTGCTACTGATTACTGGCGATAGTGAATGATACATTACCAGGTGGCCTCCACTGACGTGCCTACCCGGCCCCCGTGGAGGAATATATCGCTTTGCGGAGCCCCTATCTCTGTAGTGGGTCCCGTCGACCGCCCATAGGTCGGTATCTGTAGTAAGACAATTACAGGGTGTAAGTCACATTGTACATTTACCCCCTTTCTTTCAGTCTTGCCTTTCCTCATCCCATCCACTGGTCCTTGCGCCCGCCTTATAACCAGCTAGAATCACATTATTGCCGATCTTGTTCACTATTCAGTTCCCAAGTCGTGCTACCCTTCCTGGCTACCCACTGCGCTCAGTGATCTACCGCTATTACTCCTTACCGTTAGCATGCACAGGTGTGGTCTCTGCTCACCCCTCGTGTAACGCGGCTACTGCAGCATTCCGTATACATCCTCATTGTCCCGATCACATGATCGTGACGTGCAACGAGTACGCCCGCGCTGCGTGCCGCGTCATTGTAGCTGGGCGTGCGCGCCATTTTGAAACGGGGAGTTCTGTTCATAGTAAAGGGTCCCTGCCGCATTGTCAATGTATTTACTAGATCTGGCACTCAACCTGCAGTGTAATTAGTATAACGGCTAATGACAATTTATAGCTGTTATTCAATAATTGTCGGCCGACATCTAGCCATTATTCATTGCAATAGATGTTTTTATTTATATGATGTTTATGGCTGGTTTGTCCAGATAATCACCCGGGCAGTTAAACAATTATCAAGCTGCTGTGTCTAAGCCCTAAACCGAGGGAATTCAAAGGCTAGTACTTATACCTCTAGGTTGCTGCACTCAACATTTACCACTGTGTTCCATCTTCATGCAAGAGAGTCTATATAAATAGGTATAGCTCTCAAAGCTGGTGCACATTTTTGGGATGGGCCCTATACTGCTGATACTTTATTCCACTCAATAATTTCATTGAGACCATGCTCATCCGTGGATTCTTCAAATATTTAGCGGGCCTCCTTTTTGAGCAGTCTGTTACTCATATTGTGCTGGTCTCCTTGCACCCTTTCAATGACTACCCAACGTAAGTCCCTTGGTTTGTGGTTTAGATCGGAGAAATGTTGCACCAGTTTAGTAGAGAGTTTTGCTGCTTTGAGTGTACTGAGGTGTTCCTGGATTCTGACTTTGATTTTTCTAGTCGTTAGTCCAATATAGTACATTCCGCAGGGGCATGATAACCTGTAGATCACATTGCATGTGTTGCAATTGCTGAAACTATTTAGATGCCAGGTCTTCCCATTTGTTCTTGTGATTGAACTAGTTTTTGTGGTGAGGGAGCAAATGGTACACTCTCCGCATGAGTAGTGACCCGGTGGGAGATTGGAATGTGGTAGCTTTACCTGAGGGCGTGTGTGGACCAGCCGGTCCTTCAGGCTCGATGATCGCTTAAAGGCAAACCATGGTTGTGGCATTTGCATGGACTTGGTGCTTAAGATGTGCCAGTGTTTCCTCCGCACATCATCAGTGATGTCAAATGAGATGTCATCAGTGATGTCATCAGTGATGTCATTTGAGATGTCATCAGTGATGTCACCAGTGATGTCACTGACCATGTCATGAATGATGTAATATGTGACATCATCAGCAGTGGATTGCGGGTGCGCCATATATAGTTAGTTCAACTAACTATATAGGATTAATTTCAATGGTTTTTTATATGTTAATTCCTAACTATATAAGGCGTGAAACCTATGGTTTTTTCAGTGAATTTCAATGGTTTTTTATATGTTAATTCCTAACTATATAAGGCCTAAAACCTATGGTTTTTTCAGTGAATTTCAAAGGATTTTTAAATGCTAATTCCTACCTGAATAAGGCCTGAAACCTATGGTTTTTTCAGTGAATTTGCAAGGTTTTGAAAATGCTAATTCTATTAGCGGATAACGTTTAAATATGTTAGTATCCTTTTGGGACCACCTGAGCAGCCCTAGGGATCCGATTTTTGGACCGGAGCAAGATGCTCTCTGATTGTGCCATATTTATTGCCTTCTGCCCCCCTGATTGTGCCGTATTTCTTGATTCTGCCCCCCTAATTGTGCCATATTTCTTGGCTTCTGCCCCCCTGATTGTGCCGTATTTTTTGCCTTCTGCACCCTGATTATGCCATATTTCTTGCCTTCTGCACCCTGATTGTGCCGTATTTCTTGCCTTCTGCTCCCTGATTGTGCCGTATTTGTTGCACATTCAGAGGTGTAAGGAAAGAAAGCACATGATGCCTAAAAACATTCAGACTCTACCATTTTGACAAGTTTGGTGTAATTCAGTTCAGCGGTTCAAGCTGTAGCCGTGTCTAAAGGTCCTATGGAAATTAACATGGGGAAAACACGTTTTGGGACCCCCCTTTTTTTTCAGCCCCCACTTGACTAATCCCCCCAAAACTTTCAGGGAAGGAGAGGAGCGGAGCGGGCCATCTTCTTTGAGAAATTTGCGAAGATTCATCAACCAGCGCCAAAGTTATTCCCAATAGAATGTTGCGGATTTCCTATGGAAACTAGGTCCTAACTATATATACCTGTAGGCTCTGCGACACCAAATGGTCGAGGAAAAAATACTGGCACCAGACTGCTTGCAGCTGTTAGGCGTCGAGGGATTGACATTTCCTCAAGACCGCCAGTTACCACGGAACAATTTGGGGAGATTAAGGTATTTTACCTGCTTGGAGCTAAGTCCGCATTGACAGCCCCTGCCCTGCCTGTTGTTCCATGAGGCTGGATGTTGCAGTGTAAGGGGACCAAGGAAGTCGGCCGTGGCTGTTCGTCTGAATGGGATAACACACAGCCTACCTGCACCAGCGCGAACCTACCGTTCTGCCTCACTCCTCCACATCACCCGCCCAGGCTGGACGGTACAGTGCCTTCTGGGAGCTGTAGTTTATTCATTGACACTGAACTACTTTGGGTGTGGCAACACCATTAGGGGGAGGAGCAGCGTTTGCTGGGAAGATTTTTTAACAGGTGGACTATTAGGTGTGCTCAGTGCTGGGCGCTGAAGAAGGCTGACTACGCCGAAATGCATTCGCCCGCTACCACTGCCTAAAGATGAAATAAAGCGAGCTGGCTTCTCTGAAAACCCCTTCAGGCATCTGAGTCCTTCTTTCTGCGAGAGGGACTGTTTCTACAAGTAATTGCTGCGCCTGCCAGGGACGCAGAACAGAAGGCTCTGCGACACCAAATGGTCGAGGAAAAAATACTGGCACCAGACTGCTTGCAGCTGTTAGGCGTCGAGGGATCGACATTTCCTCAAGACCGCCAGTTACCACGGAACAATTTGGGGAGATTAAGGTATTTTACCTGCTTGGAGCTAAGTCCGCATTGACAGCCCCTGCCCTGCCTGTTGTTCCATGAGGCTGGATGTTGCAGTGTAAGGGGACCAAGGAAGTCGGCCGTGGCTGTTCGTCTGAATGGGATAACACACAGCCTACCTGCACCAGCGCGAACCTACCGTTCTGCCTCACTCCTCCACACCACCCGCCCAGGCTGGACGGTACAGTGCCTTCTGGGAGCTGTAGTTTATTCATTGACACTGAACTACGTTGGGTGTGGCGACACCATTAGGGGGAGAAGCAGCCTTTGCTGGGAAGATTTTTTAACAGGTGGACTATTAGGTGTGCTCAGTGCTGGGCGCTGAAGAAGGCTGACTACGCCGAAATGCATTCGCCCGCTACCACTGCCTAAAGATGAAATAAAGCGAGCTGGCTTCTCTGAAAACCCCTTCAGGCCTCTGAGTCCTTCTTTCTGCGAGAGGGACTGTTTCTACATCTATATATATATATATATATATATATATATATATATATATATATATATATATATATATATATATATATATATATATATATATATATATATATATATATACATATATATATATATATATATGATGGCTTGATCACTGTGGATGTGTGATGACTAGTGTTGATCCAGTCTACAAAGACAGTGCAACAAAAGTGCAAATTCCACGCTTGTTGCTGGAGCCATGCTAAAAAAATAAATCTAATAATAATAAATAAACATGAGTAAACCCTTCATGAAAATTGGTCCAGTACGCACCCCTGGTTTTCAATTGTCGGCAGATAGTGGGCATCGTAACGTGCATTGTGCTTGCATTTGTTAAATATGGGAATACATTACAGTTGCATTAAAAAATGGAAAGCCAAGCGAAGATCAATAAATGGTGTGTATAACCCGTTCATTCTGTATACTTTCCTTAATGTCAGCAAAATGCACACCACGCAGCTTCATTGCTATGCACAATGGTTGACACCAGGGTATGAATCTACGCCTTTAATTCCTAGCCAATTCCCCGCTAGGGAGAAGCATAAAAATATGAAATCAGTAAATATCATAGACAATTGTTTGAAATTAACCTCACTTGATGCAGACCACCCTCCACTGTGCCCCCCATGTCTCCTAGCCACCAGACTCATGTTTCCAGCTGCACACGAGATGTGGTTGTGTGCAGTGATCCCGCTGCTGCCACCAACTCACAATTAGCCAGAAATCATAGACGAATGCCCCAATGTCAATATGGAACACCCTGTTCTGGGTTCTGGGCGGGGGAGGGGGAGGGGGACGGGGGAGGTTGGTGAGTGCACTAATAGAGAATTTTATGTTATACTTAAGGAAGTCAAAACATATATTTTATATATTTTGTCTTTTAATGAGCTATTTCAGTTAGCTGTACACCACAACCTTTTGTATTTTTTTTTACATTTGCAAATCTGAAGGAGATTGAGACTTGAGCCTGCGAATCCCTACCGTGCCGCACATGTATTGCTTGGTACATTGATCAGTTTTTTAATATACATTGTTGACCCTAATGATAGTCTATTGAGATGAGGGCACGGAGTGTCTCATTGCGGCGAGATTAATTTTTGGGCTCTGCTGTGCGGAAGCGCATGAAAATGCACTACCTTTTTCTATTTCGACTCGCGAGGAGGCCTTGATTGATTGACCAGTTTACAAATGAAGGTGATAAAATTAGGTGGAGGACCACATACATTTCTTAAAATGAGGCTGGCTGGTCGTGGAGACAATGAGGTTTGGACAGATTGTATTGCTGGTTTAGGCAATCTTCTGAGCAGACCAAGATTTATAGACCTGCTCCGTAATGTTACAATTGCAGCTCACTGATCTAGGCTTCTTTTCAAAATCTTTTCCATTTTATTAGAAAAGGGACATTAGCAAGTTATAGACTCCTGGGAAACGTTTTTTCTCTTTCAGCCCTTAATACACACTCCCAGAGATGCATGGCTGCATGCTGCATTAATTCTGCACCCGCATGTATAAAATCACATTGTAACAAGATTGATAATCAATAGCTAAAAGGAGTTGTGGTTAGACATAGAGTATTGTTACACACAGCTCGTTTTGTAGGCTCTATAGAATAGAAACATTGTTCGGGTGTTATAGAAAAAAAGAACTTGAATCAGAATAGAATTTAAGAAATATAGAGTTTTGATGCAGTTTCAGTCCTACGGGCCCACTTTTTTTTAAAAGAGGGGAATACATGAAATCAGTAACCATTGTTTTAAGTCCGGCAACACCAATATTGGAAACATGAAGCCCTCCTAGCCTATCTGGGGCATGAATTCTACATTTAAAGTGTTTAAAATTAGGACCATGAGTAAAAAGTAGTCACAAGACTTGAACATGAAGCAAGAAATGTGTACAGCATTTTGGGGGAAACGAACTATTTTCTGATTGAGCACAAACATGCATTTAAGAAGAACATCAAGCTACATACATTGAATTTGGTCACAGGCTGATGGAAAATATGACGTAACAAAGGAACCATTCGGTGAGTGATTTCACAATACATCATAAGACCCATGTAGACGTCACCCAACAAAGCAACATTGTAGAATGCATATTGTCGATAACTGTTAGCGATTCAGGACTGGGTAAACAGAAGTATTTTTAAAAAGGAACAGTTTGACCACGCTCAGGACACTATGATTTGCTTTTTATTGATACTATCTAGTAATTTGTGTGTCTGTTGGGGGAGTTTTTTAATATGAGCATCACAACATTTTGTCAATATAAACTAGACAAAAATAGGTGCATTTTGTTTAATTGTTAAGCAAATTAAAACATTTCAGAATCTCATATTATTACTAGAAATTTGGAAATTTACAAGAAATGGGAAAATTAGCTAACGGGCCTGCTGAAGGCGACAGAATGGTGATTGGAAAGTGTCGTTTTTTTCTACTAACGTACCAGTTAAGGAGACCGGTCCAGGTGCCTGTGGGTCTACAAGTGTCTGCCGTCTTTCCTTGAGTGTTTGTGAAAATAGACTGATGGATGACTTCCCGGTGTCACTGCTCGAGACCGATGACAATCAGGGAGCGATCGTGTCTGCCGCTGCACATATCTGTAATTGATTGCCTAAACCCGAAGACTCTCTTTCCCAGTTGATATGATGCAACATTGGACTGAAATCACTCGCGCCGAGGAGGAGTCGTGACCATTTGTTATTCACCGTGCGGGCTCCTCTCCCCGGCCCAGCGTGGATTGTCCCACAAGAACACATTATGGTAATCAGACAGATTGTATGTATAGGAATCAAAGAGAAAGCCGTCACGAGAGTTATGACATTACAAAGTCTGTTTGTAACTTTTGATTTATGGAAGAATTCTTGCTTTATAAATTGGGAGTGAGGCATGTTGGAATGGTTTAACCCCTGAACTCCCAGGCAGTGATAAAGGACAGACGAGGAGGCCTGGCCATGAGGTACCATGTTGCTAACCTCAAATTTGTCAGCATTTATTTTATTTATTTCCTGCGAGTTTGATTAGGAAATGCAGAAGTGCTTTTTTGAGGCGCAGGAGGGTGGCAGGACTAGCTCTGCAGGTCCCAAGAGGCTGCGACTCTCGCGTCATCCCCTTGCTTGCTGTGCTGAGTGCAGCAGAAGGGTGTGCACTTGTGTTGTGGTGGTGCAGCATGTGAAGCAATTCCTAGGCGCAGGAAGGTCTGAGACCCGCCCGGGTGACTCGAATATCTACTATCTTAAAACTGACTGCAAGTGAGACAGGCCTGCCGATCTATTGAACTGGGACTTGTCAGGTATGTTGTGTTATTTGAGGACTAGGTGGCGGCAGCAGCTGACGGGAGAGCAGGCGGCAGGGTACAGCACGACGGCTCTCCTTGAACTTTATTTCCGTATTACAAGGTGCGCTTCAGATTTCAGCTTGACCTTGCCGGGAGCGCAGTAAGGACAGTAATGTGCTCCCATTCGAAGGAAGCAACGACGCGCGCTCATTACCAGGATTTTTCCCTTGGTGGCTGTTGTCGCTCCTGTCCCGCACTCTGTAACCGAGCAGCCAACGGGCAAAATACATGAAGCGTCTCCTCTTTTCCCATGGCTCCCTCAGCACACGGGAGCCCCGCACCAGCCCACACTTCTCCCTCGGGCCGGCAGCATCACCCAGTCTCCCCCTCGGCACGGGAGACCGGACGGGCACAGCAAAGGCTTCCCCCAGGCAGGGGGAAGCAGAAACCACGTCCACCCATCCCCGCCCACAACCAGGCGGGGGCCATCTTGAGGCGGCTTGCGCCGCGGCGGTGATCTCGGGGGGCAAAATGAGGGGTGGGCACCCTCGATATTAAAATAGAAAGATTAAAATAAAAGAGAGAAGCCCCCCAAGGCCCCCCCCAATTTTTTTTTCTGAAAAATCGCGGGGTGCGCGCACGGTGCGCGCTTATAGATATATAATTTGTTTCTCTTTAAATTGTCTCAGGAACTACTGGAGGGATTTACAATATTTAACCAAAAGCGTGATCCAGCTCCAAAGTTATTCCCAATAGAATGTTGGGGATTTCCTATGGAAACTAGGTCCTAACTATATATACCCACTGGCTACCGCCACAACTCAATCCGCTTTGTAAATGGTTTTATTAAAACCATAGGCACTCAGCCATTACATGTTATTTCTAGTCAAGTAATTGGACTGTGATAACTTGCAAAAGTGACCTGACATGGTTTGTTTTCACCATAAACTACCCCTCCCATAATGCATCCTAATTGCCATATGGGCAGGAGGGTATAAATAGTAAAAAGAAAAAATGGACTTGTAACTACCGTGAGCAAGAACAGTAACCTGTTTGAAACGCGTAGGTGAGGAAGTTTTTCCTTGATGGATTAAAGAAGCTTAATCAAAACCTAGAAGAGTGTGGTGTATTATTTCAATTGCTTTGGAAAGTTTCACGAGTCTTGTCCTTGACTCGGCACCGGCACCAGCTGAATGGTCGCTCCTCCTCCAGCAAGGGACATTTGCTCTAATATATATATATATATATATATATATATTATCTACTGGCGGTCGCCAGTAGGTATATATAGTTAGGATTTTTTCTCTATGGAACTTTTGAAAATTCTATGTCTAATAACTTTGGCGTTTGTGGACGGAATCGGCTGAAATTTTCAGGAAAATGGCACATTTTGTTTCTGAGCAGCCCCTGAAAATTTGTCAAGGGGGGGCCGAGAAAAAAGGGGGGTCCCAAAACGCGTTTTTCCCATTCATTTTTCCATAGGGCCTTTGGCCTCACTTTTAGCTCGAACGGCTGAATAGATTTACACGAAACTTGGCAAAATTATAGGGACTGTTAGCCCGATGTGCCTTTGCTGGGTCTCAATATATGTGCTCCAGTGGATTTTGAGAAATTAACATTTAAAAAAACAGATATATCTGTGACAGCGTCCCAGATAGCGCACCAGATCGCGTACTTTTCGCGTAACGGAGCTTTGCGTAGCGAAGCTGATTGGCTCTCCGGTGTCTGTCAACATTCTAAACAGTCCGGTGCGGCCGCCATCTTGTCTCTCGGTAGGATCGAGAGACAAGAGGAGGAGAAAAACAAAGGGAGAATTTAATGAAAGGGGGCAAGGTAGATCCTTCTTGACCCCCTAGGAATGATGTTGGGGTTATTAAAGAGTCCCGTGGGGCAAATAATAAAAATTTGATTTTTCGCCGTAGAAGCGCTTCTCGGTTCGCGAACCGGGTCGCAAACTGTTAGCGAAACGTGAATTCGCCATTTTGTGTTTCGATTTAATTAAATTACTAGGTATAAGGGGGTACGGGAGACGTATCCTGACCCCTTATGTTTTCTGAGGGTGGCTGAGGAGGCTCATATATGTTGATACATGTCTTCCAGCGGCTGTGCGTGAGCGTTTTTTTTTTTTTGCTGCGTGACGTCTGTTAACGTTCGATTCGATGGAAATCAGGAACTGTTGACCGCCATTTTGTCACTGCGAGTAAATATTTTGTTAAAAATAATTGTTATAAATTAATCCTTATTGATAAACATTGTCTGCGCCATCTTGCTTTTTTTGCAATGCCACACTTTTGTTGAGCACGGCAGCCATTTTAGATGCCTTGACCAGACCCACTCTCTGCACGCCGCCGATCCTCAGCATGGCTCCCCACCCTCGCAAGCATCTCCCCCACGCACTGGTCACCCCCGCTCTCTCTCTCATGCATGGGCCAGAAACCTCCTCCCATCTGCGCTGTTCGTGAGCGTTTTTTTTTTTTGCTGCGTGACGTCTGTTAACGTTCGATTCGATGGAAATCAGGAACTGTTGACCGCCATTTTGTCACTTTGTCACTGCGATTAAATATTTTGTTAAAAATAATTGTTATAAATTAATCCTTATTGATAAACATTGTCTGCGCCATCTTGCCTTTTTTGCAATGCCACACTTTTGTTGAGCACGGCAGCCATTTTAGATGCCTTGACCAGACCCACTCTCTGCACGCCGCCGATCCTCAGCATGGCTCCCCACCCTTGCAAGCATCTCCCCCACGCACTGGTCACCCCCGCTCTCTCTCTCATGCATGGGCCAGAAACCTCCTCCCATCTGCGCTGTTCTTCTCTGAGAATCACACCCTGTGCCCGCCCGACACCTCCCTTTCACCCTATTCACTACCGCACCCTCTGACACTGCTCTTCCTCTGTATCCGATTGTCCAGGCCGGTCCCAGGCTATCACCTAGCCCTGCAGGTGTAGTTTATGGCCCCAGCTGTAGAGAATCACCCCTCTTCAAAGGAGTTACAGTAGATCAAGGCCCCCACCCGATGAGATCCGTCACACCACACGCGTTCCTACTATCTGATAACCATCCTGTATTGTGCTTGGGGAGGGGATTCTCACTGTGAGGGTGTGTGGGTCCGAGCCTGAAGCGGAAGATTCCAGGGATGCCTCTTTGTACATCAAAGTTTTTACAATTATGTGTCACATTTAATAATATAGCACTCCAACAAAGTAGTAGGATTATAAAATTTTAATAACTTATAAATATAAACGCAACAAAAACAGTAAATACATTTAAACATTTTTTTTAAAAAGAAGCAACAATGGTCAGTAGCTGTGTTTTGTGCGAATAGTCCCAAGGCAGCACAACGTGCTGAGTTCTGGACGGCACCCAGGTGATGTTACCTGGGTGCCGCACTGGTTTTTGGTATCCTACAATGCAGCTCCGAAAAACGGCGTGGGGCGTCCCGGGTGGTGCGGGGGGAGGCCTCGTCAGTAGCGGTCTGTTGTGCGAATAGTCCCAAGGCAGCAGAACGCGCTGAGATGTGGATGGCAACCAGGTGATGTCCAGTAAGTTGCCGCACTGGTTTTGGCATCCTACAATGCTGCTCCGAAAAACGGCGTGGGGCGCCCCGGGGGGGGGGGGGAGGCGGCGTGAACGGGCCTCCCCAGGTGGAGGCTCGTCTGCTGTACTGGGGCGCCCCTTTACCGTTTCAGTTGCCATTCCGCCCGCTTTTGCTACACTGTGCCTCATCCTCCTTTCAGCTGTTTATTGCCCGCTCTTGCGGCAACAGCGTCTCGCTCACCATGTAGTTGAGTTGCGCCCACTCTTGCGGTGCAGCGATAGGCGGCTGCCACAGGACTCTTAAAATGGCGGACAGCTCTTCGGATTTGGGCCTGGTCCACTAAAATGGCCCTGGGACACTTTGGAACTCGGATGTCCCCTGAGCCTTGAAGATTTTACAAAAGTCTTGGGGGCCCCCGACTCCTGCAGGCTTCCGGTGGGGAGCGGCTGCCATGATTGCTCGCGGAATGACCACGACAGAGCCACGAGATGTTGGTGCTCTCATGCTGACGCCAGCTTCAGTCTGAAACATCCAGAAACAAGGTGGGGCTTTCATCGTTTGGGAAAAAAAAAATGTTTTAATCCAATGAAAAGTGTTATTTTTAGGTCATATGATCAAGCCTTCTATCATTAGGAAACCAAAAGTAAAATGAACCAATGAAAAGTTTTATAAACAAGTCACATGACCTGTTATGCTTACGTTACGCGCTGCTATAAAAAGCGTAGAAAATCCGTTGGCACGTGAGGCGGCGTCAGTAGCAGACCGACGTGCGAATAGGCCAAAGGCAGCACAACGCGCCAAGATCCGGATGGCACCGAGGTGGTGTTCAGCAAGTTGCCGCACTGGTGTGGCCATCCTACAATGCTGCGCCGAAAGTCGGCGTGAGGCGCCCCGTTGGCCTGTGAGGTCGCGTCAGTCAGTGGGGGCTGTTTGAGGATCTGACTGCATTGGAAAGCAATGTGATGCTGTGCGTCACCCCCAAGATGGAGGCTCCTCGGCTGCAGTGGGGCGCCCCTTGGTGTTTCACTCGCTATCCAGCTGAGTTGCGTCCGCACTTGCGGCTACAGTAGGCAGAAGGCAGCACAACGCGCCGAGATCTGGATGGCACCGAGGTGGTGTCTAGCAAGTTGCCGCACAGGTGTGGCCATCCTACAATGCTGCGCCGAAAGTCGGCGTGGGGTGCCCCGTTGGCTTATGAGGTGGTGTCAGTAGCGGACCGATGTGTGAATAGGTCGGAACCAGCACAAGACGCCAAGATCCGGATGGCAAGTCCTGGATGTTGAGTGCCATAGTTGAGAGTTCTGAGCAGTGCTTGTAACACTGTCTGAAGCTTATTTGCACCTGCTGCAGCTTCACTATTGCCCTGGTGTGGCCAAAGATCGCCCATGACATAGGCGTCCGGCTCCCGAGGTCCGGCGGAACTTTTATCCTTTTCCTTTCTGCATCTTGTCCCACAATCCGTTTGACCTGAAGACACGAACTGGTCCCTGAATGTGTGCAGGGGGACGCTATTGATTGAATCAAAATGGCGGCTTCACACAAAGCTGACTCAAGCGTTGCTGGTGATGCTATACAGACAAAAACTGGTTTTCAGTTTGTACATTCTTCAGGATTTTTCCATCCAAGGCTGGTTGAGAGTTTGTAGAACAATGGCTTTAGATCTTGCCCTCCCCTCTTTTGACTGTTGGTTCTTGTTGCCTATCTCTTCTGTTGTCATTTAACTGAACCTGTTTTGACTGCCGAAAGGGGTTCTGGTCCGACCGCTGGTTGGTGGAGACATTTTGACTATATCCTGGACCTGCCCGGCCTCGCCCAAAATGGCGCCGGTATAAATGGGACTCGTAACTCCTTGTTGTGTACTGGTTGCACAACCTTGATATCACGAGATACGTATGGAGTTTTGAAGCACATGGCGGGCGGGGACGAGAATTGATTGAATATTTCGACATCCTTATTGATATTAAGTTCTGATGTGTTATTGATTACTGTACTATTGTAAGTTCGAATTAACGTCACCCATGGTACTTGCCCGCAAATGTATATCTAGAAAATTTTATTGTAAGTGGCCCTGTCGTATTTTAATTACAAAATGTACGTCCACCGATTCCGTAACTGTTAGACACCTTAGTTCTTGCAACCTAATGGCCCGCTCGTTACGTTCCTCTACAGTGTAAATGTCTCCTCATCATATACGATTCCAGTTTGCTCTGTGGCCGGCCCACGTGGTTATAGGCCCGTATTTGTATACTGACATTTTCACAATAAAGGTTTTTAAAACAAAACATGGTAGTAGTATTTACATTGGTAAAGTTTTTTATTTTAGTCACTGTTTTCGAATCAGTAAAAGGCAAGTGAAATAAAGCAGTCCAATTACATGACGGATAAAAGGTATAATACGCAGGAACGCAGTTAAGATAAATGGTCAAGGGCTGTTGTGTTTTTTACTCATGCAACATAAAGTGATCGATAAGAATCTGATATTCAGGCGTATCGGCGACTAAGACAGCAGGCCGAGCATCTTTTGCTCAACGGCTCCGTCATGGGACGAAGAAACGCCCTTTTGCTAGAAAAAGGAATATATTTTTCTTGCAGGACAGTTGTAAATTTTCCGGGAAAGTACATTAGCCTGGAACATTATAACATATATGTTTAAGAAAAAATAATGTTCGAAAGCAATAAAAAGCGTAATTTTTAGGTCATATGACCAAGCCTTTCATCATTAGAATAACAAAAGTAAAATGAACCAATGAAAAGTTTTATAAACAAGTCACATGACCTGTTATGCTTACGTTACGCGCCGCGCCCGGGATCGCTTCCGGGAAGCTGCGCTTCGCGCACCGGAGCACTTCCGGGTGCGCTAACGCGGCGTGTCATATAACGCATTACGCGACAACGTAGGTCCAGAATATAGTCAAAATGTCTCCACCAACCAGCGGTTGGAACACAACCCTTTTCAGCAGTCTAAAAAGTTCTGTTAAATGACAACAGAAGGGACAGGCAACAAGAACCATCAGTCAAAGAGGGGAGGGCAAGTTCTTCCCTACCGGGTCATGTTGGGGCGCTACCGGAACTGATCGAATTGGTAGTCTACAGTGTTTCTGGATGTTTCAGACTGAAGCTGGCGTCAGCATGAGAGCACCACCATCTCGTAGCTCAGTCGTGGCCATTCCACGAGCAATCATGGCAGCCGCTCCCCACCAGAAGCCTGTGGGAGTCGGGGGCCCCCAAGACTTTTGTAGAATCTTTAAGGCTCAGGGGACGCTTTCGAGAATGGGGCCCAAGCCCTAGTAGACAAGCGTCCGAGTTCCAAGGTGTCCCAGGGCCATTTTAGTGGATCACGCCCAAATCTGAAGAGCCGGCCGCCATTTTGAGAGTCCTGTGGCAGCCGTCTATCGCTGCATCGCAAGAGCGGGAGCAACTCAACTACATGGTGAGCGAGACGCTGTAGTCGCAAGAGCGGGCGGTAAACAGCTGAATGGCGGAAGAGGCACAGTGTAGCAAAAGCGGGCGGAATGGCAACTGAAACGGTAAAGGGGCGCCCCACTACAGCGTGTCTTCAGGTCAAACGGATTGTGGGACAAGGTCCAGAATGGAAGAGTCATCAAAAGGTAAAAAGTTCCGCCGGACCCCGGGAGCCGGCCGCCTATGTCGGGGGCGATCTTAGTCCACACCAGGGCAACACGACTTAGGGAGGGGGCAGGAGCCAAGCGCCCCCTCCCAGTCCGCGCCACCACACCGTATGTTGAAAATCTGAAGCCATCGTTCTACAAACTCTCAACCAGCCTTGCATGGAAAAATCTTGATGAATGTACAAACTGAAAACCAGTTTTTGTCTGCATAGCATCAGCAGCAACGCTTGTTATCAGAGTGCATGAGTTTCATGCTCGATCGATTGAGCTAGCCGGATCAGGCAATAAAAAGTATAAAATAGTTATGTAAATAGTTATTTAATAAAATGTTTTACCCTGTTACTTTGCTGGTGTGTTGTATATATTTATAATATTTGCATAGAGTTTATCGTTATTTTGGGCGGGGTGGGTGGCGGAGCCGAGCTGTCTTGCAGCCCTCATGGTGTGGAGCTCAGTTCATCTCACTATTTTCGTATTTCTCATGAAGGGTTGTTCCTAATGTTTCTATTTTAGCGAGGTCAAAAAGAGATCCCATTAGTGGCCTACTGATTTTGCTCGATTACTTTTGTTTTTTTTACACGATTTTTCACTATCTGCAAAGACTAAACAGAGTATTGCGACTTTGTGCTTGTTTGTAAATAGAGAATGAACCAAAGAGAATCAATTCTAAAACAGTAAATGCTTGGATAACAATCAAATGGAGAGACAAGCAGGCACGACGGATTACAACGGGGGCAAAGGCCTGCGTTAACTACCCTTCACTATCTGCGAAGAGAGAGTACTACTAAGAGAAAAGAGGGGGGGGCAGCGTTCAAAGCACATCGGCGTGCATAAACACGAAAAAGTTTTTACCTATCACGTACTTGACATTTGACAGCTTTTGATATTTGCTATTAAAAAACCATTGAAATTCACTGAAAAAACCATAGGTTTTAGCCCATATATAGTTAGGGATTAGCATTTACAAAACCTTAATTTACTCGCACAAAACCATAGAAATTCGCATATATAGTTAGATGCAATAACTATATATCGCGCACCCGCAACCCACTGCTGATGATGTCACATATTACATCATTCATGACATGGTCAGTGACATCACTGATGACATCACTGATGACATCTCAAATGACATCACTGATAAAATCACTGATAACATCTCATTTGTCATTACTGATCACATCACTGATGATATCATTCATGTGATAATACGATCAACCTCTTCAGACTCTAATATAACCTTAGATACAATCAGTGTAAACAGACTCTCACAGACTGTCACTCATCCATGGAGTTACTCACACATCTAGTCAGTCATGCAAAGAATCAATCACACCACCATTTCCTCAACTATACAGTTATACACACCTTACTTAATCAAACATATACTAACACATATTTACTTTCTTATACAATCCCTGATACAAGTTCACAATGATCCATACAGCCACTCACACATTCACTGGCTCTTATGCACAGTTATTTATATATGTCAACTCTTACATGTACTGTGTTTTACATATGTAGTTACTTTGACATGTAGCACTGAGAAATCCAATTACTCATCAATGCACTCATGCTCATAGTCAACCGCCCATACAGCTGTTTTCACATGCACTTTTGAACCCATACATCTACTGAATCAACTGCTCACACATCTATGCACAGAGTCACACATCTCCCAGCCACCCCCACACACACACTCACTCTCCCATACAAATATGTGGGCAACCAATCAATAACCCATATAGTTACTCATATAGCTACTGATCAACACTTGCAGCAGTTTACATAACTACAGTAATAATGATGCACAAATTAAGACAGTTTAGTCAATAACCCATGCACTCAGTGAGTCACATTTAATCATTCTCTCATACAGTCAGTCATGCACCTACTAAATCCTTCATCCAAACACTTATACATCCACTCATTCTTCAATATGTAAGACATATTTTAACTTTACAGAAACATACAGTCACTGGATGTTGTCATTTGAGATGTCATCAGTGATGTCATTTGAGATGTCATCAGTGATGTCATCAGTGATGTCACTGACCATGTCATGAATGATGTAATATGTGACATCATCAGCAGTGGGTTGCGGGTGCGCGATATATAGTTATTGCATCTAACTATATATGCGAATTTCTATGGTTTTGTGCGAGTAAATTAAGGTTTTGTAAATGCTAATCCCTAACTATATATGGGCTAAAACCTATGGTTTTTTCAGTGAATATATATATATATATATGTATATATATATATATATATATATATATATATATATATATATATATATATATATATATATATATATATATATATATATATATATATATATATATATATTACCTACTGGCGGTCGCCAGTAGGTAGTTATAGTTAGGATCTACTTTCCATAGGAAATCAGCAACATTCTATTGGGAATAACTATGGCGCCGGTGGACGAATCTTTGCGAATTTCTCAAAGTAGGTGGCCCGCTCCTTCCCTGAAAATGTGGGGGGGATTCGTCAAGCGGGGACCGAGATAAAAGGGGGGTCCCAAAACGTGTTTTCTCCATGTTAATTTCCATAGGGCGGTCGAACTCACTTTTAGCCCGAACGGCTGAATGGATTTCCACCAAACTTGGCAAAATTGTAGGGACTGGTAGCCCGATGTGCCTTTGCTATGTCTCAAGATATGTGCTCCAGTGGATTTTGAGTAATTTAGGTTAAAAAAAATATATATCTATGGCAGCGCCCCGGTACGCGCACCGGGGAGCGCATCGGGCGCGCTACGCGACTTGCGCACGGAAAGCTGATTGGCTCACATTCGAAACAGTCCGGAGCAGCCGCCATCTTGTGTCTCGGTAGGATCGAGACACAAGAGGTGGCAAAAACAAAGGGGGAAATGACCATAAGGGAGCAGGGTAGACCTCCCCTGACCCCCTAGGTTTGATGTGGGGGCCATAAAAGGGCCCCGCAGGGCAAAAAAAAAGAAAAAAAAATCGATTTTTGCGGGGGGAGCGCCCGGTACGCGCACCGGTGAGCGCACCGGGGAGCGTACCATGGGGAACAAGAATGACAGTTTTAATCAAAAGTAGCTGTTTTAAAAAAAAAATCTTTTTGTTGTTTTTTAAAAATTTTATTTAAGTACCTACATGTAGGTACCAATGCAGAGTCTTACATTTAATGTACACCGTCTCCTCTGTAGATATCTTGCATGTTGTTATAGAAGTTATTGTGGTATATGGAATTCATACCATAGTGTGTCAGGAAAGCAGAAACAGATATTTTAAGCAATCCCTGAGAAGTCCTAGGGGATCATGGGTAATCTATCCTGTTCCCTTGTGATGAAAAAGAGATGTAAAATACACATTGGAGATAATATAGTGGGAGAAAGGTAGTAACTATGAGTAAACTTACTATGTAACACAAAAAAGTTGCATAGCATACTATAAGTCTCACTTTATAATATAAACATTTTGGTACTACTTCATGAAATACATATTAAAATGAATAATGTCTTCAACAATTTTTAATTATTAAATATAAATTTATTCTTCTGATTCTCTTTCAAAATGTAATAAAACTTCTAACATAATATCGTCCGGAATTTCCTCATAATCATTAGTACATGATTCTATTTGTTCCAAAGATTCTAGTAACTGTTGGTCGAAAGAGTCATCCATGAAATTAAATTCATCTTTTTGTTTTTCTGGATTTTCCACCTTTACTTCAAAAGAAATAACAGTTGATTGTTTTTCTCCTTCCATTTTTTTGCTGTAAATTGCATAAAAAATAAATATATCAGTCGAGTTAGGGCACTGTTGGGTTTAAGTTCAGACAGGTACTTTTGAGTTTTTAACAGTGAAGTTATCTTTGGGCAGTGTATGGTTTCAAGCAGGAAGTAGAACTATTAAAAAGTGCATGTGATGAAGCCTAAGTAAATTCATAATTATACCAGAGAAGCCTAACTCAATTCATAATAATAACAGGGAAGTCTATCTCAATCTCTAGCTCTTACAGAGGGACAGTATATAACTATCAGAAAACGTTTTCCCAAATTAACTTAAAGTGCATAACATAGTTCTCCTTTCATATTAACAACTTTCCTTTTTCAAAGTAGTTGAAGTTTTCTGTCAAAATTCTTTCCAAATGTACCTTAGGTAGTATTAGTCAAAATGGCTGTGTTTCCCTCTCATTTTTCATATATATTTATGTACTTAACCAATCAAATGTCAGCAAAAAAAGTACAAAATGTAAGTAACATTTTATTTGGTTGAAAATTCAAACAGTTTCATATGTGTTTTTGTCATGTAGTTTACCTCAGGATATTTAGACAGGTCTACAGCCCAAATGGCTCAATGGAATTCCACCAAATTTGGGTAAATGGTAGGGACTGCTATGTAGTAGGGCCTATTCTATATTTGGTGTAAGTGTCTCCAGTGGTTTTTATGTAAATTACTTTCCCACATTTTTTTAGGGAGCGCTTACCGGTGTGCGCCCCGGTACGCGTACCGGGAGCGCTACGGGAGTCCGCCATTTTGTGTTTCGGTCGAATTGAGACAGAAGATGGAGGACAAACAATGTTGGGAATGGGTAGAAGGGAGCACGGTAGACACTTCCTGACACTCTAGGTTTTCTGAGGGGGGTTTAGGAAGCCCATTTATATCCCCCCCAAAAAACATCTTTTAATTATACGGGGGAGCGCCCGGTACTACTCACTCTCTACTACTCTCTACTCTCTACTACTCACTCTCTACTACTCTCTTTCTACTACTCTCTCTCTACTACTCACTCTCTACTACTCTCTACTACTCACTCTCTACTACTCTCTCTCTACTACTCTCTACTACTCACTCTCTACTACTCACTCTACTACTCACTCTCTACTACTCTCTACTACTCACTCTCTACTACTCTCTCTCTACTACTCTACTACTCAATCTACTACTCACTCTCTACTACTCTCTACTATTCTCTCTCTCTGCTACTCACTCTCTACTACTCTCTACTACTCACTCTCTACTACTCTCTACTATTCACTCTTTACTACTCTCTACTACTCACGCTCTACTGCTCTCTACTACTCACTCTACTACTTACTCTCTACTACTCACTCTCTACTACTCTCTACTACTCACTCTACTATTCACTCTACTACTCTCTACTACTCACTCTCTGCTACGCTCTCTACTGCTCTCTACTACTCTCTACTACTCACTCTCTACTCTCTATTACTCACTCTCTACTCTCTACCTCTCTACCTCTCTCTACTAGTCTCTACCTCTCTACCTCTACCTCTCTACCTCTACACCTCTACCTCTCTACCTCTCTCTACACGCACACATATACACATATATATATATATGCATATATATGCATATGCATTTATATATATGTATGTGTATATTACCTACTGGCAGTCGCCAGTAGGTATATATAGTTAGGATTTTTTTCCTATGGGATTTCTGAAAATTCTATGTCGAATAACTTTGGCGTTTGTGGACGGAATTGGCTGAAATTTTCAGGAAAATGGCACATTTGGTTTCTGAGTAGCCCCTAAAAATTTGGGGGGGTTTCGTCAAGGGGGGCCGAGAAAAAAGGGGGGTCCAAAAACACATTTTTCCCATTCATTTTTCCATAGGGCGGTTGGAATCACTTTTAGTTCGAACGGCTAAATGGATTTACACGAAACTTGGCAAAATTGTAGATATGGTTTGCCCGACGTGCCTTTGCTATGTCTAAATATATGTGCTCCCCTGGATTTTGAGAAATTAACGTTTTAAAAAACAGATATATCTGTGACAGCGCCCCGGTTAGCGCCCCGGTTCGCGTACCTGACGCGTAACGGAACTTCGCGAGGAGAAGCGGATTGGCTCCCCGGTGACTGTGAACATTCTAAACAGTCCGGAGCGGCCGCCATCTTGTGTCTCGGTAGGATCGAGACACAAGAGGTGGCAAAAACAAAGGGGGAAATGAGCATAAGGGGGCAGAGTACATCCTCCCTGACCCCCTAGGTTTGATGAGGGGGCTTAAAAAGGGCCCCGCGGGGCAAAAAATAATAATTTTTATTATCGTTTTTTTTGCGGGGGGAGCGCTTGGTACGCGCACCGGGAAGCGGTCCGGGGAGCGTAATATAGGGAAAATAGAATGAAAGAATGTTCAAATAATGTATGTTTATTGATTGTTCTTTTTTTTTTTTTTATTTAAGTACCAACATGTAGGTACCAATGCAGAGTCTAAAAAATAAAAATACACTGTTTCCTTTGTAGATATCTTGCATGTTGTTTCAGAAGTTATTGTGGTATATGGAATTCATAGCATAGTCTGTGAGGAAAGCAGAAAGAATATGGAGGCAGAAGATGAAAAAGAGATGTTAAATACACATTGGAGATAAAATAGTGGGAGAAAGGAAGTAACTATGAGCAAACTTACTATGTAACACAAAAAAGTTGCACAGTATATTTAAAGTCTGACTTTACATTATAATCAATTTGGTACTAGTTTAAAAAATACATATAAAAATGAATAATGTCTCAAACAATTTTTGAATTATTAAATATAAATTTATTTCTCAGATTCTTTTTCAAAATTTAAAAGAACTTCTAATATTTGATTGTCAGAAATGTTCTCATTTTCAATCAGGAAATCTACTGATTGTACACATTGAAGTAGTTCATAGTCCTGTGATTCATCCATGAATTCTGAGTCATTGGGTTCAATAACTTTATCATTGTTGCTTTCCAGAACAATTTCGATGGAATTTTTTTGCTCTCCTTCCATTTTTGTGCTGTAATTTGAATTTTAAAAAAATATATCAGGAGAGATAGGGCACTGTTGGGTTTAAGTTCAGACAGGTACTTTGGTTTTTTTAACAGTGATTTTATCTTTGGGCAGTGTATGGTATCAGAGTGGAAGTAAAAATATAAAAAAGTGTATGTGATAAAGCCTAAGTAAATTCATAATTATACAAGACAAGCCTAACTCCATCCATAACTATAACAGAGGAGTCTATCTTATTCTATAACTATTACAGAGGGATAGTATATAACTATCAGAAAATGTTTTCAAAATTAACTTAAAGTGCACAACATACTTCAGTTTTTAAAATAACATCTTACCTTTCAAAAAGAAGTTTAAGTTGTCAGTTGAAATGCACTTGAAATGTACTTCAGGAAGTAGTAGTCAAAATGGCTGTGTTTCTCTCTCTTTCTTTATATATATTCAGGTACATAACCAATCAAATGTCATGAAATAATAGAAGATAATGAAAGTAGCATTTTAATTGGTTGTCAATTCTAACACTTCATAAGTGTTTTTGTTAGGCAATTTACCTCAGGATATTTAGTCAGGCCTACAGCATAATTTTCTCAATGGAATTCCATCAAATTTGGGTAAATGGTAGGGACTGCTATGTAGTAGGGCCTATTCTATATTTGATGAAAGTGTCTCTAGTGGTTTTTCTGTAAATTACTTTCCCACCTTTTTTTTGCGAGCGCTCACCGGTGCGCGCCCCGGTACGCGAACCGGCAGCGATACGGGAGTCCTCCATTTTGTGTATCGGTAGAATTGAGACACAAGATGGAGGACAAACAATGTTTGGAATGGGTAGAAGGGGGCACGGTAGACACTTTGTGACCCTCTAGGTTTTCTGAGGGGGGCTTAGGACTCTCATGTAGGCAAAAAAAATCGCGTGGGAAGCGCCCGGTGCGCGCACCGGTAAGCGAACCGGGTAGCGTACTTTGGTGAAAAAAATAAAAAAAAGTTAGAAAAAGATAAACGTTTTGAATGATCAGAGGTGGGGTAGCAATGAAAAGAGCTATTGGGTTCTGTGGCTAATTAAGGTACTTACAAGTAGGTTCCAATGCACAGTTTTAAATTCAGGAGGAATATTCTATTCCCCTCATCGGAGAAGTGCACACCATCTCCTCTGTAGATGTCTTGCATGTTGTAACGCAAGTTATTGTTGTATATTAAACCCATTGTAAATTCTCTCATGTAGGCAGAAACAGATTTATTCACATATTTCCGTGCTTTCTCAAATTGTGGAAAAAATTGGTTGGACCACTTCCATTTCTGTCATTGGCATATATTGGAATATACCAAGGCAGTTTGGGGAAAAAGTGTCATCAATTGATGAAAGGTGTCCTTTAAAAGCATTTCCAGACCAACCCCAGTCATAGTCCCATAATCAATTCCACCACAGTGCACTATTAAGAGGTTAGGGTTTGGCAGATGCATAATAAAATGATATCACAAACATATAAAATATATTTTTCATTTAAAAGAATAATACATTTAACAGTTTTTGATATTTGCTATAAAAAACATTGAAATTCACTGAAAAAACCATAGGTTATAGACCATATATAGTTAGGAATTAGCTTTTACAAAACCTTGAAAATTCACTGAAAAAACCATAAGTTATAGACCATATATAGTTAGGGATTAGCATTTACAAAACCTTATTTTACTCACACAAAACCTTTGAAATTCGCATATATAGTTAGTTGCACTAACTATATATCGCGCACCCGCAATCCACTGCTGATGATGTCACATATTACATCATTCATGACATGGTCAGTGACATCACTGATGACATCACTGATGACATCTCAAATGACATCACTGATGACATCACTGATGACATCTCAAATGGCATCACTGATGACATCTCATTTGACATTACTCATCACATCACTGATGATATCATTTATGTGATAATACAATGAACCTCTTCAGACTCTAATTTAACCTTAGATACAAACAGTGTAAACAGACACTCACAGACTGTCACTCATCCATGGAGTTACTCACACGCCTAGTCAGTCATGCAAAAAATCAATCACACCTCCATTTCCTCAACTATACAGTTATACACACCTTACTTATTCAAACATATACTAACACATATTTACTCTCTTATACAATCCCTGATACAAGTTTACAATGATCCATACAGCCACTCACACATTCACTGGCTCTTATGCACAGTTATTTATATATGTCAACTCTCACATGTACTGTGTTTTACATATGTACTTACTTTGACATGTAGCACTGAGATATCCAATCACTCACCAATACACTCATGCACACAGTCAACCGCCCATACAGCTGATTCCACATGCACTTTTGAACCCATACATCTAGTGAATCAACTGCTCACACATCTATGCACAGAGTTACACACCTCCCAGCCACCCACACACACACACTCACTCTCCCATACAAATACTTGGCCAAACAATCAATAACCCATATAGTTACTCATATAGCTACTGATCAACACATGCAGCAGTTTACAGAACAACAGATATAATGATGCACAAATTAAGACAGTTTAGTCACTAACCCATGCACTCAGTGAGACACATTTAATCACTCTCTCATACAGTCAGTCAGGCACCTACTAAATCCTTCATCCAGATACTTATACATCCACTCATTCTTCAATATGTAAGACATATTTTAACTTTACAGAAACATACAGTCACTGGATGTTGTTATCAGTGATGTCATCAGTGATGTCATTTGAGATGTCATCAGTGATGTCATCAGTGATGTCACTGACCATGTCATGAATGATGTAATTTGTGACATCATCAGCAGTGGATTGCGGGTGCGCGATATATAGTTAGTGCAACTAACTATATATGCGAAATTCAATGGTTTTGTGTGAGTAAAATAAGGTTTTGTAAATGCTAATCCCTAACTATATATGGTCTATAACCTATGGTTTTTCAGTGAATATACATATATTCACTGAAAAAACCATAGGTTTCACACCAGTTATAGTTAGGAATTAGCATTTAAAAAACCTAAGAAATTCACTGAAAAAACCATAGGTTTCCCACCAGTTATAGTTAGGAATTAGCATTTAAAAAACCTAGTAAATTCACTGGAAAAACCATAGGTTTCACACCAGTTATAGTTAGCTGGAAATTTTACTGACATAAAACCATTGAAATTCCACGTTATAGTTAGTTGGACTCACTATAACTTGCGCGCCTGCAATGCACTGCTGATGACGTCACATATTACATCACTCATGACATGGTCAGTGACATCACTCATGACATCACTGATGACAACATCCAGTGAATGTGTGTCTTTCTGAAAAATAAATATGTTTTATATATGTATTTGTAAAGGTTGATGGAAGAATAAATGGTAAAATATGTGTCTAAATGGATGTTTATGTTTATTATGTTTTTTTTATAAATAAATTGTTTGGTTCACTGCCTTATTAAGTGTATTTTAGTGAATACGTATATTAACAAGTAACTTTTAAATATTAAAATATATGTATCAGTGTTTCACTTTGTGTATAAGTAGCTGCATGGGTTGGTGACTGACTCACTGTTTGTATGTGTTTTGAAGACAGCATATGTGCAGGACTGTAAAGGTGGATGAGAGTGTATATGTGTGTGTTAGTGAGTGAATGACTGTCTCACTATTGTCTTTTTTAGTAACGACATATGTTTTAATCTAGTATATGTGAGTATTGATGTATATAAGTGAGTATATGTGAGAGTGAGAGATTGTAAGAGTTCCTGTTTAAATAAGTATGTGTTTCTATAAGTGATTGTTTAAGAGAGTGAGTATGTGTAAGTTTCCTTAGAAGTAAAGTGGTAGTGTATGTATAGCCGTATATGCAAATTAATGGATGCTCAATAGTTTATTTGCATGTGTGAGTATGTGTGTGAGTAACTTTTGTATGACTGTCAGTGTGTAACAGGATGTATATGTATATCACTACATATGAGGAGTGAATATATGTATGTGTGACTATATAGAACTGTTGGTGAATGTGTGGATGTGTATATAGATGGTGGTATTACTGAATTGGATGTTATAACTGGTATGGTATCTCCATTTTTTTGAAAATTTTAGTTCCTATTTTTGAATATGTGTTTCAAGGGTTACATTACACTGAAAGGAGGTCTCTGACTCTGTCACAAGGATGGTGTCATCAGTGATGTCATGAGTGATGTCACTGACCATGTCATGAGTGATGTAATATGTGACGTCATCAGCAGTGCATTGCAGGCGCGCAAGTTATAGTGAGTCCAACTAACTATAACGTGGAATTTCAATGGTTTTATGTCAGTAAAATTTCCAGCTAACTATAACTGGTCTGAAACCTATGGTTTTTTCAGTGATTATATATATAAATATATATATATATGTTCAGAAATACGGCTTCCAAATCCTGCCGCCTCCAGACGAGAGGCGCGTCGACGTTTGTTAGACCTTGAAGCCCGGTCTTGTAATATCCTTGTTGCTTGGCAGAAAATTATTTTTTAACATGTCAGCTACATCAAAAAGTCAGGCGCGTTTTGTCTGCCCAGTCGGTAAACAAGCGAAACGCGTCTGACTTTTTGATGCAGCTGACATATTAAAAAATAAAAAAAAATCTGCCAAGCAACACGGCGTCGACAATCCAATTTTGTGGGGAATTTCAAGGATAAATATATATTAATACAAGGGATGCGGCACTCTTGGATGGGTTTTTAAAGCTTATTTAGTCATGGACTGTGACAAGAGCCTTGTCTGGCTGAAACGCGTTGGTGGGGTGATAACGCTTGAATAAATAAGCTTTCAAAATCCATCCAAGAGTGCCGCATCCCTTGTATTACAATAATTTTCTTTGGCCAAGATCCGGCCAATATCGCAGACCACCCGCTGCTGAGCCCTCTTGGAGCAAAAGGATCACTTTGTGGGAACATATATATATATTTGTATACATATATATTCATATACATATATATATATATATACCTATAACAATTACCATAATTGATTATTTATTCAATACATAATTTTAATTCACAACTATCAAATAACTAAAATTACATTATTTCCCGCCCTGTATCTCTATCCCCATAAACTACATCAAAAAAGTACATAAAAAATATATTGCACAATTAGTATAATTAATTATCAAATAAGATAATATTAATTAAAAACAAATTATTAATTAATTATAAATTAATTACTCTCCACCCTGCACCCCTAGAAACCCACAACCTGCTACAGTATTAGAAATTAAAAGAAAAAACATTAACTCACATTTATTACCTAAAAAAACAACTGCATTAAAAAACTTAAACAACAATTATACAAAAAGTATACATTATATACATTTAAAATGTATACTAAAATACATAACAATAATAAAAAACGATGTTATAAACCTATATTTTTGTAAACTATATTAATGATTTTGATGCTTAAAAAATCGATATTAATTACCTCAAAATCGATATTTTTGACAACGATATTCTTGCAGATGATATTTTCATATTATGATATTTCGTGCACTCTATTTTGGTAGGATGATATTTTAATTTCGATATTTTTCTGAATACCTTTTAGCATTGGTTAACAGTGATAACATGCTCAGAGCCTCAAAGCCAAAAAAAAGAATTCAGCAAAAAGAGGAGGAAGGCAAAAGGTTTGAGCTGACCCTTCAGAGAGGGCTATTTTCCAAAAAGGACTATTTTTGATAAAGGCTGATGACACCAACATTAATGCAGACCCTTCCTGTGCATGCACATATAATCGTTTAAGACAGATATGTATATAGTCCTTCTCTTGTTGAATATCCAGTGTAGTGTAAACCTTAAATATATAAGTAAAATAAAGAAAGTTTAGAAGCAATCAGGCTTTGAAAAAAGTTGAACCGTGTAGAAAAATAAGAAAGTCACAACCTTGAAATTGTAGAATTTCAGTTTACTAAAGCAAATGGTATTAACTGCTTATAGTAATGCAACTATTAATCTGCTTTTATTTTTACCTTTAGTGTAAGACCTGCGTTTGGAAAACAAACATAAGCCTTTTTGTAAGACTGTATCTACTTTGTATTCAGTTGAATAAACAATTGTGCCAATTTACAAGTGGTGCCAAGGATTTAGTGGATGTTTGTACGGGAACTGTTTGTTTCACAACAAATGAGCAACAAAATGCCCAGGAAGTTTGTATGGGCCTACTTTAGGGGTAGCGTGTAATAAAACCGGGATTTTAAGGTTTGGTAAGTGATTTTAAATGCTAAGTTGTAGTGGCAAAAACTACACACACAGGCCTTGCAGTAGCAGGCATGACACAGGTTTGAAAGTCTATTTGTGTTGGTGGCACAACCAGTGCTGCAGGCCCACTAGTAGCATTTAGATTACAGGCCCTAGGTATATGGTATACCACTGTACAAGGGCCTAACAAGTAAACTAAATATGCTGATCATATATACACACCAATGTTACCATTCTTAGCGGGAAAGGACATGCACTTTAACATGGGTTAGCAGTGGTAACATGCTCAGAGTCCAAAGGCCAACAAAATGAAGTCCGCAAAAAGAGGAGGTAGCACTCTCTCAGAAGTGACGCTGACATTGATGTAGACATGTGGCAGCATAGACGCAGAGCACAGAGCTCAGCAACCGGAGTCCGGAACCCGGAGTACCCAGAGTACCACAGAGAACCATTAGATGCCATTGGCTCGAACCTACCCCAACAGGTCACTAACCAGGGTCGGCCAACGTGTGGGTGTGGCAGCCCTAGCTGGCTGCTGCGAAGTGTGGGCCCGGGTGCCATGGAGGCTGCTTGGTCAGACCGGGTGCAGCCTGTGGTCCCCTGGAACATCCTTACTCGTGCCCTTGCATCGCCCTTTAAGTCATGCCTTTGTATCACCAGGAACCACCAGAGTAGTAATCCACAGGACCACAGGACCACTGAAGTTGGTAGCGAAATCCACACTCCAGTCCATCAGGGATCCACAGAGGTACTGAAGCAGTGTAGCGCTGAGCCTGAGGCTGAGCACAGGGCAGTGTTGGAGAGGAGTGGGCAGGAGAAATCTGAGTTGTAGAGAGAGGGGTAGTGAGGGGCAGTTGCTGCCCGCCCAGGAAGTTATACCATATAATCCTTAAACAGGAACCGGAGGCCATCCAGCTCCCCCAGCTCTCCCATCTTTGCCAGCCAAACATTTCTCCACACTAACTGGCAGCGATATCTCGAGGTGTTATGTGGTATCCAGTCTTGGGCAAAAAAGGTAAGGTTGCAAGGACTAAAGGCTTAAACATATCTTTTGCTCCCCAAGCCCGCCAGTCTTCTTTAAATATCGCCGGAGACGGTCTGTTTCCTCGCTGCCTGCTCAGCTATTTAACTCATCCCTTTAGCTACAGGGAGAGTCCAGCCCGGTGGCGTACCAAGAGGTCAAAAGGGGAAAGGAAAAGAGGAAAGAAAAGAAGAAAAAAATCAATTAAGGGGTGAAAGAACCAAGGTGCCAAGGAGCCGAAGACCGAAAGGGGGCAATATATTACCCAAAACTTCGGTTTGGTTCCCCAAGAACTGTTGGGGAATTATAGTGGCCTAGTGAGAATAAATTGAAGGTTCTGAGGACAGCAATTTCCTCCGCCAGCTGATTACACTATTGCAGGCATATCCAGTTAGCTACAGCTATAAGCACAACTACTCTATGATGAGATCAGGGAGAGTCACGAAAGAACCAGTCAAAAAACATTAAAAAAAAACTGGATTGAATCCACCATTGACGCCATGGCCATTTAGGCAGCCACGATTTCCTGCAGTCTCGGCTGCACACTAGCTGCAGAAACAACAACAGGAGTTCTAACATAATTAGTCAGCTAAAAAACTCACGATTTAAAACACTGAATAACAGCACCCGCTGTCGCAAAAGCGACAACTTTGAGAGACTATTTCAGAAATACAGCTTCAAAGTCACCAAGACTAAACAACCGCAAAGAAACATCTCATTCAATTCAGTCATGCTTGAAATCAGAATTGGCTCAAATAAGGGTACACGCCATGGTCCACGACTGACCCAGTAGGCAGGGTCGTAGCCCACTTTTCAGACGTCACCCCTGAAATGGAGGAACATTCCATACCAAAAATCTCCAAGTCAAGTTTATCACAGCGGGTATCTGATGAATTTCCCTATGATCCGCTAACCTCACATTCATATAATGTGCATGGTTCTTCTCCAATCACCATGTCAAGTGAAGTTATCAAGTGAAGACTCTCAATCCAAGTCCAATCTGAACTCACCCTTGTGCTTTTAATTCAATACACAAACCAATACATATGATTCAGTCAGTAGCAAAAAGGTAATTAGCCCCCAAGCTGCCCACCAGGTAAAATCAAACTGCTGATCCCAATAACTTCTCCAGATCCAGACGATCATCATAACCATAGAGAAATCTCATGCAGCAACCGAAAAAGTTCGCTCCCCACTAGACTTATCTTTTTTCCAGACTGAGTCCAACAAGATTCTGGACCCCCTAGAAGACTGCCATCCGACTGTGACAGAACCTAATAGACTTTGAACTCAACTTTTGAAAACTCTTCAATCCACAGTATTAGCATTAATCTATCACTCAGACCAACTAGACCTACAGGTCAATCTACTAAACACCCTTGCTGTGTACACTGCAGGGAAAGACCATAAATTTGAAGCCCTCAACATGCTGATTATAAAAGCACAATCCAAAGCCCAATTAGCACAAGCAATATGTTGCTGTTCTCCAATAATAGATAGTCTGTACTCTCTCCCTCAGTTTCTCCCTACAGTACTAACCAAAGTCAGGAAACTACCTTTGTCAAGACAGGACTGTACTCCATAACAGGACCCTTGCTCAACGGATGCAACTGTGCCGTTAGTTCCTAAGGAGTATAACCTGAAACAAATGTATATTAGTTGCAGCATGGACCCTGTTACAACTGCCCTGCAAACAGCTACTCCAGCGGCCAAGCCCATGCCCGATAACCGATCTACCACCATGAAGAGCAGTCCCAAACATCATGCTGAAGGCGACCTGAAGGTATAAGGGCTCGACTAGTTCATCGTTCAAAAGTTAACACTCTCATCAGGCAATGGGGACATTGCATGCATCAGACACTAATTAAATTAGCGTTAGAGGCAATAAAGGAATTGGTCCAATCAATGGCTGATCAATTTAACAGCTGGAGCATTAAAATAATTACTCCAACTGGCCTACGGTACCTGTTAGTACTTGTAAATCCCCTGGCCCTTCCCAGTTACTCTGGAAACACACCTATTTCAATATTAAAATTGGCTCAAAGCCGAGCCTCAGATGAAAACGATGAACCAGCAACAAAGTATCTCGCCACCACAAAGGCTGACAGGACCTGGTTCACAGCAGCCCTGTCTGGGGGTTCAAAAGATTGAAAAATCCTCCATTCTGGTCTCACAATATGTTCCTGGAACATTAAGGGTATAATCGCGAAATCCCAATCCCTGACACGTTAAAATGTATAAAAAATCATGATATCATATTCCTCCAGTAAACATGGTTGAAGCAATCAATCAATCAATCGGGGGTTTATAAAGAGCGCGGGTCTCAAGGCGCTGGGGCAAGATGCAGCTGATGTTAACTGGGCGCTCGTTCCAGGTCTTTGCTGCAACATAGGAGAAGGCTCTTCCACCTGCTCTGGTTCTGCGGATGTGTGGGGTCTCTGCCAGGCTGAGGTCAACGGAGCAGAGGTTCCTTCTTTTGGGTACGTGGAAGAAGACTCTTTCTTTGAGGTATTTGGGTCCGATGTTGTGGAGGCATTTGTAGGCATGGGTGAGTAGCTTGAAGGTTACTCTCTTTTCAATGGGGAGCCAGTGGAGGTCTCGTAGGTGCTAGGTCACATGCTCATGTCATGGGGTGCCAAGGACGATTATGGCTGTGGTGTTCTGGATGGTTTGGAGCTTGTGTAGCAGGGTTTTGTTGATTCCGGCGTGAGAAGGCATTACCGTAGTTCAGTCTGCTGGTTATGAGTGTGTGGGTGATGGTCTTTCTGAATTCGGGGGGTATCCACTTGAAGGTCTTGCGGAGGATGCAGGGCGAGTTGAAGCAGGTGGAGGTGATGGCATTGATTCTGAGGTTTTGGGTGTGGTCCGATGGAGTGTGTGGGTTTCCGAGGGCGGAAGGCCACTAAGTGTTATCTCAGGCGGTGGTGGAGGGTCCAAGGATGAGGGTCTCTTACTTCTCTGAGTTGAGCTTAAGGCAGCTGTTGTTCATCCAGGCTGCAACATCTTTCATTCCTTCATGGAAGCTGAGTCTGGTGTCTTTGGGTACTTTGCGAGGGAGAGGATGAGCTGGGTGTCATTGGCGTAGCATACTATGCTGAGCGCATGCTGTCTAACGATGGCAGCGAGGGGGGCCATGTAGATGATGAAGAGCGTGGGGCTGAGCGAGGATCTTTGGGGTACTCCGCAGTTGATCTCTGTGGGTTTGGAGAGGAAGGGTGGAAGTCTGATCCTTTGGGTTCTGTCGGTGAGAAAGGATCGGATCCAGTCAAGGGCGGTTCCTCATATATCGGCGTGGTGGCGTCTGGCTGTGAGAGTGCAGTGGGAGATGGTATAGAAGGCTGCGGAGAGGTTTAGTAGGATGAAGGCCGCATTGTGGCATGCAGATGTTATCGGTGGCGGCGAGGAGGGTGGTCTCAGTGCTGTGGTTGCTGCGGAATCTGGACAGAGGTTTTGAGGATGGCGTTCTCTTTGATGAAGGTGATCAGCTGGGCGTAGAAGAATCTCTCGACGACTTTGGCTGCAAGATGGGCCAGTAGTTTTTGAGGATCATCTGGTCAGCATAATAGGGTTCTTGAGCAGGGGCTTGACCTCGGCCCGCTTCTAGTCATCGGGGAAGATGCCGGATTTGAAGGAGGCGTTAATGGTTTGGCCTAGTTGGGAGCTATGCGGCGGCGGCTCTATGGTAGATGTGCGGTGAGCAGGGGCCCGTGGGGGCTCCTGAGTGGGTGTTCTTCATGGTCGTGGCAGTGTCTTCGGTAGTAGCCGGTTTCCAGGTGGTTATGGTGGGCTGGTTGTCAGCCTGGAGTCTGGTCGCTGAAGTGTTTGTAGAGGGCCTTGATTTTCATGCGGAAGTAGGAGCTGATCTTGTTACAGAAGTCCTGGGATGTTGTGAAGTCCATGGCTTCACTGGGGGGTTTGGTGAACTGCTGTATGACATTGAAGAGTTCTTTTGCGTTACTGGCATTGGTGTGGATTTTGTCCTTGATAAAGTTCCGCTTGGTGGCTTTTATGCGCTGGTGGTATTTAGTCATGGAGTTCCTGTAGGTGTTCTGGTCTTCGGTGGATTTCCTGTTTCTCCAGAGTTTTTTAAAGCGTCTGCCGAATCGCCTGGCTTCTTAGTGGGCAGTGGTGAACCAGGCGGCCTTCAGGGGGCATTGTCTGATGGGGCGGTGGAGGGGTGCGAGCTTGTCTGCGCAGCTAGTGATCCAGCATTGTAGTTCTTTGGCTGCAGACTTGTGGAGGAGGGGGGAGCATGGAGGTGTGTGGTGTTGAGGTGTTCCTCTATGATCTTACTCCAGTTCCTTCGTGGCAGGCGCTGGGTGGGTTTGGGTGTGGTGGTGGTATTGAAGGTGAAGTGTACACAGTGGTGGTCTGTCCAGAGAGACTACGTGTTGTGGCTGAAGTGGATGTTTGTCCCTCCTGAGAAAATGTGGTTGAGTATGTGTCCAGCTCTGTGGGTGGTGGTGGTGAGGAGCTGCTTTAGTCCAAGGTTGGTGAGGTTGTTCAAGAGGGTGATGGAGTCACGGTCGCTGCAGTTGTCGAGGTGAAAGTTCAGGACTCTGATCAGAATATAGTCTGTGGAGGCAATGGCGTGGGGGTGCGACGAGATCGGAAATGGTGGTGGCGGAAGAGGTGCGAGGTCTGGGGGTCTGTAGGCGAGGGTCCCGCACAGCGTGGTTCTGGGGCTGGGCTGGATCTGGAAGTGGAGGTGCTCAGTGTTGCAGAGGGGATTGCTTGTGCTGGAGGTGGAGAATCGGAAGGGAGCTCTTGTGTGCGATGGTGAATCCTCCTCCTGGACGGTGGGGGTGGTCCTGTCTATGGATTTTGTTTACATCTGGGATAGCGGTGGCGATGTCGGGGCAGAGGTGGCATTGGCACATGTTTCCATGAATAAACTGACGTCTGGCGAGAGGGTGTCGAGCAGGTTCAGCGTTTGTGGGGGGGTCTGTTGATGGTGAAGGATTGTCGGCAGTGTCGACAAGAGAACTGGCCGTGGGCGGTGTTCGGCGGTGATCTCTGGCAGTTGTTGTTCCTTCCAGGGTTGAGTGTGAGGAGGATGGTGGAGTTGTAGTGGTGGGGGGTCATAGATCCAGGATTCCTGGTACTGGCTGCAGTTGCGTCATGGACGGGCGCAGACATGCTTGCCTTTAGTGCGCCTTTGCCACGCCGGTATCTCAGCCGCCAATAAGTAGGGGAGAGGGAAGGGAAGCACTGCTTGGAGGCTGGAAGTGGAAACCAGCAGGGGGGAGGGCCATAGGGGCACCAGCGGTGGGAAGGGCAGAGAGGGCAAACGGGCACGGAGACGGAAAAAGAGCTAATACGGAGAGAGCACAGGTACAGTTACAGGCACAATAAAAAATACGACAGCAATAGAGTGAGGAGGCTCGAAGGAAGACAGAGAATGGGCACAAAAAGACAGAAAAACAGCACAAACACAGATACAGACAACAGCGGCCAGCAGAAGAGCAAGGCCCTCCCACTGGACCACCAGGGATGAGGTGCAGGCAGGAGTCTGCGGGTAGAGAAGGGCCTTGAACACCTACCTGAGCAACAGCACCCAGATCACAATGCGTAGAGTTGTCACTTGACAGTGGGTCTGCGGGGATAGAGCAGGTCTCTGACCAGGAATTCAGCGGTCTTGCTCACACTCCCTCGCAGTGGCTGCCAATAAGTAGGGTAAGGAAGCACAGCTGGGAGACTAAATACAGGAACTGGCAGGGGAGAGGGGTTGCAGGGACACCGGCGGCGGGAAAGGCACAGAGAGTAAACAGGCATGGAGGCAGATAAACGGCTAAAATCAAGAAAACACAGGTACAGTTACAGGCCAAGTAAAAGGCAGAGAGAACACAGGTACAATTACTGGCACAAAAAAGACACAACAGAGATAGAGTGAGAAGGCTAGAAGGAAGACAAACGACGGGCACAGAAAGACAGAAAAACAGCACAAAGACAGACACAGAGAACAACAGCCATCAGAAGAGGAAGGCTCTCCACTGGACCACCAAGGATGAGGCGCAGGCAGAAGCCTGGGGATGGAGCATGGCCGAGAACACCTACCTGAGCAACAGCGCCCAGAGCACAGTGTCGGAGGGGTGGCACTTAACAGCGTAGCTGCGGGGGGAGAGCAGGTCTCTGACCAGGAGGTCAGCGGTCTTGCTTGTACTCCCTCGCAGCGGCTGCCATTAAGTAGGGGAGCGGGCGGAAAGCGCAGCTAGGAGGTGGGAAGCGGGAACCAGCAGGAGGGGGAGGGACCCCGGGGCACCAGCAGCGGGAGGGGCACAGGGGGTAAACAGGCACAGAGACATAAAAACAGCTAAAACAGAGAGAACACATGTATAGTTACAGGCCCAATAAAAGACAGAGGGAACACAGGTACAATTACTGCCACAGCATTCCAATAGAAGGTTACCTGAAATTCAGGTCCCTCTGCCTTAAGATTGCAGATGTATTGTAGACCCCGGGCGGGCTTTCAATTTTTGTTGCCTGTCAGTTAAATTTAAATATCAACCACCTTCAATTTGAAGAAGACTGAATTATTGGCATTAGTCAGAATCCCGAACTCCACCAAACAACTGCTCCTGATCAGTGTACATGTCTCCATATGCCAGAGAGTAAAAAACTGGAACATCATACCCAAATTGTGTGTAATCTAATAAGGGAATATGGAAGTAAACCCTGTTTTATCTAAAGTGATTTTAATACAAACCTCTTTCAAAATACTACAAGGGAGCACAATGATATACACCCAATGGACTCATTACATCTCATGAATCAATCAAAACCCGCCGGTAACAGGCCGAGCAAATACACTGTTCTACAACTTAACAGTTTGGGTTACACAATATTGAACTGCTGTTTCCCATGGATACACTGCCAATTTGGACAAGAACAAATGGGCATACCCATTCATTTTTAGATGACACACTAAGCAACAACAAAATGCTCCCCCTGATACAGAATTACTTTATTGCGATCATCGCCCCCAAGTATTCAGTCTGTCTCTCACTGTCCCCCGGCATACAGCAACTAGTCAAATTTATACAGAGAACCTCCAAAGGTTAAATTGGTCAGACCACTCCATCCCCACAACATTGACAAAATTCAGAGACCTTCTAGGTACAAGGAGAAAAGTCGCCATTGCACCAATTGAAGCATGGGAGCTCTTCTCAAAACAAATGCTTAGCAAATTTCAGTCCACTTTACGAAAATCGCCAACCAGTAACCTATTAATTATCTCAGCTGAGACAAAAAAAAAACTCTACACAACTCAGCCATTCGACAAGCCAGGAAGTGTCTGGAAAATGCTCACTTATTTGAAATCTATAAGCAAGCCCCAAAAGTATTTAGGCAAGCGATAGATGGAGACAAACAAAAAATGTCTGACCAGTTCTGGCTAAAATTAGTACGTGGCAGTAAAAACCCTAATCCAAAGCTATTCTGGTCGCTTCCGAACAGGAGGACACAGGGCTCTAGAGGGAAAAGCAATCCCAATATTAGTAAAGCTGAATGGGTATTCTTTTTAACAGATAATTTCAAAGAATCCAAAAATGGAGAGGAACGATTCACCAACCCCACACCATCTGAATTTCTGCAGTTTTCATTTGGGACAAAAAGCCGGAAGGCAAGACCATCAAAGAGAAATGTCTGCCCAAGCTCAAGTCACAAACATCATCGTCATCCCGAACCAGCAAGACGAGCTCTCGTCTAAGGCATTAAAGGCACCGAAGTACGGAGATAAAAAATAACACGAATTAAAAGCAACTCCCGGTCAGATGGGGCTCCCGGGCCCAATGGTTTCCCTCAGGCTCTGTACAAAGCAGACACCAAGCTGTGGTCAGAACACCTGGGCCCTTTGTTCTCCTACTGCTGATTTAGACACCACATACCAGAGTCTTGGAAAGGAGCAATTATCTACAATATTTTCAAAGGAGGAAGGAGAGCCGACCCCAAAAACTATAGGATGATAGCTCTCCTGGATGTTGAAACCAAATGCTATGCCAGTTTGTTGCTCAAAGAGCTGTTGTACTAGGCACACGAAAACCATTGTCTACCCTTCAATCAGACCGGTTTTGTGGCAAAATCAGGAATTACTAGTAATCTGCTTGCTTTATCTGTAATGATGGAGAAAGCATTAGCTTCAAGAATGCCACTCCATTAATGCTTTGTCGACTTTAAAGCGGCCTTTGACCTTGTGTCTACTATCGTATAATCCACAGAAATGGGGAATCCCTCCTGTTCGTCTAAAGGCAATAACCCAACTTCACTCAAAGACCTTGATTCGTATAAAGTTGGAGGACGGATCGAATTTTTGAAGAAAAATACAAACTTCCTGTGGTGCTAAACAAGGATGTGTGCTGGCTCCTTTTCTTTTTAACCTTTTTATTTCAGATTTATCACAGTCAACTCCCACTCTCCTCTACTTGGCGGAACTCGGATAAGCAATTTGCTATACGTAGATGATCTTGTTTTGCTTAGCCACAAGGGTCGGTCTGCAGAGGCTTCTTGACCAGCTGCTTCCCTATACAATCAGTAACGACCTGGAATTAAACCTATCGGAGGCAAAGACAATTACCTTGGGGAAAGAGATGTTGTTGAGTGGTGGGTGGCAATGTAATGGCAAAACCATAGAAAACACAACATTTTATAAATACTTGGGGGTCTACATGGACTCAAGGGGTACTTTCTCTAAACAGAAGAAAGTGGTCGGGCCAAAGCTCTGTCAACAGCGCAGCTTTGACGAAGATTGCGAGGCAGTTATCCAGACCAAGCTTACCCCACTTTTAACAGTCATTAAAGCCAAAATTACTAATTACTTATCCTATGGCCAGGAGATAATGCTGGGGAGAGATTTTCACAAGAATTTTTAAGTGACTATGGCACCTACAGAAATCCTCATCACCAGCTCAGATAAGACTTGAGTTTGGCCTTTTAGACCACCGAGGGGCTGGGGCCGGTGCCTTTATCAAGCTGTGCAATAAACTGTGTAACTTGAGTGAAGGAAGCTTGGAGGCTAGGCTGTGGCAATAAATATCGGCCACACAAGTGGGACAAAAACATTGATGCTACTTAGAACACTCACTGCAAATGCTTGAAACAAACGAATACTGGGGAACCACCCCAGCATGCCCTAAAAATATGTATCAAAAAAAGAGTTTGCCTCTGGTCTTTTCATTCAGATAGAGCACAACTGGCAATAGGAAAACATGCCTGGGCGGTCCTTTCGGTGTTCAAGCCCGGAGCAGGGACACTATATCTATTAAGCACGTATGCAGTACTATGGAAAAACGGTTCTTGACACTGAGGATGGGTGAATGGCCATTCTTGCACCATCTACCAGACTGGCACCATTTAAGTGACAATACCGAGTGCAGGGGGTGCGGGTGTATTTCAGAGTCGATTGAGCACGTGGTATGTGTCTGTCCAGCCATACTTAGTGACAGAAGGATGCTGCTACGGGGCGAATGGAACAAACTCGGTGTCCGATCCTGTCGACAAGCCATCATAGCAGCCATGAATCCGGAAAATACGATGCTCAACATACGGTTCACCAAGTTTGTCTCAAGAGCAGACAGAATTTTAACGCAGCAGGAGTGCCAGTAATCTCACTTCCGTTTGCTCACTTCTGGGGGTACTCGAGACTACACAGGAATGCTGAACTTTTAGAGACAAGTGCTAAGCCTGCTCTCTTTTCTTTTTTCTTTCCTTTTTAAGTGGTTTAAATGGGATTGCACCCTCTTTAAAAAAACAAGGTCCCAGACTCCTGTTAACAGCACGCAAGGCAGTGGTGATCGATTGAGCAGGTCTGTCGCAGACTGAAGCAGATCAGGAGCAGGTGCTGAGTGGGGCGGCGGCGGCTTGCTTGTGGTTGCGGCTTGCTTGCTGATGAGCATAGAGCAGTAAGCCAAGGGCCGCGGGCTGTGAGTCGTGACGAGCGCGGGACCATTCGCAGGCTTCTGCGAGCACTTGTGACTGCTTGTGCGGCAGCGGTAGCGGCTGGTGGGCACAATTTTGGCTGTCGGTGGATGGAGAGCTGCGAGCAGAACCCCCTGTGCACTTGAGAAGCCAATTGAGGCAGGGCTGTGGCTTTCACTTGTCTATGCTGCCTGCCTTTCATGCGCTGCTTGTCTCTCTGCCTGAAACCTTGTTGAGCCCCAGTGCTCTTCTAAAGGAGTTTGTATGGGCCGCCATAGAGCCTCCGTGGAGCATAGAAGCTTTGCCCCCCACTAAGTTATTAAGACACTGAGCCACCTGATGCCCCTGGGAGCAGCAGAGAGCAGCAGTTTTGATAGTGTGGGGTCTCTACTTCGAGGTCCGCCGTAGCCTCCATTGGTGCTTCTGCCTCTGTTCTCACTCAAGTCACTCCAGTCTTGGTTTTCAGATTGTCTGATTGTTCCCATTCCCGCTTGTCTGTGGCTGGAGAGGAAAGTACGAGGAGCGGAGGCGAGCAAGGAGCCAGGGAGCCAGAGACAAGCAGCCGTCCACTGCATCTACTGCATCCACACTGCTCATTGTGCCCCCAAAATGGCACAAGCACAGCAACCAACTTAAAAAACTCAGAAAATTCCAATACCCTGATACCCTGAAACCTTTAAACTCCAGCTTCTCCCTTCAGCCCACAGTCTCTCAGTCCCTGAGCTCTCTAAAAACACCCTTCAAGACCATTGGTGCCTCTTTGATCCTATTCCACGCGCTTGTTCATCTACGCAACTGGAGCGTCTGAAGTGTGAAAGACTCGTTATAGGGATGCATGACTGTTAATTTACTTACAATCTTTGCGCCATTAGGCGGACTTTAGCCGAACTCATGAGGTCAGGAAGAACTAGGGAGACCCTTGTGCCTAAACCAAAGGGGAAAAAAGGGAAGAGGCCAAACCCCAGTACAAAAAATACTGCAGAGTCAAAACTCATTACAACCGAGCAGGATCCGGTCCAGGATCAGGATACAGCAACTGTAAAATTACAAGGCTCAATCGCAACACGCTGCTACCAACCAAAGATTTATACAAAGTTCAGCTTTTTAAAGGACGTGAGCTCTGCCATTTTTTTCCAGTAACAAATCCCTGCAAGGCCTGCAAACGCCATTGCTACCAGCATTACCACCTTCACAAACGCTAGCATTTGCCACAAGCCCTTTGCCTCCAGATAAACTAATAGCACCACAGTTTCAAGGCGAGCCTTCAAAACACGGAAACCAGGGCTGCTTTCAGAGGAGCCCGACCAAAGGAGAGAAGCCCTATGCAACAGTTCACGTTCCGCCACTACCTCAGCCACAATCCGCTGACAGATCGTAAAATAGCTGCCTGGGCAATAGCCAGAGAATTCCATCTGTAGAATTCAAATTGCAAAAAATAGCAATTACACCACCACAACTAGATGCTAAACCGGTCCACCAAAAGGTTTAAAGCCAAGTAGGAACCCGGGGTCGAACTAAGGACGAAGAAAGAGCAACAAATCCGGGATTTTAATACCAGCCGCCGACGAGCATGCTTACCAGAAGCTACAGTACGCTGATTAAGACAATAGATCTAATGATCAAAAGACCATCATCAACTCCAGATCCGCACGGTCATGCCCAAGGTAGTGCGCCTATCCAACTGGGTGGATCAGGGGTAGGGTCTCAGGACCCAAGCTAGAAAGAAGAAGGTAGGGCAATGGTGTCTTACCTAAACACATTAGAATGGGAAGACATGCTTGCAACTTACAATTCAGATCAGAAAGAGCACCCTCACCAAGACTCCCCACAGGAGTCTCCCCGGGTCATCAACCGGGAAGACCGTAACACCAACAAGAGCATAAACGAGAAAGAGCTCAGAAAAGAGCAAAATACTGGTACCTGGACTTCTCTTTTAAATACAATCCAACTAGCAGTCGAAGCATTGCAATGCCAATCAGAAAAGATGGAGTTGCAACTAACTCTTCTGAATACATTGGCAGTTTTTACAGCCGGTATTGACAAAAAGCTGGGAAATCTGAACGGCTTGATAATGAGAGCACAAACAAACACATATCTTAGTTGTAACTGTAATCAGGTTGTCGATAAATTATCTACACTGCCCTCAATGCTGACTGGTCTTATAAGCGTCATTAACAACTCAACAGCAGAAAATGCAACAAAAGATCTAGGTACCATCGAAAGCGCAGAGGGAAAATCCAGCGGGAAAAAACTTGGCAATGGGCTAATAGAAAATTCTGAGGTGCACAATGAAGAGATGGCAAGGACTGGAAATGGGAAACTTAAAAAATTCAACGCCAAACAACGTCGTCAACAAAAAAGGAAAGGGCGCAATCAAAAGCTACAAACAAATACAACAAAGTATTTTTCTTTTTTCGCAGGCGCCCAGAATAAACATGCAACTAATGACAGTGATGCAGGGCCAATACATCAGGCAAAATTGTTACTACCTACTTCCGAACAACTGCAAAAAGTAAATAGAACAAATATGGAACATGGAGAAATAAAGGGTCAAGATTTGCCAATAAGCGAGAAAATAGGAAAACATTAAGATCAAAATCAAGAAAAAAGAATGATGTGTCCATCTTTAAAAATTGACAGTGGCAAGATCAGTCAGGGGAAAACCAGTCAAGATCAATGGAGAGAACTAAGTCTCTCATCCAACGAATCTGCACTCTTAGGGCAAGGAAGCGGACAGATGCGCAACTCAGAGGCAAAAAGCCTACTTGAAAGCTAGCAAAAAAACCCTATTCCAAATTCCAACACAGGGGACAGAAGAAAAGTTAATGGACCAACAATTAGGTCAAATCAAGAACTATCACTTAGGGAAACAGAAATGATGAGCACACAAACCACAATCAGACATCAGGCAACAGAGGCTTTGGTTTCCTATCCCGAATATACGTCAAAGGGACAACAGGACCTGCTAAATCATGGTAACATCCTCAGACTAATGAAATCTATCCCAAAGCTGGATGGAATAAGTTTAAAGGATTTACGGCCACATGCATCAACCTATTTAGGAAGTGCAAACGGTGCGAATCGGTAAAATCGGCCGTTTGCGATTCCTAAATAGGTTTTTGGGATGCATCAAACATTTTTGGCAAAATCGCTATTTTTAGCGAATTCCAAAAATGCGATTGCTTTTAAGGAATCGCAAAATTGCGATTCCCTAAAAGCAATGCACGATTGCTTTTAAAATTGCGAATCCGCAATTAGGGGGTGCAAATTACCACGAGGGTGAACCTCGTGGTAATTTGCGAAAAAGTATTAAAATGCTCAAAATTGCATTTTACACACTGTCATGTTACAGAAACACATGTCCTTAGGACATGTGTGTGTGAAACACACACTTTAAAATACATTTCAGGGGTGAAGGGGGGGTCCTTTGGACCCCCCCCTGCACCCATGGAATGCATTAACATTTTGCGAATTGCTAATTGAAATTCGCAAAATGTCAATGCCTTCCCATTGATTCCCATGGGCCTTTTGGCCCATAGGAATCAATGGGAATAGCGAAATCGCAAATTAGATTTCGCATAATATTTGCGATTCGGTAAAAATTGCTATTTTTACTGAATCGCAAATATTATGCGATTAAAATCATGCATCCCATTTTGCGATTCCTTATTTGCGATTCCCTAAAAATCGCAAATAAGGAATCTCAAAACCATACTATGATGCATGTGGGTGTAAGTTTCTGTAGAATTTTTACCTACTGCTAATCCCCAAAGCTTGGAGGCAACTAAGACAACTTGGACCTCAAGCAACATTGTAGACTCAATTTTAGCTGAATTGGAGCTATTTAATAACTGGGGCATTAGTATTGCCCCCTTTAAAAAACCAGCCTACCCTCTACCATTTCTGACTATGACAAGCTCAGTAACAAAGACACAACAGGCATACTTTAACTGTGTACTTGGAGGTGCATGGGGAAGTTCACCAAAAAGGAGTACCAGCAGCCAATGGGATCGACCAGATCTATGGTCAAAGGCAGCTGCTCAGTCATATTAAGATCCAAGAAGGGAAGTATTGTCGCGTACCATCACCATACGCCCCGAGGAGGACTGACGCTACCTACAAGATAGTGATCGCAATAGGGGAAAGGAACCAATCCTAGGCCTATGCTTGTGGAACGTTAATGGTTTAACTGCAAAAATAGACGATCCGGAATTTCTGCACTACATCTCCCTTTTTGACATAATAATGCTCCAAGAAACCTGGCTCAATGATCCACAGCACATCTAGGGCTACACATGGTTTGCCACACCAGCTACAAGGACTAGCAGGTTTGGCCATCATTCAGTTGAATTGGCCACCTATGTCTCCACTACAACAATAGCGTCAGAAACCCTCATGGACTCAATCTCAAATACAACATTAGCAGTCAAAATAAGCATTGTCCTTGAGGGAAAATAAATGGAGGTCTGCATAATCAACTCATATGTACATCCGAAAAATAAAGTAAAAGATTCAACCAAAATCACCAATCAACTGGCCGAGTATGCTACTCAGATGGAAAATCCACTCTTCCTCCTGACAGGGGACCTAAACCATGATCTTATTGGCTCGGCAGAAGGGGAGGAGGTACTGGCTTTAAAAAAGAACTTATAATATACCACCACAAAGCGTCCTACTAGATAGGAAAAAATGTCGCAACAGTCGCTTTCTTGATGACCTAGAACATCAAAATCTTTACACACTGAATGGCAGATTTCCGGTATACTCTCCTCCAGTTAATTCATTTTACTCCACTACAACGAGCTCCATACTGGACTAAACCTTTGCAAGCCTCGCGCTGTTCCCACACATCGCTGGGTTCAAAATGGGTGATATGGGTGACAATGATCATCGCCCCCAGGAAATTCATATAACAGCAAATATGCCGAACTTAATTAGACCATACACAACTATGGGGCCGATCCACTCCCTGAATCAAAAAAGGATCAAATGCACCATTGCCAATGAGAACTTCAAGGCCGAAGCTGCAATTCAACTTTTCTATATTCAAGTATCGACTACAGCCGGCCACATTACTTATAGGGGTCATTTTACTGCTACACTGCTAAAAAAGTTTGCTGCTACTTCCCTCTCAAATGCCAACCTTCGCAAAGAGGGTAGTAAAAACAACTTAAATAAAGAACAGAGAGCACAGTTAAAAAAACTCAAAAGATCAGGGAACTCGACTCTACGCAAGTTGAGAAGATTCCCTGGAAACATAAGCGTACGAGTATTTCTGAAACGTCAAAGGGCAGCGCTCAAACAACTAAAATGGAATATCAAGAGAGATGGCGAGAACGAAGTTTGAGCTAAACTCTTATATGACACAAACAGTAATAAAAGTGCTCGCCATTGGAAAACAGTAAATGGGATCATGCGTCCGCAATACAAAGAAAGAGGGTCTCACATCTCTGAAGAGATTTGGATAAAATATCTCTCCAGTCATTTCAACAACCACACAGAATATGCAGGAGTCCAAATGGCAATCAGCAGGATTCCGGAGAGAAAACAGGAAACAAGCACACCAGAGATATGGGGACATCCCTATTCAGACACAATTACCAATCTTTCAGAGACATCGAGGTGCCAGCTGTTAGTCTTAATCAAAAAACAGATAGCCAAGGGCAGGAAAGAAGGCGCCCAGGGACCAAAAGTCATTCCACCTGCCCTTTACAAAGCAAGGAACAAAGAGTAGGCAGACATTCTGCAACCTTTATTCTTGGAAATCAGGATGTTAAACAGAATCCCAGAATCCTGGAGAGATTCAACAATAGTTCCAATTTACAAAAAAGGAGACAAGGCTGACCCAAATAACTATCTCCTAGTAGCTCTCATTGATAACGAGGTTAAATATTTTGCAGGCACCTTACTAGAAGAGCTTACACTTTGGGCTGAGTAAAATCTGATAATACTACTGAATCAGACAGGTTTCCGAAAAACGACTGGAACATCAACAAATATTCTCGCCTTCTCTTTAATTATTGATGCAGCAAAAGCATCTACGATTCCTCTACATCTGTGTTACATCAACTTCAGCGCCGCATTTGACAATATTGAGAGAGGCAGACTGTGGAGGAAACTGGTGCAATAGGGCATACCGCAGTGTACCCTAAACATGCTGATGCTCCTACACACAGACACTTGGGTGCAGGTGAAACTAGGAAGTGGTACTCACCTGTCCTCAAAAGTACCTACTACAAAAGGATTGAACAAGGGTGTGTGCTTGCACCAACCTTGTTCAATCTTTTTATGGCGGACCTCCCAAAAGTGCTCGATGCCTGAAACTCCAACTCACCGAGGGTAGGAGGGAAAATCCTGACTAATCTTATGTATGCAGATGACGTAGTGCTACTCAGTCATACTTACGTTGGACTTCAACGACTATTGACTGAAATGCAGGAATACGCAACAGAGAATAACCTAAAAATAACCGAACAATGTCAATAAATAACAATAAAAAACAACAGAAGACTTAGTTTCTTGGCGGTATAAAAATTGTTGCAGCCTGTGAGTACAAATATTTGGGAGTCACATTTGATAAAGAAGGATCCTTTGTGGGTCAGAAACAGGAAATAAGAAGAAGAGGCTTACTGATCGCCAAACTTGGCAACCCAATTGATGGGTCCTACTATGACCCCGGTTTTTAAGGTAATTCAAGCCAAACTGCTCCCTTAGATTGCCTACGGTAGTGAGACAATGCGGGGAAGAGACACCAAAGACCTGGATAACAAACTGGTTAAAGCCTATAGAACAATGTTCTCCTTCCCCCTTTACACATCTCGGGTTCAAATAAGATTGGAGTTCAGCCTGCAAAAGCAAGTCCTAGCCAGGTATGGGGCATATATCATCTGTGGGCACAAACTAGGAAGCTCCACTATAAATACACTAAACTACCTGCTATGGCGCGACATAGAACGCAGGGACGTTTCAGAGGCGAGAAATCATCTTCAACTAGCTTTGGAAGTTACTAAACTCTCAGAACTTTGGGACTCACAACTCCGTCACAGCAATTTAAAAAAATTAGTTTGGAAAAATGTAAAATCACTCTCCTTATTGGAGGACAAGGCATTTTTCTCAAAAATATCTCACGCATGGATGACTCTAAACTCTTATAAATCATTAACTCCACAAATATATTTTATTCAGGGATTCTTCCATGCACAGGGAACCTACCACCATGGATGAAGAAAAATGGACAAGAGACCTGTAGGCTGTGCAACTCCAACAATGGCGACATCCTTCACGTAATCTGTTTATGTGAAGAGCTGCACCAAGCACGACAACTGCTCCTTAAAGATCAATTCAAGCAAAAAGGGATTCGCACCAGAAGGCAAGCTGTGCTTGCCTGCCTGAATCCATTAAATACCAAACTAAATTGCAGATTTGTGAAATTTCTGATGGTGGTGGAACAGAGAATGCCAAACACGGTGAAAAATGTTCTACAAGATCTACAGACCCAGGCTGACCAGCAGATGGACAATAGGACTTAGCGAAACCTTATTAAATATGTCCATTTAGCACCAGGGGGACAATCTTGTGTAAGCAAAGTCCACGTGGTAAACATAGCTTATGGTTGAACTGGATGGGAGCAAGTGAAAACGGGGATCAGCACTTTTCAGCAGTTAATGTATAAACGAGGGTCTTAATCTGTTTGATTGAACTATCATTTTAAACTGTAATGAATTTCTTACTTCTCGATTTATCTTAATGGTTTTAAACAATGATGTTTGAAGAATCTTGTAATATTTATTGCAATGGTTTTAATTAACAATGCAAAATAAAAATAAACCTACCCTAAATTTAATCCCTCTTTAATAATGATGTTTTTGTACCCCCAGGGACATATCCTTCTTTAGATAAAGCATGTCGTTGGAAAATGATGTAAACTTAAATCTGGGATACCATGCCCCAATGTAATTTTGATATATCATAGTTTTTAACATTTGTATCAATGGCTCATTTTTATATCTCTTTTTTTCATATAAAGCGTTTCCTATTTGTAATGATTTTAAATAATCAAACAATAAAAGTTTTCTTCTGTGCTTAATCTTTAAAAAAAAAAAAGGAGGAGGAAAGCAAAATGTTTGAGGTGACCCTTTTGAATATCCAGTGGTGTGTAAACGTCCAATATATATGTAATGTATGTAATGGAAAGAAAGCTTTAGAAGTAATTGTGCTTTGAAAAAAGTTGAAACGTGTCAGAAACAGAAGAAAGAACACAACCTTAAAATTGTAGGATTTTAGTTTACTAATGCAAATGGTATAACTGCTATAGTAATTTATTTGTTCATTTGCTTTTATATTTACCTTTAGTAAAAGGCTTACATTTGGAAAACACAGATAAGCCTTTTTGTAAAACTGGTAACTAATTTGTATTACCTACTTCACTTAAACAAACAATTGTGCCAATCTACCTTTCGTTTTCCGGGATATAGTGGATGTTTGTAGAGGGGCTGTTTGTTTGTCAATAAATGAGCAATAGGACGCCCAGGAAGTTTGTATGGCTATTCTTGAAATACCGAATGAGAGTTTCCCACATTCAGATCTTTTTTCTCTATGCTACTATTGGCAACAAATTTTTTTCCAGTGCTTACATGCTTTGTAAAACAGTAACAGAATTAGAAAGATTTGTAAACCTTCCTATTACTGATTGTAAATCATTATAATTTAAGAAATTGATACATCAAACTTTGCCCAAAAACGTTTGTTCAAACCACGGATGTGAAGTTCTCTCAACACTTCTCTTAACTATGGTGAATAAGTATTTATGTATAATGATATAAAGAAGTGCTCCAGACAATATAAAAATTAATATTCTAATTACAGATTCCACTGTTACTCAAAGTTTCATTTCTGCATGCACTTTGGGGCAGATTTACAAGCCCCTAGCGACATCTTTACGAGACTGTTGCATCACTTATATGATGAAGCAGCATCGTAAACAATGCGCCACTATGCGACCGATTTACAACGTGACACATCAAGTGAGATGCGTCACGTTGTAAAGCCCCGCACTACATTATACCTGGTCAGGTATAATGTATGCAGGGTGGGAGCTCCATTGCAAGGAAGCCCCATAAACGTGTCTCTGTGAAATCTACAAAACCCTACGCCTGCATGTAGCAGGTGTAAGGAGTGACGCAGCATTGCAAGTATAGGAAGCCCCTGAGCAGTGCTTAAGTTGCGTCACGCTTGCGACACAACTCCACCACTGCGTTACCTATACACTGACAGATGCGTCACGCATCTGTCTCTCCTTGCACCGCAATGTGCTGCGTTGTAAATGTGGCGCACCCATGGTGGCGCAAGGGGTTCATAAAGTCATGCAAAATAACTGGTGCATCCCTGCTGATCTGCAGGGATGCGCCAGTTATTGTAAATCTGCCCCAATATATTTAAGAAACAATATTGAATGGACAGAATGTGATGACACTAAGGGCCTGATTATAATGGTGGTGATCAGACCGCTGACAAGCCGCTGTGGTGGTTCAACCTCCAACAGCCCTTGTAAGACTGGTGGTGGGGAAACTCAAACTATGCATGGCAGTGTAGCAGTAGCACCCTCAGCATATTCTGAGCCCCTGACCGCCACGCCACCACCAGGGAATGTGGTTTCCTGGTGGTTGCAGTGGTCAAAGGGTGGTCTGAATGCCAAACTTCTAATACAGCAGTCAGACGGCCCGTGCGGCAGTGGCTGAAGCGACATCGCTGCATCCCTATGAGTCTGGCTTTCGATGGATCGCCAGACTGTAGGTAGCAAGCAGCACACACAGCGTCACATCAGGAAAAGGTGGCCCGACCTCAAGGGCTGGGTAAAATACAGGGGCAACAGGAACCATGAGGCAGCTCAGAGGACTGGTGGAGGCTCTCATGTGCCACCAATTACATTCACTGCATGAGAGGAGAAGGTGCTTGCCACACTGCATCCAGACAGTTTATCTGGAAGAGCTCGGGGAATATATACTGGCCAGTACTAACTTCAAAACTGCCACAACACTTTCAGGTCTTAATTGCACACCTATTGCTACTTACTATCATGTCCAATTCTCACATATGTAGAACCCACTGCTCTCACCCCAGAGCCATTTGCCAGACATTTCACTCTTCTGCTTCTCCTTACTGGTAGGTAACTATCTTGCTAGGGTGTGTTGGGACAGGAGAATGCCAATACAACTACCACCAGGCCCTCTTCCCTTTACATTGAACAGGATGTACCCCGCTCTCACTCAATCATCACATGGCAGCCAGTGCACTCCTCAGCTTTTCCTCACAGGTATGTAGCCAGTCAGTCAGTCAAAGAACTTTATTCGGTTAATTAAAACCATAAAAGCACAATATAATTCATGAAACAAAGTTAAAATACAATTAAACAAGTATAAAAGTGATTGCTACTCCTGGATAAAAAAACATCTTTAAAAAGGCTTTACAAGAACAAGTTTTTTTAAAAAAATAGATAGATATATGGAGTACCCGTTTCAGTATATGTAGAACATTTCCACCGAATTTTTTACAAGTGTCAGGTTTGGTGGTTGATTGTTGGGGCAATTCTTGATTTATTTTGTCTAGCGGCTGCTACCAAAAAACAAGCTACACCATATGTGACTTGAACCGAATTCAGCATCTGTAGATATAATAGAGCTGGCCGTACCTGAACAAAGTTTAAGTCTGTCAGGATAGGGACAAGAAATTTTTTACGTCCCACCGAATAATGTTCACAGAGCATGACTAGGTGCAGAGTGTCCTGTGTGGAAAAACAATCACAAGTGCAGGGTGGGGAGTTTTCTGGAATACCCCACTTTGTATACGAGTCGAGAACAAGATGTATCAGGTTGAACCTGAACCTTATAAGTAGGAAACGATGATAAGGTTTGGTTACGTATTTTAGATAAGGTTCCATAGCCATGGACGACGAAAGTTGGAAAAGTGTTCTTACCATTGGCTTACAAAGTTCAACCGTTTCCCTTTCACACTCCAACAAATTTCGAAAATGCTGCTTGACCCACCTTACATCCTCTTTTTTAAGGTTCTGTGGAAGAGAGTACATATCCGAGCGCCCTAGCTTCACGCATGCCGCTCTAACATACGCCAGCCACGGTATGTTATCTGATTTGTCCAGAGACATACAGTCTTTGAGGATGCAATGATTCAATGTGATCTCCTCATTTGTCCAGGTTTTAATCCAGCATAACAGTGGGGACATTTTTAGGTGATCAGTGACGTATCCCAAGCCTATTTCGTTATGGATTGAGTATGTAGGAGATGATTTCGGGAGTGATAACAAGGTTCGTATAAAATTGTTTTCTGCAATTTGGATGCCTGGGGCTGAAACGTATCCCCAAATGTCTGCCCCATAGGATGCAATTGCCACACATTTGGCTCTATAAATATGAGCCATAGCTTCCATAGGTCTCGAGCCCAATCTTTTAGAGAAATGCAAAAGGTCTGTAGTGGATCTGGTAACTCCGTTCTCCTTTAGTTTCAATTGGGCACCCCAAGTTCCTTTCTCGTCAAAAGTGACGCCCAAATAGCAAAAGAAGGGTACCCTCGAAAGCGGAGAGCTGTTACAGCTAAAGGACCCGATCTTCATATTTTTCTTTCGTGAGCCAGTGACCATAACATGAGATTTGGCAGTGTTAATCTTTAGGTCCAAGGCTTCCATAAAACCACCGAAGTGGTCTAGTAGTCTTTGCAGGCCCGTACCAGTCCGAGCTATGAGGACAGCATCGTCCGCGTATAGGAGGACCGGAATAGGTAGCCCACCCATACGCGGCATGTCCAGGGTGGCTGAGTTCAAAGATTTCCCCAAAGAATTGATGTACAGTGTAAAGAGGAGAGGGGCCAGAATGTAGCCTTGTCTGACCCCTCTCCCTGACCTGAACTTCGCCGTGCATCTTCCTTCCCTTGTTACCCTAACAGAGGCTGACAAATTTTGATGGAGGTCGTGCAGAAAATTAACCAAAGTAATGTCCAAACCCAGATCGCGCAAAATAATCCACAGTTTTGAACGGTTGACCAAATCAAAAGCAGAAGATAAGTCCATAAATCCCAAATAAAGAAGCCCCCCCTTCACCACGGTGTATTTACTAATGATGAGGTGAAGGTTTAGACATTGGTCCATAGTCCCTCTATGTGCTCTGAAACCATATTGTAAATCCGAGAGGATCCCGCTCTCCTCGAGCCAATCCCCCAGTCTTTGCAGAATGACTCTGCCCAAGATCTTAACGGCAGAGTCCAGCAGGGAGATTGGCCTGTAGCAGGCAGGGTCCCCCCTGTTCCCTTTCTTAAAAATGGGCACAATAATAGAGGTGGACCAGGAGGAAGGAAAGCCAGCTGCAGGTATCGCATTAAAAACGTTGGTTAATATTTTTGACCAAAATTGCGGATACTGGATGTAGAGATCTGCAGGGACCCCATCAGGTCCCGGGGCCTTGTGTTTGCTTGTGTCTTTAATCGCCCTTTCGACCTCAGTGGTGTTAAACTCCATAACCAGGTTGGATGAATCATGGGCACTGGCTGGTGAGGTTGGTGCTGTGGATTCATAAATCTGTTTGAAGTGACCTAACCATCTTTCATCTTTAATCACACAGTCCATGTCAGTTTTTCCATCCTCAGAAAAAAAGGGCTGGTTCACGGTGGCCCAAAACTTTTTGCTGTCTCTCAATACATCAATGGATAGTAAACTATCCCAAGCCTCCTCCTTAATTTGGGTTTTGCGATTAATAACTGCAATTTTGTATTCCTTCCTTAATTTAGCCACTAAGGGCCTGTCTCTGGGTTTATGTTTTAATGCTTTCAGCAAGGCACTGTGTTTTTGCGAACATTCCTTATTGAACCATTTGTAAATCTTCTTATTCATTTGTGCGCCTGACCTTAGCTCCAAGTTCTTAGAGATCCTTACACAAATCTCCTCATATGCAGCCACTACATCGGAACCCAGGGCGGTTGAGTCTAAGCACACTGCCATGTTAGCCTCGGACTCTTGGGCTACTAATTGAAAGAATTGATCAGGGACAATCCTCTCTCATTTTAGTCGCCTTCCCTGGTCCTTAGTCATCAAATCCTTTGAAGCTACCACACCTGTCAATCTACGGGTCCGGAAACAGTCTAGGTCCAGCATTAGGAGGACAGGATGATGATCACTGAAACTAGAAGTAACAACCCTGTACTCGCGCGTCTTTACCAGGACCCCGGTTGATACAAAAACATAATCTATGACAGTGTTGGCGTCCTTCCCAACAAAAGTTGGGGCTCTAGACTCGTTTTTGCCTTGGTCGAGTTCAAATAGGTTTAGGCTCGCGAGGAAAGTCTCAAGACACTCACCCTCATTTGTGTGTTCAAAATGGGGAATGCCCTCAGTCGGTAAACCCCCATATCTATCGTTATTGCAATCTCCCTCACAGGGATGAATGTTAAAATCACCCAGGATTACCATCTCTGGGACAGAAATGCAATCAAGTCTATAGACTGACAGAAAGTCTAACAAGGAGGTCAAATGCTCATTCGCGCAGGAAACCTCCTTGGAATTATAGAAATTAATAAGCAAATAAATTTTTGAATCAGGTAGGGTCCACTCCACGACTAACGTGTTCATGGGTGCGGAATCTAGTTTTTTGAAAACCCCCACCAAGTCCAGAGAACACAATGTGAGTAGGCCACCCTTTGCTCTCCCTCTTGCTCCTGGTACTGCTGGAGTAGTAAAACTGCAAAAACCATCCAATGAAAAACTTGTGGTGGTGTCCCATGTTTCTTGGATTCCCAGGATGTCATATTGTTTTACGAACCCTTGCCATATGGGGTCTAGGGCCTTTGAGTTTAAACCGGCCACATTCCAGGTAAGAAGTTTGCATAGTGGTGAAGCTGCGTTAGGGGGGGTAAGCGCTCCCCGGCACTCGCCCTCCACCGAGCCTTTATCAGCTGTAGGAGATAGATTTACATTGGTCAAGTCCTCCGTTGCGACATCCTTGCAAAGTTGAATGGAAGTAGTCTGATGACTCCGTCCAATTGGGGAGTCCTGTGTATGTCAGTCAACCCAGTCTGTGGTTGACAGGCAATCGAAGCGATTTGCTATCGGGAAGTGCAAGGGGTTGTCTAGACCATTTGCAGGCTGGTGATACTGATAAGGTTGGATGAGGTGTGGACCAAAAACAGGACCGCCTTGAGCGGTCTGCCTCTTCTGGTCCTTGCCAAGTTCCATCCCGCGTCCCACCCCTCCTCCCAGCCAAGGGGTTGTGTATCCCAGGGGGGGTTAAATCTCTGTCTGGGTTTGCGGTCATGTGGTCCTTTTAACCAGCTCCAACGGTTATCGACTTGATTTTGTGGGAGATAAAAATAGGAGAGAGGTCTAGCAGTCACCGTGCTCGCCTGATATCTAGGGGATCCACTACTACAGATGAATTCTACAACCTCCGTATTCTCAAAAGTGACCACGACACAGTCCCCTGGAAGGTTTTTTCTGTTGCCTCCTACCCACGGAGCTCTCTCTATCATTAGGATATTGCTCTGTATGTTTGGCGGGAGAGGATAATTTCTGGATAGCCAGTGACATACTTTGTTTTTAAGGGCCTGGTACGATTCTACTTCTGATGTAGGGATTTCGGTGACACCAGTGAGAATGACCACATAGGGACAGGCATCAGGGGAAAGGTGGATATTTCTGCGGGCCATGCCCTTAGCTCTGTCGGTTGCGTCAAGAGTTGGAGGCTGAGATAAGCAATTGCTCGTTGCAGCCTGAGGGGTTGAATTATTTTTAGTTGTTTTCTGGGTTGGATCTATTTTCTTAGTTTGATCAGCTACAGAGGGCTTTGTCTTGGTGCCAGCCTGGTTTGGGGTGTTACTAGGTTTCTTGGGCGCCACATTTTTGGTCTCCAGCGTTTTGTTAACACCCACCGAAGGCTTGTTGGCCGTTTTAGGTGGGTTGGTGGCCTGGGCGGTTTTGTTGTTTAAGGTGAAACTAGGAGCACTTATATCTTTATGTATGTTTTTTAAAACAGTTTCCAGGCAGCGTAATCTAGCCTCTATGGGTTCCAGCAATTCTTTTAGCATATTAAAAATGGTGGTGTTATTCATGCTTGAACCGTTCCCCTCCTGTGATGGTGATTTTACTAAGTTACCTACTTCCCCACTCAGCTCCAAGATTTCTTCCAGACTTTGGTCAATGATAGTATCGTCTGGAAGGCTCAAGGGTAAACCAACCTTGATGGAATGCGGTGCCTCTATGGGACTGGGTAAGACTGCTGGCAATCTATCCGTATTAGGGAGGTTAGGGGGGATTTGAACGTTCTTTCCTTTAGGAATGCGCGGTTTATTGACCTTACGTTTCTGCTTAGGGATTGCCCCTTCTATCCGGCCCCTTTCATTTATAGCGGATGTGATGTTAAAGGTATTTGATTCACTTTGTTGCGCTCCACTCTCTGTTAAGATATTGAGGTTAGGTGAAGCCTCCAAATCCTGTACAGTGTTTGAAGCGTCAAGATCCCCAGTCTCTCCTGAACTATGTACTAGGGCCTGTATATCTGACCGAGAATCAGTGTTAGGTGTCTGTGCCTGTGCAATAAGGCCCAGGGAGGAGCGCTTGGCCAAGGCCAGGTCTTGGGAGACTCTCCTATCCATTAGTATTATTCCCTCGTCGATTAACGCATGTGTGCGAATGATGAAGTCGTCCAAAGTTCCAGTGAGTTTTTTAACTCCTGCAGCAGCCATACTTCTGGTTTCACGGCAGGACATAACCCGTGTATCCTAGCAGTAATAGCAACGAGGAACTATGTATAACCGACCAGGGTTCGTGGCCCAGCCCAGCCTCTTCTGGCCTCTGAGTGCCACAGAGGGCCCGCCCTTTGCCCGGGCTTCGCTCGGCGTCCCGCTCGCGTCCCGCTGAGCGACTTGTCGTTGAATTTGTAAGGGGCGTTGCGGCCGGGGGGCGTGTCTTGCTGGGGGCGCGGCCGTGCACACCTGTGCAGTGCAGGGACTCCTGGTCTTGAGAGTCCCTGCAGCTCGCGCCCTCAGTTGGCTCTGGTGTTACCTCCTCCTCCTTCCGCAGCAGTCCGCCGGCCTCTACCCCACACCTCACGCCGCGCAGCGGCACCCGCGAAGCGGGTGCTGCAAGCTGTAACTACGCGGTGGGGCGGTCAATCCCTCCTGGGATACGGGGAGGCCAGCTGGCTAGCAGGGGCAAAATGGTGTTATGGCGTTTTTTGACAACAGCAACAGCACCCGGTAAGTTCCTCCGTCCAAGGGTTCCCGCTAACTGTTGCGAGGCTTCCTTCTTTTGTTGGCTCGTCGGCCTGGGGGCGTGTCTTGCTGGGGGCGCGGCCGTGCACACCTGTGCAGCGCAGGGACTCCTGGTCTTGAGAGTCCCTGCAGCTCGCGCCCTCAGTTGGCTCTGGTGTTACCTCCTCCTCCTTCCGCAGCAGTCCGCCGGCCTCTACCCCACACCTCACGCCGCGCAGCGGCACCTGCAAAGCGGGTGCTGCAAGCTGTAACTACGCGGCGGGGCGGTCAATCCCTCCTGGGATACGGGGAGGCCAGCTGGCTAGCAGGGGCAAAATGGCGTTATGGCGTTTTTTAACAACAGCAACAGCACCCGGTAAGTTCCTCCGTCCAAGGGTTCCCATTTTAATAGAGTGGGTTGGGACAGGCAGCTAGCACTGCAGCTACCAGCTGCTCTTCTTGCCTTAGCATTCCACAGCATAAAACACTGCTCTCACTCCAGAGCCATTTGGCAGCCATGTCTATACTGTTCCACATGTCACATTAACTTCACACATAGCTCTGCCCACGTCCATATCTGACTACTCAGACTGTCAATCAGCAATGGTCTAGTAATGAAATGTTAAGATATACTACAACATACACACAATGATATGTGTAAACACAAAGGATGGAAAACATGAAGGTAATGCTGCCACAATACATGTCTGGTCACTCATTCAAAGAACACAGCACATATGATGAACACTACAAAATGGACAACACAAATGGGACTATGCCTGTATAGTAAACACCTAGGAGTGTGAAGTGAACATTACACATGCCACATCTACAGTGGCTGTGCATCAAGTTGGTAGGTAATATCATGTCCATCCATATTGGCAACATGAAGATGTACAGTTCTTATGATGTTCATGGCAGTTTACATACAAGTAATGGATGTTCCACAATTTCATGACATACAAGTTAACACTGTGGATATTGGTCACTATGTCTAACACCAACCCTTGTGTCTCCTTCAGCCCATTACTCACTGTGTAACATCGGTTGGGGAAAGCACTTACATCCTGACAATGTAACCTTTCTCTAACAGGTAGATCTAGAACAATGACTGATGAGACTCCGAACACTGTGCAAAGCCAGTCTCCACCACAGGATCAGGAACTTTCTGATGCTGAATCTCACTCTCATTTGGAAGTGCAGGACCAACCTGGCCCTTCTGGACAGCCAGGGCAGACACAACCTGTGAGTCTCACTGGCCCCACCACTACAACTCCCACCCCAGCAGCTACAGCAATGCAGAGCACTACCCCAACAACCTGTGGACCTACCTCCACCACCACCATCGCCTACACCGCAGTACCCATTCCAGTGGTGAGCAACAACAGTGCGCTCACTGAGGATGTAGGGTACAGTGGAAGGGTACAGGCACAGCCAAGGGGGCAGGTCCAGGGGGGGCAGGGCTGGTGTGAGGGCCACTGGGGGCCAACAACGTGAGACCACTGTGTACAGTGAAGCTCTAACCACCATCGCCAGAGTCCTTGGTGCCTATGAAGACAACCAAGGACAAATGGGTCAGGTACTGGAGGAACTCTAGATCAAGCTGCTGCAGCGGTTCATAGACACGAGGTTCAAACAACACAATGAGAAAATGGGCCAGCTCATTGGGGGGCTGAGGGACATCAGCACAGCTTTTGTCAGGCCTCCCCCCACAACATCACACCCCTGTTGGCAGCCCGCAGCTGCACATTCTACCTCTACAGCTTACACTGGGAGGGAGGCCCTGTTTGAGGCTGAGTCCTCAGACACCTCAGATCTGGCAGTAGCAGAACCCCCCAGACATCAACAGGGACATCAGAAGAATCCACCGGGAGATTTTAGTGGCAAGGCACCTACCACAACCAAGAAGCAGAGCTGCCCCTATGTCACCATTTGTGCGCAGCACAATGACTTTGTGGACTATAATGTCACACATTTCAATTCTGATGGCAGGAGTCTGTTGGACTGTGGACTTTAAACAATGTGGTTACAGCTCTAATGGTTTCATCTACCACCACGGACAACTTCACCCCTTGTGTTTGCCTTCCCTCTTTATGGCACTTTGTTTTACACACTTTATGCACTGCAATAAATACACTTTTTACACATCCACTTGTCCATGGTGTATTGTTCAGATGTAGTACATTAAGAATTCTACTGCAAATGTATTACCAGATGTAACTTGTGGCAAATAATGTATGCAGGCACTCAGTGCAGAACAATCTAACATTGAAGGTGAGTATAACAAAAATGTTACCAAACAAAGACACAGAAGTGTAAAGTTTACACATATCTTTCTTACAATTTCACAACAATAGGTGGTTAGAAGGAGAAGGTCATCTACACAGTAACATGACACATCTGTGACTTGTGGAATGTCAATTACCACAGTTGTCATTTGTACATATCAGAGACAAGCTGGGGGAGGAAACATCAGACAATGTCTAACACAGTAGTGATCTCACAAATGTCTTATTGATGCAGCTTCAGGCATGTTAAGTAGACCACAGTAGACAGCCTACAGCAAAACAGTAACAGCAACAGGGGGTCAATACAGTAATTTGTCACTGGTGCATTTCAAACCGGTGTAGTTGCATCTGCTAGATTGTTTATAACATCTTCCAGTGGTGTCACTCAAGCTCTGTGGCATACAATGATGAGACACATGGACACCTACAACCAGTTCACATACAGAGAGGAAGCAATCTATGTGAACAGAGACAAACATGTATTGGTCAACTATCACAATATATTGCAGAACATGATAGAACGCATAGACAAAGCACCACCATATGACAGAATAGAAATACCAAGGTGTATCTGAAACCTCCATCCTCTCGCTGTGCAAGTTGCTTTGGTACTAGTGTTGTACTCCCAAAGTCAGTGTCAAACATTCCTAGGAACATCTCATGTCCAATTTTCCATTCAGAACAGCATCATAGTGTAGCTGATGTCAATACACTGACATGTCCAACTGAAAATGACAGGGTAAAGGGACCTACAACAAGACAAAAAGAAGATTTCAGGTAGCAGTTCAAACATGTTACAACAATAACAGTCTACTTTCCTCACTGTTCCCAACAAAAGCGGTCACAGTCATGACATCTCTCTGCATACTTGAACTCAGGGTAAGTAGTTGTTGATGAGCTATTGACACAGGTTAAGCCCTTTCTCTTCGTAATCATCATCGCTATTCATGTCAGGATTCTCAAGACTATAAATGAGAGCCTACACAAGAAGGGAACAAGTGTCACCTGCCTACGGTATAGGATAAGCGCAAGGCGACTCTCTATAAACAAACAGATATCTCAAGCAGGGAGCAAGACCATGAATGAGACAAACACCAGAAGATGACAAAAGATATATGAAAATAACAAAAATTAATTGTACTAAAATATTTTATTTAAAATAGAAAAATCTATGGATATTTTTTAAGGATTTTTATAATGTTTTACATATATAATGGAACAAATCAAATAACATAAACATACATATTCTCCTTTCAAAATGCAACCTAAAAAACAATAAAATATCTTGTAAAGTGTCCCCCCGTCCAAGTGGCTCATGGTCAAATAATAACTTAACACATCATCATAACAATTACACAACAGAACTCTTTCATTAAATCAGTCATACCGCAATCGCATCCATACATCTGTCATACTGTCAAAGCCTACCAATAAAAAATGCTAATATAGACAGGAGCCACAGATGAAAGTGGCAATGGTATCATGCCCAACCCGATATCTGGGTAGAACAGTATAGTGCTATATAGAGATGCACAGCCATGTTTTGGCTTGAGTACAATGAGTATTTAAATCCGTACACTCATAATCAGACATTGCCATATACATTTTCATCAGCTCAATAACATTGGTTTCATATGTTCATGAAGAGAGGGAATAGTAGATAGAAAACATTTAAACAGTTCAACTTCCTCTCTTTCTATCCATGTACCACTGCGTGGTTCCTGTCATACATAGTGCTGACGCGTGTTTGGTGTAGGGCTTCAATGCAGCCGCCACCTTCTTGAGGGCACAAACAAGATGGAAACCAGAAGGTGTGCTGCGTGGGTAATAGGGGAGAAAGGTGGGTGCCAAACAAGAAGTAAAAGTCATGGCTCCATTCTAGAAAATAAACACGGGTAAGTTCAGTTAATGGCAATATATGTCCCTGTAAATGCAATGAGTATTAACAAAAAATGCGTCAGAACATTAGTATTGATGATAAGCTCCATTCTCATTGATAGTGTTTACTTTCCCAAAGCCACCTGCCTCTATTCCTTTTTTGGTATACCTTTCTTGTAGCATGTCAGGATTCTCACCCAGGGGCTCCTGCTGGTATCTAGCCTCCACAATTAGTGGGAGGTTCCTGTGCAATGCAAGGTTGTGGATCATGCAGCAGGCAATTGTGATCTGACACATCTTACTGGATGAGAAGAGGAGGGCTCCCCGGTCTTGTCCAAACAGTGGAATCTGATCTTCTGGAACTCTAAAGCCCTCTCCACTACCCGAAGTCTCCTCCCATGGCCTCATTGAAGCAGACTTCCCCTAGCGTTCTTGGATTTCTCAGCAGGGTCAACAACCAAGGACGGTCAGGATAAACTGAGTCACCTAAATGGGAGAGGCACAGATGTACAATCATGATTCAGACATTTGCAGAGAATGACAGCATGCATCACACAAACACAAAAAAAAGATGGACACATCTCACTCACCAACAAGCCAGGCCATCTTTGGTTGTAGACATGACATCAACAAGGGTATGGTGCTGTTCTGTATGACATAAGAGTAGTGGGGAGATCCTGGGAATTTGTCACAGACATGTGAAATGTACAAATCCACAAGGCGTGTCACTTGCACATTGATTGAATTATAATGTTTCCTGACCCTATATATTTGATCACGTGCTTGAGGTAGTACAAGGGTAATATGGGTGCCAACAGTGGATCCTACAATATGTGAGATGTGACCTAGGTCATAACAGTCACCCTTCGCAGTTGCCAAATCCCCTCTTCTTGGGAACTGAATATAACTATCCATGTGTTGCATCAGAGCAGACAAAACATCAGGTTACACTTACTGAACATTGGTTGTGACATCCCACCAGATATAGCCACTGTATACTGAAAGGAAGCAGTGGCCAATAATTGCAGTGTGGCTATCACCTTCACTGTTGGGGTAAGAGCTGTGGGATAGATTCTGTGAGCTATTAACTGAGGTGCCAACTGGCCACAAAGGTCCTGAATTGTCCGACGATTTAGTCTGAACTTCTTTATGAAGTCTTGCACCTTCATAGTCAACAGGTCTAGAAAAGGCTGATAGATGGGAGCTTGTCTCCTTCTCCCTCTCCCAGGGTACCTATGTATAGAAACTGGAAAAGCTAAAATGTTGGTTACTGAGTACACAATGACCCATACCAGCTCCAGATGAACATTCATGTGGGATCAGTATCATGGATGTGCGAGCTTTAGACATACATTGTCATCAGTTAGGTATGACAGTAACAATATGTACATACCAACTACTAGTATGGGGGTAGTGGAAAGGATGACAGACATATAGACCATTGCAACTTCATGTATGCTGAGCCATTTGGGGTGTGAACAAATCTCAGGTGGCACACAGCATTAGGCTTGAGATTGATATTCCTGATTTTAAACATGGTGCACCTTGATGGAAAGGATGCACACCATCATGTGCAAAGTCTGCATTTTCTCCAATCCGAACAACACATGAGTCTGGCACAGCACTGTTCACTTCATAGATACACCTTTTGTGCAAAGGCCACTGTAACTGTTTAAAGAGTCTGCATTACAAACATTAGCGCAGTCATTCAAGGATACACTGGAAACAGCGTTTACAACACCTTCTCTGCTGTTGCATAAACTGTAGTAGGAATAGTAAATAATAATATTCCTAAGTCCCGCGCGCCCCCTACAGCAAGTCATTGAAACGGCTTGAGATGTAATGGTTTGGGTTAAAACAACATGGTCAATGTAACGACTGCATAGTAATAGAACGCATTTGTTGTAAAGAGCAATATTCCAATACACAGCTCGACAGGTAAAATGTGTCCATGCACACATGGACAACACTGACGTGTGAGGTATGACAGAGCAATGGTGGCAAACCTCTGGTGACATCTATTTTATGTGAAACCTAAAAACAATGAGTGACACACTCCTGAGTCCCCTGACAATGTGCTAATAATGCCTGATACTGATGAGAGCTAAATGCTGCAATTTGTTAGACAGTAACCGAGACCGCCACCTAGTGTGAACTACGCAGCAGGCGTGCTCAGTCACAGCGGGCACTGCCATATGCCCATATTGTAAAATGCGACCGACGCACTAGAGAAATTGGGACCCAAGTGGTCAACGTCAGCCTATGTGAATACTATGGCAGCCAATAGACCCAGTACGGGCGGCTATATCCTTTCACCAAAGGTATTGGTAAGTGTTCTTGTTTCTACTTTGCTTCCATTTGAATGCTTAGCTTCCGTTACTGTAGTCTAGTATGTGCCTCTGAGTGCAAGCTAATGTAGATGCATTGATTTTAGGACCCATACAACATGGGACATACCTATAAATGTATATTCTGCCCTTGTGTATGTGGAGAGGATAGCCCCATTGGAATGAGTGCAGCTCTCTTTGACACTTTTACCTCAGTTATCGCTCTATGCATTGCTCTGATTCATGTCAGTTACTTTGGCTTGCTTAATGACTACATGGTTACGGTGCAATGGTCTGTAGAGCCTTTTTCCCATGAGTCTTTACTACATACAATAAGGAGTTAGACACAATGAGGTTTGCCAATTGTATCGTTCCACTGACGACTGAGCCCAATTTCACTGGTGCACACTTTGTGCACCAGTTCCCTAGGAGGGGGTTCCAAATCACAATCATCCTTCCAGTGTAGACAAAAATGACATAACACAAGTCTATTGGGCAGATGAGATAGATAAGTTTAGAAATGTGGTAAAACTGAGGGACAATTGAGATGAGTGTTGTCTGCACACAGGAAGCAAGGCCTGATTTTTGGTTGAAACGTTATGCACATTGCTATGTCATTGTAGTCTAGCTGCTCCTTAGCTGCTCTCTGTCACATTTGTAGGAATCCTAAACTACCTTCTGAGCAGTAATCCATCCAATGTGAGTGAGGATGACTGAGCTGAAAGCCATCGCCTGATAGATCGAATATATGACCCACAATTTTTATGTGTATCTGATACTTATGACTATCCCAGTATTTACATGTGTATTGAAGCTTTTCAGATTGTATAACTTCAGCTGAACTCCCCTCTTACACATCTGATACATGTACAGTGTAGATGTAATCCTACTATTAATATGATAATATAGTGAGGATCACATGTGTAACTACTGTCTCCCCATTCACATTCCACATGCAGGTGAGAATTTTTATGGCATCCCAGGAACAGTGTCAAATTTGGCAAAAGGGCTTTCCTGTGAAGGCACGATATAGAAAGGCCACATCTCACTACTGACAAGGTAAGGCATCTGAGTAGTGCGCACTTATATATAGGCCCAAACAGTTCTAGGTCTGATTGACACACATGCCAGCCCATACCTTGTCACCTTAGTGAGTGCATGTTGTGTTAAGTAACTTACTGTGCCCTATGTACCAAGTGCTGCAATGCAATGGGCTTGGCTGTAAAGGTGTTTGGACAGTCAGACACAATTAGTTTTTCCTACAGGATTATAGAATGATGTACGGTCGGTCATGGTCCTTCAGATACGTACCAACCTGATCTAAGTAGGCTGCTTCAGTATGTGTATGTAATGACCAGGTTGTAGATTCATCCCCACAGGCATTGCTATTGGAATTTCTAAGCTTTAGTTGAGCATAGCATGTGACAGGGTCTATATAACTATGCCGTCCATTGATTTATATGTGTGGTAGGTGTCAAGTTGCTTCATAACTTTCACACACAGGTCACCTAAATAGCTGTGACAATCTGTTTCTACATGTCTTCCATGCCTACAGCTCAAACTCCATCAGCGAAAGGCCATATGGGAGGTCATCGCCTGGAAGGGGAAGTCCCTGATGGTCTCTAACCGGTGCAGTACACACTGCCACAAGAGGTTGGATAACATCTGTCACCTTAACAAGCTTCTCGCCGAGATGTAGCTGGGGCTGGTAAAAGTGGCAGGTTGGCACACTGGACCTTGACCCCCCTAATGATCCGTGTACTGGCGGTGAGCCAGCCAGAGCTTGATGCACATTTTAGGGCCCAACAGCAGCTACTTGGGGGTGAGAACTGGAATGATTGTTACTTTGTACATGGCTAACTATCTTTTATCACAGGCATCATCACTCCAGGAATCTTCAAGATGAAGAATGTGTATGAATGGTAGTGGGTAGTGGTAGTGTTTACCACTGTCTTCACTTTATGTAGCAAAAATCTAGGTAGTGTCAAAACGGACCCATTCAGACACATGAAAAGAAACCTGTAAATTGCCCCACACTGGGAAAACATCCGGAACAACGAGGCCAGAGCCACGAGTTCCGGTAGCCCGAAGGCCGAACAACAACTTGCCAGAACAACAACTTTGCCTTAACCATGTATGTGTGTGATTAAGGCAAAGGCAAAGTTGGTCTAGTGTTTGGGATGGGCGGGGAGAGAGGAGCATCTGAAAGAGAACAGGACAGGTAAGGGATTTGGAGAAGTTTTTAGGGGATGGGGGATCGGGGTAATTTTTAGCGGGTGGGGGTTCAGGGTAGTCTTTAGGGAATGAGAGGTTCGGGTAGATTTTAGGGGGTGGGAGTATCATGGTAGTTTTTAGGGGTTGGAAGGGTTTAGGGTAGATTTTAGGGGTGGGGGTTTTGGGTAGTTTTTAGGGGTTGATGGTTTGGGTAGTTTTTAGGAGGTGGGGGTTTGGTAGTTTTTAGGTGGTGGGGGTTTGAGGTAGATTTTAAGAGGTGGGAGGTTTTGGGGTCATTTTTAGGGGTGGGGGGTTGTGGTAGTTTCTAAGGGGTAGGAGGGGTTCAGAGGAGTTTTTAGGGGGTTGCGGTTAGGGGTAGTTTCTAGGGGTGGAGGGGCTCAGTGTAATTCTTAGGGTGTGTGAGTTTGGGGTAGTTTTTAGGTGGTGGGAAGGGTTCTGAGTAGTTTTTAGGAGGTGGAGTTTTTGGGGTACGTTTTAGGGGTGGGAGAGATTCAGAGTAGTTTTTAGGGGGTGGGGGTTCGGGGTACTTTTTAGGAGGTGGGAGGGGATCGAGGTAGTTTTTAGGGGGTGGGTGGTCAGGCTAATTTTTAGGAGGTTCGGTGTGTATATAGGGCTCAGGGACAGGGAGGGGGTGGAAACCTTAGCCACAGATAGCTGTTTAGCATGCATGCCTTTGCCATGAAAGATTGGGGTAAAAGAATGCGTGCTTAAGCAATTTGTGGCTAAGGCACAGTCGTTGTAGAGACTATGTCGGAAAGGTAGGCATTGTAGAGGAACTCATTGTTTCAACATACAACCATCCCAGACAAGAGTAGTTTTTAGGGGGTGGCGGTTTGTGGTAGTTTCTAGGGGTGGAAGGGGCTCAGAGTAGTTTTTAGGGGGTTTGGGTTTGGGGTAATTTTTAGGGGGTGGGAGGGGTTCAGAGTAGTTTTTAGGAGGAGGAGTTGTTGGGGTCGTTTTTAAGGGTGGGAGAGGTCAGAGTAGTTTTTAGGGGGTGGGGGATCGGGGTACTTTTTAGGAGGTGGGAAGAGATCAGGGTAGTTTTTACAGGGTGGGGGGGGGTCAGGCTAGTTTTTAGGAGGTTGGGGGTGTATTTAGGGCTCAGGGAGAGGGAGGGGTGGAAACCTTATCCACAGATAGCTGTTTATCATGCTGGGGTTCGGGTTACTTTTTAGGAGGTGGGAGGGGATCGGGTCATTTTTAGGGGGTGGGGGGTCAGGCTAGTTTTTAGGAGTCTGGGATGCATTTAGGGCTCAGGGAGAGGGAGGGGGTGGAAACCTTAGCCACAGATATTTGTTTAGCATGCATGCCTTTACCATGAAAAATCGGAGTAAAGGAATGCGTGGTTAAGCAATTTGTGGCTAAGGCACAGTTGTTGTAGAGACCACGTCGGAAAGGTAGGCATTGAAGAGGAACTCATTGTTTCGACATACAGCCATCCCACACAAGAGACTTGTCATCCTTGTGCATTCAATATTGCTCCCTGACTACTGTAACTCATGTGATGATGTGGTAGTGGCTAGAGATATAGCCTTTTAAGCACTCGGGGTGCAGGGAGTCTGCTCAATATCCCCTTGTCCTGTGTGTTTTGCACGGCAGAATGATTTATATAACTGCACCACAGTTTACTTAGAAGATACCTACCTGCAGCATAGCATCACATTAGATGTTTCACTGACACATTCACAGCAGCAGCACACATTAGCTGAGGGTGTAGATGGAAAACAATCTGTTTGCAAATAAGTGAGGTCCATTTGTACATTTTGTACATGGTAATATGTCTTTTTGATGGGCAGACAGTGTAAGATTAAGGCAATAAAGCTGTGTTTCCGGATTGGGTGAATGTGTCACCCCTAAAGGTCAACATGGTTGGATGTGATCAGAGTGAGTATAACTTTAGTATCTTTGAGACAAATGTACTGTACAATACAATAGAGTCAGCCAATGTTTATCTGAATGGCAGAACTTACTGTGTTATGCATTGAGGAGGGATAGGCATGTGCATCAGTGCTTAGTCAGTCTGTGGATGTTGACATGCATCAGGGAGGTATATCTTGAGCCACTGTTGTGCCCTGTATGTGTCAGTGGTCAGTACAACATGGGTATAATGGACACCAGATAATGGTGTGTACAGTGCATTCCCTGTCCTTGTGGAGGCTACTCTGTCATCTTCCTGGATGGGCTTATTCCAAGAACTCCTGTCCTGAAAGTATTGTATTGGCATTGACAAAGAACTGTGGATGAGGTCTTCGCACATGCACCACCCTTGACTGAGATTGCCTTAGGCAGGCTCATGTGATTTGTACTTTGGTGACACTATTACAACGTGATTAGTACCTATATATATGTCAACACTACCTGTGACACATGGTGAGGCTTCAGATGTGAATATGTCAACTGCATCACCTGGCAGTGGACAGCAGTGAGGCTGCTCATTGGGGATGTAAGCTGGATGTGGTGGCCACCTCAATGTCAATTGTGACTTCTGATTGTGATGCTACATATCCCAAGTAGGTGTTCTACAGTACTCCTTGTATCAGTTTAGGCATGCCTGAGTTTTGCCTATTTACAGGTCTCTGTTTAGATGGGTAGTGGTGTATACACCAGGCCTTCCAACAACAATAATCCACCACACCCAGCACAACACCCACTCAGAACACCGAAGATACAACACCCACAACACCATCTCAGGACACTCAGAAACATATGCACCAAAAAATGCATCCACATCTCTGATCTCAGTTTCCTCTCCCTCCAAAACCCCGCTCAACACCACACCTCCTCTCAAATCTCACAAAACCCTTACTTTGTCTGCCATGAACCATTTGTCCTTCCATTGCTGTCCCCCCAAAAGAAAAGAGGGCTGACTTCCCACTACTTCCTTACCCTTCCACTTCCTGCCACCCAAGAAGGGTCGCACCATCAGCCCCGCAGCATAAGTCCCTTCCTAATAGGGTAGGAAGGGTAAGGGAGCCCCCAGCCCCGACCCCAGACAAAAAACTAAAATCTCCCCCTTATCGTTCAGACAAGATTGACCCCTCCATTTCCATCCCCCTAGTCCCCTTTGGGGATATAAAATTCCAAAAACTGTGAGGCCTAGCCCTCCCCATTGTGAGGCCAGCCCTCCCACTACCCAAGCCAGTTCTCCCCATCCCAGGTCCAGCCCTTCCAAAGATTGATCCTGCCTCCCTCTGCCCACCTTTATCCCCCTGAGTGGTGTCTGAAGTGCCCATTTGATGCCCCTATCCTGGGGAGATTTCCCTGGCAATGATCTGTGTGGCAGGTTTTACGGCACCAGGGGTGTCTGTAATACGGACTGGTCATTGGCCTTATTGCTTGAAACCTTTTCATCTGTTAAATTTGAAAACAAAAGCTATATTTTCATACAAAACCTTTGACGTGCTCTTGCTAATGATGCAGACAATTGTAGGTGTATATGGTGCCCTGTTACAGTATTATAGTGCTGTTTTCACTATAGCATGTGATACATTTGCAGTGGCAGGTGTACCTAGATCTTGGAGCAGGTAATGGGTTTACAGAGTCAGCGGGTCGATGTGGATTTGATACATACCTGTGATAGGTTACCATTGGGATATACATTGCCTTGGGTAGGGTCTGCTATCTTACGCATAGTATCTTTGCTTTCACTATATAGACATTAACAAATTTGGTTTACTGGCTGACTTGTGGGGTGGATAGGGTGTGTCATATGTGCACTATAAGTTGTTTTGTAGCACACATGGATGTGCTGTTGTATTTGAAATGTATATCTTCACAGGCACTTGAGTGTATTTCCATGTGTGAACTTCTCCATCAAATCATCATTAATGTCAGGAGAACTGCAGTTGCAGCAATATATCTTAAGGGACTTGCAATTCCACATTTCCCACATGTACATGCCAGTTGGACAGGGCATAGGTTGTCTCAATTTTCCACCATGCAACAGGTTGAATGCACATGGGGACATTGCTGCAGGTGCTATATGCAGTGTGTCATATTGACCATGCAATCATGGAATCCAGCAACTTGTGGGCCACATCAGTTGGGAGTAGAGAGAGTGGGTTGCTCAAATGTGTAAGATTGTTGTTTGTGGATATCCCAATTTTCTGCCTTTCTTTTCTACATGTAGATTCGCTGTGTTTCCTTGCTCTGCACACCATTTTTGACATAGTTGCAATATCTCATGCATCCATATCCCATGCAACTGTATCCACTCCACTATATGCTTTTCCACTCGATACAACTCCACTCTATGCCTTTCCACTATTCGAGAGTCCACTATACACAACTGCACTCCACACTGATACGCTGTACGCAACACCACTGTGCACCACTCAACTGCACGTAACTCCACTTGAGGCTATTCTACTCTATGCCATTCTTTTGTACGCTACTCCACTCTACTCTGTTGCAACCTATGGCACTCCACTGTACGCTACACCAGTCTACGCCACACCAGTGTATGGCCCTCCACTGTACTCCACTACATTTTACTCTATTCTATTGGAATCCAATGCAATGTATGCCACTCCACTGTACGCTATTAAACTCTACCTAACACCACTGTATGCCACTACATTCTACCACACTCCATTATATGCCACTCAACAGTACAATACTCCACTATATCCTACTGCACTCTATGCCACTCCACTGTACAATACTCCTCTCTACTATTATACTGTATGCAAGTCAACTCCATGCCTCTTCAGTGTACACCACTCCACTGTATGCCACTATACGCTACTCTGCTACATGCTGTTCAACTCTGCACCAATCCACTGTAGGATACTCCACTATACGCCACTCCAGTGTGGGCCACTCTACTCTAGCACACTCCATTCTATGCTATTCCATAGTGCACCTCGCCTTGGTCTGCCACTCTGCTGTATGCCATTATATTTTACTCCATTCCAGAGTATGCTATTCCAGTCCGCTACACTACACTTCACTTTACAATACAGCACTGAACGCTAACCCTTTGTACATGTAGATGCTCATGTTGAAGAGGAGTAGGTTTCATCAGCAGTGTAGAGGTGTTAAATCAGCCACTACTATCAATCCTGATGTTTGTTAGGGTTAAGAGTATGACGAATGTGAAGATGCATTTGAGGTTGTGACATGAGATTCAAGCTCTCTCATTTGTAGGGATGTGCAGTAAGTAAGGACTGTTGAATGGAGACTGCAAAGCAAGAGCTTGTGAGATGGTGACAGATGTTGTATTGGTAAATGTTAGCCTGTCCATAGTGATTGGTGTAGACATAGGGTGACCAAACCAACTAAGATGTAAGTGGGGACCTGGTGTTAGAGATGTTGCATACCAGCTCACAGAAGATATCTTTAGTGCATGGATGCAAGATTCATGACCTGTCCCACTGTCTTGATGCTCTAGGGTGGGGTTACGTGTTGTGTGCCCAGCTTCTTAAATGATTACTGTGTACAATCTCTGGCTATGATAGCCTTGAGTCAGGTGACGTGGAGTGTGTGAAAGCTCAGTCTGTATGTATAGTATAGCCATCCTGACACCTACTGATACTCTCTGTGTTGTCTGCTGTGTTATATGTGTCATATGTGTACAGTGTGGTGCATGGAATGTTCCGCTTAGTAACAGATGTGCTGTACCTGAGGAATTTGAGTAGAATGTATGTAGAGGGTGAAGTTGTGTGGCCTGATGTAAGTGAGTTTCTGTGTTTCATGTGTCATCTGTACTTATGTGATGATGATATTGTCCCTCCCAGCGACATCTCGTCCTCTATGTCATGGCAATGCATCGTGATGTCTGATGGAAAAACTTCATTCGCATATAGTGGTGATTAGGAGAGTTGTGTTGGCAAAGGATATGAGTTGCCCCATGAGTTTGGTAGCAGCTGATATGTAATGGTGGCCTGATATTTTGTTGTGTCTTCTGTTCTGAGATGTTAAGTGTGGGTATGGAGTCTTCTGAGTGTGTTAACAGTTCTGCCTGTGGCAGAGGAGTGTGTAGTGCTGGCTGATAGCAAATGTTGTACAAAGTGAATTTGTGGACACATGAGTTATGTGCCTATGAGTGACACATGGGTATGAAGTTTAGTGGTGTGTATACAGAATATAGAATAAAAAATATCGAGGTCCACAAAGAACGAGTAAAAAAAATTGTGGTTCAAAAATATCGATAGTAAGAATATCGTGGTCAAGAATATCGACTTTAGGTATGTAAGATCGACTTTAAAAATATCGAAGTGTTTAATATATTTTGCAAAAATATATTTGTTAAAAATAGCGTTTTTTAAATAATGTTATGTATTTGCGTATATATTTTATATGTATGGGATGTATTTTTTTTAATTAAAATTGTTTGCATTTTTAATATATGTGTTACATTTTTAGTAGTTTTGAATTTTGCGTTTTTAGTTCCAAAGCGGGTTGTTCGTTTATAGGGGAAAAGGGGGAGGAGCAATTTAATTTTATATGAAATTGATTGATTTATCTTTATCTATTAATACTTCTTTAATTGAGATTTTATAGTTTTATTCATTAATAGTTGTTGTCAAATAATTGTATTTAATTAATTGGTACCTAATTATAGTAATTGTGTCAAGGGTGGAAAGTAATTTATTTTAATTTATGAATTAAAAATGTGTTGTTAATTATTATAAGTAATCGATTGGTAATTAATTATGTTAATTGTGTAATTCATTTTAGGTGTGTGTTATGGTCTTTACAGGAGTAAAGGGTGAGAAGAAATGTGTGTTGAATTAATATATAGTTGTTGATTAATGTTAATTATTTGATATTTATTTTGGCTAGGGTGGGTAATAAATACATTGTAATGATATTAATAATAGTTTTCAATAGGATTAGTTTTCAATTTAAATATAACTTTTAATAGTGTTTTATTATTTTATAGTTTAATTTAGGTGTGTGTTGCAGATATTAGAGTGTTAAAGTGCGCGTAGTCTATTAATGTTTATTCGTTTTTTTTTATTAATAATACGTTTTTATTTATTATGTTCCTTTTAAACTGTAGATCCCTCGTGAAGCACTCCTTAGAAATTCACCTTCTCATTCAGGATCTCAACCCAGATGCCGTTTTCCTGACCGAAACTTTGCTCACTGATGAGTCTGAATCAGATCTGGTTCAGTCCATCCCACAGGGATACCAAGTGGTTCATGAGGATCGCAAAACAGGGAAGGGCGGGGGACTAGCCATTATTTTTAGAGAGTCGTTTCAATGTCGGATCTCCCACTCCCCTATTCTGGGCTGTGAAAGCTTAATATTTGCTTTAGATCTCTCCCCCATCAATATGCTATCTGCGATCCACTTATATCGCCCACCTGGAACGGTGGCAAATTTTATCGACATCCTTCCCCCCTTAGTCGCTAGCCTAGCGACCACGTCAACTCAATTTCACCCTCCTCTGGGACCTCAATATTCATTTGGATGATACCTCCAACCCTACTGCCCTTCATTTTATTTCCAGCTTTGCGGCCTTACAACTCACTCAGCGAGTAGCTAGCTCACCCATATAAAAGGCCATCTTCTTGACCCTATTTTTAGCAAATGCCCGGGGCTGGAAGTACGTACGCCCTCCCCCATCCCATGGTCCAATCACCATCTTATTTCCTTTACTTGGACTATCCCCAACCTCCACCAGCAGCAACAAATAAGTCTACCTCTACAGAGGAATTGGTCCAAGCTCCCTGTTCATGATTGGCGATTAAACCTGGACAACACCAGACCCCCTATTAACCCGGATCCCACCTCAGCAAATGAGGATTTTAATAGATGGATCACTAATTCCCTCAACTCTGTACTTCCTTTGAGGAGGATGGAGGCAAAGTGGAACTCTAAGACTGCCCCCTGGTACTCCCCTGAACTGCGCAAACTAAAAAGTAAGTGCAGATGTCTCGAAAGGAAATGGAGACTGGATTTCTCCCCCACCAGTAAAGCCATCTACAAAGAAATGATTATGACCTACAAAAGGTAGATTAAATCTGCTCAGTCAGTCTGTTTTGCAGAGGAAATCAATTCAGCAGCTTCCAAACCGAAAGAAATCTTTCGGATCGCAAAGACACTTTTAAAACGACGAGAACAGCCCCCTGACCCCTACAACGCACAAGCTCGCTGTAACAAGTTAGCTGAATACTTTTCTGAAAAAATTCAAATTATCTATTCCTCCTTTCCGATGAGTCTCGTCTCTACCCAGATGGCGATTATCCTTACCACTGAGACTCACCCCACCCCTCCCCTGCAATCCTTTCCCCTGATTACTCCCGCTACACTTAACTCCATGATTTTACAGGTAAAATCAGGTTCTCCCAATGACCCGGCCCCGCCACGTACCCTGGAAATGGTAAATGATAATATTCTCTCAACTGTACTGAGCCTACTCAACTCCTCCTTAATCTCAGGCTCAGTCCCACTTCCCTGGAAGCGGGCCATGGTCAAGCCCCTCCTAAAAAAAACGAATTTGGACCAGGCAGACCCAAACAACTATCGGCCAATCTCCCTTCTCCCTTGGGGAGCAAAATACTCGAAAAAGACATCAATACCGCACTAGTAGAGTACATCAAATCTAGCCATCTGCTCGATGACTCACAAACTGGATTCGGGCCCAAACAATGGTCCGAAACCGCGCTATTGGCAGTGATGGAGGAGGCACGGATGATCTTGGACCAGGGGGGGCTCAGCAGCCATTATCCTCCTGGACCTAAGTGCCGCCTTCGACACTGTCAACGATAGCACACTACTCTTGCGGCTTGCAAACATCGGGTTTCAGGCAAGGCTAGGTCCTGGCTAGAACCCTTTCTTTCCGATCGCTCGTTCCAAGTGTTTGAGGGCAACACTACATCTTTGAGTAAACCCCTTGTCTGCAGCATCCCCCAGGGCTCTTCCCTGAGTCCGACGCTGTTTAATGTTTATATGGAACCACTAGCTGAGGTTGTCCGTCCGTTCGGAGTAAAAATCATCACTTATGCGGACGACACCCAGCTAGTGGTGTGCCTCAACCAACTGGAATCCAACCCTGACAATCTGAGAACCTGCCTGGAAGAGGTTTCCAAGTGAATGACCATGTCATACCTCAAATTGAACAGCGAAAAAAACTAGGTAATGCTCCTAGGCAACCCCTCTCCTACAGCTCTTAAGCTACTATGGCCCCCCTCACTTGGCACTCCCCCTTTACCTAAAGACAAAATTAAGAGCCTAGGCATCTGGCTCGACAAAGCCCTTAATTTCAACGCTCAAGCCAACAAGCTATCGGCGACTTGTTTTGGCTTGCTTAGGCTACTACGGAAGATCCTCCTTGTATTGCCTTTCGAAGCCAGGAAAATAATGATTCAGGGACTCATTCTTTCTAGATTGGATTTTGGAAATGCCCTGTATTTAGGTGCCCCTCAGTCTTCCCTGAATACGCCACATATCGTACAGAATTGTGCAGCCCGCACATTACTCCAAATCCCCCGTCACACTTCGGCTAAGGCCGGACTGAGGAGCTTACCCTGGCTGCCAGTTAGACGGAGAATTGAATTTAAGACCTTATGTACTACCCACCGAGCCTATTGGAAAACGGGTCTGTCTATCAACCATTTCTTGATCGTCCCATATCTCCCCGCAAGACAGCTTAGATCATTGACCTCCTTTCTAGTGAGCCTTCTCATACAACGCCTCAAGGATATGGAACTCCCTCCCTCTCCACCTACGAGCAGAACCCAATTATCCTTCCGTAAGCACCTAAAGACCTTACTCTTCTCACATCTCGAATACCCCCTCTGCCTATACCTCCTGCTCATAATTCTGTTAGCGCTAGGACACCTCAGGGTAGCTACCGCGCTCTAAAAATCTTCTTTCTATTCTATTCTCTATTCTATTCTATTATTAATTGTGTTAATTATGTAGGTAAATTTAATTTAGAATGTTGAGTGTTTTGTTTTTGGTGTGATGTTATAGGGTAGGAAATACAATAAATGCATTTATGTATTGATTAATTTATTTGTATGTAACTATTTTCTAGTTTAAAAGATTTTTTTAATGGATTTATTAATTTATTTTATATAATATTTGTAGGATTTTGTTATATTTAATCAATATTATAATATGTTTTCTTTTTACATATTTAATATATTTTATTTTACATTTTTTAACTATTGTTTATTTATTTTTCTTATTTTCCGTAATTTGTAATACATATATATATTTATTTGTTTAACTGTTTGAGTGTGAATAGTAATTTCTGTCTCTCTGCTATCCAGCACTTTCCCTACTGTTGCACTCACTAGCTTTGGAATAGTAATTTTTACCCCTCCGCTATCCAACACTTTTCCTACTGTTGCACTCACTGGAGTGGGAACAGTTAATTTTACCCCTCCGCTATCCAACACTTTCCCTACTGTTGCACTCACTGGAGTTGGAATAGTAATTTGTATCCCTCTGCAATCCAACACTTTCCCTACTATTGCACTCACTGGAGTGGGAATAGTAATTTTTATCATTCCGCTATCCAACACTATCCCTACTTTGGCACTCACTGGAGTGGGAATAAAGGGGCTAATTAGTAAGCCTGGGCGTAGTTCGCGTAGCCGCACTCCGCGGAGCTACGCGAAGATGCACTTGCACTCCGCGAACTACGCATAACTCCGCGAGCATGCGTAGTAGCTTGCTTGACCCGTTCGCAAGCCATTTTTCGTCTTCGGGAGCGCCGTGGAACTCTGGAACGTGCTCGACACCACATCTCCAGACGTCGCCTTCCTCACGGAAACATGGATGAACGCCTCCTCAGCGCCCAACATCGCCGTCGCCATCCCGGACGGATTCAAGATCACCCGGAGAGACCGCTTCAACAAGACAGGAGGAGGCATCGCCATCGTCCACAAGAACACCATCCGCATCACGACCAACTGAGACGACACCTTCACAGCCGCTTAACATCTTCACTTCCAGATACACACCGACCCCAAGACCACACTCAGAGGCACCCTCATCTACAGACCCCCAGGACCTCGCACACAATTCAGCGAAGACATCGCAGACTTCATCAGCCCGCACGCCCTCGCCTCCGCTGACTACATCTTCCTAGGGGACCTCAACTTCCACCTGGAGAACAACAACGACAACACCACCACCACCCTGCTGGACAACCTCGCCAGCCTCGGACTCATGCAACTGGTGAACACCCCCACCCACTACGCCGGACACATGCTTGACCCAGTCTTCTCCTCCAGCAAGTACATCTCCTTCAGCCACTCCACCGGACTCCACTGGACTCCACTGGACAGACCACAGCTGCGTCCACTTCAGCTTCAGAAAGACCACGACTCACCACCACCCGCAACAGGTTCCCCGCAGGAACTGGAACAAGATCACCACTGACCAGCTCACCACTTCACTGAGCCAGAACCCTCACGCCAGCTCAACGGACCCCAACCAAGCAGCCAACAACCTCACACAGTGGATCACCAATTGCGCTCGACCACTCGCAGTCCGGCTTCCGCGCCAACCACAGCACCGAGACTGCCCTCATCGCAGCCATTGACGACATCCGAGACCTGCTCGACAACTGGGAAACAGCGGCCCTCATCCTCCTGGACCTCTCCGCAGCATTCGATACGGTCTGCCACCGCACCCTAGTGCAGCGCCTCAGCAACATCGGAATCCAAGAGAAGGCACTGGAGTGGATCATCTCGTTCCTCACCGGAAGAACCCAGAGAGTCCGCCTCCCCCCGTACAGATTCAAGGCCACCGAAGTCATATGCGCCGTACCACAAGGATCATCACTCAGCCCCACCCTCTTCAACGTCTACATGAGCCCCCACGCAGCCATCGTACGCCAACACAACCTCAACATCATCTCCTACGCCGACGACACCCAGCTGATTCTCTCCCTCACCAACGACCCAGGAACCGCCAGAACCAACCTACACGAAGGGATGAAAGACGTAGTCGAGTGGATGAGGAACAGCCGCCTGAAACTGAACTCAGACAAGACGGAAGTCCTCATCCTTGGATCATCACCCTCCGCCTGGGATGACTCCTGGTGGCCCCCTGCCCTGGGCAGCGCACCCAAACCAACGGACCACGCACGCAACCTGGGCTTCATCCTGGACTCCTCCCTCTCGATGACCAGACAAGTCAACGCCGTCTCATCATCATGCTTCAACATCCTACGCATGCTCCGAAAGATCTTCCGATGGCTCGCCACTGAAACCAGGAAGACGGTCACACAGGCACTCGTCACCAGCCGACTGGACTACGGAAACACCCTCTATACCGGAACCTCAGCCAAACTCCAGAAAAGACTCTAACACATCCAGAACGCCTCCGCACGACTCATCTTGGACATCCCCCGACACAGCCACATCTCCGGACACCTGAGAGACCTTCACTGGCTCCCCGTCAGCAAGAGAATCACGTTCGAACTCCTCACCCACGCACACAAGGCCCTCCACGACCTGGGCCCCAGGTACCTCAACAACCGCCTGACCTTCTACACTCCCACCCGCCAGCTACGATCGACCAGGCACGCCCTCGCCGCCGTGCCATGCATCCGAAGATCCACCATCCACCTCCGCCTGACCCAAGACCACCTCTGCTTCAGGAAGCAACTCAAGACATGGCTGTTCGAGCAGTAGCGGACCCCCCTCACCCAAGCGCCTTGAGACCCTCTGGGTGAGTAGCGCGCTATACAAATATCCTGATTGATTGATTGATTGATTGCCTGCATGCTCGGGATGTGTAGCGCGCGAAGTTACCCATGAGGTTTGTCCCGCCCGCTCGCGTCCCCTTATTTCCGGTCACTACTAACGTGTTCGCGAGTTATTCTGTGCCAGATTGCAGTTTCTGCGTGTTCGGCAACTCGATCTTACCGACAAGCATCCTCGCGCACGCGAAAATGCTATTGAGCGAGCGAGAACTACGCTACGCAGCAGTTTGCGGAGTATTCAACAACTTCGCGTTCTCCGCGGAGCGCGGAGTTGCCGAAACTCCGCAAACTCCGCGAACGGAGCGTAGTTCTTCGCCCAGGGTTACTAATTAGGATGGCAGAAGGGCCACCACCGCGGGGCTGGAGGTGGCGCTCCTTCCACCATCTGACAGCCATTTTCCCCAGCCAGAATATGATGGCAATGGGAGACCTCAGGGCAGCATGGTCCACCCAAAGACCGTCCACCACAGTTCTGCAAGGTGGTCCGTTTCCGCTGACCTTGCTGAACCAGAAGATAGGGCAGCATTGCTCCGGTGCCTTGAAGGCACCGCCATAGGGATTACAATATCTCTTTCTGCCTGTCTTTTCACAGCGGACATTCCACTGCAAAAAGACAGGTGGAAAGACATTTGGGGGTCCATAGCAGGCCCTCCTTGTTGTGGGGGGGAGGTGTTGCTGCACTAGGGGGTACCCATGGTACCCCCTGCATTTCCCTGCACTGCGTGGCAGGCACTGCCTGGTGCCTGTTACGTATTGCAGGGAAATGCAACGCATGCCATTTTAACATTGCGTACGATGCTGCAGCCAGCAGCACCGTCTGCAATGTTAAAGGCCCTGGATGCGCCCGTCAGTGTGGCTGGGGCATCCTAAGTGCAGTTTTGGGACTGCAGAAACGAAGGCGGGCAGACTCAGGTCTGCCCGCCATCATAATGAGTACGAAAATGTTTTACCCTCCACTATCCAACATTTATCCTACTGTTGCATTCTGTGGATTGGGAATAGTAATTTGTACCCCTCTGCTATCCAACACTTTCCTTACTGCTGCACTCTTTGGAGTGGGAATAGTAAATTTTGCGCCTCCGCTATCTAACACTTTCACTACTGTTGCTCCCAGTGGAGTCGGAAAAGTAATTTTTACCCCTCCACTATCCAACACTTTGCCTACTGTTGCACTCACTGGAGTTGGAATAGTACATTTTATTCCTCCGCTATCCAACACTTACCCTACTGTTGTGCTCACTGGAGTAGAAATTGTTATTTTTACCCTTTTGCTATCTACATTTTCCCTACTGTTTCATTGATTGTATTTTGGAATTTAAGTTTAAATATCTTTTAATAGTTTTATGTTTCAATTTATTATAGATTTTAGTTTTTTTTATTTTAAATCATTAATATACATTTTTAATGTTTCAATATTTTAAACTTTTAACATAAATTAAAAATAATAGTTTATTATTTGTATATATATGTATGAATTATGCTTGTGTGTTTATTTTTTATTATGTTTATTTGATATATTTATTAAAATATATATTACATTTATTTTATTTTGTTAAAATTATATTTAATATTTAATATATTCAACATATATTATTTTATTTTTTTATTTATATAAAGGTCGATATTTTATACATTTATATTTTTTACATCTTTATTTTTTTGTCAATATTTGGGTACTTACCGGATTAAGTATAGGAGTCACTATTTTTTATGTCTATATTTTTGCTCGATATTTTTAACATTGATATATTTTACATTGCTATTGTGTCAGTGAACTCACTCTTTCTGAGTTTCCTTCAGGCCAGCTAAGCCTTTTGTTGGGTAGCTACGAAGGTGGAGGGGGTGTCCCTGGCAATGGTCTGCCATATTGTGCAGGTGTCCAGATGTAGTGCCATGTTTACTGTGCATGGGTGTATATTCTGATGTGGCATGAGAGCAGTTTTGGACAAGTTCTGTGAATGTCAGCAGCTGTAAGAGCACTGAGCTTCCAGCTGTGGCAAGCAAGGTCAATAGTGCCTGCTGTGGACTGTGAGCTGCATGTGGTCAATAGTCATGGAGTATGTTGTTGTTGATAGAGGTATTGTTGTTAGCTGATGAGACTGTGAGAGTACAAGGAGTAGCCTCTTGGAGTTAGTTTCAGCTTTTTGGCAGGCAGAAGGAGCATTTTACGCCTGAGTTCAGCACTTGCTGTCTGACGTCATGTGTTGTCATGTGTCGGTTTGGGATGGTGGATGAGTCACCCAGTGGTGTGGCACCCATTCATTCTTTCATCTACCATTCAGTCTTTCACCATTCATTCTATCCTTCCATCTGTGTGCCCATTCATATACAAACCTATTTAAAATTACCAAACCTATTCATCATCTATCCTTCCATCCATCACTTCACTTATCCATCCCTCCATCCACCCTTTTCACTCATTCATCATCCATCCATCCACCCTTTCACCCTATCCATCCTTTCACTCTTCCATCCACACTTCCACTCATCCATCCAAACATTTACCCTTTCACCCATCTAGCCATCCTTTCACTTACTCATCCATCCATCCATTCATTCACCCAGTCAATCATCTATCTATTCGCCATCTCACTCATCCATACATACACCCTTTCTTCCAGCTCTTCACCTTCCCTTTCACTCATTGTTGCATTCTTTCACTCATCTATCTTTACATCCTTCTTTTCACTTATCCGTATACCCATTTGCACATACACCCTGTCAATCATCGATCCTCCCTTTCTCTCTCCATCCCCTTTCACTTAACCATCCCTTCACCCATTCTTCCAGCCACCCATCCATCCACTCATCAACTCATGAATTCATCCATTGGCCCTATCACTTATCCATCCTGTCACTCATCCATCCATCCTTTCTCTCATCCATCCATCCTTTTTTCATCCATCCATCAACTCTTTCACTCATCCATCCATCCTTTTGCCCATCTGCCCTCCGTTTCACTCTCTCATCTATCTATTCATCCACCATTTCACTCATCAATCCATCCATTCACCCTTCCACTTAACAATGTATCTGTCCATCATCTCACTCATCCAGCCACCCATTCACTTGCCCATAATCCACCCTTTCACTCATCTATCCACCATTTCGCTTACCTATCCATCCTTTCACTCATATATCCACCTTTTTACCCATTCATCCACCCTTTTACCCATCCATCCATCACTTCACCTGTACAACTATTTATTTACCCTTTCTCCTATCCATCCTTCCACTCATTCACCAATCCATAGTTTCTCGCATTATCAATCCATTCACTCTTTCACTTATCCATTTATCCTTTTACTAATCCATCCAGCCACGCCTTCACTTACTCACTGACCCACCTTTTCACATTGATTATGAGCTGAGCCTTTGGCTGCAGATTTTCAGACAGAAGAGGCCCATCTAGACCTCCCCCCTCACTGTAGTTCCTAAAGCAAGGGGTGGGGCGGAGGAGCGTTCATTATGCCCCTGCACATAGGCAATCTGAAAACTTGGAAGTCATGAGTCATGCATGATGCACCGTGCCAGGACCTGAGGTGACTGTGACATAGTGTTATTTCCAGGGTTTTAAAAGTGGGTTGAATAAACTTGGGGGTCTCTCCAAAGGATGCGTCCAATGTAAATAAGGGTATGGCTTAAACACAGTAGCTAAAAATCTGTGCTTAGCATAGTGTGCTGCAGGACTGGTATTCTGCTATTGCATCCATATATATATTACACTACACCTACAACAAAACAGGACTACTGGCTTTGTCAATGTTTGGTAAATAAAAAAAGCTGCAACTATGGCTGAGATGTATATAATATTGAAAATGCTCCAGTTCTAAAATGATGAGACTGTGAAAGAACTATATCCTCTTCCTTTTAACTTCTTTCACAGGCTTCTTTTCATGAACTGGATTCTATACATTTCCTCCATTTAGGGCCAGATGTAGGTAGCCCTTTACCGATCGGAATCGGCCAAAAATACCGATTTTCGGCCGTTTCCGATCGGTAAAGGGCTATGGAGATGTAGGGGCATATATTCGGTAATTTTACCGAATCGTTATTATTACCGAATCGGTAAATTTACCAATTCGGTAATATTTACCGATTCGGTAAAATTACCGAAAATGCAATGTGGGTAGCCAATATTCCATTGGCACATGGCTTTCAGAATCGGTATTTTACCATGGAATACAAATCCATGGTAAAATACCGATTCCTGTGTACATGCACCTCTGTGCATGTACACATGTGCCATGTGACAGGCAGACGTGCCCTTAGGGCATGTCTGTGTGCCACATTGCACACATGCCCGTTTTGGGGGTGCTAGAGGGTGTCAAAGTGACACCCCCTGCACCCTTGACAAATTCGGTATTTACCGATTCGGTAAATACCGAATCGGTATTTGAATTGAATCCTATGGGCTTCAAGGCCCATAGGATTCAATAGTAAATACCGATTCGGTATTTACCGAATCAGTAAATACCGAATTCTTAAGGAATCGGTAACTAATCCAGATGTTGGTACCTACATCACATTTACCGATTTTGAAATACCGAATCGGTAAAATTCGGTATTTCAAAATCGGTAAATGGGATTTACCTACATCTGGCCCCTGGTGAGGTACAACATTTTTCTATAAGTACTGTTAAAACAAAATGCCCTGCACTACCTAGACCGAGGAAGGAGGAAGGTTGCCGATTGTCATTCTTTATGTGACAATCAGCCGGCATAAGGAAAGACAATGGGCGGGGTGCAGCTGCTTTTGGGCTCAGAAGATGAGTGCGAGGCAACCCCATCAGGGAGCTGAGTCTTCTGGCAGGAGAAAAGCACTGCTCCCTGCAATGCCCAAAATTACAGACAAAAGGCGTCCATAAAAGGGATCATCACAGACAACCGACGTGAGATCCAAATAACACACGGTCCATGAAATTTAAGGACAGTTGGTCACCTTCTTGGAGACAAAAGTGTTTTGGGGAAATTTGTTTCCCCACAACTGCAGGAACATATTTGGTTCAGAGGCTGGGTACACGCGCAAGGGTGTGGATTAAGCTGCTAGACTGCAGCTGAGAGTAGGCATCAGTGCTGACGTGCTGTCACATTCAATGAATGCACCGAGAGAAAGGAAAGGCAAAACCGACATCGGCCCGCCGTAGTTATGGCGGGGTGCACCGGCCCCCACCCGCCTCGGGTCCCCTGGTGACCCAGAAGTCATTGAGTCACTTCCGGGTCATGAAGGGAACAAAGGCCAGGCCGGTTAGATCCGGCCTGGCAGATGAAGGGTTTAAAAGGCCGTGGAGCGCGAGAGTCTGCCTCTTTGACTGTCCTTAGGGGGCGGCGCCATTCTTGAATGGGGTCGCCCAAAGGGAGGGACACCCATGTACCCAACAGGGGCAGGTACAGCCTGTTGGGTACATGGGTGCGGGGGAGTCACGCTTTCTCTAGGCTGGTTGGCCACCCCGCACGTGCCCAATGACGCCAGTAAACAGCGCATGGGGGTAACCGGGGGGCGGTAGTACACTCACGGTAAACGGGCCCTCTGCGCATGCGCACTTCGACAGAAGGGCGTGGTGAGTTGGGCATACGGGGGTAACCAGGGGGAGAAGTACCCTCCCGGTAAACGGGCCTTCTGCGCATGCGCACTCCTTCAGGGGGGCGTGGTTTAGCGATAAGGATCTGACACCAGTTATTGACCTTGCCGTAGGCCCAAATAGGTACACAGAAAATAAATATGTATGTGATTGATATGTTAGACTCGGATAGGAAATACCTTGTACTAAAAATATGTAAAGGTTAGCCATCTGATATCTGTATATATCAATTGTAAACATTTTCTGCGTAATTGTGTAAATATTGTTTATTTCAATTTTTCATTTATTTTGTATGTTTTAATAAATATGGCCGGGGGGTTGAAAGATCCCCCGCCTTCCAAAGAAATCCCTCTCATGTCTTGTTACTAATGTTGGTTAACGGAAGGGTGGGGGTCCTCCGGCAGTCCCTTTCTACAGTGCCCCTGCACAGGGCACAGTCCCTCTCTGCAGAACATATGAATGGGACAGGTAAGGTCACCCCTCCTTCCCACCATTATGTTAATGTTTTCTTCTGCCACGTCTCAGATGTAGGCAAGTCACCCACGGCCCACCCAAGATGACGCAGCTCAATCTGCAGACCGAAGATGCAAGCAGCATGTCATACAGCATGCAGGCCGCAGATACATTAAAACTGAAAGGCAGTCAGTAATGATTTTGTAACTTGCTAGAAGCAGTATGTGAACTGTGAAGCAAGTAATGGAAAAACAAATGTATACTGCTACGAAATGTGTAGACCGATGTTCTGGTGAAGTGACTCTCGCTAGTTCAATCTGCAAATTTGAGGGAGCCCGTTCTCTGCACCTGAAGGCAGGACTCTCCGCTGGTGTTTAACCATGTGCATCTGTTGTGCATACGTGTTAGTGAAATTAAAACAAAACACATATTAATGTGGCAGTGTCTTTAAAAGATGTAACTATCTGTGCCTGTAGAACTACTTGTGAGCTGACTATCTTGCAGGGACAGACAAGTCTATGCGACGTGTGATGGAACAGCTTGCTATTGCCAGGCGGCAAAAATAGGCTACATTTAGAACTCACACCTAATGGGTAAGTGAACATGCCACATGTTCTCTCTGAAGCATCACTGGGCTTGAGCCGCTAGACCGTCTGTCGGTTGTGGTAAAACAAAACATAAATGCAAGCGTCTTAAATTACTTTAATGCCTTGCTTCACAGTACCATACAAGAAGAACGAAGGGAATTAATAGAATATTGAAACTCCTGTGCTCTTCGTTCTTAAATACTCCTATTTTCTGCTAGACTTGAAAACTCCTGCACGGAAAGCAATCTCTTCCTGTGAAGCATCGGACTTTTACCTTGAGGTGTTATTTAGAGCTGCTCTTCAGCCCATATGTGAACCTTGCCAGTATCTGGATTGGCATACTAATAAGGGATCTGGGGTGTGGTGCAAAGTGAGGTGGGTGGGATTTTGACCACCTTCTTCCACTTTGAGGTCCCGACAAATGCTGTGCTTTGGTTCAAAGTCGACAATTGGCACTCTTTGATATGCAAAGCTTAATTGTAGTGCTTTATGTGAGAGAGGTGGGTACCGTGGGTGCAGGACTCAGCTTCTCCTCTGTGATCTTTAAAAGTGTGGCTTTCTTTGTGGAGATGTAGAAATAAGCACCTGTGAATTAGATTGCATGAATGGGGGCTTTCTTTGGAACACGTGGGAGGCTAGCTACATTTCCAAGCGTAACATACTGACCGTTGGCTGTTGTTTTAGGAGTCTGCAAAGACCGAGGTGTGATAGTCAATAGGACTTTAAACAAAAGTGTGTGCATTCATTTGTAACCTGACAGTTGTCTTTCATTACTTAATTATTACTCAAGGATCCTAAACTCGGCACTCAACTCTTTTAAAAGTGCTTTCTAGCTATATTTGCTTGGTGAAGTATGTTCAGATAAGGGCTAAAAAGACCAGTTTTAAGCAATTCTGATTATTCGTGTCCCTGTCAAGACATTAAAATACCATTGTTGCCATTAGAAAAACGGTCAGTTGCCAACCCTAGAAGTGCAGCGAATGGGGCAATTACATTTTGGGTGGAGGTTTGTGGGGAGGGGTTTATGCTAAGAGCTTAACAACAGCAGGCGGACTCAGTTAGATTTGATGTTTTATTTGTTCAAAAGTGTATGTGGAAGACTCTCTGAATTGAGTTGAATGTTTGACTTCATTTTGAAATAATTAACCCCTAAAGTGCTGCCGTCGGCCGTTGGACGTCGCGAGCACTTCCTTTTTTTAGTGCTGCGCACGTCCAACGGCCGACGCGGCCCCGCCCGTTTTGCAGAAGTGCCGCACTGCCGCGATATCGTGGCCGCGGCAAACGGGTTAACAGTGGGATTTTGTGGGGATTTCGTGTAATAGGACTATTTGTTTGGAGCCTGGGAGCCTGATTCTCCATCAAAGCTTAATCCTAATGGTATAACTGACACTTTATTATTTCTTATCAGGAATACCTATTATGTTGTCATAGAACATTTTTTGATGGCATAAAACCTTAACACAGTTAAATATTTGCGATTGTGTGTCTTGGACAGCACAGCTATGCATTGATGAGACAGACCCAAGAATTATACAGTCATGTCACCCTTCAACTTTACATAATTCATTATTGCATATTTAATAAAGCAGATGTGTACTCTTTTCTTGCTCTCCCTCATTATCCACTTTTCTTCCTTCCCTTCAGATCTCATTCCTTCCCTTCTCTCCATTCTCCCTTGACTTTCTGCCCTACGTCCATGTTTCCTCTTAATCACCGCCTCCCCTCACTAACTGCTTTTCATTTTTCACCATCCTATCTTTCCCTTCCATCCTCCTTTCATGCGCTTCCTGCTGTCTGCTCTTCTTCCCTTGCCTTTATCCTCTTTCCACTTTTCATTCTCATCATGTTCCACTTTAATCTTGTACTCCCACTCTCTGCTTTTCCCACTTCTCTTCACATTCTTTGTCTACCGTACATTATCTATCTTTGCCTTCAGACCTCTTCTCCTTCCTCACTCTCCCTTTTGTTTTTCCTTCTTGTACATATCTTAATAGACACTCTAGGAATGTGTCTTTGATCTCAGGGTCAAAATGTTAAATCTTGGTGTGGCTGGCCACTCAGTCTTTCGTCTTTCTGTGGGTCGATAAAATAAGTTCTATGGAGCTGGATAATATTTTTAATTCAGTGTCAAGGACCCCTGGTGAATATGTGCTTTTACAAACCGACATGGTATGTTAAGGGCTCAGCAATGCATTTCAATATGTTGTTTTTCAATTTCTTTGCAATATTATACTGTCATTATTCCCTCTGTCCCTCCTTGACCCAGTACATTTCATACTTGTATCCATTCTCCTGACCAGCTTTCTTTCATTCATCCCATCTTTTTCCTTTCCATTTTCTCTTTCTCAGCACCTCCAGCCATGCCTCCTTTCTTCTTTCCAATTTTGCTGCCTTATACCCCTGTTCATTCACCAGCCTTCCTCCCTTGGTGCATTTCTTCCTTCTTCCTCTATCTGTTCCTTACTTTTGTTTATTCTGCTCCTTCCTTTATCCTGTCTTTCTTTTCTTCCTTTCTTTTACTCAATCCTCGCTTCTGCTTTTCTTCCTCATTTCCTTTCTTCTTTCTATTCATCCATCACACATTGTTCACTTCCTTTCGCCCTCTATGCCTTAATTTCTTCCTTTCGCATTATTTTCTTAGTTTCTTCTTCTTTCATCCATTACTTATTTATGTCTTCACTCCAGTACTCCCCTTCCTGATTGCATGTGTTGCTGCCTTTTTAAGGTATTTCTTCCTTCATCCCATCCTTTCTTTTAAACAGCACAGTACAAGCACATTCTCTTCAGCTTACAAAGCTGCCTCAAGTCATCAAATGACCTTTCCTAAAGCTGCATTTTGAGATGTACACACATTCACTAATTTGAGGTCACTTTTCAATTATGGTCATATGCTTTCCATATGTTACATTAAGTTATGTTATATTGATTTGTACAGCGCACTTATTCCCTGAGAGGGTATCCAGGCAGTTGGGCAGGTGTATAGGTAAGAAGTCCCCGAGGAGCTTATATGAAGAACCAGGTCTTCAGCTTCTTGCAGAACTCAAGAAGTGAGGTGGTGGCTCTGATGTGTTGACGCTCGTGGGTTTGGGTGGAGCCAAGAAAGGAGGTGGGTGGAGCCAGATGATGAAGCAGGCAGGGCCAAGGAAAGTGGGTGTGGCCTCCTAAATAAATTTGAACACCTGCACTTTTATCCTCCAGTGAGTATTAATGCTCAAGGTAATGTACTCCTCCTCCTGACATCATTGCATCCATGATTCTCCTTTGCCCAAATTTAGTAATCATTGCACCTTTACTTACGTAACAAATAACATATTTTAGCTGGAGGCACACCACTTATTGAATGAGTTAGATTTCGACATACAAGCTCTGTTTATTTTGATTATATGTTTGCATGTAGAGACTATTGACACTTAGATCCTGGTTGTTGAAGTGTAAACAAAATATTGTGCCATTGTGGCACTAAATCATAGATCCACAATCTTGTTCAAATAGAAGAATCAAAAACTTCACTGGCATAGGTGGTAATGGCTTCCTATGTAATTTGCTGTCTGTATTATCCTTTCTTATTTTGGTTTATATGTTTATGTAAAGTACATACTTGGCATACGTGCACATTCCCTTTACTATTGCTGCATCATTGGTTGCATGCTAGTGGTAAACCATTTTGCTACTGATTTACAGTTTGAAATTATGGATGGTGAATTGTACAATAGTACACAGAGAAATGACAACACATTTTTTTTATGTGATTAAGATTTTATTTGGATGACTGTTCTTACTGCATGTACATGTTAACCCTCCTGAAGTAAATATTTTGTAAGTACATATGGCTGTCATTGGCTGGTAAATAGCCACAAACCAAGGCCAAGTGTTTTACCAAGGAGGAAAGCCAATCAACCAAATACAACTGTGAACATGAATTACCAGAAAATCATAAAGTAATCAACTAAATTGTGACCCTATTTATATTACCATTAGATAAAAAGGATACTTCATGCCAGGTATAGATGGACAGGTTAAACTCCACGACAATACCAAAGAACTGCAGTTGATTGCAAACAAGATGGCATGATAACAAGCACATGACTAAGGGCCTTATTAGGATGTCTGGCAGACCGCCACTGACAGGGCGAGGGTGGCAGTCCGCCCAACATCCAGTGTATCTGTCTGACTGTTGGATTTAGATACTGGCGGTCGGAGAGAGTTGGGCGGGGTGTTGACCGCCGCCTCCAACAGGCTCAAGGAGCCCGTCGGTTGGCAGTCATATCCTAATCCCTTCAATGGATGCGTGCCCTTTCCCTCAGCCTTTACATGGCGATCCCACCTCTAGGTAAAGGCAAATGGAAAGGGACTTTTGGGGCCCCTCTCCCGTGAGCCTCCACTATTGGTCTCCCAAACATCCATGCCCCGTGTGCCAGACACAACATGGTGCCTGGCACACTGCATGGATGTTTGTAGACATGCATTTTACTAGTGTGGCTTGCGCTGTGGCCCTTTTCCGGGCAGCAGCAAAAGCCATACTAGTAAACTGCATGTTTACAACCATCTTCACAGTGTTTGGATAGTAATATGGTGGGTGCAGCAGCTGACTCCATGTTGGGCGGTCTCCATTCCGAAGCAATGGTGGTCGGACACTCACTGACCACCATCGTAATGAGGGCCCATGTGAATAACTGGCAAACTGGCCAAAAAGTACTCACTAATGTTCATCTGGCAATTCAGGATCTGAAACTGGGGAACAATACATCTTCATCCTCTGATCATTGTGTAGCTTCCTGTACTTGCGGTTGTTGTAAAATTGGAGGGTGATGAGCACTTGTGAGTGGCTCAGATGTGCAATCATCAGAGGTAGAAGATGTATGCCCATTTTTGCTTCCACATTAGTGACTGCCATGATAGCTGCATGGTATTCCCTGGAAATGGTTTGATGATTTTGCAACACAGTAACAATGTTGCTGTTGACTGTCTTTTTCTATCTCTCTCCTGGATAATAACACCCTGTTGACTTATGCCGATTATGCTAATATTGTTCGCTATCCAGGCGGTTGACATCACCACATACGTTCATTGATGTGACACTCTTCTCCAGCTATTCTGATGACAATTCTTTTACTGTCCATCACTGTGGGTCCCCTTGGATTTTTCAGGACATAATCCTTTCAGTTCCTACCCTTTATGCTACTAGCACTGTGGCTACAGGGTTTTCTGCTGTACCCTTCAAGATGGATTCCTAAAATATTGTTTACACGTTTGTACAGCTACCATGCTACTATTATCATCACCACTCTGGACTCTGATACCAGTGTGTATGACCTCTGACTTTATGCCACTGATGCACCGGTCATTCTTATTATGTTTACTGCCATCATTTGTTGGCGTTAGTGTGTTTGCCACTGTATTCCATCCCATTAAACATTTCTGACTCATACAGGACCAGCAAATCTCCTTGATTTCCTATCTCCCAGGTTAATTATTATTTTTTTTTTTGTGTCTAGTTCTTAATATTTGTTATGTAGTTAAATTATCCCCTAGACCATTTGTTATGCACTATCAAACAATCTAACTCAGTCAACATCTGCAGACTCCTCTGGCCCCTGTATGTAAGAAATAGCACTATATATCCCTGTTAGACCAGTCATCCTTAGGGTGGTCTTCCCCCAAACTTTTTGTTTGCTTACCTCCTCTTTTTGCTAATTATTTTTGTTGGCCTTAGGACTCTGAGCACTTCGACTGTTGTAAGTCCCCAACCTTCCTAGTGGTGCCAGGCAACTCCTGGGCCCTTGGAAGTAAGTTTTCAGTGCTGCCCCAGCAGAATCGACGAATCATCTCCACTGCGCCGATCGGAACTGACGAATCATGTGTAACGCTGACACATTTGCTGCTCCAGGGCAACGCTTCGACAACTGAAATTCCTAATGACGATGAACTGCATGGCTCAATGATGATGCATTACCTTTATCAAAAAGGCGTTCGCTGAAGAACCTTCGCTGACTGCGTGGATCAGAACCAATACATAAGCTACATCCAAGGGATCGATGATGACACATTACCTCCTCTGCTTCTCGCATCAGATCTTTGACATCGACGCAGCCTCCATCCAAGGTACTTTTTCAGTGGGCCAAGACTGGTCCCTGTATCTGACCCACACTCCATCGCAGTCAGCCTGAACTTTGGATTTACACTGGTCAAGCATGACCAGATATCCCAAGTTGGCATATTAAGACTCTAAACACTATATTTTAAAATATTCTTTAAAAATACATAACCCTGGTTCTACCATTCTATTTTTGTTGTTTTATTCTTAATTTACCCATAAATGTTTTGTCTATTTTCTAATCTGTTGTAGAGTCTTTTTGTGGTGTATGCATTATGTTAGTGTGTGTGTGTGTGTGTTGCATGAACACTTTACACATTGCCTATTTAGATATGCCTGACCACATTGTGCCAAGTTACAAGAGGGTGAGCACAAGTTATCCACCTTCTTACTCAGATCATAAGTCATTTTCTTTAAAAGTGTCCCTCCTTAGCCACACCATACATGACAATGAGTGTAGAAGATCACTTGCAATGCTTTTTATTCAACTATCCTTTATGATTTCTTATGTAGTTTTTCTTGAGCTTCTGTAACCAACTGGCACTCTTGCTATATTTAATGAGAGGTATATAACTAAACATCCTTCCTTTTCCTCATTTCTAAATACGCCATTTTTTTCTTTTTCTAGATTCTACTATACCTCTTTTTCAGAAATTCATAATTAGTTTCTTCATTCTTCAGTCCTCATGATGAACAGAAAATTTTTCAGCAAGGTAAAACCTTTGTGGATATAAAAACTATTGGATGAACAATCATCTGTTGAATACAAAATAACCTTGTATATCAAAGCTTTACATGTAAATAGCTTACTGCTCCAGTATTCCCATGTTTTATTTATGTAGATGTTTGACACGCTTATCACTAGGAGTGTGCGTCATTTGAATAAATTCCTTTTGCGTAATAATGTAAATCTTTAGAAAAAATATGCATTCTGTCCATTCACAAACTTCTGGGGCGCTCCATTAGGATTTTCTATACATTAGAACCCTTAATAATCCATGTGACATAATGACATAATTCCATGTAATTTCTAATAAAAAAAAGTAACAAGAATTTCCAGATATTACACAAATCATGATAACGTAATTGAAATTTTACCCATGCCTGTTATCAGTCACAGTATGATCACATGAGCAGTGAGCACGTTTTCTGTTTTGAAGTACTATGTAATGATTTCCAATTAAATCTTTACAACCAATTTAAGTGACAATTTAATATTTTTTGTGACGTATTTGCTGAATATTGACATTATTTAATAACCAATGAATGTAGTTTCTCTTACTTTACAAAAGTAATACGCCCATGAGACATTGCAGTTTTATGATCTGCCTACCCACTTCTCCAGGTAGGTTTATGTTAAGTTGCTCTTCTCACATGATGCTGAGTTATCAATGGGTTTGAGCAGGAATCCAGCCACTAGTCATCGGGAAATGTTTTGGATGCGGGGAGCTTTTACAGGGGATGTTGGCAGGATATGTACCTGGGTTGGATAGCATCCAAGGAAACCTATCAACACCAGACATATCTAAAAAAAAATTGAGACCTATGGGAATCCAGGGCACTGTGGCTTGCATGAATCGTTTAATTACCCGGATTGTCCTGCAAACGTCAAACTATGGGTAAAGAAATCACAATTTCTTCACTTCTCAGTGACAGAAATCTCCACATCTTCTGGTAAACAGAAAAAGCCTCACCATCCTAGCATGGCTACATTGAGGACCCTTGCAGATCAGTCCTCGCTGAGCTCCAGGTGCCGCTCGGCCCTTCGAGGATAAAATGCAGCCTTAATCAGTTGGGGCAAAACAGAGTGGGAGTGTTGCAGGTGGAAAAGAGCACCTGGACTCATGGGGGCAGATTTACAAGCCCCTTGCGACACTTTTACTCCACCATTGCGTCACTTTTATGACGCAGCGGCGGCGTAAACAATGCGGCACATTGCGACTTATTTACAACGTGACGCATCTAGGCAGATGCGTCACGTTGTAAAGCCCTGCGCCACATGAAACCTGCGTCAGGTTTCATATGGGCGTTCTCTCGCAGGGTGGGCGTTCCCTCGCAGGAAAGCCCCGTAAAACTAACGCAGTGAAATCTACAAGATTTCACTGAGTTAGTTTTATGACGCTGCTGCGTCAAATCCTCACACCTGCTTGAAGCAGGCGTAAGGAGTGACGCACCACGTTGAGTATGGGTGGCCCCTGTGCATTGCAGGAGTTGTGTTGCGCTTGCGACGCGACTCCAGCAATGCACCGCCCATACGCCCACAAGATGCGTCACGCATCTTCCCTTCCTTGCACCTTGGTGCGCCACATTGTAAATGCGGCGCATCTGTGGTGGCAGAAGGAGGGGATTGCATGACGCATCTGTTCTGGCGCATCCCTGCTGATTTGCAGAGATGCGCCAGAACATGTAAATATGCCCCGTGATTTGTTAAGTTACAAGTGTAAGGAGTCCTGTTATTCTTACTTGGTCTGGTGGAGAACAACATGGCCGCGGCCATCAGGGGTGAAGGTTGAATCTAGTTGGGCTCGACCAAGAACACCAAGGCAGGGTTCTTCGAGCCCAATCTAGTTGGGGCTATGAATGAAAAGTCCCATGATCTATAAAGGACACAGAGGGGAGTGACGGGGAGCCACTCAGAGACACCGATTGGACCGCTGCCTGAAACTGTGTAAAACAATTAATGATTAGATTCTTGAGGCCGTCGAACAGAAAGGAAGGCTGTGCAATGAGAACCGCATGAATCGGTCGCATAAGAATTGCAGAAACTGCAGGCACTGAAAGGGAAGGGGCTCACAAGAAATAATAAATAGGAAGTAAAGCGATACCATGGGAGATTAGTGAGTACATTGTTTTCAATAAAAGGAAAGTAGCGATGAGTCACCCTTTCCTATTCTAACAAAAAGGAAGGGAGTGAGAAGAAATGGAGAAGGTAGATAGGAAAAAAATATCTCGAACAAAGGAGAAGGGAGGTAGTAAAAAAAAAATTCTGGACCTACTACCCATGCTAACAGGCCATAAGAAGGACTCGAGAGACCGAGCTGGGTCTGCTGAGACCGATTCATCGGTGGCAAGCGCTGAATGCAATATGGGAGCACCTGCAACAAGGTAAGAAATTCATCTTGATACAATAGTTTACAATGGAAATGGGTTCCCTTAAAAAAGACTTTGCCAAAACAGTTTCTGACATAGACCAAATGATAAAAAGTTGGAAAACAGAATAGAACAACTAGGAGTGGCATTAGCAGTGGAAAAACATGAGCGAGATGACTCATTGGCTACATCCCAGAAAGTTTTAATTTCACATTTTACATATGTTTTACGTTTTTGTTTGAAATCTTATGTGCGATGGGTCGTCTTTTCCACATCGTTTTCCAGTAACTGCCATTTACAGCTCAGGGCAAAAATAGATGTGAATCCACCACGCACAATGACACACATGCAGCATAAGTCATATACTCACGAACCATTGCTATTGATTTAATTTTTCGTGGTTTCGATTATGTGTTCTTTTACTTGTAATACGTATTGCTTTATTTATTGCATGCGCATCATAATATCGTTTAATACAATCTGTGAATCGAACAGAGACTTGCCAGTGACTAATTCAAAGCCATGCAAGTCATACAGCGTGGCACGCAGTATACACACAAATCGCTTGTTACATAAATGGAAAGTCTGGGGGCTGAAATAACACTTCCAATAGCTTCATGCCAGTTAAAAAGGGATCACGCGTGCTAATGTTCTTGACATATTTTGGATGCGGTATTTCAAGTCAAAACAAGAAAGGGAATTGCCTACAGAATCACATGTTCCGCCAGCAGGTGCAATCATGTGCCAGCATCAACCCCGTTCTTGCCAATCACTTAATTAGCTAAACTAGCTGTTTCTACAGCAACCCGAAGCCTCATTCTCAACACTGCAGACCTTGGCGAAGGTTTAGCGACAAAAGTCAATCAAAAGACAGAACTTCTACAATCTCAATGTATAGTTTTAGAGGATGATCTCCCCATTCGAGGCCATAAGCACTGCTTACTTTACAGAACCTTACCTACATAGCTTTCTGCTTAAAATCACAATTATAGGAAGGTCTTCTTTATTTATTTAATTATTTAAGAGTTTTATATAGCGCTGGCCAGACCCGAAGGTATCCGAGCGCTTTACGACAATTATCATGAGTCAATCGAACACCGAGAATAACAGTATTAAATAATCGGTTCATTACGAATCGAGTTGGGGGGGGGGGGGGGACGACGACAAAGGAGCGAGGCATGAGGTACGTGGTGTAGATGCCCTCTTAGTAAAGTTTTTATTGCACAATTATTTAAAATCATTACAATATGCAAGAATACAAAAGGACAGTAGTAAAAACACTTGAGGCTATTAAAAACTAAAATAGTGAATGGGTGGGTAGGGAAAGTAAAAAGACAAGGAAAGTCAAAAATCAATTACTTGCAGGGAATTAAATTCAGGCTTGCACAGAGGGAAAAGTCATGGAATTAATTTCGGTAATGAATTTGACAAAGCGGGTCGCCATTTGAGGCGAATCCCCCCTCATGCATTCCTCAAGTGCTTCTTGGCATGTCCTAATACCTAGATGGAGCCAGATTGGTCTCAGCCAGAATATTCTTTGTGGCCGCAATTGATGGCAAATGCACAAAATGTGAATTAGGTTTTCCTCTCCCCGTTTGCAAAACCGACATTGGGAGGAGGCTCCTGACTTATATCCTTGCCCAAACTTGTATGCTTTCAGCGGGATTAGACCAAATCGAAATCTCATTAGCTGGTGTTTAATATACGGTTTCATTGCTTTTGCAAGATAGGATGGGAGGGTTTTCGGAGCGTATAATTTGGCGGCCCAGGTACCATGAGAAAGCTTAAGTACCAGTTGTGTGTCCGATTGGTTTGAGAGGATTTTCGCTTGCTTGATTAAGAGATTTCCTTTCGTTTCGTTGGGCAGAGAAGAAGACCATATGTCCCCCGCTTCGAGCAATTTGAGGCAGAACATTAGATATTTGTTCCATGATGTAGCGGGGTTGTTGAGGACCAGCCATATACAGCTCTTTAGCGTATGAGAATTTGCTTGTTTCGCTTTTAAGCAATATGTAACGAATCTTGCAGCCATAATCCAAAGCATGGAGGATAAAGAGAATTCTTTCCGTATTTGGGCATGGGAAGTCGAATTTGGCAATCGAAAGACCCGGCGGTAACATGATGATTGCGCTCTATCAAGCCAGTTATTCAGTTTGTCCTTGAAGATGATTGCTCCAAAGGCAATTGTGGGCAGAAATTTTGCATTAATCAATTTTATTAATGGAACAAAGTCCTGGGAATGTAGAGCGTTCTTTGTTCTCATAAAGACCCCCTCAAGACGGCGAGCCACTGTCAGCATCTCAGTTGTATGCACCGAGCATCTACCTTTGTGGTCAATCCAGACGCCTAAATATTTATATGTAGGGACAGTCTCCAGTTGTTTCCCCTCTATGAGCTTTTTTGTGATCGTAGGTGAGACTGCCATCGCCTTGGTTTTACCTACGTTTATCTCGAGCATATTGTTTTTACAATACTGGGCGAGAGAGTTGAACACCCTTTGGAGGCCCACCTGAGTTTGGTCTAACAGAATCGTGTCATCCGCATACTGCAGAATTTGGATTTTGCTTTGGCCGATTCCTGGGGGGAAGGCTCTTGATCCAGTTAACCATTCATGAAGGTCAGCGAGATACAAATTGAAAAGTAATGGTGCGAGAGTGCACCCTTGTTTAAGGCCTCAATTTGTATAAATTTTATTGGAGGTGGTCCATTTTGATATTACTCTGACCTTGACCCATGTGTCCGTATGAAGGACTATTAGCGCATTTAGTAGTGTCCGCGGGATTCCCCATTTTCACAGTTTTTCCCATAGTTTGGGACGGCTAACACTGTCGAATGCTTTGCGGAAATCAATAAATCCCATGTACAGGGATTTGCCTTTTGCAGCTATGGTAGTCTCCATCAGGTGGACTATCGAAATCAGATTGTCTTTGATGTGGCAGCCTTTTCGGAAGCCGGTTTGGCTGAAGGGGATTAGATTTTTCGATTCCACCCATTTTGTAAGTTCTTTCAACAATATGTTTGCATAGGCTTTCCCGTCCACATCGAGTAGAGCTATCATCCGATAGTTATCAGGATCGGAGCGCGAACCTTTTTTATGGAATGGTACTAAAAGTGATCCTTGCCATGTGTGCGGGATGGTACGTCCCAGTATTGCATCTTCAAATAGCGGAGTCAACAGCAAAGCCCATTTTTGTGCAGCGGCTTTAAAGACCTGCGTTGGGATTCCATTGGGGCCTGGAGCACCACCAGAGCGCATTTTCCTTATTACCGCAGCTATTTCTTCTGCATCTATCTTGATAGGACAGGGCGTGTCTTCCTCCTCGACTTGCTGATCTGGTGTTAGTTGAACGCCCCAACTGCCAATTGGGACGCCCGATGTTGTATACAGCTCTTTGACATACTTCTCCCAATCAGCGGGGGAGAAATTAGTTGCAGTCGGGGGTTTAGCAGCTTTGGATGCCTCATTCACCCAATTCCAAAATTTCCTTTGATCCTTGGTTTTAATTATCTCAAAGGCTGCCGCCCAGTGAAGCTCTTCTTCCTGTCTTAGTAAGGCGAATCTGGCCTTCCTGTAGACTTTTCTAGCCGCTGATATATCGCTCTTCAGAGATTTGTATTGGCTTAAGCTGTACGTATTGGCTCGTTGCAACTTATTTAGTTTACTCTTTGCGAGAATTACAGCTTGTTTTTGCTCCAGCAAAATAGTCGAAGCCGGAAGCACCTGCAGAGGGCTACTTGTTGTTTTTAATGCCAACTGGTCTCTGAATTTACTCAGTCCTGTTTCCCAGGAGAGACCTGCCAAGTAGTCAGCCCCATCATGGCAATGTTCGGAAAGAAGATTATCAATCTCTGCTTCAAGTACTTCACAATTCTCCTCGGACCATCTCAGTTTTTTTACCTTCTGAAGGTTTGATTCCCATCCAATCAGGGGAATTATTGGGCGATGTTGAGGCCAAAGGGCGATGTTACATACTAGGATGACATGATCGCTGTCTATAGATGGCAGTACCGAGAAGTGGTGCACCAGATGTAAGGCGAGAAGAGATATCCAGATGTAATCTAGAGTAGCCATGCGGAAAGGGGATATATGAGTATAAGCTGCAGGATTATCGGTGGAAAACCTCCCATTAAGAGCACGCAGACCAGATTTTGTTGCAAGTCTCATTCCGCTAACTTCCTTCCGTTGGTATTGAGACTTTATCTCCGGAATTGCCCACTCTTCATTTCCTAGTGCTATTTGGCAGGATTGGGCTGGGTCCAAGTCCATTAGATTACCGTTGAAATCTCCCATTATCAGCCACAAATCATTTGGGAATAGAGCTTCCAGGTCCTCTATTATGGGAATCAAAGTATTTAAAGTTGCCTCCCGGCGAATTTTTACAGGATGTAGATAGACGCAACCGAGGATGATTTCTTGCCTTATTTTCCCCTTATCGTGGCTCTTGATCTCAATACTGAGAAAGATATAATCGCCCTTCCCATTGTAGAGTGGCACTAATTTTACGTCCAGTGTATTCTTTACGGCGATCAACACGCCCCTGGATGCATGCCCACCTACTGCAGAGGGAGTAGCAAAAGATTCTACTGTAGTGAAATCTTCCCAGATGGTATTTTCTAAAGCCCAAGTCTCTTGAATCGCAAAGATGTTGTTTAGCTCCTGGAGGTCCTTAATTGTGCGACACATTTTCTCTTTAGTTAGGCCCCTGATGTTCCACGAGCAAATGTTTAAGCATCGAACTGTGTCATACTTTGGTTTGCTTTCTGACTGGCTTGCCTGAGTACTACCCTAAGGCCTTGGAAAGCCAATCATGGGATTTGTTTAATTTAAATATGCACTTGCGTGAACCGCCTGCAGCTGTGGCGATTACTTGAAGTGGGGTGTCCATCCAGGGTGCAGTTTTTAATTCCTGTCTGGAGCCCCGTAACATCGGCTGTTGCTGCTGTCTTCTCCCTTCCACCTTTAAGTCAGAGCCCGTATTGTTGGGCAACGAGGTTTCAGGGTTTTTTTTTTTAAGAAGGTCGGGTAGTTGAGGGTCGTATAGGAACTGACTCGAATGCCCCATTCACTCAGTTGTTTTGAGTTTTTAGCTAATATTACCGCAGGCTCTGGGTTGGTAAAAGTTACCAGAGTTGACTCATTTTTTTGGCCCCAGTCGGGATCAATAAAAGCCACTGTTTCGATGTCTGCTGAGTTGATGCTTTCTAAGCCTGGCAGATTCTGACAAAGTTTTAGAACATTTCCCCTGTTGAGGATGTCCCATTGACCCTGCGATTCATATTCGGTATAGAGTAATACTTTTTTATTCTGTCGCTGTAAAAGGCTAGGTTCCTGGATATTAGTAGTAGCTTTATGCAGTTGTGGCCGATTGGGGCGGGAAATAGGAGGATCTTTGTGGGACTTTTCATTGAGAGGATATTCTGAGTTTTCTAGAGCAGTTTGCTTTGAAGGCAGGAAGTGGGTACTTGTTAACTGAACGCTTGTAGCGGATTCTTGAGAGGAAGGTGTTTTATTATTAGGTCCAATCTCCTCATGTGCCGCCCCTTTATTGGTTTGACTTTCATCTTCTCTTAATGTTGGAGTTTCTGTGCTAGAGACTCTTTTTATTTGCCCCAAGCCATCAGCAGTGGGCATGTTTATTCCGCTGGTAACGGCTGAAAAGTTTTTAATGGCAGGTTTAATGGACTTTTCACTTTGAGTCAAATGATTGCTACAAGGCATTTTCATATTGCTGTTATGTTTAGCTGCTTTTTCCTCCTTTAGGTCTATTATTTTCTGTGTAGGATGTTGAATTGGTTTTGATTTTTCAACAGCAACTTTGTGGAAGACCGTTGATTCGTCTAGCTCCTCCACCTGATTTGACGGGGGATTCCTCCCATTTGTTCCGAGCCATTGTAATAGTGCAGTGTTCTTTTTATTAGCTTTATTTAGTTTCTTCAGTTTTTTCTTATTTTTTCTCGACATCGTTGTTCCTTCCTTCAGGGCTTGCTTGGGCTCACTTAAGGGCATGGAAGAGTTTATTGTGGCAAGGGGCTGATCCGGAGGGAGACTTATTGCGGTATTTAATTGTTGTTGATCCTGGTTTGAGCTATTGTTATTATTGCTGGGGCTCGCTAGGATGTTAAGAGTTGATGTAGATTTCAGTGGTGTTTCATGGATTTGGGAATTGGACACGCGGCTAGTTTTCTGTTGAATTGAAGTGCATGCTTTCTGCAGTTTATTTTGTGGCCTTGTCCTTAATTCTTCAATTAGCTCGGACATTATTTCAGGCAGGGTCTCGAGTTTTTTTATCAGAGGCTCACAGATGCAGTTGGTATGCATATTGTTTGAATGTGGGGTGGTGTTTGCTGGCATTTCCTGATTTAAGTTTGCTGCGAAGGTGTAGTTTTCACCCACGTTATTTTGAACCCTTCGGATCAGTGAGTTTAACTGTTCAAGTTTTTTGTCAATGGCCATTATAGAATCTGCTAGGATTTGGAGGATAGCTATCTGCGTCTCGAGTTTATCGGCATGCATATGGGCAGCAGTAGCCATAGAATTCAGGGCCTGATTGGTAGCTGCATGCAGCATTTCAACCTTAGATGTTCCTGGGCTTGCTTGAGGAGACCTTTGTATAGTATTTGCCGACTGGAAATTATTTCCATTGGTGTACTTGTAGGAAGGCGACGAGTTGGGAAGTGAGTTTGTGAGATCTTTTTGAGGATTTTTATTAGAATCGTAGTTGAAACATTTGTCTTTGTCTTTATTTGCAGTTTTACTGTTGGTGAGGTTTGCAGACAGAACTTTGGGCAGTGCCTCAGATAAATCGATATTGCTAAAAGGCAAGAAATGGGGGGCTCCATTTGAAGTTTGGGTAGATGTATGAGATAGAAAGAGAGGACTACATTTTTGGGTGTAGTCGATTGGCACGCCCTCTGTCATGTTTATCGTTTTTTCATGGGGTAGCACTTCTTGCTGAGATAGTATTTTTGGTGATTGATTCAGGGAGCAAGACGATGAAATCCAGATTATTGAATCGGCTGAATCGGCTGAGGAGGGCGCCATTGTTTTAACATTGACTTTCTCTTTTCCCCGCTGGGCAGATGTAGTTTCTTTCTCAGGGTCAATTGCGATGGCGAGGCTATTAGCATGCGATGTAACAAAGACAACAGACGATGACATGGGAGATAGCGCAAGTGATAACGCAGGTGATAATTTAGTTATACTTGACTGCACCCAATGTTCGTCTGGAATAGTGAGGGAAATGGGTAATAATGGGGAAGTGAGGGGGAGGCTGTCCTGCACGTTCGCTAGTTTGGTGCCGGGGACTGAGGCAGTGACTTGACGATGAACAATTATTTCTGGGTAGAGAGACGTTAGGTTAGAAGGATCAGACGAGTTTATAAATTGCCGCTGTAGTTTCATGGTCTTATTGCGCGCTAATTGGAGTGTTGCGCTGTTTCCTTGGCCAATCTTGTAGAAATGATCTCGAATATCAGACATTCCGCTAGTTTTTGCTTTTGGTGTGTGCAAAAGGCGGGCCGTTAGCGCTGTTTGCGCAAAGCCTCTGCTGGGGCTGTTTTTGTCCTTTTTATCCTCGAGGATTCCCACTGTAGCGCTAGGAAGAATAACTGGAGCCTCTTCCATTTGTTCCGCTTACTTTGGGCAGAATCGAGAAGGAGATTGGCGACTGCAACCTGTCGCCTGAGGATACAGCAGTTTTGATTTCTGGCGCTTGGCAGACTTGTGGGGACGGTGTGTTGGTTGCAGTAGAAGGCAGCTCCTAGTGCCCATTTTAGTCGGAGCGCGATTGAATTATATATATATATAGGTGACAGTCAGTCCAGCAGGATGGCTTCCAGCAGGATGGGTTCAAATGCAAGATTTGTTGACAGCTTAAAACTTGACAGCTTAAAAAATGCAAGTTTAAGAGCAGGGCCCCTCAAATTGGGGGGCTATTACCTTTATTAGAGTCAGCTAGAGGGTACCGAAAGCAGTTGCGAGAGTGAAGAAGCAATGCGTAAAGAAACCAGGGCCTTTAAGCTCGTGCCTTTAGACTAGCTCCTTTAAACTAGCGTGTCGTCACTGGTGTCCGCCCCTGAGACCTAGGACGAGTTCCTTGAGGAGCCAGAGTTAATGCAGGTTATGCAGATTTTATTGTTGGCATATGTGTTAATTGCGCAGTTTATCTTGTGAGGGAAAGGGAGAGGGTCGGGGCAAGTGGGGCACACAGGGGGGCCGCGGGTCTGATGACCTAGTCAAACACCCCCTCAGGCCTCACCCCGAGCTCTTACTTTGCAGCCGCCTCTAACGGCGACCGCGCTTGCCGTGTCCACTTACCTCCCTCACTGACTGCATTGGCTGCTCCTGATGCTCAGGGTGCGACGATGTGAACTTCAGTGTAGAGTAGAGTATCACTGATCAATGGTCAATGGTGGTTGCTGCCGAGTTGCTGCAGAGTAATGGCTGGAAGCAAGTTATACCTTATGGTGAGGGTGATGTAAACAGCGGCTCCGGCCGCGTTAGAACGGATCTTTTGCGTGGACTATATTCGGGCTATATTAGGGCTATATTCGGCGGCGCCGCCGCGGTTAAAAAAGTCTTAGCGGCTCCTGCCGCGGGGACGATGATTTGGCAGCTCCGGCCGCCTTGAAGTTATTCAAGCTCCCTGGCCAGGATTAGCGGCACCGGTGAACGGCGGCAGGTGAACTGCCGGCGAGCAAGGCAAGACAAGGCAAGGCAAGGCAAGGCAGCGAGGCAGGCAGAAAGCAGTCGAGCAGCCGGCTCAATGCCCTGCTTTGCCGCGGCGAGTGTTGGACTCGAAATGGCTCAGCCCGCCCTTGGCTCAGGTTCAGGCCTCCAAATACTGCTGAGTGCCGCCATTCCGTCGCTTCACCACGCCGCTGCTCCGAGCTCCGTGCTCCGTGCTCTGGATCGCTTGATTGCTTGACAGCTGATTGCTGATTGCAATCTGCAAAGTGATTATATACTGCATTGAGCAAGGTTCTGCGATACACAGCAGCTATCCATTCGTAAAAGATTGGTTGAGGAAGAGGACTTTGAGCTGGCTTTTGAACTTTGTAAAGGACGGGTTAGCCCTGATATGGACTGAGATGGAGTTCCAAATTGTGGGCGCATTTCCAGAGAAGGAGCGTGATAAAATTTTTTGTTTGTGAGTTTTCGGAGGAATCAGAAGTAGAGTGTTTGTGTTCCTGAGGTTCCTTGTCTGACCAGCCTTATTGAGTTTGGAGGCCAGGTAGGCGGGTTTACCAGTGTGCAGAGCTTGGTGCGTGAGACAAGCAGTTCTCAAGTTGGCAGGCATTTCGATTGGGACCCATTTAGTTCTCTGAGAGTGGGGAGAGATGTGTTCGTATTTCTTTACTCCCGTGACCATCCTTGCTGCTGCTATATAGTTCATCTGAGGGGAGGTAAGTGTGATTTTGCTACGCCTGTGCGGGTTGCACTCCTGTAATCTAATCTGGACAACACCAGGGACTGAGTGGCTTGTCTGAGGTCATTGGGTGGAATGAAGATTTTTTATTTTGTTGAGAAGTTTTAGGTTGAAGAAGGCGCTTTTTGCAATGTTCTTGATATGTTTGACCATGTCTAAGTTTGGGTCCAGATTGAATCTAAGTGATTTTACAGAGTCGGCCAGGGAATCAGTCTGACCTCACCACTACTAGCCAGTACCTTTTATTCCTGCTGGGGATCCTGATATTTGTGTCACCGCTGCCGCCTCCGGTCACCCCCTGCCGCCGCTGCTCTCGTTACCACCAGCAGGACTGGAGGTGGGGGGGACCGTCGAAGGCAGGACTGCCACTCCCGGCGGCCCTTGCGCCCGGAAGCCGCAACAAGGGGATTTTGTGCCAGGAGGAGCTTAAGAGTGAGCTACTCCCCCGGTGGAGCGGGGAATCAGTCTGACCTCGCCATTACTAGCCAGTACCTTTTATTTCTGCTGGGGCTTCTGAACGTTGTGTCACCGCTGCCGCCTCCGGTCACCCCTTGCTGCCGCTACTCTCATTACCACCAGCGCGACTGCAGGGGGGGGGGGCGTCGAAGGCAGGACTGCAACTCCCGGCGGCCCTTGCGCCCGGAAGCCGCAACGAAGGGATTTCGCGCCAGGAGGCGCTTAAGAGTGAGCTACTCCCCCCGCGTCGTGGGAGTGCGCAGGAGCGTCCCGGGTGAAGCCCGGGACAAGGGCGGGACCATTTGTGACCATTCGTGACTGTACAGGACTGGGCTGGGCCATAATAATAACGCCTCTTGGAGTGTATGTATTACTCGCGATATTTATTACATTCAACATTTTTGTATCTATGCTGGAGCCAATGACAACACGCAATGACATAGCGCGTAATGGGCGTGTTATGGGAACGCTGGATAATTTCATAATCAGGGCATCCAGTGTCCTTGAAAAGGAAATTGCCATAACAAAAAAGACGCCTCTCACTTGAACCTTTATATCAGAGACGTTCATCCATGGGGGCAATAGCAAATTCTAGTACACCACATCTAGTAAGACCACAAACAGTGGGTAACAACCGTGTAAACGATGATGAGGACCCCCCCTACCCCTACCCCTACTCTAGTTATATCCCCAGTACAGAGTAGTGACTCTGTCGAAGAACTGCCCGAGCCTAGTGATGTCAGTACAGCCAGTGATAGTACTCCACTCCCCAGGACTAGGTCCAAAACAAAAATTCTCTCCGGGAAAACCAAACCAGGCAAGGAAATTCCTATTAATAAGCTAAAAACTAACAGGAAACGTACAGTGGCTTTGGCTAAGACTGAAACTGGAAAAGGAGGAGGTAAAATCAAAGTATCAAGGTGTGCTAGTATAGCAGTACAAACCACAACTACTACAGATCTTACCCCGCCAATAATCATCCAGGAATCTTTAGCTCCTGACACTATTATGACAGATTACTTAAGTCAGGCATTGGAAAATACAAAATGTGCAGAAGGTTTCCTACAAAAAATTGAACATCTGGTCAAGTCACTTATGTTACCTCTCCTTGAAAGGGTTAAGGGCATAGGGGAGAGATTAGTAAAATTAGAAGAGGTATCACTGTTAAATAATGAGATGCTGATGAGGTATGCAGAACAGACAGCGGCCCTAAATATCATGACATCAAACAACCCCCTGAAAACTACGAATGTCTTAAAGGCTGTACCTGCCATAAGCAAGGCTGTTACATGTATGCAACGGCATACTGGGCATACAAACTTAATAAATAAACCCCCAGTTACATCAGGAAAAGAGAGAATGGAGACAGTAAATAATGTCCAGACTAAGGAATCGGAGATAGGTAATACCCACGGGGAAACTGCTGATAACAGGGTAGATGAGGGTTTGGTAAGGAATGAACCTGACAGAGCAAGACGAAAGAATAAATATACAGGTATCGACTTGCCGCCTGAATCATTCCCATATACTGTGTTTTTAATAGGGGTACCAGGACTAGATGAGGGTAAGCCAGAAAGTTACTTTGAATTAAAGAACAAAGTCAGCCATTGGCTGAATAGGAACAGGCCAATCCCTCCATCCATACATGGTGAAATTCTCCATGTTCGCAGACTAAGTTGGGTGGGGCAGAGACAGAAAGATTATGAAGGGGACTGCGTCGTAGTGAATTTTAGAGACAGACGGGTGGTAAAACACATTTGTGGTTGGAGGGGGTAAAATATCGAGAGTAGGATATACTTAGTAGCTCTGAGGTATTTTTACCCACCACCGCCCATGGCCCGATGTAATATGCACTCGGACAGCACACAGGGAAAGTGGTACAGGGATTTTCATAACAATCATTTTAAAGTCCCAATACACAACCGCTTTGATATCCTCTACGCACAAGAAGGTCTTGAGGGAGTAGACTGACGGTGCAAGGAAACAACTATCTCTGCAACCCAGAATTCCCCTGACCTATGCAGGGGTGTAGTGAGTACAGAAAACGGTGGAGAGGAATTATCCACAATAATAGTAACAATCGCTCTTTAAGATAAACCAGAATTTTGTATAACTGACACTATCTTGGATAGGCTGGGAAAAGATAATATTCCGGGATCACTGACATAATATCCACTACAAAAATATAGGCATTTAATATATCGACTCCAAAATATCAACTACAAAAATATCGAAGTTCTATCTACAAACAGGTAAGTACAAAAATATCGAATCAAAAAAATAAAGTTTAAAAATACGTACTTTATAAAAATATTGCATTTATTAAAATGTATGTAAAATTAAAAAAATATTAAAAATAAATAACTAAAATATACAATTTTATTTGTTAAAACATATATATATATATTAACATATTATTATAAGAAATATACAATATTATTACCGTAGCATAGCAAGAGTGTTAAAATTACTATTGCCACTCCAATGAGTGCAACAGTAGGGAAAGCGTTGGATAGCGTAGCTGTAAAACTTACTATTCCCACTCCAAAGAGTGCAACAGTAGGGAAAGCGTTGGATAGCGTAGGGGTAAAAATTACTATTCCCACTCCAAAGAGTGCAACAGTAGAGAAAGCGTTGGATAGCGTAGGGGTAAAATTACTATTTGCACTCCAGTGAGTGCAACAGTAGGGAAAGCGTTGGATAGCGTAGGGGTAAAAATTACTATTCCCACTCCAGTGGGTGCAACAGTAGGGAAAGCGTTGGATAGCGTAGGGGTAAAAATTACTATTCCCACTCCAAAGAGTGCAACAGTAGGGAAAGCGTTGGATAGCGTAGGGGTAAAAATTACAATTCACACTCCAGTGAGTGCAACAGTAGGGAAAGCATTGGATAGCGTAGGGGTAAAAATTACTATTCCCACTCCAGTGGGTGCAACAGTAGGGAAAGCGTTGGATAGCGTAGGGGTAAAATTACCATTCCAACTCCAAAGAGTGCAACAGTAGGGAAAGCGTTGGATAGCGTAGGGGTAAAAATTACTATTCCCACTCCAAAGAGTGCAACAGTAGGGAAAGCGTTGGATAGCGTAGTGGTAAAAATTCCTATTCCCACTCCAGTGGTGCAACAGTAGGGAAAGCGTTGGATAGCGTAGGGGTAAAAATTACTATTCCCACTCCAGTGAGTGCAACAGTAGGGAAAGCGTTGGATAGCGTAGAGGTAAAAATTACTATTCCCACTCCAGTGGGTGCAACAGTAGGGAAAGCGTTGGATAGCGTAGGGGTAAAAATTACTATTCCCACTCCAGTGAGTGCAACAGTAGGGAAAGCGTTGGATAGCGGAGGGGCAAAAATTACTATTCCCACTCCAAAGAGTGCAACAGTAGGGAAAGCGATGGATAGCATAGGGGTAAAAATTACTATTCCAACTCCAAAGAGTGCAACAGTAGGGAAAGCGTTGGATAGCGGAGGGGCAAAAATTACTATTTCCACTCCAGTGAGTGCAACAGTAGGGAAAGCGTTGGATAGCGTAGAGGTAAAAATTACTATTCCCACTCCAGTGGGTGCAACAGTAGGGAAAGCGTTGGATAGCGTAGGGGTAAAAATTACTATTCCCACTCCAGTGAGTGCAACAGTAGAGAAAGCGTTGGATAGCGGAGGGGCAAAAATTACTATTCCCACTCCAAAGAGTGCAACAGTAGGGAAAGCGTTGGATAGCATAGGGGTAAAAATTACTATTCCAACTCCAAAGAGTGCAACAGTAGGGAAAGCGTTGGATAGCGGAGGGGCAAAAATTACTATTCCCACTCCAAAGAGTGCAACAGTAGGGAAAGCGTTGGATAGCATAGGGGTTAAAATGACTATTCCCACTCCAAAGAGTGCAACAGTAGGGAAAGCATTGGATAGCGAAGGGGTTAAAATTACTATTCCCACTCCAAAGAGTGCAAAATTAGGGAAAGCGTTGGATAGCGTAGAGGTAAAAATGACTATTCCTACACCAGAGAGGCAAAGTAAATACTTCATATATTTTTTTATTTTTTTAAATTAATATCTATAAAAAATTAAATAAAAGTAATAACCAATTTTATATAATATAATAATTAATCAATTAAATTACAAATTAAAATTAACATTACAATTACTTACCTAATAATACACATTAATTACAAATTAACAATTAAATAATTAACAATTAAAAATTAATTAACAATTAATTCAAATTAAATACAATTAAATAAATTGAATTATTTAATTAATTATAAATAAATTACTTCCCACCCTATTCCCCTATAAACCCACAGCCCGCTACAGAAAATAAATTAGTAAAATTAGCATAATTAGCAATTAATCAATTAAATAAAATTATTTGGCAATTCAAATGTAATCAATTACCCATAAAAAAATAATTAACAATTAATTCTAAATAAATACCAATAAATAATTTTACATATTTAAATAATTATAAATAAATTACTTCCCACCCAAATCCCCTATAAACCCACAACCCGCTACAGAAAATAAATTAGTAAAATTAACATAATTAGTAATTAATCAATTAATTTAAATTAATTGCCAATTAAAATGTACTTAATTACCAAATATAAATTAATTAACAATTAATAAAAAATGAATACCAATAAATACATTTACATATTTAATTAATTATAATTAAATTACTTCCCACCCTATTCCCCTATAAACCCACAACCCGCTACAGAATTAAATTACACAAAAAATAAAAAAACAAAATTCATTAGATAAAACAAATTATAACATAATTACACACTTTTCACATATATAATAACATAAAAAACACTATAAAAAATTCGATATTATTAAAAATTCGATAATTTTATTAACCTATATTATATACTTCGATATTTTAACTTTCTATATTTTTAACATTCGATATTACATTACTTACCCCAAAAACGATTTTTTTGATGTCTATATTCTGTCCATTCGATATTTAATCCATTCTATATTTTAAACTCGATATTATGTCCATTCGATATTTTTTCTCGATATTTTGACTGTTTACCAATATTCCGGGGCAACATGAGAATGGGGCTGGAATATATAACCAGCATGGGATAGTCGAAGAATTGAATACCCCAACCCACGCACCAAATAGTGCCACCCTGAACCAGCGTAATATTGATAATGACTGTGTTCTTAAAATACTAAGGGCTCCATTATGATGTCGGGCGGATAGCCACCGCCATGGTGGCGGTGGCGATCTGCCCGACAAAAATGCCCGTCCGCCACCCTATTCCCCCCGCCACATTACAATGGCGGGGGGGACCGCAGCGGAGACTAACACCGCCCGCCACTTTTCCGCCCCGGTCGCCTTGCGGCCGGGGCGGAAAAGGGTTCATATGGTGGCAGTGTCTATCAGACACCGCCAGCCATATTTGCATGCGTGTGATTTGGTGCCTTTCCGCGGCGGCGATCCCGCCACAGAAAGGCAGGCGGTCGTTGCAACTGGGGGCCCCTGCGGGCCCCCATGGTGAAGGCCGAGGTGGGGGTGCACAGGGGGGGTACCTATGGTACCCCCCTTCATTTGCATATACAAAGCTGCAGGCACCGCGCGGTGCCTGCCGCTTTGCATATGCAAATGTGAAAATGCATTTTTTGCATTGTGGCGGGCGGTGCAGAGTGCACCGCCCGCCACAATGCTTAAACTACAGGATGTGCCCGCCACTGTGGTGGGCACATCCTAATTCCCACTACGGGACCCCCGCCCTTATGGTGGGCGGTCCAGAATACCGATAGGGTGGCGGGCAGACAAAGTCCGCCCGTCATCCTAATGGGGCCCTAAGTTGGAACATTGCCGGTCTTGAATCTAGAATAGTGGATAAAGACTGGCTACATTTAATTTCTACGTATGATATAGTAATGTTCCAAGAAACATGGGCGCTGCACGATTTGCATATAAATGGGTTCCCCTTTTTTTGTATAGCCGCCTCAAAGTCACTCTTCGGCCGTGCAGCAGGAGGCCTGTTCATCGGATGTAATATAATAGCTGGGGGCAGCTTTAAGAATATAAATACTAATAACGCCAATATACAAGTTATAGAATATAGGCGTCATGTCCCTTTTTACCTAATAAATTTTTATAATAATGATTTTATTTCTAATCCAAATAAGAACTTCGTAGCACTGTTTAAATTGATCACTGAACTGGAGGATAGCTGGGACAAAGGCGAAGCACTGGGGATTGTACTGGGTAGGGACTTTAACGCCAAACTCCCTAAGGATACTCCGGACAAAGGAATAAGCCAGGGGGATCCAGCCAGGCGAAGTGGACTTGAATTGAGATCTTTGCTTGATGAATATATTATGAGTAAAATAATGGTTCTCAATTTACAAACCTCCACTGAGCTGGTACCAACATATAGAGGTACATCTAGCTCCTCAACTATTGACTTTATCTTTGTCACTCCTGGTTTGGCGGACCGTATATTAGCAACAAAGGTCGTGGCAACAGACTTTGGGGACCATAACCCAGTGACAGTAGATATACGATTAGCACAGCGACCTGCCTATGGTACCATGCAGGGGGCAAGGGACATAAGTGTATCGACGGACAGATTGAGGCTGAAATGAAGATGTATAGATAATGGTGAGATCACCAAGTCCTGACTAAGGGAGAATCAGACGTTAATTAATTCAGGTACATTCACAACAGCCAGAGGCCATGATGTCATCTCAGGTTTTACTAAAATATGTGCCACGGTTAGAACTCTACTATCAATGCCAGTAGTCTTGGGCCCCAGAGATCCATAGAGGTTTGACCACAACTGCTCCGAGGCAAATAGGAAATGGCACAAAGCCCTCACAGACCACTAGATATAGGGCAAATATCAGCACCGCAAGAAATAATCTATAAAACAGAATTAAATAAGTTGAGAGGCACACTTCTGGGAGAACGATAGGAAGCCCTTGCAGAAACCGCAGCAGGGACGCGTGGTAACTTGTTCTGGCCCGCTGTTAAAAATCTTCGCAATATGGGCCAACAGTTAACACCGGCAAGTTGTACCATTGCCAGTAGCGTATGGGAATCACATTTTTCCAAAATGTATGCCTCACCATTAAATAGCTGGAATTACCAAGCGCAAGAACAGACTGGTAATTTAAAGATAACTTTGGGGGAAGTGGAAAAGGCGATCACTCAGAGCCTCGGCAATAAGGCACCGGGACCTGATGGGTTGCCCACAGACCTCATCAAATGGAAACCCGACTTATGGGCACCAATTCTTGTGAAAATTTTTAACAGTATACCCCAAGTACCGATGCCTAAAACTTGGGGAACCAATATAATTGTCCCTATATATAAAAAGGGCGATAGGTCCGATCCTGTAAATTACAGACCGATTTCTTTATTAGACAACACTTTAAAGATTTTGGGTCGAGTTATTTATAACAGGATGATTGTCTGGACAGGGGAAAGTGGCATTTTATCACTGTGTCAATTGGGATTTAGAAGCAGGGTCGGTACAGTTGAACAATGTTTAAATCTTAAATTAGTTATTGATAAATACAACATTGCTCGTTCTGCTCCGATTTATTTAGCTTTTATGGACCTGTCATCCACTTTTGATTTAGTTAACAGGTCCAAGCTTTGGTCTATTTTATTGGGTTATGGACTAGACCATACATTGGTTCACTTTTTAGCTTTTTTACACAGTGATCTTAATTCGCGAGTTAGGATAGGAACGGGAGGAGAATTATCAAGCCCAATAAAAATAGGCAGGGGAGTTAGGCAAGTGTGTGTTTTAGCACCCCTGCTTTTTATCATTTACATTAATGGCTTGAGTAAGTACCTTGAAAATTATACCCAAGACTTTCCAATAATAAATGGTAAATTGTTACCCGCACTTCTTTACGCAGATGATGCGGTCCTAATGGGCCGCACTCCAAATTCCCTGCGTATTATAGTAAAGAGTTTCACAAAATATATGGATGAATTAGACTTGCGGGTTAATTTTAAAAATCCTTTATTATGTCATGTGGCCCAGGGAAAAGACAGCTGAATTCTATATTGGTAGGGGACGAAAAACCTATTTCTACACATACCTTTCCTTACTTGGGGATGGCCTTTGCTACGAATGGCTCGTGGACTGGGCATTTGGCTCAGTCCTCGAGCAAATTCTCAAAGGCCATCAACTCAATTTTAAGCATCCCCAGACCAAAGAAATTGGGGGTTATTAAAGCTATTGTTAAAATTTTTAAATTACAATATACGCCAGTAGCTACCTACGGGGCTGAAGTATGGGATATTGGAAATAACCAGTGTATACAGCAGGAAGAAAACCGATTCTGTAGAAAGTTGTTAAATGTATCTATTTCTACGTCTAATTATATCTTACACAAGGAGATGAACCTAGACTTTGTGTCGGATTTCATTAGTGCCCGACCGGCATTATTCTGGCATTCGGTGTGGACAAATGATTTAGCCACCCTGACCCAAGAAATCATAACTGACTGTTTAACTTGTGACAGGGGAATGAAGATCCCATGGTTTTCATCAGTCCACAAAAGCCTATGTAAAAAGGCAGTATATTCACCGACCCTAGTAAAGCCAATCAGGTGAGTAAGACTGACCTGAAGAAGGCACTATACGCACTTTACACAATGGATAGACTTAGGACAGAAACTGAGAAAAACACAGTTGTTAGGTACATAGACATGGAATTATATAGATGTCCTTTACCATTATATTTGAGTTTGCCAATGACACATTGGGAAAGAAGCCTCCTGCTTCGATTGAGGGCTGGATCTATTAGATTTTTGCCAAATTTTCCTCTGGGTCACCATCCAAGCTCAAGCAAAATAAGCTGCCCCTGCGATGGGCTAAGTACTCAAAATGGCCTACATTTCTTCTTCTTTTGTAATTTCTATCGGAAGTATATACAATGGCTTTTAATTCCAATTTTTTTAAAAACATAGACCGATTACTATGGAAGAATCTTACCAACTGCTGCTCACCCTGGACAATGAGGAGATAATCTGCCGCACTTGCACTTTCTTAAACATTGCCGTCCGCGCTCGCAAAATGATGGACAATGCTTAGATAATCTGCCACACTTGCGCTTTCTTAAAAATTGCCGTTCGCACTCGCAAAATGTCGGACAATGTTTAAGTTTCATTTATTTGTGCTATGATGTCTAATGGTAATATTATTTTATGGATTTTATGAAAATTGTGTTACTGTATATGTGCTTTTATGAATTTTTTGAAATTCGAATAAAGATTTTGAATTGAATTGAATTATCATGAGCCAATCGAACACCGAGAATAACAGTATTAAAACATTGGTTCATGACGAATCTAGTTGGGGGAGGGCAAAGGAGCGAGGCATGAGGTAGGTGGTATAGATTCCCTCTTCTCAAAGTGACTGTATACTGCATTAGGCAAGGTTCTGCGATACGTGGCAGCTATCCATTCATAAAAGATTGGTTGAGGAAGAGGACTTTGAGCTGGCTTTTGAACTTTAAAGTAGGGGTTAGCCCTGATATGGACTGAGATGGAGCTCCAAATTTTGGGCGCATTTCCAGAGAAGGAGCGTGATAACATTTTTTGTCTGTGAGTTTTTGGAGAAATCAGAAGTAGAGTGTTCAGGTTCCTGAGGTTCCTTGTCTGACCAGCCTTATTGAGTTTGGAGGCCAGGTAGGAGGGTTTACCAGTGTGCAGAGCTTGGTGCGTGAGACAAGCAGTTCTGAAGTTGGCAGGCATTTCGAATGGGAGCCATTTAGTTCTCTGAGAGTGGGGAGAGATGTGTTCGCATTTCTTTACTCCCGTGACCATCCTTGCTGCTGCTATAGAGTTCATCTAAGGGAAGTTAAGTGTGATTTTGCTACGCCTGGTTGGGTTGCGGTCCCGTAATCAAATCTGGACAACACCAGGGACTGAGTGGCTTGTCTGAGGTCATTGGGTGGAATGAAGATTTTTTATTTTGTTGAGAATTTTTAGGTTGAAGAAGGCGCTTTTTGCAGTGTTCTTGATATGTTTGACCATGTCTAAGTTTGGGTCCAGAGTGATTCCAAGCGATTTTACAGAGTCGGCCAGGGTGAGACAGCAGTTGAGAGCATCAATGGTTTTCAGCCATGCTGTGATTTGTGGGGTCTGCTCTTTGATAAATATGAGAAGGAATTCCGTCTTTTCTTGGTTGAGTTTCAGGTGGTTGAGGAAGAGCCAGTGTTGGATTTCTCTTAGAGTGACGTTTATTCTCTGAAAGTAACCAATGGAGGAAGTTTCTAAGTAGATCTGGGTATCATCTACATATAGGTGGAAGGAGATGTTGGCTTTATTGAGTATGGTGGTGAGGGGTTCAATGTAGATGTTGAACAGTGTCAGGGAGAGAATTGATCCTTGCGGGACACCCCTGCTTATGGGGAGTAGGTAAGACGTGCCGTTTTTAATTTGTATTCTTTGAGTGCTTTATGCAAGAAGGAGGTAAACCACTGCAGGACCACCTCTTCTGCTCCAACCCTTTCTCAAAGTACATTTATAAGCAGTTTATGGTCTACCATGTCGAAGGCTGCACCTAGATTCTGGAGTATGAATAGACAGCATCAGTCCATGTCTAGTGATTTGTAGATATCATCTATGACGTTCAGGATCGCTGACTCTGCTGCAACCTTTTCTGAAGCCCGATTGGTGAGGGTATAGAAAGTTGTTGCTGTCAATGTGTTCGGTAAGATGCTGGAGAACACATCTTTCCAGAATTTTGGCTAAGAATGGGATATTGGAGACGCGCCTGAAGTTATTGAGATCGTTTGGGTCAGAGCCCGTTTTTTTCAGTAGTGACGTGACTTGGCCGATTTTGAGACAGTCTGGCATGACCGAGGTTCTCAGGGAGCTATTTATAATCTTGGTCCAGAGCAGGGCTAGGGAGAGTTTCAGCTTCTTAGCCAGTTGGGCAGGGATGGGGTCCAAGAAGTGTGACGAGGGTTTGGCACTGGTCATCATTTTAATGATCTCTAATTTGAATATGGGAATACTGGATTTCCAGTTGTTTGGGGGGGGTGCATGGGTGGGTTATGGTTTTCTTTGTAAGGGGACGATATTTCGTTGGTTGGACAGCGGTTGACGTCCAGGGAGAGCTCAATCTTGTTGATTTTATTAATAAAGAAATTGGCAAAGTTTTAGCATAGGTCTTTGGAAGCCTGCACAGAGAAAGAGGGGGGCTTGGATGTTAATTGTCTAATGAGATTAAAGAGTTCTTTGGGCCGATTTTTGGCACTGTTTAGTGCATCACAGACTAAGGAAGTTTTTTTCATTCCTAATGTGTTTTTTATATTTCCTGCGTTCAGAATTAAGTTGCTCAAGGTGGATTGTGGATGGGTTGTTCTGCCAGACTCTTTCTGTGATTCTTAGTTGTCTTCTTTCAGAGTTTAGGTCTGTGTAGAACCAAGATCTCGATGACGTGTTCCTGACTGTTTTTTGTTTTAAGGGCGCTATTTTGTCAAGAATGGAAGTCATTGTTGCGTTGTAGTGTGAGGTAGGTTCAGTTGTAGAAAGGTTGCATGAGGTGGTGGGAAGGAGTGAACTTATCCTTTCTTCCATGTCGTCCAGGGGAATCTGTCTTAGGTTTCTTGCCCAATGGGGGATTCCTGTGTGCGGGTTAGGCAGTGGGTCATTTGGTTTATGTGGAATAGGATGATGAGGTGGTCAGACCAGTCAACAGGAAGGATGTGATTGATTGTGACTGTATCTTCGTGAGATATAATTGGATCCAGGATTGAGCCTCTGTTATGGGTCTGCTCTGTGCAGTGTTGGATAAGATTGTTGTTGTGTAGAAGTTCATTTAAGGATTGTATCAGATAATTATTTTCATCATTCCAGTGTAGGTTGAGCACACCCAGTTTTATGTTGTTGGAGTCTAAGAGTGAGGAGTGTGTTAGCAGGTCGGACAGGTGTTCTCCAAATGATGGGATATTGCCTGGGGGATGGTATAGCAGATGACAGTAGAGAATTGTGTTGTCTTTTGTCTTAATGGTGGAGGTTAGATACTTAAATGTGTTGTAATTGAAGAAGTCCCATTCCGTTACGGAGATGTTGTTCTTGTGGATGATTACCTCGTGGTTCTTTCTTACTTTATTGATGATTGAGAATCTCGGGGGGAAAAGCATGTCGAAAAGAGCGGGGATGATTCTTCTAAGGAAACAACACCTCTCTGCATTCAGCAACACAGAAAAACTGCTGTGGTAACATCTTGGGGAGTTAACCAGATCTCTTTATTCATTCATCTATTTAAGCATTTTATATGGCCCAAATCAAGTCCCATCTGGGCAATGCTATGTTGTAATTAACACAGTAACCCATAACCACATAAGGAGGGGCTTTATAAAGGGATGGGCAGCGAGGAAGCAAGAAAAAGCGTGCCAGAAGTCCAGCATGTTTCAAACGGCCCAATGAGAGCCATGGGACAGGCCTTCATATGGCCAAAAGGGGGGGGGGGCGGGACAAAAGGTCTCCTCAGTGTTGGCCATGATCATCATCCCACCCACCCACACTGACTGATTGTGAGCATCGCAGTCACAAGGAGAAGAAGAGGCCAGGGGTGGAGCTACAATGATTTTAAAAAATGACATAACACAAGGGCATAAAGAACAAGTGACCAAACTGGGTCCTTGGGATACCTCATGCCTGGGAACCTGGAGGGCAAATAAAGAGCTAAGAAATGGTCATCACAGGGCTGACGCGGCGCCTGCAGCCCAGGCACAGCTTCATGGCTGTGAACGCCAGATATCTGTTGCAAGGGAAGCCGCGAAGCCGCAACCCGCTGTACTAAGTAAGCAGAACAATGGAAGTCCACAACAGGACTCATGGTGATGGGATGTGATTTATGGTCAATCCTTAAAAGAGTTGTTCTGACTGTTAGGATGATTTATGACATATAATGACATACAATGTTATGTAACTGAAAGGAATTGATCCTCACTGTATGATCAGATATAAATTGCATTGATTAACATACAAGATATCTGCATGTCTGGAACATATTAAAGATCAATGCTATAATGCATGTAAAATATATTAAATATATTAAACTGTGGCCGTTCTCACTCCAAAGAAGGTCTTGGTATCCATTATGTGGAAACATAAATGGGTAACGGTGAGAGGGACCAAACGAAGCTTGCACTGCTTGGGGGGAGGGGGGTAACACAGCAAAGACCTCACAGCCTTCATACATTCTGGGACATTTTAACTGATTGCCTCTCCCTGGATTACTATTACCGTATTACCTGGCTCAAGTTTGTAAAGGACTGTCTTGCTGACCTGGGAAGGGTTGATTGATTTATCAATCCAGAGAGTATGTGGAGAAGAGACCAGGGCAGGGTGAAAGAGATTTTTTTTAATGGCAGACGGACAGGGAAGAAAGGAGCTGAAGAAGCCTAGTGTGCATAAGTATTTCCCATTGAAAAACATGCCATTAACCGAGCCCTATCTCTTATGAGTTAAAAGTTCCCATGATCTTTTCTACTGACTAGGTTCTGTTTGGACCTTTTTCATGACCTCCTGACCCACCCTTGTGGGGCACATAGGAGACAGAGCCTCCCTGTCTGTGGTTGTGACAGGAAGTCTCCACAGGACATTATGCATTTTTTGATTTTCTGCAGGTTCTACGAGGTACCTAGAAAATCATTTTTTATTCCCATTTTAAAGAAAGGCAATTTTAGACAGGTCAGACGAATGTTTATCTTTTTACAAATGCTTACCATCAACTCAGTGTTACACATCTTTAGCTTCTTGAGGTCAGCAGTCAAGCTTAGATCTAGCAGTGATTAAATGACATGGCCGAGTCCTTAAAGAAAATTGTGTGACAGTGATTTACATAATTGTTCCGGTTCATGTTTCAGTCCGTTTCTATCTCTGTAACCTAGCTGGCAGGTATTCTTGAATTGAACTCTTAAAGGTACATTATATGGTTTTTAACTATATAAATTATTGTCTTATTTATAATCATAATCTTTGTATATAGTTTTAAATGAAGCTCGATGATTTTAAGAGAAAAGTTGGTAGACTGAAATGTATAGTGGATCACCAACTGAGGTTAGCACCTTTCTCCCCTTCTCTTTGATTTTAACTGTAACTCTCAAATCATTAACTATTTTTATATTGAACTAGTAACCACTTGATCTTCTTGCATTGTACTGTAACTTCTTTTATTTTTCTTGTACTTTTATGGTCTATCTCGATAGATCGAATTAAGTTTTGTGATGAGGATGATGACTCCATTAAAGAGGCACATATTGGTTTTGTATTTGGCTCCGTGCCACCTCCATCAAACCATGCTGAATATTCAGCACACCATATTCTAGTGTATTTCTGCCACTACACTGTACATCATGGTGGATAAGACATGTGCTGAGTTTTCCCTGAGTACCCTTTCCACTAAACCCTAAGGCCTTTCTGCAATTTAGGAGAGTCTGCCCCACAAGGTTAGCCCGGTTTTCATAGGTATGTTTTCACACTGTCTAAGGAATGAGCTGAAATTATATCTTCAGACATCCTCAACTTACTTCCACGCCCTGGAAGGAGTTGGATTTAGTGTAGTGAATGCACATGAAAGAAATGTCTTTCTGAGTCTAATCAGGCTTCCCTGTTGAGGCATTAGTTATGGTGCACCTGACACCTTGCTGTATTTGGTTTCCAAGTGAGATAGACATGAACAGGTAGTCAAAGCTTAGTCTGGGTTTATTTCGTAGGGTTTTTATGCAAGTAGAAGACAGATGCTCATGGTTGAATTGAAACTGTGGTCAAGGCACCAACCCAACCATGGCTGGCGGTATTTTGTGGCCACTGTGCGACTGCTGGATGGTGAAATGTGCGGCTGCTGGCTGGCAAAATGTGTGGCTGGTGCAATGTTTGACTATTGGCTGGAGGACAATTTGACTGTTGTCTGATTAAATGTGTGACTGTTGGCAGGTAGAATGTGAGGCTGCTGGCTGGCTGAATGTGTGTCTGTTGACTGGAAGAATATGGGAATGTTGGCAGGCATAATGTGTTTATTGGTTTGCTAGAGTTGTGATTTTGTAATAAGTTGACAGATGACTAGTTGAGTGGCAGTGTGATTGGCATTTCAGTCCTATTGGCATTTGAATGTGATAGGACTTTTAATGGTAGTTTGTTGGTGTGAGTGTTGTGTGTGTTGTACCCATGGGCGAAATGCGCAAATTTGCGGTACGCGAATTCGCGTGAAAGCGAATTCGCGATCCGCAAAATCGTGCAAATTTTTTTTTTTTACGTGTTCGCAGGGCTTTTTGCGTGTTCGCGGGATGCTTGCAGCGCATCGACTGTGAAGTTACCCATGCGGTCGTACATGGGCGCGGCCATCTTGTTCGCGTTGCGTATTTCGGTTTCCGGGTGCTAGTTGCATGCTCGCGTTGTGCGCGGGGCGCGGTTAAGTCATCGCGTGCATCTTTGCGTGCTTGCGGGGGAAATATCACGCAAACTTACCCTCACGGTCCTCAATGGGCACGGCCATCTTGTTTTTAAGTCATTGCTATGGTTCTGGGCATGCTCTTTCAATCCTACCCTAATCTTTGCAATCCTTTGTTTCTTTGAACTTTTTTTGGATCTTTTTTACTCATTATCTATCCCTCTCTTTTTCTACATCTATATTTTGTGTTTTTTTACTTTTTGGTTACTTTAAAGCTACTTTTTTTAACTCTTTTCTTTTCTTTACTTCTTCCCTATTCTTTCGTATTTTTTTTCAGCTGTCCAGGACCATGGCAAAGGGAGCCGGGAAGAGCAAGGGGAAGGGTCCTGCACCCCGTACCCGGCTCCCATGTGAGCGATTAAGGGGGGAGGATGTAGTGGCCAGGGAGATTTTCAGCATAGTGGAGGTGGCCGCACTTATATTTTATGTTCAGCGCCACCTCCCGAAGACCGTGGCAGCAGGGGGCAGGCCCGGTCAAGGGTATGGCCTCCGGGAGCATCGGCAGCGGCGGATAAGGTGTGCCGGGCCACGCGTAGGGAGTCGGGTGTCCGGCGCACCTATGACCAAGCTACGCACCAGTGGGCAGACGTCCTTAACTGGGAGCAGGACCTGGTCCACCTGCTAGGCGTGGAGATCCCTGGCCTTGGTGAGTAACTACTTTGTTTTCTTCTGCTCTGTGTTATATTGCTCTGTGTTATATTGCTAATATAGGTTTTTCCCGAAGAGCAAGAATGCTGCCGATTCGATTACATTGCAGGTAAAATAATGTTTAAATAGCTTCTGTGATTGCAGGTGCTCGCCTCCTCAGTGGCGTTGCTACTATGCTTACTTGTTTGCAACTTTGTGCTCATTTGGCCTGAATATGTATGAGTGTAGTACTTTACAGAACTGCGTAATGCTAGAGAGACTAGAGACTCAACTCTAGTCCTTCCTTTGTACTCCTGCTGCCACTAAGAAGAAGAGATAGTGGTGGATTGATAGGTTGAGTATATTAAGACTTGTTATTAGTAGTAGGACATTTTTTAGTGGTGTGCAATCATGATGACGGACTGTGTCAGCCACGTCGCGTGCTGCTGAGTGCTGGCAGTCGTAGTAGAACCTTTTTGTTGTTGGTTTAGCTAGTGATTTACCTAACCTTCAAAGTAGACAGTCTGGGACTCCAGCAATACTGTACTACTATCCTCCTAGTTGACCAGAACAGATAGGTCAATACATATAATGCAATTGTTGGTAATTTGTTTCCCCGAGATAATTTTAGATTGTGGTCAAAGAAATCAAATATTTCAAAAAAACAATCAACCATGTTCGTGTTTATTTCATGTTCACATTCAGCACCTCCCAGGGGCAAGAAGACTACACCCCAGACTCCGGCGGAAGAAAGTGGGCAGGAACGGTCCTCTGCAGGCTCTTCTGCTGGTCCCAGTAAGTTGTTCTGTTTTTAGTATAATTATACTTCCCTAACTTTTACAGTTCCTATTCATTCCAAACTGTTTCATAATTCTATTTTTTACAAAATAGTCTTTGATCTTCTTGTAGACTATTTCTACATTCTTATCCTGCCTCTCTACCATCACTCTCTGTGCTACTACTATTTACTATTATTATGAGTCGGTCTGTGTAGGTAGCTAAGCTTGCCCAGTCGGCAAACGGTGTTAAACAAAACTCTGATCCAGCAATAGCTCTAGAGGCACTGAGTGCAGTCCTCTGGGTTGCCGTTGCTGTGTATTCGAGTCTTCTTAATGTTAGTGCTTTGACAATTTCCAACAACAAAATGTCAATGTCAACCAAGAATAAGCTAGTAGTTGGCTTTTTGATTTGATAGTAGCACATACCATACCGCTAGTGTTTCAGGGACTATTCTGCACATACAGAAGTATGGACAAGAGAAATAGGACATTGTTGATGATAGGTGCAGTTCGACTTTCCACATACCTCAGTCAGAAGTAACTGTGCGGGACTCGGGAGACCTCACCTTGTTGGAACTTCAAGTCCTCCTGGTGGTGATGAGGAGTAGTTGGTTCTGTCTGTAATTAGAAAAATGTTGCATGTTAAAAAGCAAGCATTCATCAGTTGTGCCAAAAAGTGTTGCATGTTATGGCTAAGCATATAAGTTAACACCCTCCCCAAAACCGTGACTTTTCTTCAGCCCCAATAATTAAAAATGGCATATGTATTAACATTTTCTCTTCCATTACGAGACGAAATAGGGGGTGGTGTATGGCATCTAAAAATATGACATGTTTTTTCTAGGTGTCACAACATCGGATGCGGCACTTCCCACCACCAGTGCCGAGGCCAGCAGCGCGGAGGGGTCTACTCCAGAGGCAGATGCGGCGGCACCACAAGTGCCACCAGGAGGAGCTGAGGGGGATGGCTCAGCAGCGGCAGACCGTGGTAAGTTATTAGGCTTGCAAAGGAGTGTATGATGTACTGTACAGTAGACAGTACACTGCTACAAGTACACTGTACTGTTAGGAACAGTTACTAATTTAGAACTACATTTTTGCCAATCACGGAGATGACAGTCACCCTTGACTTAGCAATAGTATTAGCGACGGTAGTTCTCGAGTAAGCAATGGCCCCCTCTATTTGACTTCAAATCAGCTGGGAAACTGTTATCGTGAAGCCAAGTCATATCAGTTGAACTTGAGGGATGTGATGAACGAAAAGGGAAAGAACTTAGGGTGAATGGAAGGACGAGCGAGTCGTAACATTTATGACTCTAAAGAATGATACGTACTTTTGAATGCAGGCAGAGGTGGCTGATAGGAAGAAATCAGATTCATAGCTGCTTGAAGCAAGGATGGTTGGAGGAATAAAGAAAAGATGACTGCCTGTGTGGCTGAATCGGAAAATGTATTTGTGGTGTGCATTGCAATATATCATTTGGGTAAAACTCAAATGCAAGTCAAGACGGTGGTTTACCAAATAAAATGAAAAGGGTATTATTTGGTTGTTGAGAAAAAGTAAAGTTAGTACAGTTGAGACGTTAAGAAGAATGATAGACATTTACTTTGGAAGCCTGGATGATATCTTCTTCCTCATAGATAGCAGAGGTGTATGTAGAGCAGACGCTCAGAGCATGAAGAGTGTTACTTTGTTTGAACAGCAAGTCCGTGCCAGAGTAGCAAAGCAGAGGAAATCCCAATACTAGAAGTTGTGATTGTTCAGAAACTCTCCCTTGCCTAAAGTAACAGTACAGTAGTTTACTTTGCAAGCACAGCATATATTGTGTATGTATTGTATAGTTGACAATTATATCAAGTCAAGTCCCTTCGTCTGGCAATTATGGTTACCACACTCACTCCCTAAGTTCATAATTTTCTTTCTGCTGTGTCAATCATGGGTGGACTATCGCTGTTGTTCACTCAATCTATCACAACAAAGCACCTAAAGTCATCCATCATATAAGCAAAGAGATCATGTGATCGGCTGGATACATGATAAGAAATGAATAATCTTCATTTTCCTTTTGTAGTACTGAAGGCCCGGGGGGCAGTGTAAAATATAAATTACATTGAGCAGTAGCCCTTGATGTAACCATGTATGGCCAGTGCCATCCCTATACAAAAGTAAGAGCTTCCCTATCCCCACCTGCATGTACTGCTTAAAGTAATGCGAGTCTGCGTCATCATGGCTTGTATCTGTTTTTCTTGGGTACAAGCTGACTGAGCTGGCATTATGCCGGCTACCACAAGTTCACATACATAGTAATTTCTTTCGTAAAACTGGAGAAAAAAAGAAGAATACTGGTGTACTCTCTGATTCTCTGACTATGTATTGAGTCCATAGTGCTGCCTGGTAGTAGAATTCCTGAAACTCCCACTAATGTTACAGGTCTACAAAGACGGCGGAAAGATACATGCCAAAATGTTATACTGTGCTTGCAAATTGCTAGTGTTACTGTGTGACAACTTTCTGTTGAATTATTTTGTGTTATTGTTAAAGAGTATTGGTTACAGTATCTTTCTTTCTTTCTTCATATAGATGCTCCAAAAAAAGCTCACCCGACAGGAGATGGCTGTCCGGGCCAGGGCCCGGAAGCTGGAGGCCATTAGAGTGGAATATCACCGGTTGTGGGCTCGGGAACAGGAGGAGGAGGCGGCAATAGCTTCTTCCTCCTCCAGTACCCGAGGGTCCACCAGCCAGCAGCCTCCAGCACGGCGCCGTGGTTGGACAGCCTCCCGCCACCGCCGCTCAGCTGCAACAACACCAGCAGCTACCCCCCCCAGAGCCTGCGCAACCTACGCCTCAGAGTGGACTACCTGGAGCGCAAGGTGGAGAAGCAGCAGACACAGATCCGGGAACTCCGCAAAGAGCAGCGGGACCGCCTGTCCACACACCGCCAAGTGACTGTGCCCCTTGTCCCTTTTTTAAAGACTGTTGGGGGGGGTGGTAATCGGGAGTTGGGGACTTTTCTCAGAGTCGACAGTATTACATACAAGCATATTTTCGAAAGTGCGTACTCTGACACTCCTTTTCAAGGATAGTAATTATTAAGTATGGGCACATTGTTCGGATCTTTCCCCTCAAGCTAGGTGCAAACTGCAATTTTAGAAGAAAATTAGGCCTTCCGAGCAGTGCTCCCAGACCCCTAAGCCCACTCCCAAAAATCGAGAACTCCCCACAGTACCCTCCCAAAAACATGCAATGCTGCTACCTGGTATGAGCCCTAACTTAAAATCGCGCCAAAACGCACCCTGAAACTAGGCCCAAAACAACCCTTTTCCACCATGGATTTTCTTCAGACCACTTGTAATCAAAATTAGACCCTCCCAGCAGTGCTACCAGACCCCTCGACCCACTCCCAAAAATTGAGAACACTTCACAGAACCCTCTCAAAAACATGCAATACTGCTACCTGGTATGAGCCCTAACTTAAAATCGTGCCAAAAACCACCCTGAAACTAGGCCCAAAACACCCCTTTTCCACCATGGATTTTCTTCAAACCACTTGCAATCAAAAATAGACCTTCTTAGCAGTGCTCCCAGACCCCTAAGCCCACTCCCAAAAATCTAGAACACCCCACCACACTTTCGATGAGCCAACATCACTGGTCGATGGTGATTGAGCAATTATTACAGTGGCTGCCTCTGCAGCACTCAAGGACTTGGACCTAACTTGGCGTGGTGGCACTGAGCCCAATAAAGCGGAGGTGCTGCTCCCAGCTTGGTCCCCGGCGGACCCCGCTGCTGCAGGCGTAGTTTCTTTTCCCCCAAAAAATGTGCTGGTCGGCACACCAGTCTCCTTGGTAAGTGGCACCACTTGCTTCTTCTGCTCCTTCTTACTGGCAACTTTCTTGGTAGAGGAGCTACGGCCACCTTTTTTTGAGCCCATCTTATTCAGATGTCAGAAAGCAGGCTGCAGTTGCACGAGTTGCAGAGTTGTCTGTGGCCAGACTTGACGTTGTGCTGCAAACACCGCAGCAGGACATCTTCCTGGCACTGATGATGAACGATGAGGCTGATTCGTCTTTGTGCACCTAAAAGCAAACAAAGCCAGAGGAACATCAGTTAAATAAATGTTGCATATGTCGTGCTTCAATTAATACTTTGCAACTAGGCATTTATATTATTACAACACACGCCAAAACCTAAAGACCAAAAAGAAAAATTGCAAATATATTTCTAATAAAAAATGGATGTTTACATTAATAGAAGAGAGACCACACAGAGAGAGTTGTTTCATCCACCACTGAGTACCCCTGGCCATAATGGATGAAAGCAAAGCATACTGGCCTGGGTACAGCAGGCCTATGGCACAAAGCACACTGCCTGGCTTAAAAATGGCCCCTTGACCCCCAGCCACATGTCCCAGGCCCTGCCTGGACCAGGCCTCAAAATGGCCCCCACCCACATGACCAGGCCCCAAGAACACCCTAAAAAGTAAAAAAAAAACAAAAATCACCACAATCCAATGCCATCCATGCCCTCAATGATGTTTAAATTCAAGACACCCCACAGAAAGACTTGGTCCATGCACCACTGAGTACCCCTGGGCATAATGGATGAAAGCAAGGCAAACTGGGTGCAGGCCTGAGCACATTGCCTGGCATCAAAATGGCCCCTTGACCCCCAGCAACATGGCCAGGCCCTGCCTGGACCAGGCCTCAAAATAGGCCCCACCCACATGGCCAGACCCCAAGAACACCCCAAAAAGTAAAAAAAAACAGACAAAAAATCACCACAATCCAATGCCATCCATGCCCTCAATGATGTTTAAATTCAAGGCACCCCACAGAAAGACTTGGTCTATGCATCACTGAGTACCCCTGGGCATAATGGATGAAAGCAAGGCAAACTGGGTGCAGGCCTGGGCACACTGCCTGGCTTTAAAATGGCCCCTTGACCCCCAGCAACATGGTCAGGCCCTGCTTGGATCAGGCCTCAAAATGGCCCCTACCCACATGGCCAGACCCCAACACCACCCCAAAAAGTAAAAAAACAGACAAAACTCACCACAATCCAATGCCATCCATGACCTCAATGATGTTTAAATTCAAGAACCCCCACAGAAAGACTTGGTTCATGCTCCACTGAGTACCCCTGGGCATAATTGATGAAAGCAAGGCAAACTGGGTGAAGGCCTGAGCACACTGCCTGGCTTCAAAATGTCCCCTTGACCCCCAGCCACATGACCAGGCCCTGCCTGGACCAGGCCTCAAAATGGCCCCCACCCACATGGCCAGGCCCCAATAACACCCCAAAAAGTCAAAAAACAAACAAAATCACCACAATCCAATGCCATCCATGTCCTCAATGATGTTTAAATTCAAGACACCCCACAGAAAGACTTGGTCCATGCAATTAGCAGCAGGTGTCCTAGTTGAAGTTAATTTGTTTGTAACCCTTTTGTAAAAGGTTACAAAGAAATTAGGTTCAACTTTTGCACCTGCTGCTGTAACCCTTGCTTGGCTTAAAATTCGTCCCCGCTGATTCACGAATTTTACCGCAATTTCGCGAGATTCAGGATCGCGAAATCGCGGAAAATCCGCAAATTCGCCCGCGAAACGGATTTTATGCCCACCCTTAAAGTCAACGCCGCGCGCGCGATATTGTATTTTTCAAGTGCGACCAAGCAAAAAAAAATCCGCCAGCTTGCGTATTTGCAGATTTTTGGGCCAATTCGCGGGATTCGCGGACAGCAAAATTGCCAAAAATCCACAAAATCCGGAAACGGAACGGATTTTGCGCCCACGCCTAATTTTTAGCAGTGTGAATGGTTTTTATATATCTAATTTATTTAAATTAAATTTTGTCTTCATATTACGTCAGATAAATAAGCATCCTCCTGCTCTCTACCAACCCAGTTGCTTATATCTTGGGGGTCTAACCTCAGCTGACGTCACTACGAGTTTCAACCCGTGTTGTACATCATGAGCTGACCAAGAGGTGTAATCATTGGACTTCCTAATCATAGTGTTCATTGTCCAATAAGTTCGAAAATAGCCTGAGCTCCGGTTTTTTTCTAAGCCAATTAGCCTTTTTGATTGCTATCTCTAAATAATCTCACAGAATTCCACCACTCCTTCCATTTAGGGGAGCCACCTAGCATCACCTTTTACATATCACCCCTCTTGCCAAAAGAGTCAAGTAAAATACAAGCTTGTACTGCAACCCAAAAGAACCTTCTAAGCCACCCATTGGCTGCATAATACCAAACAAAATGAATGAAGGTCTTACCTTTACTACTTTGCCCAAAGAATCAGACATAGTCTTACCCATCCTATCCCAAAACTCTTTGAGCACCGGGCAGGTGGTGAATATTTGGATATCAAATCAAATCAAATAAACTTTATTCGATTTTCAGATAAAAAAAATCATAAAAGTCACACATTATAAAATGTACATTCTATTATTTAAAACAAATTCCAGTACCATACATGATTACATCTTTATATATCACTACAATCTTAAAATCATATCTACAGTTAATTATTATGACAGGTATTCTAAACATTAGTCAGCCTCATGTTGGGTTTCCCATGTTATACTTTTTCTTTTTTTCATGATAGCCTTCAAAAGTCCAGTCATAGCTCCCACACAATAAACATTATCCAATTTCTGTAAATAAAGGTAAGCAGGGCGACATTGCCTCTAGCCCCTGCCCTTCAACATTGGCACCATCCATCTTGATCTTTCCACTCTACAAAAATGTACAAAATAAAATCACATGTCTTGTAGTCTGAGGGACATTTCATCACGGGGCACCTGCAGAGCTCACTTGTCCAATCATTTTGTGTGGGGAAACTGACTAGTCGATGAAAGCTATCAATTCTAAGTCTTGTGAGGACAAACCTATCATAACTTCCTGTACACTTTCCAGGTAGGGTTGAATGGAAGGTGATACAAGGGTTGGCTGCTGTGGAATGACCATACATTTCTGCATTTCTGAGGCCGTCCTTAGGAACTCTAAATGATCTTGACATAAAACTCTAAAATCCTTCCTAGAAATTGTAATCAATGTTTCAGAATTACTATAAAACTCAGATTTACCCAAGTCTGTTAAGAACCTTCTACTATACGTTAACCAGGGAATCTTATTTGTGTGAGTTAAGCTCATGGCATCTCTAATAATATCTCTGTTTAATTCTGTATTATTGGACGCCCGGACTCTATGCCATAACATCAGGGGCTGCATCTTGATCAAATCAGAGATATAAGAAATTCCCAATTCGTTGTGGCAAATATAAACGGATGTGCTCTGTGGTACTGTTAATATAAATCACAAAAACGTATTTTCTTCTCTTTGTAGCATGGCCACATCCTGATATCCCCAGACGCCCGCCCCATACATCGCTACACTCAAGCATTTTGCTTTATAAATCTTGATGAGGATCCCCGGAGGTCTTTTACCCATTTTATTAGAAAAATTTATCAATGCCCCTATTGATCGTTTAAAAAGGAGAGTTCTGTTTTTAACCCCTGGAATCCACGACCCAGAATGGTCAAGTAAAACACCCAAGTATGAGAATGTATTGGTCGCGTCAATCCTAACCTTCCCCAGTGGCAAGCTTTTACAGCTAATTCTCACCTTCTCACATGTCATCACATATGTCTTCTTGACATTAAGTTTTAGTCCTAGACTCTCCATAAACTCAATGTAAGTTTTAAGAGCACTCTGTAGACCCAGCTGAGCTCTGGCCATAAGCACCGCATCGTCCGCTTACAGGAGTGATACTATGGGCTTGTTGTTATAGTGAGGAGGGTCTTTTGTCCTGGCTGTTAGTTCCTCCTCTAAAGCGTTGGTATATAAAGAGAAGAGGAACGGTGCCAGGACACACCCCTGCTTCACACCCTTCTCCACCGCAAACAACGCAGTGCATTCGCCCTCTCTCCACCGCGAACGACGCAGTGCATTCGCCCACTCTGGATATCACCTGCTTCCTGGTCGCCGCACCTTTTACATTTGGCATCTCACCACTTCCTATTTTGGACAAGCAGCATTCCCAGACCAGGTAAGGGGGTCTCAATATTTCTTCCGAAGCAGCAAGCAGGTATCAATACCAGAGGGCCACCTCCTTTTTTCTCGGTCTTAAATCTTTAAGGTCTTTCTCATTCAAGTTGTCAGATGGAACTTGCCACTGCTGGTTCCTACACCACCGTGAGATTTGGTAAAACTTTAACCTGGATAGAATACCATTCGTCAAATTGCTCCAGACATCCCAGGACAGGCAGATATCACCTTCACTTATGTCCCCCAATGTGGGACACCACCAGTTTTCAGAGGTTTTTCAAGGGCATTCAAGAGGCACTCTGGGGTTCTCAGTAAGTCCCACACTGGGGCCCATTCGCCGTAATAAGGAATGCCCATGCGTAAGCAACATTCGAACCCTACTTTAGATATGGCATACTGAACCTTCAGGCGGGCTTTCTTAAAGAATTTGGGAGCTCCAAATTTATACATGAAACCCTCTTCCACACTGCCCGCCCGCCAGCATAGCTTTATACTAGTGCCCCACTGAGGTATGATCGGGCCTAATTAAAAGCACCCTACAGTTTTTTAGCTGGTATGCCCACAGTACAGATGATAATCTTGAAGGGCTAGACCACCATCTACAAGCTTCTGTCTTATGTTTTTCCAGGAAAGTCTAATCCTCTTGTCTGCCCATATAAATATGGAGATTCTTCCCAGTATTTTGGCAAGATGTTTCTTATGGAACTCAGACAGTATGTTGTCAAACAGATAGGCGAACTTGGCCAGGACACACCTCTTAACTAAATTGATCTGCCCATACTGTGTGAGGGGAAGGTTTTGCCAAATGTTTTAGCAACTTGTCCGCTTCTTTAGAGACTTTTATTAAATTCACTTTAGGGAGATCTTTTAACCTTTGTGATATTGTGACACCTAAGTATATTCTTTCTTTAGACAACCTAACATCGTGGGCATCTTGGTTCCAGGCCATAACTTCTGTCTTGCTGCTATTGATCTCATATCCAGACCTCCTACCAAATGCCTGCATTTCAGAGAATAGGTCCGGAAGAGCTCGATTGACATCAGAGGTAAACAGAATCAAGTCATCAGCATAGAGAGCCAGCTTCCTAAAGAAACCACCCACAATGAAGAGGGTTATTTCTTTATCCTGGCTTAAGCTTTGAGATAAAGGCTAAATGTATATGTCAAAGAGGATAGGAGATAGGGGGCACCCTTGTCTCGTGTCTCTCACTATTTGCACGGGAACCGCAAGACTGCCATTCACCAGCATTTGAGCTTGGGGTGCCCTTTGAATTTTTTGATAATCTCCCTGAATGTCTCACAAAAGCCAAAAACCTTCAAAGTCCCGCTCAAATATTTCCAGTTCACCCGATCGAAGGCCTTTTCTGCATCTAGGGTCATTTTTGGTAAAGTAGCTCCATGTATTGTCGCAAGGTCTATTGTGCTTATCAGGGTTCGTATGAGCTCCTTCATCTGCCTCCCTGGAAGGAAGCCCTTCTGATCCTCATTGGTTAAACGGGCTGTTATTATCCCTGTGAAGATTTTATAATCACAGTTCAGTAGAAATATTGGGTGATAAGACTGGCATTGTGTGGGGTTTTTAAATTAGGGTAATAACAGCCTCATTCCAAGAGTCTGGAAGTGGTGAGGTGCCCCTCAACATTCCATTAAATTGCTCTAGCCAGACCAGAATAATTTCTTCATCGAATAATAAATACCTTTTATTTATGATCAAATCTGGCCCTGCTGCTTTCCCTGTCTTCATTCTTTTTAAGAGCAGTCAGGATTGAATTCCCTGATATATCCTGCTTCATATATAGTTGATTTTTAATGCTCACTTTTGGAAGTTGTTTTTCAGAAAGCCAGTGATCTAACAGCCTCAGCTACCACAAGATTTTCGAGATATAAATCCTGAAAGAATTTACTGAAGGCCAGCTCATCCCTTCCTTGTCCTCCTCAACCTGATCCCTGCCTTCCAGTTTGATCTTCCTGAAATAATTACAGGACCTATCCATTCTACTCCTAACTGCCAACCATTTTCTACAGTTCTCCCCTTGATCAACTTCACGCAGATTACTAACTTACCATTTCTGCAAAAGATTCTCCTCCATCACAAGTCTGAATTTAAGTTGCAGGTCCTCAACTTCCCAAGTAAACTCTAGTTGTCTGCCCCCTAGAAATGCCCTGACTTCAGGTTGGCTTCTGCTATCACTAGCTGATCTTCAAGTGAAGCAATCTGACTTTTTTCTGCTCTAACCCAAGCAGCGGAGGCACCCTTCAAGGACCCCCTTAACCAGGCCTTGAAAGCATCCCATACCACATGTGCGGGGACTTGAGCTGAATTCCATCTAAGGAAATCTGCTGTGTTTCCTTCTATCTTGCTCATAATATCTGAATGCAAGAGTAACCTTCTATTCAGGGTCCACCTTCTAGGAGTCAGATTCAAGTGGAGTTAAATTTTTGACCAGATTGCAGCATAATCGGATAAATGAATAGGCAAATAATACATTTTTTAAAACGTTTCCGACTTCTGACACTTCCATAAAAAAGTAATACATTCTAGAATAGTGACCATTCTTTTGAGTATAGAAGGAATAGTTTTTAGAGTCACCACTGACCTTACGCCACACATCGCATAGATTTAGATTTACTAGCATAGAAAGCAGGTAGGCTTCAACTCGTGGTGAAGTGATTTGAGTGCGGGAAGAAGATCTATCCAAATTATTAGTTAAAAGGACATTGAAGGCTTCACCAATTATAAGAGAAGCATCAAAGTCTAGCAAACTAGAGCAGAGATTATTCAGGAATGACGTATCATCTTCATTCGGGCCGTAGTAGCTAGCCAAGGTATACAAAGACCGACCAGTTTTAACTTCCGCTACTATTAAGTGCCTGCCTTCATTTGCCTGACATCTTCGTAGTTCTTTTTACAACGTTTTAGTTATACCGCAAACTTGAACCGAATCTGGTATCAGAGCGCTTTACAAAGCACCAGTTATGTTACATGAGGACACCCATTCATTTTTGTTAGGCACAGGGAGATTAAGTGATTTGCCCAGATTCACAGGAAGTTCAGCGTCATTGCCGAGACTTGAACCCAGTTCCCCAGATTTGAGGTTGACCGCCCTAGCAGTTAGGCCAACTCCTCTCCCCCTCCCTGAAATTGCCTTAATTATTATAACAACACCCTTAGAGCATGATTGCTGGTCAGTAGTAGGCATGAGCGGATTTTGCGGATTGGCAATCCGCGAATTTGCGGATTTGCAAATTTGCGGATTGCGAAAATCCGCAAAAACCGCGAATCCGCGCGGATTTTTTTTTTTATGTTCGCACGGGTTTCTGCAAGTTCGCGAGGGTTTTGTACAATTTCGCAAATTGCGAAATTGTACAAAACGCGTGCGAACTTGCAGAAACCCGTGCGAACACAATGTGCCCAGTAGGGTATGTGCCTCTTGTGTGAATAAAAGGTCAGAGAAAGATCAGTTCAGCAGATGAAGAGAAAGAAGCTCCTGGTCACAGGAACAGCACTGGTATTGTGCTCGTGAAAGTCAAGGATGCAAAGCCTATCCAGCATCACAGCTGATTTTCCACAGTAGATTTGGGAAGAAGGCACACCTGTCCAGCCTCGACGACGCTCACGATTGTTTTTGGGCTAATGAATGAGTCACTGAATTTGAGCATCAACTAGTTCGAGCGACCATGTGTGTGTTACTATGCAATTGCCCCGAAGGGCGCAGGGGTCCCTTGAGTGAGCTGCAGACCTGTGCCCAGCCATGCCACTATTTTACAATGGTGCCAGCAAGCTGCCAGCGCCGTTGTAAAATAGTTACAAAGTTAGCTTGCACAGGAAGCACTTAGATAAAATAAAGCAGCACCTGCTTTGTTTTATCTAGTGGTTCCTGTGCAAGCTAACTTTGTAACTATTTTACAACGGCGCTGGCAGCTTGCTGGCGCCATTGTAAAATATTTGCATGAGTGGGGGTTCAACTTTTGAACCCGTTACGTTCGCGGATTTTTTTTTGCGGATTTTGCGGGAAATCCGCAAAATTCGCGGATTGCGGATTTCCCAAAAATCCGCAAAATCCGCGAGCGTAACGGATTTCCCGCTCACACTTAGTCAGTAGCTATAACCATGTCTACCCAACTTTGCCTTGTAAATAGTGCTAAACAGTCTGTCCGTAGAAGGCGAGTTTCTTGGAGCAAAAAGACCCTACCTGGGCTTTCTTTCAAATGTTGAAGGACCACACGCTGCCTCCTTTTAACCTGTAAGCCATTCCAACTCATAACCTCAAAGAAGTCAGCCTCTACGTTCTCCCCTTATCCCCCATCATCTTCTGTCATGGCCACACAACATCTCTTAACCCCTATCATTCTGAGAGAGGACAATTTTTTTAAATATTGTTTCCCCTACGATCCCCACCACTTGTGCTACCCCCCAAACACCTACCTTCCCAGGGAACCCTCCCTTGCTACCTATTGGCATAGAAGCCAATTTGAGCTGCTACCCACAGAATCCAGGATTTTCAACTAAATTTAACTGTCACCAACAACTGCCTTCTGTCATGAGTGCCTTCTCTATTTATCAGCCTTACTGAGGGCCACAAAACTATACACTTCTTCTGTGAATTGAAAATGATGCACTTTGTTGGCCCACATCACTTTCAAAATTGCTGGAAACCTTAGCTGCACTTTGGCACCCATTTCCCTTAGATGTTCTATTCGCTTGACCAGCTCCCACCGTCCATCTTCTGTCACATGAAAGATATCAAACCTGATTTTAAAGGTTAGATCTTAGACCTGAATGGCTTTTTGCTTGAGTGCGACCCCCACATTTTTTTCCTTAAATATGTAAGACTGTAAATTCACCAGAATTGTTCTGGGTTTCTTCCGCCCAGTGTTTAGTTTAAATGGATTGTGATGTACCAGCTTAATTTCGGATTCCAGAGTTGTAGCAGGTAAGATGTGTGGGAAGGCTTTGGTCAAGAGATCTATTACAAAAGACTTAACGTCATCTCCCTCTGCCCCTTCCTTGACATCCAGGAGCCTGATGTTGTTCCTCCTAAAGTCTTTCTAAACTTTCTGATAGGTCTTTCTCCCTATGCTTTAACCTAGCCATTTCCAGGGTGTTGTCATTCATGTCGCACCCTAGCTCTTGAACTTTGTTTTCCAGTACCTCATACGTCATGAGAGCGCAAGTAGATTTTCCTCAAGGCTGGCAGATGTATCTTAAATCCTCCTCTGGTTAGTTTCCGAAGTTGAAAATTGCTCTTCAATTTCAGTAGAGAGTTGACTCAGCATCCCTTAAACCATGGCCAAAACCTGTGCATCATGACTCACCTCACCATCCTATTGGCTTGATATGGGATTTTACACCTGGCCTTTGTGTGTATCGGCTGGGGTTTCTCTCCCCCTCTCTCTTCATTGCTGCATGGTGGCAGGACAGAGTCACCCAGAAGCAAAAATCTATTTGCCATGGGAATCGCCGGGTGAGAGGGAGGACCTCCCCTACTCTAAGCGTGTTCTCTAATTAGGTGATTATCCCCGGGGGGCCTCCATGTTAGGCTGAGAATTCAGTTAAAAGCACGACCTTGGAGAGAGTGTCATTTTAGGCCCCTCAGGGCCGGTCTCTTCTTTCTCTCTTTTATGAAGGTGTCCTTCTTTTGAAAGAGCTTATTAGGAAGGCCTTTAGCTTTGGCTGGAGAGGGTTCTAGTGGCTGTATGTGCTGCTTAGTTGCTAGTTCAGCTTGTGGTTTTAACTCACTAAAAGGAAAAGTGTTAGAACTGAGCTTGTATCTTTAACCAAGGGATGATGTGCCCACAAGATTGTGGCCTGATACTAACCCCCCTTGGTCTGCACACTCCTTACCCTCAAATACGTGAGTCATGGGTTCCATTTGGGTAGGGCCAGCACCATGCTTCGGCCTCTCATCCCTTCCTTGCTTCCAGTAGGTGTGTTTGTAGCAGGGTTCTGCTGCAGGTTTCTCTCCACAGTGGGCTGCCTTCTCAAACCCTCTGGATGGCACATCTGGGTTTCCAAAATCCCTGGTGCCTGAGCCTGTGCTGCCTCTGCCTGCCTTTCACATGAGATTGCTTCTAGTGTTGTCTCTGCCAGGCTTGCTCCTGAGGCTGCTTCCAGGGTGGGGGAGGGTGTGTCACCCTGAACCAAGCTGAGCCTCCACACTTCGCCCAATGAACAAAACAGAAACAAAGTTAGGAAACAACCTGTATGTCTTGCAGGATTCCATGGCACGGTAAGTGGTAGGGTAACCGGCAGTGGAGATACAGGGTGTTACTGGTCATGCACCTGAGTGTGGAGAGCAGCTCCCAGCTGGCTACCTAGCAAGCCACCATGTTCCCTCCCCGATAGACCCTTTCTGTTCCCCCTCTTATTGACCCTTAGTGTGAATGGTTTAGTGTGGCACGCATGAAAGTCATGTAAATGAACCATAAAGTGGTTGGCACCTTGACATGGCTTTATGGCTCACTTCCACTATCTGATGGGTGCAACATTATGATACTGTCATTAGTATTTACTGTTTGACCCTATTACAACTGGATGTTCCAAAACTAACAGGCATGAATTTGTATTTCAGTTCTGGATAAAAGGAACAACCCCTGACATTTTTTTAAAAGTGGACACACAGAGGTGTACATGGAGATGTAGTGTGGATTTATTCCGTTCACTTATCCACAATACCATGCACATTTTATACTTTCCTTAAATGGCTAACATGCTACTCACATTTCTGTGATGAACACTTAGAATCTGTTGTAACTGCAATGATGCCACCCTGGACTCCCCCAGATGTCTACAATTTCAGAAAATTCTGGGTTTGGTAGGTTTTTCTGGGTGGCAGGCCCAAACTCTACAACTAACCACATTGCAAAACAGGCTTAATTTTGAGTCAAAAAATTGGATATGTCCATGTTGCATTTTGGACCCTTTCCTATTATGGGCACTAGGCCAACTCATGCAAGTGGGACACTATTTTCATCAGGATAAATGCTGGCTTGTCAGAAATGTGTGGATCCACGCAGATTCCTAATCTTTACCTCACAAAAATGTGAAGAAAATGTGTGTTTTTTAGCTATAGATTAAGGTTTGCAAGGGATTTTGGGTAATAAAAACCATTATAAGATCCATGCACACCACACCGCCCTGGACTCACCCAGTTTTCTTGTTTTGAGAAATGTATCGGTGGGTTTTTCTTGGTGCTGGCTGAGATGGGGCCAGAATTCCGCAGTTACTGCCTTTGACAAAAAGGTTTGGTTTTCACTGTAAAAATGTGATGTGTCCATGTTGCGTTTTGGGTTCTTTCCTGTTGTGGCCCTAGGCTCACCCACACATTTGGGGTACAATGTTTATCTGGAGTATATGGGTAGTGGGAAATTTGTGGATCCTTACAAATACTAGAGCTTTACCTCACATTAATTTCAGAAAAGTTTGTGGTTTGAGGGCAGCAAGTACTTCTGGGTAAGAAAACCACATTAGAACCACAAAAGTCACATTACTCTGGACTCCTGAGGGTCCACTAGGATGTCGGGCGGTGAGCAGCCGGAAACAAGTCCGCCATATGAGTATAGCAAAACATAGGTCAATTTCCGTCCGCCGCGGAGCGACGCACACCGCCATCAAAGTGCGCCCGCCACTGCAGCGGTGGGAGCCAATGGAGACTCACCGCCGTATGGAATGACGTTCGCCACACTCCACAAATTAGGATGGCCCAAACAAGCAGATGCACCGCAGCGGAGACACCGCCTAACCTGATACGGTGGAAACTCATCAGCGGAGCGCGATAGCAGAAACCCGGTCCACAGCACCTGGTCACGACTGCCATGGACCGTGCCCTACATTTGTTTCCGGTGCTGTACCTGCTACAGCACTATCAACAGATGGGTCACCGAGGACGACGCCACAGGTATGCTACTACACAAATACAACACACAACACAAGGGGTCCAAAACCACAACAGACACCCATCTGGGGGTAACAACACATCCACAAGGGAACCCACACATGACCCACCTGCCAACAAGTCACCTCACTGCATCCCGGACACACATTGGCTGCGAACTTGCTGCTACGTCCCGGTCCCGGTCACGTCACTGCAGCGGTCAACACATGCGCACAATGCAGAAGGCAGGGCCACTCCAAGGCAAGGGCAGGGAACAAATAACCACAGGGACACACCACCACCAACCACACAACAACACACCCCATCAAGTCACAGGCCAGGTGCCCAACCTGTGCACCTCCATGCACAGCAACAAGCAACAAGCACAGCAACAAGCAAGCTCAATACACACCCTGCACCACACAACAAACAACCAGGGAGACATCCACTGCAGGAGTGGCTGACAAGGAACACACAACACCAGTGCCACAAACACCGAAGGCTGCCAATACTTGCCAGCACATAAATGTAAATGTAAATTGATACTTGTATAGCGCACTACTCACCCGCAAGGGTCTCAAGGCGCTTGTACGATTACCGCTGTGGAACCCATCCTGGCTTTCCCTGTGAGGCGTCTGTCCACTCCTGGGCACCCCCAAGGTAGAGGCCAGGCATCCTTAGCTTTGTGGGGGCCGTTGTGGAGATTAAGCAAGCTATTGCCCAGAGTTGCAGAGGGGGACTCCATGTTTGGAATAGGCACCGAGGCGAGAATTATCAGGTCCGTGGAATTTTGAGCCCAAGACCCGCCGAGGCAGGGAATTGAACCATGGTCCCGGGCTAGACCTCTGCATCAGGGTCTGCCGCTCTAACCATTGAGCCACACTTCCCCACACACACACAAACACACACCCTGGGTGTAGCCACAAACAGAACACACACACAGGAATGCATTAACAGATGCCCGCCCAAAAACAACACACAAACACTACAGGAACACACACAGAACCACATGAGAAACAGACATACCCTGTCAGCCAAACTGTGGAAATGCAATGGGAGCACAGACACAATAGGAGTGCACAACCTTATCACTCAGGAACAAAACACACACACCATACCACAAATCACACAAGAAGTGCACCAGCACAGAACTACACTGCCACATCAAACCAACCACAGATGCACATGAAATCAAAAATGAACAAACACAATAGGGCATCAGAGGATGCACATCAGGCAATGCCAAGACCACATACACACAGCACTGTATGCACAAAAAGCAGTGTGAGCACACCAAGCAGAGCAGTCACATACAGACATGACTGACACAACCTCAACACACACAAAAATAATCAGCACAGCACAAACACAACAGCACACCCAGGAAGTCAAGCAATACCACAGCCAACACACATACATCCAACACAACAACAACAGATGCACAAATCTGGGATAGAAAGGCAGAACCATCTTGACCAGATCACTGGGCAGCACACACATGTGAAGTGCACTGCACATGAGCAATCCTGACTGATCAATAGCACAAGAGCATCACACATAAACCATTGGGGCAATGTCCAGAGTGGAACATCACTCCTGGCCCAAGTACTGCACCACAAAGCACAGTAACACAAATTAAGTGATATAGAGGCACACACATATGTAAACCAAGGGGATAGCTGACAACAAAGTGAACAGACTTGCGTGTCAGTAGTAGACATGTAAGGGGTGTACTATACACAAATAGAGGGAGTGCAGACCCACAAAGGGTAGGCATAAGTGGCCCACTTAGGGGATGGCAACACACCACACATACCATGCCATACAGGAGGATAAAAGGCACCATGTGCCTGCAATGCATGACAAATACAATGGCAGTGTGGAGCAGCAGGGCTACACAGTCCACACAAACACACTCAAGACACATTGATGATCAAACACAACACTGATGTGCATGTCACACACTGTTCACACTCATAAGTGACTAAAACAGCAAGGAGGAGTCATACAGAACAGCATGGGCACACCAACACTTTGCACAGTGCACAACAGACAACTCACACGTGCATACAGCCATATCCACAGGGCAGAACAATCCAAACAACAGGCACACAACTCCTGGGTGACACATGTGTGTCTCTCACAATCCAGGGGCACACACACATCCACATCTACCACAAAGTCACACCCTACACACTGCACACCTCTTGACTACCCAAGGCCACATATCTCATGTAGGCCATGGGACCAGGACTAAGGGAAAACACAAGATGACCATAAGCATACACAGCTGGGCACACATAAAGGAATAACACACATACATCATGACATTGCCCAGCCTGCAAGCAAACCTGTGCACAGCATCACGCCCTGTGCTGGCAGTGTCCCCAACCTGACATGTCAACAATGTAGCCAACAATAGCAAGCCACTAAAAAGAGAACTGCAGGACAGGTAAAATAGCCATCACAGATAACACGAGTATCAGTGTCTGAATGGACTGAAGACCCTGTCACTCCTGTATAAAAAATATGATGCGGGCAAAGAACCTGGCACTGTTGAAGTGACACATAGAGCATGGGGCACAGGAAATCAAATGCACACACAAAAAAACCTTTAATCAGCAAGGACTCTGGCAAAACAGACAACAGGAGTAACTGTCTTGTATTCACATATTGCACAGATGTGACAGTAGAACAACAGTAGACAAGAGCAAGGTAAAACATGCTGATCATATGCAAGATAATCTGCACAGGCAAACTCCAAACAGGAAGGCCAGTGTCCATGGCAGGGTGCACAGCAAGTACATGAGGGGCTGCACAGGGGAGACTGCAACCGGGCCAGTGTCCTTGGCACAGGGGAGAGTCCTACACAGAAGAGCAACCGGGCCAGTGTCCATGGCACAGGGTAGAGTCCAACACAGCAGAGAAACAGGGCCAGTGTCCATGGCACAGGGGAGAGTACAACACAGTAGAGCAACAGGGCCAGTGTCCATGGCACAGGGGAGAGTCCAACACAGCAGAGCAACAGGGCCTGTGTCCATGGCAGGTGGCACAGCAAGTACATGAGAGGCTGCACTGGGAATAGGCCAACACAGCAGAGCAACAGGGCCAGGGTCCATGGCACAGGGGAGAGTCCAACACAGTAGAGCAACAGGGCCAGTGTCCATGGCACAGGGGAGAGTACAATTAACAATCAGAGGGGGGAGAGAGAGAAATCAGAATGGATTCATTCTCCCTGGGCATATTTAAATAAACAGTTAGAATCCACTCCTTGAGATTAAGGGTGTCTCCTCCACAGTGGGGAACACCTTTATGTTTTTAGGTCTCCTCACACACCAACAGGCCCCTTGGTGTCATGCTTCATCATCGGGGTCATCGTACCCCTCTACGGGGTACGGCGTGCTGCGACCTACGGAGACGTGGGAGCACTTGTTAGACTATGTGTGGTGTTGGTGAGGGGGTATTTTGAATAAATGTGAGTGTATTGTGGGGTTTGGGAAATAGTGATAGTTAAAAAGAACCTGGCTCGTGGGGTGACAAAAAATATTTTATAAGCCCCCAGGCTGGTGCTGTTAAAAATGAGGGTGGGAGGTCACTACGCTGACAATGTGCGTTACCTCATTTTTGTGTGCGTCGATATGTTTCGGTGCCAGAAGCACCTTCTTCAGGACGGGGTGCACAAATCCCCACCTTACTCACGTTTCTCTAACTAATACCAGAATTTTCTAATAAAAGTGGGGAAAAATTACAGTGCAGGTAAAAGTAATGTACCTAGCAAAAAAAGACGTTGTCTATTGATCAACTGTTTTGGAGTTGTAGATAAACCTCATAAGCCAAAACGTCAGGATCTGGTGTGCTAACTAGCACGATTTCTACGAGGAAATACCTCCCGATCGATCCCTACGTGGCTCCGGGCATTATCATCTATCTTTTTTTGCACAAATCTAGCAAAAAGGTTCATTGACGAGGCTGTTCTCCAGTAGTTTTTGTAAAAAAGTGTATAAAATTTGTGTTAATGTCACATACAATATAATACGTTAGTACTTTAAAAACATGGATGAATACACATCTCAATTTTATACACAGTTTATAAAATGCAAAACATAATATATAAAACAAGAATCAGAAAAATGTCGACATATTTCCGAGTGGAAGAAGATGGACCTGGCGACGGTGTCGACAGAAGGAGCAGGGAGGCCGCATGATACTGTCAAGACCTGAGTGTGAAACTCCATAAAGACAGGAGGTCAACCCCCAAGTCCTTATGTGCTAGTGAACACAGCAAAAGAAGGTTTGCCGCTGCAGTGATCTGTATAATTAACAAACAAAATACCATAGGGGAGAGTCCAACACAGCAGAGCAACAGGGCCAGTGTCCATGGCACAGCGGAGAGTCCAACACAGCAGAGCAACAGGGCCAAAGTCCATGGCAGGTGGCACAGCAAGTACATGAGAGGCTGCACTGGGAATAGGCCAACACAGCAGAGCAACAGGGCCAGTGTCCATGGCACAGGGGAGAGTCCAACCCAGCAGAGCAACAGGGTAAATGTCCATGGCAGGTGGCACAGCAAGTACATGAGGGGCTGCCCTGGGAATAGGCCAACACAGCAGAGCAACAGGGCCAGTGTCCATGGCACAGGGGAGAGTCCAACACAGTAGAGCAACAAGGTCAGTGTCTATGGCACAGGGGAGAGTACACCACAGTGGCGCAACAGGGCCAGTTTCCTTTGCACAGGGAAGAGTCCAACACAGCAGAGCAACAGGGCCAGTGACCGTGGCTGGTGTCACAGCAAGTACATGAGAGGCTGCACAGGGGAGAGTCCAACACAGCAGAGCAACAGAACCAGTGTCCATGGCAGGTGGCACAGCAAGTACATGAGAGGCTGCACTGGGAATAGGCCAACACTGAGACACAGGGCCAGTGTCCATGGCACAGGGGAGAGTCCAACACAGCAGAGCAACAGGGCTAGTGTCCATGGCAGGTGGCACAGCAAGTACATGAGAGGCTGCACTGGAAATAGGCCAACACAGCAGAGCATCAGGGCCAGTGTCCCTGGTATAGGGGAGAGTCCAACACAACAGAGCAACAGGGCCAGTGTCCATGGCACAGGGGAGAGTACAACACAGTAGAGCAACAGGGTAAGTGTCCATGGCACAGGGGAGAGTCCAAAACAGCAGAACATCAGGGCCAGTGTCCATGGCAGGTGGCACATCAAGTACATGAGAGGCAGCACTGGGAATAGGCCAGCACAGCAGAGCAACATGGCCAGTGTCCATGGCACTGGGGAGAGTCCAACACAGCAGAGCAACAGGGCCAGTGTCGATGGCACAGGGGAGAGTACAACACAGTAGAGCAACAGGGCCAGTGTCCATGGCAGGTGGCACAGCAAGTACGTGAGAAGCTGCACAGGCAAGGGCAGAGCAGCAGTGAATGACAAGGCCAGTGGGCATGACTAAATGCAGAGTCAGGACATGAGAAGCTGCACAGGCAAGGCCAGAGCAGCAGGGAATGACAAAGCCAGTGGGCATGGCTAAGTGCAGAGTCAGGACATGAGAAGCTGCAAAAGCAAGGGCAGAGCCGCAGTGAATGACACGTCCAGTGGGCAGGGAGAAGTGCAGATTAAGGACATGAGAAGCTACACAGGCAAGGGCAGAGCATCAGTGAATGACAATCCCGGTGGGCATGGCTAAGTGCAGAGTCAGGAAATGAGAAGATGAACAGGCAAGGCCATAGCAGCACTGAATGACAAGGCCAGTGGGCATGGAGAAGTGCAGAGTCAGGACATGAGAAGCTGCACAGGCAAGGGCAGAGCAGCAGTGAATGACAAGGCCAGTGGGCAGGGAGAAATGCAGAGTCAGGACATGAGAAGCATGAGAAGCTGCACAGGTAAGGGCAGAGCAGCAGTGAATGACAAGGCCAGTGGCCAGGGAGAAGTGCAGAGTCAGGACATGAGAAGCTGCACAGGCAAGGGCAGAGCAGCAGTGAATGACAAGGCCAGTGGCCAGGGAGAAGTGCAGAGTCAGGACATGAGAAGCTGCACAGGCAAGGGCAGAGCAGCAGGGAATGACAATGCCAGTGGACATGGCTAAGTGCAGAGTCAGGACATGAGAAGCTTCACAGGCAAGGCCAGAGCAGCAGGGAATGACAAGGCCAGTGGGCGTGGCTCAGTGCAGAGTCAGGACATGAGAAGATGCACAGGCAAGGGCAGAGCAGCAGTGAATGACAAGGCCAGTGGGCAGGGAGAAGTGCAGAGTCAGGACATGAGAAGCTGCACAGGGGAGAGTCCAACACAGCAGAGCAACAGAACCAGTGTCCATGGCAGGTGGCACAGCAAGTACATGAGAGGCTGCACTGGGAATAGGCCAACACTGAGACACAGGGCCAGTGTCCATGGCACAGGGGAGAGTCCAACACAGCAGAGCAACAGGGCTAGTGTCCATGGCAGGTGGCACAGCAAGTACATGAGAGGCTGCACTGGAAATAGGCCAACACAGCAGAGCATCAGGGCCAGTGTCCCTGGTATAGGGGAGAGTCCAACACAACAGAGCAACAGGGCCAGTGTCCATGGCACAGGGGAGAGTACAACACAGTAGAGCAACAGGGTCAGTGTCCATGGCACAGGGGAGAGTCCAAAACAGCAGAACATCAGGGCCAGTGTCCATGGCAGGTGGCACATCAAGTACATGAGAGGCAGCACTGGGAATAGGCCAGCACAGCAGAGCAACATGGCCAGTGTCCATGGCACTGGGGAGAGTCCAACACAGCAGAGCAACAGGGCCAGTGTCGATGGCACAGGGGAGAGTACAACACAGTAGAGCAACAGGGCCAGTGTCCATGGCAGGTGGCACAGCAAGTACGTGAGAAGCTGCACAGGCAAGGGCAGAGCAGCAGTGAATGACAAGGCCAGTGGGCATGACTAAATGCAGAGTCAGGACATGAGAAGCTGCACAGGCAAGGCCAGAGCAGCAGGGAATGACAAAGCCAGTGGGCATGGCTAAGTGCAGAGTCAGGACATGAGAAGCTGCAAAAGCAAGGGCAGAGCCGCAGTGAATGACACGTCCAGTGGGCAGGGAGAAGTGCAGATTAAGGACATGAGAAGCTACACAGGCAAGGGCAGAGCATCAGTGAATGACAATCCCGGTGGGCATGGCTAAGTGCAGAGTCAGGAAATGAGAAGATGAACAGGCAAGGCCATAGCAGCACTGAATGACAAGGCCAGTGGGCATGGAGAAGTGCAGAGTCAGGACATGAGAAGCTGCACAGGCAAGGGCAGAGCAGCAGTGAATGGCAAGGCCAGTGGGCAGGGAGAAATGCAGAGTCAGGACATGAGAAGCATGAGAAGCTGCACAGGTAAGGGCAGAGCAGCAGTGAATGACAATGCCAGTGGACATGGCTAAGTGCAGAGTCAGGACATGAGAAGCTGCACAGGCAAGGGCAGAGCAGCAGGGAATGACAATGCCAGTGGACATGGCTAAGTGCAGAGTCAGGACATGAGAAGCTGCACAGGCAAGGCCAGAGCAGCAGGGAATGACAAGGCCAGTGGGCGTGGCTCAGTGCAGAGTCAGGACATGAGAAGATGCACAGGCAAGGGCAGAGCAGCAGTGAATGACAAGGCCAGTGGGCAGGGAGAAGTGCAGAGTCAGGACATGAGAAGCTGCACAGGCAAGGGCAGAGCAGCAGTGAATGACAAGGCCAGTGGCCAGGGAGAAGTGCAGAGTCAGGACATGAGAGGCTGCACAGTGAGTATGTTTGACTGTACCCTTCCATGGCCAGCAACACACCCAGGTGGTAATCAATGAGCATGACTAGCACACCTGTATGAGAGACAGGTGTATGAGGGGGACTACCACTCACTCAGGCGGACTTGAAACTGGCTGTGTGTCGGGACAGCAGGACCACTTGACTGGGGAGACAGAGGCCCAGGTGATATAGTGCTAGCCATGGTTTGGCAAGCTGGAGGGCTGTTTGGACCAGGTGGCATAGTGGCACGTGGAGGTGGAGTCATGCAGACCTGTGAAACAGTGTGGGTGGGAGAGGTTTGAGGGGTGCCCTTCCACTTTTTGGGAATATAAAATGGCTTCTATGTCTTGGGGTTAATGGGAACTGGTGATGACACAACAGGCACACACACCAACTGTCCCACATCAGGTGCAGACACTGGCACTCCCTCTGGTGACGTGCTGGATCCTGCGGGACTCTTTGTCTGGCTCCGCCTCTGGACCACCTTCCCCTGTTTGCCAGGTGTCCCACCTACAGTCCCCTTCTTTGCCTCTTTGCCAGGGGTGGCCCCTACAGTGCCCTCCTTTGCCTGATTGCCAGGTGTCCCCCCTACAGTGCCCTCCTTTGCCTGTTTGCCAGGGATAGCCCTACAGTGCCCTCCTCCACCTGCTTCACTGGGCTTGGAATTGGAGTTGATGTGGTGGGGGAATGTGGCCCGAGCCCTTCCTTGGTGTACCCTTGCCATACAACACCTCCTCAGTGGGCATAGACACTGCACACCTAGCTCTGCTTGAAGTTTTAGGGGCAGGAGAGTCCTTCGCTGGTGCTGTCTTTGATGCATGGGAGCCTGATGTCTGCCTCATTGCTTTTTTGGCCTTGCTCTTTCCTGACGTGCTATTACCTATGCCCTCCATGGTTGCTCTGCTCTTCTGTGGGGATGGTGTCTGTGAGCGGGCCCGCTTGGGTTGTTTGTGCTGGGTGCTTCTTGTGCTGTTTCGTGACTGTGACACATGGGAACCGTGGTCACTATCATCCGATGTGGCCGCTGACTGGGGGGTGGACAAAGGCACCTGAGCAGGAATGGGAGTATGTGCTTGTTGAAGGGCAGACGTCACTTTGGACGACAAAGCCTGGACTGTACGGTGTAGACCACCCACGTCAGAGTGTATGCCCTCCATGTATGCAACCACCTGGCCCAATTTCTTGTCATGGTCACTAAGGGCATTGAGCCAGCTTTCTGGCCCACACAAAGCTGGCGCAGAAGCTCTACAGACTCAGCACTGAGGGCAGCAGGGGGGACAGGTGCAGGCTCAGTAGTACCAGGTGTGAATCTAACTTGTACTCTCTTACTGACATGGACACTGGCAGCACCTGAGGAAGTGGATGGGAGGGTGGGCACTGGCCGCTGTGTGGTAGACGATGATACAGAGTCCCCATTCCCTGTGCCTGCCAACATGGATGCATCACCGCTGGCATCAAATGATATTGTACTCTGTGTCTCAGGCACGGATTCCTCCAGCATTCTTCGGTCCCATTTAGATGCGCTGGTGAGCTCTGTGTCACTCGCCTCCGGTGCAGCTGCAGTGCTACTCTCGCCACCACTGGTTTCCGGCTCCTGTTCCTCCGTGTCCACTGGCGATTCTGCATGAGAGAGAGAGATGCAGGGTTGTGTTAGTGTCATCATCAGGATAAAGCAATTCAAACAGTGCAGGAGATGCCCTAATCAACATGGTCACCACCACACCCTGCAATCACATTGCAGCAACACACTACACACACCACAACAGTGCCTGTAACCCTGAAGTTCTGCCATGACTGAGCCATGTTAAGGCCACACAGCACAACACCCTGTCGGTGGATGCAGTGTACCAGATACACAACTTGCTCTGCCCACACCTAGGGACATGATGTGGGCACACCACTTATTACCACTGGCAGACCTTGAGGGAACAGGAGGGGACAACACATGCACCTAATAGGACATGACAGTACACAATGGCAAGTAGCACATACCAAACACCATGTGGTATCCTGGGGCACATTGTTGGCAGATGTGTGGGCCTCAACGATCATGGTGCATGCTAAGTAGGCATGCATTAAGTCACACTCAGACAGTAGACACTGCTGTTTACCCCCTAATAGGTTCCTCACACTATCACTATGCTGAATGACCATGTAGATCCTAACACATCTGGCAATGTGGAAGCACAGCAGGGGGATCCCCTTTGTGAGGCCAGTTTGGGCCAATACATGACACTGGCACCGATCCCAGCAGCCACTCAAATGACACAGTACAGCACCACCCCACGAACATCACATGGCCCACCACTGTCACTGGCCCTGTACACATACATCCGCTCCCAGTCGTCAAAGTCAGCCTACCCAAATACTCACCCCTGCCTTGCTGCTGATGCTCTTTCAGACTTGCATCCAGCTTAGGATGAGTCACCGCCAAGATGCGGCCCATCACTGGTGTCATGTTGCGCCGTGCCAAATGCCCAGTGCATGGTAGCAGCCCCAATGTCATCTCTGCCACGTTCTTTGCCAGCCGGCTGATGTCGTCCCACCTCTTGTGGCAGTGGGTGCTTCGTCAGTTAGATAACCCCAGGGCCTGCACCTTTGCTACAATGGCCCTCCACACAGCCTTACGCTGGTGTACCTTGAGCTGCAGTCATGGGAGAAAGGAAGGGGAAATTATCAATGGCACAGTGTCATGTACCAACATCTATCAGTACAGTTGCAAGACACAGACTCATTACCAAATGTTAGCTCCCTCCATCCCAAACTGGGGTACACCTCAAAAGGGCACTCTGCATGGGCCAAGGAGATGTGATTGCATGCATTTATGATGGCGTACAGGGTGCCTGATAATCTCAAACACATGCAGGATGACTGCACTGAACCCCCTCTGTGGCTTGCACACATCTCCAGTACTACGCATGTCTGGCCACAACATACATCACATATTGACCTGTGTCTGTTCGTAGAATCACTGTGTGCATGACTGGGCAGCATTGCATTCAATGAGCTTGTCATGTGAACATATGTGTATGTCATGTGTGTGGCATCGGGGTACAGGGACTCACCAACAAAATATCCATCTACATAAGTGTGGTTGTGTGCAATCATACAGGGCTGAGATGCTGCATATTTTAATTTCAGTGTGAATGAACAAGAGTAAGGACACAGTAAGTGCAATGATATGATCTCGTCTTGGTGGGCGGGCACTGGGCATAACCTCTGGGTTCACACTGAGTCGGACAACAGGGGTGCACAAAGACAATCAGCCGAGCAAGTACTGTCCTGACACCTGCATGTCCAACATCCTGTTGCTCTGTCTGGCTGACAATGTAACACACTCAACTGACACATACAACGGCAGGCAGGGAAAACCATGACATTCGGACACACACACTCATTCACCCTGGAGACAGCACTTTTGTCAGTGTATGACACAACCCCACACCCTCAGGCACATACTGCAGCAGTAAAACTACATGTCTGCCCCCTGCCCTACACCTCCCTTCACGATGACTCACAACAACTTTGGGGGCACCATACAGCCTTGGGTACTGTGCCAGCACCTCGTCCACAAGGACCTCCAATTCCTCGCTAGTAAATGGACTGGCACGGATCTTCTCTGTCCTTGCCATCCTTCTGGACATGGAACACTTGTGGATGGAAGTGAGTGGTGAGGGGTCCCAGGCAGCAGGCTCTTGAGGCAGCAGCAGGAGAGGGTCCCAGGCAGTAGGATCTTGAGGCAGCAGCAGGAGAGGGTCCCAGGCAGCAGGATCTTGAAGGAAGCAGCAGGAGAGTGTCCCAGGCAGCAGGCTCTCTGAGCTGTGGACATGTGAGGCTCACTCCCACAGATTTATAGCCCCCTGGGATCGTTTCTTAGGTGCCAAGCTGCAACAATTGGCTGTCCAGCTCTGCCTCTTTCAAAAGCATCCAATGAGCGCCTCCACGGTGGCGGTGCATGCCTTCCGCGATTTTCAAAACTGCATCATGCCACGGAAATCATCGTTCCCATTGGCTGTAGGCAATGCTCCATGGTGGTGAAGCACCGCAGGGGCTCGGGGCACACTACTACGATGGTGCATCATTCAAAAGCATACAATGACCGCCTCTGCGGTGGCGGTGCACGCCTTCTACGATTTTCAAAACTGCATCATGCCACCGCAATCATCGTTCCCTTTGGCTGTAGGCAATGCTCCATGGTGGTGATGCACCGCAGGGGCTCGGGGTACCCTACCGCGATGGTGCATCATTCAAAAGCATCCAATGACCGCCTCCGCGGTGGCAGTGCACACCTTCTGCCATTTTCAAAACTGCATCATGCCACTGCAATCATCGTTCCCATTGGCTGTAGGCAATGCTCCATGGTGGTGATGCACCGCCAGGGCCAGGCGGTAGCTCCCGCGATTAGGTTGGTGGGGCATGCCCACCGCAATTTGGGCATGTCTCCATGCCAATGACTATTGCACTTGTGTAAGGGGTGGTGCTGATGTCGCACCGCCGGGGCCAGGCAGTAGCTACAGCGATTTGGGTAGCGGAGCATGCCCACCGCCATCTTCCCATGTCTCCATGCCAATGACTACCGCACTTGTAAAGGGGGTGGTGCTGGTGTCACACCACCAGAGATAGCGGTAGCTACCGTGATTTGGGTGGCGGGGCATGCCCACCGCCATCTTCCCATGTCTCCATGCCAATGACTCCCACACTTGTGAAGGGGATGGTGCTGGTGTCACACTGCCGGGGCCAGGCGGCACTACCGTGATTTGGGTGGCAGAGCATGCCCACCGCCATCCTCCCATGTCTCCATGCCAATGAGTACGGCATTTGTTTAAGGGTTGGTGCTGGTGTGACACCGACGGGGCCAGGCGGTAGCTACCGCAATTTGGGTGGCAGGGCATGCCTACCGCCATCTTCCCATGTCTCCATTCCAATGACTCTCACAAGCCTCTGGAATCTACCACCGATACTAGGTCACCACAGATGTGGCAACTGTACCGCTTGCGAAACCACCATCCAGTTGAAGATCTTCGACTATGCTGGGCGGTCCTACAAATTAAAACATCACACCAACTGCAACTCGAGTTGTGTAATCTACATCATCCAATGCCCCTGTAGACAAGTGTACGTGGGCCAAACACAACAGAAGATTGTAAATGTAAATGTAAATGTATAGGCATTTATATAGCGCACTACTTACCCGGAGGGTCCCAAGGCGCTTCGACCGCTGCGAAACCCTTCCTGGCTTCCCTGAGAGATGGTCCCTTAATGGGTATCTCCAGGGTGAGACCAGGCATCCCCGGCGGTCTGGTGGGGGCCGTTAGTGAAGATGAGGCAAGCTAATGCCCAGAGTTGCCGAGTGTGATCGCTGATCGGAGTGGGCACCGAGGCGAGAGAATTATTGAGTCCGCTGACCCTGGTCCAGAAACCTGCCGCGCCGGGAATCGAACACTGGTCCCGGGCCGTCCTCTGCTCTCAGGTTACGCTGTAATGTGGTAGGGGCCCCTTTAGTCGACCACTGGCAAAAGAAAGGACATGCTGTCTCCGATCTAAGATGGTTTGTAGTCGAAAAGGTCACCTTGGGTAGAAGAGGAGGGAATTTGCCATCGGTGCTCAACACCAGAGAATCCAAATGGATGTCCCTCTTAGACTCTATCAAACATGGCTTGAATGAACAAGATAGCAGTTTAGCTCAGCTGGCAGCCCTGGGTTAACTTTATCGATTATCTTTGACCTTTTTCTAACTTACATTATTGTTCCAATTCGGAACATACCTGGTCTATTCATAACATCTATATGCAGAGGACAAGCTAATGCATCTCCCTCTTCAACCTCATGCTTGAGAGTTGCAGGACGTACTTTAACTGTATCTGATGAGCGTACCCTCTGTTTTCCAGCTAATGAACCTTATTAGTCTAACATAGCCGGCAGGCGTGAGTTAATGCATCACTTATTTTTTATTAATTTTTATTTTTTACTCATTTTCTGCCCCGCTTCATACCTGCCATTATTGTCCCACTCAGGTACAAGTTTAATCCAAACATATAGGTGCAGAGAGCTTGTTATTTGCAACTCCCTTTTCAACCTCATGCAAGAGAGTTGCAGGGCCTATATCATTGATTGTATCTGATGAGCGTTTTCAGTAATATGTATACATTTCCAATGGTAGTCTGCATACAGTACCTATGTGTGTTTATTAAATTTCATGATCAATGTACCCGCTTTCAACCTCTTGTTAGAGAGTTGCGCGGTATTCTTTAATTCGAACAGTCATATTGGTAATTTCACGATCCACCAAAAACCTCATGTGCCAGAGTTGCGTGACACAATATTAAATCACGTTTTATTTTCGCGCATTAATGCACTGAAAGGTGCACCTTAAATACCTCATGTGCCTGAGTTGCGCAAATAATATTAGATCTCTCAATGCGCTGTGAGCTATTAGGTATTACCTCAGCCGAGTAGTAACTCCTTTGTTTTCATGACTCGCGTCACACACCTAATAGCGAGGCCCCGCCCACCCAAACTCCGCATAGCAGTCTCCGGCGGAGTTTTGGAGTCGTGACAGCAGCACCAACGGTATGTTTACCGCGATGCGCTAAGGCGTTTTAGCGTTTGGGTCACCCACTCGGCCCCTTCCGCTTTCTTACTGAGTCCCGTATCTCTTTCCTAGACTCGAGATCGAGCACGTCGCCCCAGCCTAACGAGCCCATCGGGCACCCAATCCAGAACGCGTGCACCGGGTACCTTCAAAGGACCTGTTTTTCACAGAGGAAACTCAAGTTAGGTATGAGATGCAGCCCAAGCGCTGCTTGTGTTCTCTTCCCTAGTTGCTTTTGAATATTCATCAATAGATAGCGCGTTACAAATGTCATTTCATGTGTTTCCCTTTAAGACCTTTCCACTCTACATATAACGCTGCCTGCAACTGACGATCACATATCCAAATCTGTGGGCCACTACCTCCTATGTACAGGTAAACTTCTATTCTCCAACATGCATGATGCCCCAGCAGCTGTCGACCGATATTCATTACTGATGCCCCGTTTGCATTTCTTGCATACATAGGCTGGCCTTTAATAATTGTATGACGCTGTGGACTATTATCCAATATTGATCTCCTTTCACACACAGGTACGCTTTTTGATATTTGCATGATGCTCACCTCCATCTTTCGATCGAGTTACACAATCGCCACTGCTAGTAGTGATGCACACCCCAACTAGATCAGTAACTAGCTGCCACTTAGCTGTACAGTGGCACATTTAAGGCTTCCCACTATTTACTCCAATAGGCTTCATTTGCTTTAGTTTTGTTTTTTAATTGTGCAACAGATGTATAGGACCAAGTCCCTCCTGACTGGTTTTCTTGTCTCCCCTTTTACTCCTCTGTAGCTCATGGTGAGATTCATTCTCCCGGCGAGTGACTTGTGACTCTCAACAGCCCGCCGCTGTTCTACATCGTGAGCCCAACTGGCCACGATTCCATGGTAATTCCTTATTTCCTTTGGCCCTCCATCATAGTCCGAATGCATTGACTAAGCTGTTGCTTTACCCAAATCATTTATTTATAGATCTACTACTTTATCCAACAGGACTGCCCCACACTCCCCCCACCTTCCTAGTCCTGATGAAGACCCCATTTAAGGACTGAACTGAGCCTACTCATAGGGGTCGAAACGTCGACGGTGTCTTCCACTCAACTTCCGGCACATGTCCTTTACAGTCTAGCACTGACTTAGCGTCCGTCGAAAGTTTTATTGTGAAAATTATTTATCATTCTATGCCTTTAATAATCAATTGGCTTTTGTTGTTGTAATTGTTTTGATCGTGTCTATACTGTGTGTACTCATCACCCACAACTGTGTACATTCATCCCCCACTAACCCTTCCCCCGAGCACTCCCTCTCTCCCCTTTCCCCTTTCCTATCGGGGCACAACTATTCTGTGACAATTGTATGAAATTCCTTGAAGTTGTTCATCAATGTATTGTGAATAATTAACAATACACACTTCAAAAAAGTGAAGAATTTTATTGTAGTTTTTTCTTTCCAAAGTGTTTTGAACCATTTTCCGTAGGTTGTGCAATACAACTTTCCTTCAGACGGGGACCCCCCCCTTTTACATGTACTACACTGCCGGGGCCAGGCGGCACTACCGTGATTTGGGTGGCAGAGCATGCCCACCGCCATCCTCCCATGTCTCCATGCCAATGAGTACGGCATTTGTTTAAGGGTTGGTGCTGGTGTGACACCGACGGGGCCAGGCGGTAGCTACCGCAATTTGGGTGGCAGGGCATGCCTACCGCCATCTTCCCATGTCTCCATTCCAATGACTACCGCACTTGTGAAGGGGGTGGTGCTGATGTTACACCGCCGGGGCCAGGCAGTAGCTACCACGATTTGGGTGGGGGGGCATGCCCACCACCATTTGGGCATGTCTCTATGCCAATGACTACCGCACTTGTGTAAGGGGGGGTGCTGATGATACACCGCCGGGGCAAGGCGGTAGCTACCGCAATTTGGGGCACATGCAATGGCAAGGTCCATCAGGAACACTTCAACAGTACACAGCGGCAACATGGTGAAGGGCACATCATTGTGCACACATGCCATTATTCCATAGAATCCACAGGTGGGCACACGTGCCATGGTTGACTATGTGTGACGTACATTGGTCTGTGGTCCCTGCCATGTCAATTATGCATTTGATGGTTGATGATGCTTGACAGTGTTGAGGTGGACTCAACAATGTGTAACCAATCAATGTTTTTTGGGTCAGTGCTGACCTTGGCAAGGATTGTCTCACTGTATGATGTTGTTACTTACTTGTGCTTTTATATTTGCTCATACACACAATTGATGGTTTTCCGCCTACTGTGATCATTGTGTTGTGGATGTGTGCCAAGTGTACATGATGCATTGAGGTGTGAGAGGAACAGCAGATGAGTATGAGACAGTCATGTTCATTTTACACACATTGGCTGGATGGTACGCTACAAGGCATGCATATGTGAAATGTGAGGTTTAGTATGTGTACATTCACATTGACCTATGTGTTGGTTGCGGCTCTTGTGTATGGTAAATAGACAGGTGTGCCCTCTGTGTGACTCCAATGTCTATCCATGTAACCTGGTGTGCCACGCATTTCTCAGGGTAGTTTTTGTTTTTCCGTGACATCCTCAACGGGATGTGCTGTGGCCATCTCATGATGGTTGTCATTGACATGTGTCCCTTTTCATCTCAACTAGGAGGAGGCCTAATCTCCTACGTCACTTGACACTGCTGGAGGACATAGAGGATATTATAATCATCTGCAAATTCCTCCTCGACAGACCGACACTGAAGACCCTTTGTGATCTGTTCAGCCCCACCTGCAGCCTCTTCGCAACTACCCAACAGCATTCACACCCACGTACAAGGTGATGGCAGCCCTCCATTTTTTTGCAACTGGTTCCTTCCAGGAGACCGTGGCCAGCGCTGCAGGGATGTCGCAACCCATGTTCAGCCTGGTGCTTAGGGATGTTCTTGCAGCCATGATGTTATATAAGGATCTATACATAAATTTTCGCAGGGGAGAAGAATTGGCAGGTGTGAAGGGTGACTTCTATCCCCTTGGGCACATCCCCCATGTCATTGGTGCCATCGATTGCACCCACGTCGGTCTGGTGCCACCACAGGCGAGTGAGCACATTTTTAGGAATCGTAAACATTATCACTTTATCAATGTGCATGTGGTGTGGCTTGCAGACATGACCATATTGCATGTGTGTACCAGATTCCCCGACTCAGCCAATGATTCGTACATCCTGAGGAACAGCATTGTGCCCCAGATGAAGGCAAATCGGCTTCCTGAGCGTGCTTGGATTGTGGGTGGGTATGCCTAGTGATATGGCATGCTGTGTGTGTGACCTGCTGCCCTCTGCCTGTGCAACATTGCAATGTGTGTTTGTCATTCCTAGGTGACTCTGCATATCCCAGCCGTCCATGGCTGCTGAGCCCACTACCGAGTCCCAGGACCCCGGCTGACATCAGGTACAATGAGGCCCATGGCAGGACCCGTTGTGTCATTGAGCAGACTTTTGGCCTGCTCAAATCAAGATTCCGCTGCCTTGACAGGACAGGAGGTGCACTGGCATACTCGCCTGGGAAGGTCTGCAAGATCGTTGTGGCATGCTGTATGCTCCACAACATGGCCATTAACAAGGGGATTCCCCTGCTCCTGGATGATGGTGAGGACCCAATGCCACCGCATTCTCAAGGACCTGAGTCCAGTGATGAGGACAGTGGAGAGGAGGAAGGAGTTGACATGCATCAACAGCTCATCACCCGCTACTTCACTTGAAGGTGTGTGATGAGGTACAACTTGTACATTGTCTGGTGTGATTGCTGTTGTTGTGATGGGCTATGTGCAGATGGGACAGACAGGCACATGTGGAGTTACCTGTGTGTGGAAATGTCGCAGTGACATTTTACTGGTGAACGTATACAGAACTCTGTTTGTTGACAAATGTTGCACATTGTGTTGTCTGCCTGTTGACTTGTGTGGATGGTTGGTATAGTGTAATGTCTGTGATGCCACACTGACACCAGTGACTACTGTTCTGTTGTGTCTCCCTAGGTGGATCGAAATTTCACAGGCCTACGTACTGTACATCTTTTGGAATACATTATGGACATTTGAAACACTGTAAATATTGCACTAAAGACAAAGATGCACCAATTGATGTGTGTGAGATATTTTATTTACAATGTTGACATGTGAGGGGTGCGGGCAGATTTACATGAAGGTGGGGATGGAGCAGCGAGTTGACAGTCATGTTAAATGAGATGTAAGAGTAGACACCACACAGATGTGGTGACCCAGTCCAACAGACAGGTGCCATTCACAAGGCAGTGTGGGGAAGGACAGTCCAAACAGTCAATGCAGTGGGTAAGAGGGTTTCCATCAGGGCTGGCTCTGTGACTGGTGTTTGGCTGTTGCTTTGCCACCAGAGACTCCCAGGCTCTTCTTTGGACGCCCCCTTGGTGGCTTGGCCAGTAGCGTCTGAGGACTCACCCCTCTCTGTGGCCGCAGGGGAGGATGGTGCACTGTCACCCTGCAGCAAAACAGAGGGGGCGGATTTGTTATTTGGGACGCAGGCCTGTCCCTCAGTTATGCCACTTGCTGGGCCATGAGGTTCACCATTTGTCCAAGGCGGTGTCGATGGACCACATCAGCAGGATGAGCTCACGAAATAGTTAGTCAGACTGGCCCCTTTGCCCCTGGACCTGCTTGTAGGCCCCGATGACTCCTGTGAAGTGGTCCAGGGATCGTGTGCTAACCTCCTGAGGTCTGGGAGTGACCCTGGCCCTCCCACCTGCCCTGCTGCCACGGACCTGTTGCCTCGCCACTGTGGGTCCCCGCACACTCTCCCTGCCGTCCACAGTTGTTGGTGTGGGCTGGTCATCCCCTAGGACAGGGATGGTACTGCAGGTGGCACTGGTGGGGGTGGTGGTGGCGGTGGAGGCACAGGCCGTAACTGCAGAGGTCTGCTGTGCAGTTGTTGTAGCAGACGTGGTGGTGGGGAGGATGGGGTCCTGGGATCTGTTTCTCACTGGCACACCAGATGGGCCGACCTGGAGCTCTCCATCCAGAGAATCCTGGGCGTCTACATCTGAGAGTTCATGTACCGGGGGTGGGGACTGGCTCTGCTGGTCGTTGTTGTTGTCCTCAGCAGTGAGTTCTTCGTGACCTGTGGATTAGAAGGGGAATGGTCATTCTTGTGTACTGTGCAGTTATTCTGTCAGTTGCATGTCATCCACTGTCTGTACACTACACAATTAAGTTATCTTCACTGTTTGTGTTAAGTGCAACACTGTTCCTCATTACATGATGCAGATGTACATCAGTTATTGCTAAATGTCAGATATTGATGCATTGCAAGCAATTGGTGCTGTGTGTAGGGATGCAGGCCTCCCTTCCCCCCACACCCTCCCATGCAAGATGGCTACCTACCTGTAAGTTTGTTTGGTGTACTGCAATGGCTTCCAACTGCTTCTGGGTGGGAGGGAGTGCTCCATGCTGCTGGGATGTGGGACAGGGGGCAAGGTGGGAGTAGTAGTGCAGGCCTCCCTCCCCCACACACCCTCACTGTGAAGATGGCTACCTACCTGTAAGGGGAGGGTGAACAGTGCAATGTCCTCCAACTGCTTCTGGGTGGGAGGGAGTGCTCCATGCTGCTGGGTTCTGGGACAGGGGGCATGGTGGGATAGGAGTGCAGGCCTCCCTCCCCCACACACCCTCACTGTGAAGATTGCTACCTGTAAGGTTGTTTGGTGAACAGCGCAATGGCTTCCAAGTGCTTGTGGGTGGGGGAGTGCTCCATGCTGCTGGGGTGTGGGACAGGGTGCATGGTGGGAGTAGTAGTGCAGGTCCCCTCCCCCAAACAGACTTCACAAGTAAGATGGCTACCTACCTGTTAGATGAAGGTGTACAATGCAATGGCTGACACATGCTTCTGATTGGGGGGAGGGCTCCATCTTGGTAGGCTGTGGGACAGGGGGCATGGTGGGAGTAGTAGTGCAGGCATCCCACTCCCAGACACCCTCACTGTGAAGATGGCTACCCACTTGTGAGTTTGCTTGGTGAACAGTGTAATGTCTTCCAGGCACTCCTGGGTGGGAGGGAGTGCTCCATGCTGCTGCAGTGTGGAACAGGGGGCATGGTGAGAGTAGTAGTGCAGGCCTCCCTCCCCCAAACAGACCTCACAAGTAAGATGGCTACCTACCTGTTAGATGAAGGTGAACAATGCAATGGCTGACACATGCTTCTGAGTGGGAGAACAATGCAATAGCTGACACATGCTTCTGGGTTGGAGCGAGGGCTCCATCTTGGTAGGCTGTGGGACCGGGGGCATGGTGGGAATAATGGTGCAGGCCTCCCTCCCCCAAACAGACCTCACAAGCAAGATGGCTAGCTACCTGTTAGGTGAGGGTGGACAATGCAATGGTGTTTGGGTTGTGCAAGGAAGTACTTATCAGTGTGTTGGTTAACATTAGTTTGTACTCACCAGCATCCATTCCCCCGGCTACTCCTGTGAGACTCTCAGGATACGGTATGGCAAGCACCTTCTCCTCCCATGGTGGGAATGTTTTTGGTGGAATGGGAGGGCCACCGCCAGTCCTCTCAGCCAGCTCCCAGTTCTTACTTTTCCTCTCTTTGACAACCCTCTTGAGATCATGCCACTGCTTCATGATCTCCTTCTTGGATCGCGGGGTGGTCCCTACTGCATTGACCCTTTGTACAATCCTTTCCCACATTTGTGTCCTCGTGGCTAATGGTGTTCGTGGAACAGGCTACCAAACAGTTGTCGTTCCGCTCTCACTATCTCATCGACCATGACTGTCAACTCACTCCCTGTGAATTTGGGTTTTTCTGTGATGCCATGGTGTGTGGTCTTTGAAGTGTTTGTGGGTGCAGGGGTGTGGGTGGTGGGTGTGATGTTGGTGTGTGAGGTGTGTTATGTGCTGGGGGGTTGTTGGTGCTGGTGTGATGGTGGTAGTGGTTGGTGGGGGTGTTGAGTGTGCTGTGTTCTTTTTCCTCTCCTGTCAGATCTGGTGTATGCCCTTCTCTTCTGGAATGTTGCAAAGGATTGTGGTCGGTGAAGGGGCTGGTTTTAGGCTCAGCTGTGTGGGTGTGTCCAAATGGGATTTTGCTGTCAGGTGTGTTGTGGGAGTTGTCCTGGGAATTGTATGTTTTGTTTGGCATTTATTTTTTCATTGGTATGTGTTTTGGGTATTTGGGGGGCATGGCTACTTTGATTTGTGTAAAATTTGGCTTCGCTGAGGTGTTTTTGCATCTTCCGCCATGTTTTTCATGTATCGTCTGCTGTGGTGGCTATGCTGCAGCTCTTCTGCTGTCTCTCACATTCACTCCTGTGTGCAACCGCAGCAGTCGGAAACAGCGGATCGTACCGCGGGACCATTGGGGATATACTAATTTCCCCTGTGGTGTCTCCGCTTTGCTTGCGGCGGGTTGTAGCTTTTCCGCTGCGTGTCCGACCGCCGCGGTTGGTTTTTGGACGACCCTTTCCAGCTATGTTATGTTAGCCTGCTTCTGCCGCAGCCAGGCTTTTTTCGCAGTTGTTACTAATATGGCCGCCAGTTTATCCGCGGTCCCGGCGGGCGGTTGTTTCCCACCTCCATGGCGGTCAGGGTGGTTTTCCGCCCGCTATCCTAATGGGGCCCCTGGTGTCTAGTTTTCAGAAATGTCTTAGGGGTTGATTCTGATGTTGGTCGGAAGGGCTCTGAATCATATGTGGATTTGCCAAAACCGATACAGAGCCCTTGTTTCCGACCGACTTGTTCCCAGTTCCGAATGACCAAGTATGATGCTTGGAAACCGTTAGGGCTGACCGAATGTGTCCTGAAAGGCATTCATAGAGGTTGAGCCTTTCCGGAGCTGATTCGTACAGCTCTATGGACTTAGTTTCTGAACTAGTGAGTACGATGGACGATTCGGACAGCTTTTCCGATTCGGTTTGGCAGGAATGAAAAGGCTGCCGGAGTCGGTCTTTGGGGTCTGTAGCAGGCTCCCCTTCAGCTGGGGCCCTCTGAATTGGGCCTGTGAGGGTACCCAAGGGACTCCCCTTTCCAGCCATACACAATGTGGCAGGCCCCATGGGGTGCCTGCCACAGGGTGCACGATTTTTCCCAGCCACCCATTTCTTCAATGGGAGCCTGTGTTCATGTTTGCAACACAGACTCTCATTAAAGTCAATGGGAGTCCGACCAAATCGTATCCGGCATATGAATCCATCGTACTTGCTTGGTCAGACGTCCCTGATCTGAGTTGTATGGACAGCTTTCCAGAACCGATTCGGTCGGTATGCTTTCCGAACGAGATTGGAATCTGGACCCTAGTCTGGTAGGTTTTCCCTAGTGGCAACCGAGCTAGAGCTCAAAATCAGTAGCTGCTCATACCTTAAAAAGGGTTTATATTGCTGGACAAAATAATACTCCTGTTTGCATTTTGGGGTGATTTGTGTTGCAAAACTAGTCTCATCCACACAAGTGGGGTAGTATTTGTATCAGAAGGTATGTGTGAACACAGAATAGTAAAACTTCTGGTATTACCAATTGGATTTTACTGCGTTTCTGGCTTCCAAATGTAAGCCACTGTGCAAGAGAGAAGGACTTTTGTAATATACTCTCTGAAATATATGATAGTATGGGTACTGTGAGAAACTGGGTTGTTGGTTGAAGAGGGGTGAACCCCAACTCAAGAAACAGCGACAAACATTGTCAGGGTGAACCACAAAAAGTCTCTAAATTAACCTGTACTTAACCTTTTGGTTGTTGGCACAAAAGCAGTCATTCCTAATTTACAGGCAATGCTTAAAGTAGTTATGCAGCACTCTAACAGTAACAAAGTATAAACACAATGCAAGACAAATCCCACACCAATTTAGAAGAATAGAGTAGAATTCAATAAATTATTTGACCCCAAAATAACAAAACTCCAAATCAGTAGATCAGGGGATGCACAATTTGAAAGCTTTAAAGTAAGTAAACCACCAAAAAGCACTAAGATCCACTCACGGTTATCAGGTGGTGCAAGCCAGGGTGAAATTTCAGATGGACCGTGATGGAGTGCAGTCGGATACTGGGACCAGGTTAGTGCAGCTGAAAAAGATACCTTCTACTGTCCAGCATGAAGAGTCCGTTCACAGTAGAGGAGGCCACAAGGAACAGGGATAGCGTTGCTGATGATCGTCGATATTGTGCAAAGAGCGGGCTGGGTGTCGCAGACGGTCATCGCTGGAGATTCACATTGGTGGCCACAGAGTTGTTGATGCTGTAAAGCTAATTGCATGTCTAATGTTGCTGGTTATCGCTGGCAGTCGCTGTAGCCCAAAGAGGCGGGTTCAAGAGAGCTTCCCTTGACTGTTAGAGCAGGTGGCAAGATGTTGCAAAGAGCCCGAAACCTTAGGATTTCCCATTTTCTTGAAGGAGGAGCTCAACTGATGCCACACCAATGATCCAGGACCTGCCATTTTTTAAGACACTTTCCTGCAGAAAATGTTCTTCCCTTTTTTCATAGAAACCCAACATTTAGGTGTATCTGGATATGTTCTCAGTTACAGCTGGGGGAATCTACAAACCTGGAGAACTTTTAGAATCCCGAGGATTTTGGAAAAAAGGATGCAAAGGATCACAAACGTTTATCTAAGGTTACTAAAGCCAAACTGGTTTCTGTCATAAATTTACTAAAGATCATTCTTGGATTAAGTCCAGCAATACACAAGAGAAATCACTGGTGCTTCAACACACTTCCACAGGAAACAACGGAGGCAGGGACTTAAAAGAAAACCCCATAGGAAATAATGTTAAATAAAATAATTTAGCTCAAACTTTTTTTTAAAAAAAAATTTTGTTCATTTTAAGGCATAAACAATTACAACATAAACAAAATTGAAGGAATAGATCACATTATCAGCAGCATCAATAATAAACAGTACATACATGAGAAAAAAAGGGCACATTGGTGAGCAACCCAAGTAGTCAGTCTAGTTTAAACCCATACTACAATGTTCATACATTGGCTGGAATAAATTCAAAGTTGCCTGGCAGCCGCCAGGCTCCGCTCTCCTCGAGCCTCTTAGGGAAGGCGTTTCGTGTGTAGGTAGCGAGCCTTCACATAAATTCGACTTCTGACTTCTCCATTTAGGTCAGAAAACACACGAACAACTTCTTGCTGAAGAAACGCTTTTTAATGCAGGTTCAAAGCAACAAAAACTCTACGCATTTCAGGAGCTCACCTCCCTTGCTCACGAGTAAAAGTGTAATGATCACGATAGGTTTTAAACAAACATGTGACATTGTGGTGAATAATCATAGAAAGCAGACTAGCGCTGCAACATAAAAAGTGAATAGGTACTAATGAAGATAATTAACCGAGTACAATAAGCTTTACAGCCTCTAGTTATTCATGTTATAAAGTGCATTTTGACAAATTTCAGTGCGTGCATATGCATCCTTGTGTTTACATAATCACATATAAGAAATTGCCTGATAAATCATTATTAACGATTTCATATGTTTTACTCGCTAATAGCTAGTTCATTTGGCCTTTTCTTTACTGTGTACCCCGGAGTTATTCTGCCCTAGTGGGCATAACCTCATAACCCCATTTACTTGTTCGGTCTAAAAACATTCCATTTCCATAACAAACGTATGCTAGCATTTGCGTTTATGTACTTCAGCAGTTGTTGAGCGTACCAAATATACTGTCGCTGTTTATCAGATGTTACATGGATTATTTATACTAGCATCTAGCCAGTTCACCTCACTCCCACATCAGTATGGCCATACTGATGTAGATCAGGTATCAGTCATATTGCCCCAGTGGGCTTATAACCCTTTCTAGCTTTATCAACAGTTATCGTGCCCAAGTGGGCATAAACTCATGACCCTCATTATCCAAAATACTGTCTTTGTCAAAAATATTTCTCTTTATCCATCCTCTTATAACCCAGCTGACATACATCCATGTTTTCCTCCTCTTCCATTCTTCATTAGTATCTATGAAAATACATAGACAAAAAATATATTAACCACACATATTCAAACATAACCCTGTGATTTTAAAAAAAATTCTTATTATTTAGTAATGCAAGACTTTAGGATATCATTTTCCAAGTCCTAGAGACCAGAGTGTTTCACACGTTGTGGTTGCACTTTCGATGCTATTTAAACAATTTCTTTCAGTTATACGTTAGGTCTGCCAAACAGATTTTATCTTCCTATCCCTTGTATTACTCTTATTTCCCTCTAAGATCCTCCAATGTTTATAACCTATATTTCAAAACAACAATCCTGGACTATTCTGCTTAAATTCAGATTGATTTAGTCTCTTAGCCTAGATGAGTTTCCAGTTCCTCATCGCAGTTGTGTCCAATCTGTACTGTCGTTTGATATTTAATAATCAACCTGGACTCCAATCTTCGAAGTTTTTGAATTTTATTGCCCCCTCTTTCATCGTGCTTTACCATATCCAGGACACAAAACCTTAATAGATTGGTATTCTAGTTGTGTTCTGGCAATGCCTTGCGCTGTTGATTGTTTATGTTACTCCAACATTTTAATTTTTTATTCGAAATGTGTTGTAGCTCCTTACTCATACCCCTTTCAAATACGTCTATGACATCGTTCTTCAATTGGGGGAGAAAAGTTGATTTTGGCCTAAAGACACTGAATACCAATCTATTGAGGCTGGATTGGAGTCCAGGTTGATTATTAAATATCAAACAACAGTACCGATTGGACACAACTGCGATGAGGAACTGGAAACTCATCTAGGCTAAGAGACTAAATCAATCTGAATTTAAGCAGAATAGTCCAGGATTGTTGTTTTGAAATATAGGATATAAACATTGGAGGATCTTAGAGGGAAATAAGAGTAATACAATGGATAGGAAGATAAAATCTGTTTGGCAGACCCAACGTATAACTGAAAGAAATTGTTTAAATAGCATCGAAAGTGCAACCACAACGTGTGAAACACTCTGGTCTCTAGGACTTGGAAAATGATATCCTAAAGTCTTGTATTACTAAATAATAAGAAAATGTTTTTAAATCACAGGGTTATGTTTGAATATGTGTGGTTAATATATTTTTTGTCTATGTATTTTCATAGATACTAATGAAGAATGGAAGAGGAGGAAAACATGGATGTATGTCAGCCGGGTTATAAGAGGATGGATAAAGAGAAATATTTTTGACAAAGACAGTATTTTGGATAATGAGGGTCATGAGTTTATGCCCACTTGGGCACGATAACTGTTGACAAAGCCAGAAAGAGTTATAAGCCCACTGGGGCAATATGACTGATAGTACCTGATCTACATCAGTATGGCCATACTGATGTGGGAGCGAGGTGTACTGGCTAGATGCTAGTATAAATAATCCATGTAACATCTGATAAACAGCGACAGTATATTTGGTACCCTCAACAACTGCTGAAGTACATAAACGCAAATGCTAGCGTACGTTTATTATGGAAATGGAATGTTTTAGACCGAACAAGTAAATGGGGTTATGAGGTTATGCCCACTAGGGCAGAATAACTCCGGGGTACACAGTAAAGAAAAGGCCAAATGAACTAGCTATTAGCGAATAAAACATATGAAATCGTTAATAATGATTTATCAGGCAATTTCTTATATGTGATTATGTAAACACAAGTATGCATATGCACGCATTGAAATTTGTCAAAATGCACTTTATAACATGAATAACTAGAGGCTGTAAAGCTTATTGTACTCGGTTAATTATCTTCATTAGTACCTATTCCCTTTTTATGTTGCAGCGCTAGTCTGCTTTCTATGATTATTCACTACAATGTCACATGTTTGTTTAAAACCTATCGTGATCATTACACTTTTACTCGTGAGCAAGGGAGGTGAGCTCCTGAAACGCGTAGAGTTTTTGTTGCTTTGGACCTGCATTAAGAAGCATTTCTTCAGCAAGAAGTTGTTCGTGTGTTTTCTGACCTAAATGGAGAAGTCAGAAGTCAAATTTATATTGGCAGGAATATGCATATAGTTGCAGATCCTTGCAGGCGAGAAATAGGGCTAGCATAACCGCAACCCTGCAGAGGGACATATCAAAGGGTAGTGATCCTTACATTAAGGACATCAATCCTGCGCATCGTCATTGTGAGAGCATGATAACTGATATCATGTGAAAAGCCCCCAGAAGCCCTTCAGCCGAGCGCCGGGAGGAAGCAGTTCATTATAGGTATCTAATTGGGTATTACAGTATAACATGTAATTTTCCCATTCAGTCACTGTTGGAACTGGACCTCTCATACATCGCATAGCCAGTCTACGTTTTGCCAAAAGGAGACCCATAGCAACCAATTTGAGGACATTCTTCTGTAAGGGTTTCATATATCCAAGTAATGCCAATAGGGAATCCGACAAGAGAGAAAGACCAACAATCTCATTTAATACGCTGAAAATATTTCACCAGAAGTTCACTACTGGAGGGCACTGCCAGGTTTTGTGGAAAAAAATAGCATCTGGCATGTCACATCTCTCACAATTATCCGGGTCCGGCAGACCATATCTGAGCAGGCGTTGTGGAGTGTAATGAACCCTAATTAAAAATTTGAAGTGAGCTAGCCATTGAGAGAGACACTTCTTGTAACTTCGCAGCAATATGCCCAAATTTCATCCGTTAGTGGGATCCCTATGTCTGTCTGCCAAGCTATTTGTGCTTTCATGAAGAAAGAGGTCTTAGCAGATAATGTTGAAGCATACAGGTGTGAAACTAGCTTAGCAGGAGACTGTGAGCGCAATGCTATGGATAGCAGTGGAATTTCCATTGGCTCTAGAAGTTCATCACCCAGCACATCACGCATAGCATGGCGCATACGAAATAAATGGAAGTGCGTAAGAGCTGAGGGCTCTACAATGCCAATAGCATCCTCCTCCCATGATATCAACTGCCCATTCTTAAACAAGTCTACCATCTCGTTTATGCATAGGTCATGTAGTGCACGGAGACTACCACGCTCAGAGCTGAGAGCAAATCACTGATACCATTCAACTTGTATCCGAGGTGAGTAAAGTTGCCCACCAGAATTTTCTTTTAGTATCGTGCTCCAGGCATATACTGTGGAATTCACAGAGTTTAAAACCCCACACCGCCTGTCAGGAACCTTAGTCAAAAATCGTGCCAGATGGTCCGGGGCAGCAGCTATGTTCTCAATCTGGAGGTGTGGTAAATCCATTGGACCATGGACCCAACTGTGTGCGTGCGAGGCTTCCGCTATCCTATAATAAAGCTCCAGATCGGGCGCCCCCAACCCCCCACTGAATATGGTAACATAAGAGTGTCTACTACCATGCGCTGAGACTTACCTGCCCATGCTAGCTTACTCATCAAAACCCGCAGTTCCCGAAACATGTGTTGGGGCACCACAATGGGAATGTTGATGAAAGGGAAAAGACAGCACAGGGGCACCACCATTTTCATTAAGGATAGTCTGCCCATGAGTGAGAGCAGAAGTCTGATCCATCTGTTTACCTCTTTGCCCAATTCAACAATAGCTCTGCCATAATTTGCGGTAAGCACCTGGTGCACGTCGAAGTGCACTTGGATACCCAAGTATCGAACTGGATCTGACGTCCACTGGAGAGGGAAGTCAAGAGGTGTCGGTGCCATGGCTTGTGTTAACGGAAAAATTATGGACTTATCCCAATTGATCGTGTTAGACCTGTCTGACCTCTTGCGTAGTCCCACCAATTTATTATTTATTTTGTCCCCTTTTTGCCCCTCATGCCTTTATTTATTTTTGTGTCGACTAGATTTTTCAAGGTGTTGGTCTAGGGGACAGGTGCTCTTTCACCCTCATAGTTTTTCACCTCAGGCCTAGAGGCCTTTCTTGACAGGAATTTCCTTGGAGTCACAAAATGGTGGCTACCAACTGACATAACTGACAAACCTAGAACCTGTCCCATAGGATAGAGTAGGGCATTCCAGAACCTTCTGGTCCCTTCTGGACCTCTGAGGGTCAGCCTATATAAGGCGGAATGCTGGTCAGCCATTTTGTCTTACCAGAGAGAGTCAGCTTGAGGACAGGCTGTAGCAGAAGGTGGGGGTAGGATAGTCAAAGGGTTGACCTCCTAGTCTAAGGACGCTGCCTTATTGATTCACCACCCTTCCTCCCTTGGGTTACTTCACTTGTCCCCGCTGCTTGGGATTACTGGAGACCCTGGGCGCCTGACCAACCCCTAGTCTGGAAGTACGGGGGTGTGAGAAGGAGAAGGAGACTGCGGTGCTGTGGAGCGCAGTCCTCTGCCTAGTTGGAAAGACTTTAGAAAGACTCTTGCTGAGTGTTGCTAAGAAGAAGAGGGGTTAATCTTTGTGGCCCCCTCGTTCAGCTCCTCAACTGAATTCTGCCCGTGGTTGCCGTGATTTTCCCTGGTGATATAACCCCACAGAGTCCCTCCTCCTACCTGCCTTGGCCGATTGCTGGCTGAGGAGAGTAGCGGTCGCTGGGGAAGCAAGAGAGGAGTGGGAACGAACTGGTCTGCTCTCGAGCCAGCGCGAGGTGAGCAGCGCAGGTTCGGAGCTGTGGCCGCCGGTCCTGAGGTGAGGGGAGAGGCGTAGCGAGGGAGTTGCTTCACTGTGAGGAGCGGTCCTGGTGATGCCTCCATTGGTTCCGGAGAGGGCGGAGTGACAGGGGAAGCGCCGGCAGAAGAGCGCGGGCTCCAGCGGGGAGACACTTCCCCTCCGCGCATGCACAGTTGAGCCGCCTGGCTTTGTGAGGCGGAGCCGGCCAGAGGGGAGAAGCGGAAGCGGCACTCGTCAGTGTCAGTCAGCCTTATTAGCGCCAGCCCCGGGATCGTGTTGCCGGCAGCGGAGGAACCAACGGCAGTTCCAGATTGAAGGAGAGTCATTCCTCGGTCCTCCCCGCGCCAGCCCTGAGATCAGGTTGCTGGCTGGGCGGGAGGAAACAGCTTCAGCAGCTGCCGGTTGGGACTTCTGCAGAGCCGCCTGACAGCGCAGACACTTGGAGACTTGGACAGTGCAGTCTCCACAGCACACAGTAAGGAGAGTGTGGGAGAAGGGGGAAGACTGAGCCCTTAGGAACTAATCACCTCATGAGACAGAGGAGTGGGGTTCTGAAAAAGGTCTTCCCGTGTAGAGGAAAGTTAGTACTAGTGCATGTCAAAATAGTCCAGATACACTGATCGTTTTTTCCCTCTACTGTGTCCTAGAAGGTGGGGAGTAACTTGGTGATACAAATCTCATTGTTTACAGGTCGGGGGAAAAGCAGCCACTGAATCAGAATCTGGGGGTAGAATCAACTGCCAAAGTAGTGCTGAAAGTTCCTACTGTCTAAGAAAACTTATAAGTTCCTCATAGAGGCTGCTGGTGCATATGTAAATCTAATGTAACCACTGCCATTCTTCACTGGTTGTGTACATTCCCTTGGTGGTTAGAGGTGCTGAGGGGGTAAAAGTATAAAACACTTCACAGAAGTCAAGTCTAACAAATTTTGGAGTCTAATGTAATGTGCTGTTGATGCTGATTAATGATATAAGTTAGCAACTTTAAAAGTATTATTATTATTTTCATGACAAACTGTAATGTACTAAGCTGTGATTTCTAAAGACAAGAGAGCAAAGATTATTTTTATAAACAAGCTCGTATTTTTCCAAACATTGGTGTAGCGTCCTTTTTGAGTGAAATTGCGTTGGTTTACTGCTGGGTGGTTTGCAACCTTTACACATGTGCCTCTGTTGATATTGTCTTACCCTAGGCCAGGCTACCCTAGGTGACCTGACATCTTTAGGTTCCAACAATCGTTAGTCCAGAAAAAAACCCAAAGCGCAATACTTCACGTATCATGGGAGCTAGATGTGTCTCAGGGTCCCGAATATATAGTAACATGTCAGCATAGGCTGAAACAATTAAATTATAGTTAGAGAAGCGCAGGCCTCTTTGGCCATGGGACCCTTGATGTGTGCCCCCTTGATATCTGAAAAGGGGCAGAGACCATATCACCAGTGCGTGCCCGGGCCAAAGGGGAATTATAAAGTACAGAGACCAGTTGCAAAAATACCTCTCCAACTCCCATTCAGCGCAGGACAGCTAGCAAAAACATCCATTCGCTCAAATCGAAGCCCTTTTCTGCGTCTAGGAAGACCGCTGCCACCTTAACCTCTGGTCGAACATGTTGAAGGGCAACGAACACCGTGCGAAGATTGTGCGACCAATCAGTTGAGGCAATAAGGGGGACAGGCGATTAGCCAGTACCGCAGCAAGTATCTTGGTGTCTACGTTTAGTAGGGAAAGTGGACGGCAATAGGAGCCCTCACGAGGATCCTTACCAGGCTTTAACAGTGTAATTATCAAGGCCTCGCGAATGGAGGGAGGCATTATCCCATCCCCTCCCATCTCTTGGAACAGGGAAGACAAATGGGAAATTAAAAGGTCGCTAAAGCCCTTGCAGGAAGGAACCGTAAACCCATCCTGACCTGGGGCGCTGCCCCCTCGTATGGAGTTCAAGGTGAGATGTATTTCCGCTGCTTCGATAGGGCGCAATAAAAAATGTTGGTGCTAATTTTGTAGCCAAGTGAGTTGCAAATATTGAAGATACTGCAATATGTCAAATTCGCTAGGGGAAACCTTAGAGCTATAGAGCTCAGGATAATATCAGCAAAACTGTTTATTAACATCCGCTTGCTCTGTCAAGAGAGAACTTTCAGCGTCTACTAGCTCAGAGAAGCCACCGGGCTCTGATCTACGATGGGCTAGAGCCACCAGCACCGATCCAGGACAATCGGCCTCTCCATCGAATCTAGCTTTGGCATATTTGCCCATATGTTTAACTTCATTATCTGCTTCTTCTTGGTATTCCTTCATCGCCTCCTTCAGCAGCTCTCGTGTGATAGTATCATTTCCGCCTGTGAGCTCGGCTTTAAGCCCCGCTATCCGGGATTCTAACCGAGTGAGCCTGTCTCTAATAGAGCGTAGAACCCCTGCATGCTTACTAATCGTGATACCCCAAGTATAAGCCTTAAATGATTCCCACAACGTGGCAAAAGAATCAACAGAGTCAACATTAAAAACAAAGAACTCAGTGATTGCGTCCATCAACTCTGATTTAAAAAATACGTCCAACAATCATTAAGGAGGGAACCTCCAGAGGAAAGGAGGAGGACCATGGGAAGGCACAGTTATGGCTAACAGAATAGGGGAGTGATCCGAGAAAGCCCTGACCAAAACAGGGCAGCCCTGCACTTTGGGTTATAGTGCATGTGAAATGAGCCAACAATCTACACAGGTGTGGATATCGTGGGGAGCGGAGTAATGAGTGAACCCCCCCCTGTCGCTAGCCCTAGCCCTCTAAACATTCGAAAGACCCAATTGTGGTGCTATGTCAACAATAGCTTTTGCTGACGCAGACAAGTGCCTGTGTGGGCCTCTAGATCTGTCAAGTGCCGGGTACAAGGCACAATTAAAGTTCCCCCCATAGCAACGGCAATGGTTGACGGTCTCGCAGCAATGTAAATAAAGACTGATAAAATTGTGGATCGTCATAATTAGGGCCGTACGAATTAACAATGAGAAAATTGAGCTCCTTCCAAAGCATTTGGATAAAACATATCTACCAGCTGTGTCAGTTGCACATTGCTCCGAACAGAGTCCCGACCGGGGGTTAGCCCACGTCAACACCCCCCTGGAGTGAGAAGTGAAACACGCAGCATGAAAGGGACCTGTCAATCTGCCGCCTGAAAGTAGTGCACTACCAGGCTGAAGATGGGTCTCCTGGAGCAGAGCCATGTCTAGCTTATTGGGTTTCAAATACGCCAACATTTTCCGGACCTTTCTGTGGTCATTAAACCCCCTGACATTCCAAGTAATAAGGTTCAATTGTTTAAGATGCTCCTGTTTAGTGTGTCGACCTGACATGCAGTGAGTGTTGACAAACATCTTGGGATACCTGTGAAGCAGCACCCATTACCAATCATGACCAAAGTGTGACATGTGATGTGTGAAATAAAAAAATCAATAAGCAACTCAACCCTCCTCCCCACCCATGCCTTGCAATCCCCAACTTCACAGAGGAGAATAGCAACCCTCCCTGTAACCTCTAAAATATGCAACCTAAGCAAAGAAAATACATACACAAAACAACGAATTCCCCAAAATAGAAAAGAGAACAGCATGTAACGCATTGGGGCCGATGTTACTTAGCAATACCACGCTAGTGCACCCCCCGCCCTGACACCAAAAGTCAAACATTATGCTTCATTGATAATTAACAGTTACGTTTGGGAGACACCCATACAGCCCAAAGCGCACCAGCTGCCAGCAGCGAATCCCCCAGCAGGGTAAACTGCAATAGATGACCCCAGCCAGGAGTCACAAACATCCACCCTGGGAACCAAAAGAGCGAAGGTGACAATAGGAACAGTGCAACGTGAAGGTGAGCTTCATGGTAGACTAATATACACCCATAAGAATTATTGAACAATAACCACTTTGCATGAAGCCCTCCATAAGCACAGGAATAACGAAACGATAAGTTGCGGAGCCCCCATAAATTGACACCCAACAGTAAGGGCCGACAGCATAATGAACCTTGCCTGGTTTGAGCCAACATATCAGTCATTTTCATGAAGGTCGCCATTTGCGGCATCAGCAGTTCAGCACTAGGCCCGCCACTCCAGCCCGACCCTTGTCTATCAGTTTTATTGTGGTCTTTAGGAACTTTCTGCAGGGACTGCACATCTAGGAATATTTTGACTTGCCCATTGAACATCCCCTTAAGTCTTGCCGGATACAACATTGCATACTCAATTTTCTGGTCCCTCAACTTCCTCTTCAGAGGGGTGAATTGCCTTCTAGCCTCCTGTACTCTAAGGGTGAAGTCCGGGAATAAGGAGAGGGTAGACCCCTCATATTTCAGACTGCCCAGTTCTCTCGCCTTTCGCATCGCGGCTTCTCCTGTCATGGTAATTCAAGAGCTTGGCGATGATGGGTCTAGGAGGGCAACCGGGCTGAGGCCAGGGACCCAGCAATCAGTGTGCCCTCTCCACTACAAACATAGTAGAGAAAGTGCCGGCTTCCAGCAGCGTTGTGAGTAATTTTTTAATGAAGGTCTCCATATTGCCTGTGGCAGTGGATTCAGCCAGGCCTATGATTCGAAGATTGTGGCGTGATCTGCCTTCCAAATCTTCAGCCCTTTCTTGAAACGCAGACAAGGTCTTATCAACTTGTTTCTGAGCTACTTGGAGGTCAGACTGGGCCTCCTCTTATTCCGTGATGTGCCGCTCTGCCATATCTAAGCTTTCCGAGTGTTTTGTCAACCCTCTCCGACATTCTGTCCATCCTGTATGCCAATGTGTCGATTTTAGCATCAATGGCCGACAGGCCCTGCTGCATAGATGCTATGATTTGTTTAATGATTCAGAAAAGGGGGTGGTGATGAACAGAGTGTCTGAATTAAGCAGACCACTCTTACCCAGTCCAAAGATCAGGGCTTGATCCATCACCGTTATTTATCTTACTGCCCCATCCCAGCTCAGAACCTGGCTATATGCAAATCAGTCTGTCCCTGGCCCAGTGCATCATGGGAACAGGGCCGACCAAACTACCAAGCCAATTCTTCACCAGAAAGGAGACAAGCTACCGGGGACCGGTTTCTGGCATTTCAGCCGTCTTCGGCCAGGCTTGCTTGAATCCTGATGGAGCAGTGAGAAAGGGACTCATGTCTGAGTATACCCTGCCACACCTATAGTGGCCAAAAACGATTCAGAAAAGGGGGTGGTGATGAACAGAGTGTCTGAATTAAGCAGACCACTCTTACCCAGTCCAAAGATCAGGGCTTGATCCATCACCGTTATTTATCTCACTGCCCCATCCCAGCTCAGAACCTGGCTATATGCAAATCAGTCTGTCCCTGGCCCAGTGCATCATGGGAACAGGGCAGACCAAACTACCAAGCCAATTCTTCACCAGAAAGGAGACAAGCTACCGGGGACCGGTTTCTGGCATTTCAGCCGTCTTCGGCCCGGCTTGCTTGAATCCTGATGGAGCAGTGAGAAAGGGACTCATGTCTGAGTATACCCTGCCACACCTATAGTGGCCAAAAACGATTCAGAAAAGGGGGTGGTGATGAACAGAGTGTCTGAATTAAGCAGACCACTCTTACCCAGTCCAAAGATCAGGGCTTGATCCATCACCGTTATTTATCTCACTGCCCCATCCCAGCTCAGAACCTGGCTATATGCAAATCAGTCTGTCCCTGGCCCAGTGCATCATGGGAACAGGGCAGACCAAACTACCAAGCCAATTCTTCACCAGAAAGGAGACAAGCTACCGGGGACCGGTTTCTGGCATTTCAGCCGTCTTCGGCCCGGCTTGCTTGAATCCTGATGGAGCAGTGAGAAAGGGACTCATGTCTGAGTATACCCTGCCACACCTATAGTGGCCAAAAACGATTCAGAAAAGGGGGTGGTGATGAACAGAGTGTCTGAATTAAGCAGACCACTCTTACCCAGTCCAAAGATCAGGGCTTGATCCATCACCGTTATTTATCTCACTGCCCCATCCCAGCTCAGAACCTGGCTATATGCAAATCAGTCTGTCCCTGGCCCAGTGCATCATGGGAACAGGGCAGACCAAACTACCAAGCCAATTCTTCACCAGAAAGGAGACAAGCTACCGGGGACCGGTTTCTGGCATTTCAGCCGTCTTCGGCCCGGCTTGCTTGAATCCTGATGGAGCAGTGAGAAAGGGTCTCATGTGTGAGTATACCCTGCCACATCTATAGTGGCCAAAAACGATTCAGAAAAGGGGGTGGTGATGAACAGAGTGTCTGAATTAAGCAGACCACTCTTACCCAGTCCAAAGATCAGGGCTTGATCCATCACCGTTATTTATCTCACTGCCCCATCCCAGCTCAGAACCTGGCTATATGCAAATCAGTCTGTCCCTGGCCCAGTGCATCATGGGAACAGGGCAGACCAAACTACCAAGCCAATTCTTCACCAGAAAGGAGACAAGCTACCGGGGACCGGTTTCTGGCATTTCAGCCGTCTTCGGCCCGGCTTGCTTGAATCCTGATGGAGCAGTGAGAAAGGGACTCATGTCTGAGTATACCCTGCCACACCTATAGTGGCCAAAAACGATTCAGAAAAGGGGGTGGTGATGAACAGAGTGTCTGAATTAAGCAGACCAGTCTTACCCAGTCCAAAGATCAGGGCTTGATCCATCACCGTTATTTATCTCACTGCCCCATCCCAGCTCAGAACCTGGCTATATGCAAATCAGTCTGTCCCTGGCCCAGTGCATCATGGGAACAGGGCAGACCAAACTACCAAGCCAATTCTTCACCAGAAAGGAGACAAGCTACCGGGGACCAGTTTCTGGCATTTCAGCCGTCTTCGGCCCGGCTTGCTTGAATCCTGACGGAGCAGTGAGAAAGGGACTCATGTCTGAGTATACCCTGCCACACCTATAGTGGCCAAAAACGATTCAGAAAAGGGGGTGGTGATGAACAGAGTGTCTGAATTAAGCAGACCACTCTTACCCAGTCCAAAGATCAGGGCTTGATCCATCACCGTTATTTATCTCACTGCTCCATCCCAGCTCAGAACCTGGCTATATGCAAATCAGTCTGTCCCTGGCCCAGTGCATCATGGGAACAGGGCAGACCAAACTACCAAGCCAATTCTTCACCAGAAAGGAGACAAGCTACCGGGGACCGGTTTCTGGCATTTCAGCCGTCTTCGGCCCGGCTTGCTTGAATCCTGATGAAGCAGTGAAAAAGGGACTCATGTCTGAGTATACCCTGCCACACCTATAGTGGCCAAAAACGATTCAGAAAAGGGGGTGGTGATGAACAGAGTGTCTCAATTAAGCAGACCACTCTTACCCAGTCCAAAGATCAGGGCTTGATCCATCACCGTTATTTATCTCACTGCCCCATCCCAGCTCAGAACCTGGCTATATGCAAATCAGTCTGTCCCTGGCCCAGTGCATCATGGGAACAGGGCAGACCAAACTACCAAGCCAATTCTTCACCAGAAAGGAGACAAGCTACCGGGGACCGGTTTCTGGCATTTCAGCCGTCTTCGGCCCGGCTTGCTTGAATCCTGATGGAGCAGTGAGAAAGGGACTCATGTCTGAGTATACCCTGCCACACCTATAGTGGCCAAAAACGATTCAGAAAAGGGGGTGGTGATGAACAGAGTGTCTGAATTAAGCAGACCACTCTTACCCAGTCCAAAGATCAGGGCTTGATCCATCACCGTTATTTATCTCACTGCCCCATCCCAGATGCCAGAAACCGGTCCCCGGTAGCTTGTTTCCTTCCCAGTATAAGAAGTGGCTTGGTAGTTTGGTCTGCCCTGTTCCCATGATGCACTGGGCCAGGGTCAGACTAATTTGCATATAGCCATGTTCTGAGCTGGGATGGTGCAGTGAGCTAAAAAACGGTGATGGATTAAGCCCTGATCTTTGGACTGGGTAAGAGTGGTCTGCTTAATTCAGACACTCTGTTCATCACCACCCCCTTTTCTGAATCATTTTTGTCCACCATAAGCGTGGAAGGGCATACTCAGATGTGAGTCCCTAGCTCATTGCACCATCAGGATTCAAGCAAGCCGGGCCGAAGACGGCTGAAATGCCAGAAACCGGTCCCCGGTAGCTTGTTTCCTTCCCAGTATAAGAAGTGGCTTGGTAGTTTGGTCTGCCCTGTTCCCATGATGCACTGGGCCAGGGTCAGACTAATTTGCATATAGCCAAGTTCTGAGCTGGGATGGTGCAGTGAGCTAAAAAACGGTGATGGATTAAGCCCTGATCTTTGGACTGGTAAGAGTGGTCTGCTTAAAACAGACACTCTGTTCATCACCACCCCCTTTTCTGAATCATTTTTGTCCACCATAAGCGTGGAAGGGTATACTCAGATGTGAGTCCCTAGCTCATTGCACCATCAGGATTCAAGCAAGCCGGTCCGAAGACGGCTGAAATGCCAGAAACCGGTCCCCGGTAGCTTGTTTCCTTCCCAGTATAAGAAGTGGCTTGGTAGTTTGGTCTGCCCTGTTCCCATGATGCACTGGGCCAGGGTCAGACTAATTTGCATATAGCCAAGTTCTGAGCTGGGATGGTGCAGTGAGCTAAAAAACGGTGATGGATTAAGCCCTGATCTTTGGACTGGGTAAGAGTGGTCTGCTTAATTCAGACACTCTGTTCATCACCACCCCCTTTTCTGAATCATTTTTGTCCACCATAAGCGTGGAAGGGTATACTCAGATGTGAGTCCCTAGCTCATTGCACCATCAGGATTCAAGCAAGCCGGGCCGAAGACGGCTGAAATGCCAGAAACCGGTCCCCGGTAGCTTGTTTCCTTCCCAGTATAAGAAGTGGCTTGGTAGTTTGGTCTGCCCTGTTCCCATGATGCACTGGGCCAGGGTCAGACTAATTTGCATATAGCCAAGTTCTGAGCTGGGATGGTGCAGTGAGCTAAAAAACGGTGATGGATTTAGCCCTGATCTTTGGACTCTGGTAAGAGTGGTCTGCTTAATTCAGACACTCTGTTCATCACCACCCCCTTTTTCTGAATCATGATTTGTTTAATGTCACTCACCTGATCCCCATGCAGGCCGTCTAACTCGGACATTGCAGACTCCGCCGGGTCCTCGCAGCAGCGTGATTGTCTTTAGTCAAAGTTTATTTTTGGCTGGGTCTAATCCGGTTTGCCTAACTCTGCAGTCAGTGGCACACCGACCGTATGCTTGACTGTCCCCACTAATGGAAGTAGCAGGGGTAGGGTCCGTGGACATAGACCTCCTGCATTGCCAGGTCAGGTAAGCAGAGCCCCAGGGCCAGTGTAATGCGCCGAGCAGAGAGCAGGCACTAGGCCGACCACAGATCCCTGAAAGCCTCCATGAGTTGACACTCAGTCCTATGGGACTCACAGCGTGGGAAGATAATAGTTTCCCAGGCCCAAGCAGCACCGGGCATTCAGGGAGACAGAAATGGGGATCCGAGGCCTGCAGGCAAGGCAGGAGTACACAGTTGCAAGAGGCCCCCGCAGAGCGGTACGCTGTAACCCCACCCGCTCCGCTCTCAGAACAGGCAATGTCGAAGCAGCAGCAGGGTCGCAAGGGCCATCCGCTGTATGCGGATCACCAGAGGGCCGTCCTGGTCGGTCGTGATTGCTCTGGGCACCCGTCGAGGATTTGTGCAGAGGAGGGTGACTCGTTGCAGTGCTCCTCCAGCTAGTCGCGTTGAGCTTGAAACGCAGTTGGCGCCGTGCGTGCCAGTCCTAGATGCAGACCGCACGTCGGTGCAGGATCAATCAGCCAGATCTCTGGATTTATTTGGCTGAAACGGATGGCGAGCATGGCAATTCAATCCGCTGACCAATGGCTGCAGCTGCCTGGTATCTCCACTCGAAGACGAGGTGCCTGAAGCCACAAATACATGTCAGATAGTCGGTGGCTGGCGGAGCTCGGTTATGGAGTGGCCATCTTTGGACTTGGCAAGCTCCGCCCCTATTTAGCTTGAATTTTGTTACATATATTTTTTTATGTTAAAACTTTCATCATTTTGTTTATTTAAAAGTAATTGCAATTAAGTAAATGCCTTAACAAAATGTAATAAATAATAATTAAATACCACAAATTATGGTGATGGATTTTTAAACAATATTTTAAATAATAAGAATACATGAAAAAATGATATTATATTTATGTAATTATTTGTAAAACATTTAATTAAATGAGTTGTAACATTGTATCTTTTTAGTTCTAGGCTAATAATAATTATTTTAGGTTTATTCTTTTTCATTTTAAATTAAAATGTTTGTATTCTTTTTAATACATATTCACTTTTTTTTTATTTTTCCCTATAATTTGCTATAAGAAAGTTTCTGCCTCAGTGGCGGGGACCTGAGCCTGCATGTGAAAAGTGATTAGTAGTAACTTTGGGAGCCCAATCAGTGCTATATCTTCATAATTCTGTAAAGAAACAATTAGCGATTGAATGATTGAAGTGAAATCTTTGGAATTTAGGATTTTTTAAAATAGAATTGAGTGCAGCTCTTGCACTTTTTAATGAATTATTTATATGTAAATTTATGGTGACGTGTTGATTGATCCATAAACCAAAGTATTTTGCTTTGAGAGACAGATTTGGAGTGAAGTCATGTATTTTGACTAATGAGTGCCATATGATGAAGTTTTTTTTGGTTTGTATGGTTAGAAGAATATGTACGCTCATTTCTAGGTTAAACTGATATCAAGTTCTTGAGGTTTTGCCGACAAGATCTCAGTACATGAATATCTTCTTTGAAGTAAATATTCAAGTACAGTTGAATATCTCCTGCATGTTGATGGATGTAGATGCTAGTTCCCTCAATCATGACTTTCAGGGAATTCATGTGCACATTTAGCAGTGTGGGTACTGCTAATGTGGTAAGTTGAGTAACATAATATGTTAGATTACATCAGAGCTCTCGCTCTAACAAACTAGGAATGATTAAGAGGAGACACACCCCAGAACAATGCCACCAAAACCTAAGCTTTTTTTAGGATTTGAAGTAATCTCTTGTATTAGATCGTATCGCAAACAACAGTGAGATCACAGAAGAACAAGTAGTCAAGGCCGAGTATTGAGCTAATGTTGTCAAGTACTTTCATGTTGGTGGCTTAATTGCAACTTCCTTATATGTATTGTTTTTAAGGAATAAATTAAGCTGTTTTCCGGAGCATTTTTTCAATCATTTAACCCAGGCAAGGATGGTCTGTTATAGGTCAATAATTGGAAGTGTCCTTTCCATCTCCTTGGTGCTCTTTAGCAGGAGAGAGAGTGGTTAATACAATTTTTACAAAATTGGGTACAATACCTTTTCTGAAAGAAAGGTTAACTAGTTTACATGACAGCTCCTCAATATTTTATGGTTCTGTTTGACAGGGCAGCAGAGATGATATCATTTGGGCAATTTGGTTTAATTTATTTGACAATCTTCTTAATTGTTCTTCTATTATAGACAGGAAGTTTGCCAAACAGAGATGATCAGTGGGAGCAGCGGAGTTGAATATTTGCTGAATTGATTGGATTCCTTGATGGAGGAAAGTTTGTCAAGAAAGACATTTTGGAATTCCTGGCATTTGACTGTAGATAGGGTTGTATTACATATACAATAGGGTTTGATTTCAATTTTTCTTATTTCAAAATGTTCATTTGACTCAATTAACAGTTCTTGAACTTTACTTGGAGAAACTAGCACTCGTGGATAAAATACTTTTCCTATAATTTGGCAAGAATATTCTACAAAATTTTCAGAAGCGTACAAGATCTTGCAGACACTGGTCCTCCTTTTGCATATATTGTTATATAAAATTTGATAAAAGAAAGAACATGTCTAAGCTGCTCAACTATTTTTTAAAAAAGTAAGTCCTAAAGATAGGGTGCCCCTCCTGCATCACTAAATGTCAAATCGAGTAACACACTTCTTCTGTTTAAGAGGGACATTTAAAATAACAAGCACTGGCAAAGCCAGCAGGCTATCTCATGGACAGCGGTGTCCACATCATAGCGCATTTTGTTTATTATGGCGGGTGGGAGGGCTAACAAGGACAATGGAAGGAAGAGTCAGGACAACATGAACAATGGAAGGAGGGAGGGTGAGAGGGGGCAAACCAACATAGACAACGAATGGAGGGAGGGTGGGGGCAAGCTGGCACAGACAACAAATGAAGGGAAGAACGGGTGGGACAAGCCCACACAGACAATGAAGGGGGATGGAGGGTGGGGGCAAGCCCACACAGATATTGAACAGAGGCAGATAGGAAGGCTGGGGAAAGTAACCAGAGGCAATAGAAGAGGGGTTCAAGGGTGAGAAAAGGCAGCTGAACAGGGGAGGAACACGGAGGTGAGAGAAGTATACGAGGCAGCCAGCGGAATTCAACTCACTCTGGTAGAGTGGTTAAATCAAAAGAAAAAAAGCAGTGGCTATAAAAATGAGCTGTATAAGGACATGAGTAATGCGTCCTTGCTCCATGTGAGGACAAACACTGAAATAGGAAGGAAGCACTATAGCTACTGACCAATAGAAAGCGAGCAAATAAGAGTGAAAATGAATCTAACCTATGTAAGCAATAAACAATCTCTAAGACCGCTGATACAATAAAAAGTTTTTGAAGAGGCAGCACATGGTCTGTCTTGATGAGGTTTAAAAAGAGCTATTTTGAAAAGAAAGTTTGAGAGAAAGTGAAAAACTTTGTGGGTTCCTTGAAAATTAGCATCAAGGAAAGAATCTATTCAGAAATTGTGATGCTGTATGGTGAAGTTATCTGCCACACTAATAAGAGAACAAGCCTGTACAGGGAGTAAGGCTAGGTGACTTCAACATTTTTTCTTATCTATTTAGAGAAAAGAGTACATTAGTTTGCACTGATGTCTCAGTAAAAAGGATGAATTCAGAATTTGATGAAGACTTTCAATTTAAAGATAGCATAATACTTATTCCTAATGTGAAAGCTTCAAAGGTCCAAGAATCAGACTGTATTCCAATGCTTATAATTGAAAATCACCTAGAGTCTTATGCAAAAAGCGTTCTATAAATGTTCTAACTTGTTTCTACTTTTGAAATTCATGGAAAGGTGGCATAATAGCCCATAAATATGAGAGGACTGTAGCTTGAGCCCTAAGAGCTGTTATTTAATTGTGCTATTAGATTGAAAGGGAAAATGTTTTGCCTGATGTCTTCTGGTATGCCATGGAGATGGGGTTGACCGCTTTAAGCTGTCTCCCTTTCAGAGCTAGGCAGTCAACAAAAAAGGTTTGCTTTGAAAACTGTTGAGGCCATTTACCCTGTTGGACGCAAACACCTAATTAGAGCTTGAGGTCAAACGATCTAAATGGCTAGTGTAAAGCTAAGATACTGAGATCTCATTGCCCCACAAAATGCTTGCAAAAGTCCTCATTAAATGACCGTATGGTCTACCTATGCATGTATGTATTCATAATAGAAAGTATACTTTTGAGTTACTTTAAAAATATTTGGTTCAGTTTGCCTATTTACAAAGCGTAGAAAACACAATGTTCTGATGTGGAAGAAGCATCCCTTTATTGAACAAGCATTGGAAATGCAATAGGTCCGGCATTTGCTTGAGTTAGAGCTACTGGCTTTGTAAATGACAATGTCTTTTACCCAAGTGTAATGGAGTGTATGTATGTGGTGTGTAGTCGAATTATGTGGGTTAGATTGGAATTGTTAGTTGTGGAATTGTGTGGCGTGGAATTGTGTGGTGTGGACTGGATTTGTAGAGTGGAATTCTGTGGCATGGTGTCAGTCAAAATATTTGCATAGTAATTATGTGGTATTGAGTGTACTGGAATTATGTGAAGTGGGATTGTGTGTTATGGAGTGTAATTATGTGGAATGATATATTGTGTTAGGCTGTGGTCTGTTGTGGAGTTTAATTATGTGGTGTGCTGGTGAATGTTGTGGCATGATGTGGAATTCCATGGTGTGAACTGGATGTGTGTAGTGTGTTGTATAATTTTGTTGTTCAGTTGAATTATGTGGTTTGGTGTTAAAATATATGGTGTGGATTGAAAGCACGTGAAGTTGAGTGGTTTGGAACGGTGTGGATAGTGTTGCCTTTTTGGCGACAAAAAACACAAATAGGTAGGAGCTAATCTCCAGATCTGTGTCTTTGGGTGTTAAGAAAAAAAGAAAACCTGATTTTAGGACACATAACTGTAGCCTTTGTGGGGCTCCTTGTCATCATGTTCATTGGCAGGATGAAGTAGTGACAGAGGCAAAAGGTGCCACCTACCAGAGGAGAAAGGGTATTGCAAGAGTTACCACTGAAAGAAGCAGATTGTCCTACCTACCAAAGGAAAGAAGCTATTGCAAGCAGGCTGCCACAAGCAAACCCACCATAAGCCAGAATTAAAGACTGTAGCAAAATGGTATGACATGCAAATCAAATAGCATCTACATGGCAGCCTTCTGCATACCAAATTACATACCAAAGGCTTGGGAGTCACGGGGAGCTGCGGTACAACATGTGTCAAAAGGGGTAGAAACAAGGAACCTCTGCTACCACTGTTTAAAAATAACAGTGCATTACATTGACTAGTTCTGTGGCAGCAAACTAGTGATCGGGGACAGAGGGTAGAGGCACTTGTAAATACCACTGCAGCCACTAAATGAGAACTTGTCAGGATGCCCAGTCATTGAGCTATTAAGGTGAAGAAACTGTGTGTCACACCCAAGAACTGAAACCAAAGGCAGGAGGGCCAGACACAGAAACATAATAGCAAGTGCATTCACTGACATTATTAAAAACAAGCAGATGATGATCACAAAGTGCAGCTTTTTCCAATTATTTGCACATTTTGACCATTGAGACCCTCATTATGAGAACTATGCCCTCATTGTAGAACTTCTTTGATGGACAACATTTGAAGTGTGCAAATCGGTTTGGATGGTGATGGAAGTCACCTGAGCACAGCATAAGGCTTGTACGAGCTGTCACGTCCTTTAAACACTGTTTTAAGCTAATGAAAATTGCGAGGGCTGGCATGGGGCTGAAACAAGCATGGCAGCATTCCAAGCGCGTGGACACCATTAAAGAATGGTGCGCTTTTAAACACTTGGTTGGAGACATGAATTGTCCAGCCTTGCAGAATCCTTGACAGATAGGACCATGTGGGCCAAGTGAACTGTGTGAGACTATAACGTGTATATGTAAGAGTCTGACTGAAACAATCAAATTAAAAATAATACTTCAAGAGCAGGGGTTTTCAACCTTTTCACTCACAAGAGATACTAATGTTCAATGAAAACCATCCTGAGCAATTAATATTATTTGTGCTACACACTTCAGACAAGATTGCATTAGTGGCCACGCATGCAAGATTACCAGCCGTGATCACCTCTGTGCAGGTTTGCCAGAAGTAATGTATAAAAAAGGGTTAGCACATTTACAGGGTAAATACATAACAGCCACAGCTGCAATGCCCCCTGGAACCAAGGTTATAACATTAGTAATAAGTCTCCCAAGGTTGCATGATTCATCGTTCAAATATCAGCATTAAAAAGATGTTGGAAATGAGGTGTTCTGAAAATACACACATTTTCAAATTAAACACACACTTTTAAATGTTGGTATGCATATACTAATTCAACCAAACAAAAGCTTCTAATTTGTTAGACTGGGCTGCATACAGGAGAGCTACTCACAGGTAGCTGGAGAACTACCTGTAGCTCACAAGTTACTCATCAGAGAAACCTGTTCCAGAGGGAGTCTCAAACCATGGCTTCAGCTGGACACTCCAGGTACTTCTCACATCTGAGGTGGATGTTCAATATGAGAGGTGGCTGGTGCATGGTTAGCCAAATAGGGCACTGATATGCCACTATAATGACCGGAGTGCAAATGCATAAAGAGAAAAGAGAATACATTACTAGATGGTGTACCAAAATGTTTTGAGGATCTCAGTTTCCTCAATGATCAATAACCTGGGTTGGGAGACTAAAGGAAGAAAGGGATGGGAAAGGGGTTTATGAAATATGGCCACAGTATGATTTGAGTTCTAGCGTTTGGAGTGATCTGTATCCAGGTACATTAAAGCCATGAAAAAGGAAAAAACAACTATCCCAAGCGAGAAGTGCCTGGATTTGCTATAGTTTGACACAGGTTCACTTCAAATACAAGACACAGGGGGACATAATATAATGAGTAGTTGTAAAGCGTGTGTTCATCCAAGTCTTAGGACTCCTGGCGGAGAAATAAGAGGTGTGTATTGTTACCCAACTCAATGGTACTCACTTTATGGACCTTGAAAGGACCTGTAGGGATTTGAACATGTGACCAGGAGGTCAAACACAGATCCTTGAAGTGGATGTACTAGTCCACTGAGCCACCAACTCTGTTCAAAAAAATCCCTTACATGCACAGGAAGACAATTTGAGTTAAAGGGTAGGAGGTGTAGCTATTTGAGCACTGTCCCTGAGTTGCACAAAACGGAGGAGGGGAAAGGGGATGTTTCACGGAAGCCCTAAACTTTTAAAGGATAAGTTGTGCAGGTTAAAAAGTACCAGCTCGTGGTGGCACCAGTTTTCTGGTACCAGCAGTGATACCAAAATCGTCAGTACTCTCAAGATGATTTACCGCAAGTCTAAGAAGAATTGGAGGAAACAGTTACATTTAATATCAGTAGGGATGAAAGTAATGCATTACACCTTAAACTAGAAGAGGAATGAGTATCAAGAGATAATTACACAGTGCGTTCTCTTCTTGAAAAGAGTGCCATGCACAGGGCTCTGTCTTGCCACCTTCCGTCTAATCTGTGAGTTGACAATCTGTATTTCATCTAGGGCATGCGAGTAAGCGTTCACTCTTTGATATTTACATGCTCGTGCTGCAAAAAATATTGTGAATTAAATATCAGCCACCAAATATGATGATGGTAAGCATGTGCAGCCAAGTATCGTTTTACCCTGTTGTTTAAACCGTCCATACTTAATTTTTTTTTCAGTTTAAGAAATTTTTATTTGGTTTTAAGATAACACAATACAAAGCCTTACATCAGTACAAGTGAAAAATCATAACAATATGACTCATAAGGCAAATATGTAAGGAGAAGCGGAATAAAGAGAGGGGAAAAAGAAAGAAAAGATAGGAAAAAGAAAAGAGAGAGGAAGGAAAAGAGGGAAGGAAGGGGCAAACAGGAGATAAAGAGAAAATGGGATCCATGTTAGAAATAAAAGAAAAGGAAAGAAGTGGGAGAAAAGTTAATGAGGAAAGCAAGTGGGTGACGTAGAGGAAAGATAAGAAGTAAAGGGAAGCCATAGAAGATCAGATTTGATTTTGAGGGATACAGAGGAAGAGGAAGCAATAGCAATCCTATGTTCATCACATATGAAGTTCCACCAGGAAATAACAGTGAGCTTAGAATTATCTTTCCAACAAGATAAAATAACTTTAAAAGCAAGAGCAATAAAAAGATCAAGCAATCGAGCATCAGGCAGTACAATATCAATATCAGTTGAAACAGAGCCTACAAATATGTTAAAAAATGATAAAGGAAAAGAGTAATGAAACATTTTCATGCAAATACTCCAAACAGAGTTCCAAAAGGAGAAAACAGAAGAACATTCATATAAAAGATGTTTAAGTGTACCTGTTTCTAAAGAACACGACCAGCAGAGTGAGGAGGATGATGAGGAAAGCCTAGAAATACTAACAGGCATAATAACAGCTCTATGGTATATAAAGAACAGAGATTGAGTAATGCGTGCAGAAACTGAGACCTTAAATAACTTGGACCATAAACGATCCCATACATTAACAGATAAAGAAACAGAGAGATCAGTTTCCCAGACATTCTCAACAGGTGATTTAGACCTAACAGAAGCATGTGATAACAAAATTTTATAAACAAGGGCAGCTTTAGGTTGTTGCAAGGAAAATAAAGGGTATAGGGGAGTAGAGGGAGTAAAGGGCGGTAAAGTGTCAGGGGTAGAGAGAGTAGATAACTAAGATAGTAAAGCGGCAGTGATATTTGTGTATTCTGAAAGACAAGTTAAGGGTAAATGATACAAAGCTTGCATATCATGAAAGGAGATCAGGGAGTTGTTGGAAAAAAATTGATGGACAAAGCAAACGCCCTTCTCTTTCCAATGCTTGTAATAGAAGGATTTACCCTTATATTTGAGGAATTTGTTATACCACACAATGGAGGACATGAAAGATTGGAGGGGTGAAAGGTCTTGAGAGAAAGTGTTATAAAGCAAAGTTTGGGAGTACTTCAGTATTGGGTGTTTGGAGAGGAAGGAACAATTTGACATAAAAACAATGTGTTGGAATGAGAAATCCTTTAATAATGAGCATTCAAATGCGACCCAGCGGGGTAATGGGGCATCTACAAAGTCATAAGCTAGGGAGAACGATTGTTTAATTAAAAAAGCAGAATGGTAGGTTTTAAAATTAGGGAAGTGGACCCCACCTTCGTTCTTAGGACGAACAAGTTTATGCAAAGCAATGCGAGGGTGCTTGTTATTCCACAGAAATTTAGAGCAAATCGAGTTAATGCGAGTGAAGTATAAGTTAGGTATTTTAATAGGGAGCATAGAGACAGTATAAAGAACATGAGGATTAATCATCATTTTAATAGTATCAAGTCTACCCCACCACGAGAGGAATAATGGGGACCATAGAGTAAGGAGGGATTGAAGTTTCTGCATAAGGGAAGCAAAGGTAAATTTAAGTGTATCAGACAGCGAAGAAGAAAACCAGATACCCAGGTATTTGAGTTTGGAGGGACACCACGTGAAATCTGTAGAGTTGAACATGCACTGATAGCAGACAGAATTTAATGGGAGGACTTCTGTTTTGGATAAGTTGAGTTTGTAACCAGAAATGGAAGAGTACAAACAAACTTCATCCAAAAAGGGAGGGAGAGATGTGACAGGGTTAGCCATGTAAACCAAAATATCATCAGCATAAGCAGAGATTTTTGTTTCGGTAGAGGAAAGTGTAAAACCATGAATGTTAGGATTGGTTCGAATTCGCTCCAAAAATGGTTCAAGACAAAGGATAAACAGCAATGGGGAAAGGGGACAACCTTGTCTAGTACCACGAGATAAGTGAAAAAATCTAGAAAATTGGTTATTAACAAAAATACTAGCCCTAGGGGAGGACTATAGAAGTTTAACCAAAGAAATAAAAGTGGGGCCAAATCCAAACCAGGCAAGTGTACGGAACATAAATTGCCAATTAATGCGGTCAAAGGCCTTCTCAGCATCCAGGGAAAGGGCTGCTAAGGGGTCCTTGAAATTTTTGCTGTGGGAGATTATATTACAAAACATGCGGGCATTATCAGCTGCAAGTCTACCCTTCACAAAACTAACCTGATCAGTTTTAGTCAAAAGTGGAATGACAGAATCTAGATGAGAGGCAAGTATTTTAGCAAAAATGTTACAATCATAATTGATCAGGGAGATAGGGCGATAGTTTTTACATTGAGAGTGGTCCTTGTCAGGTTTGGGAATAATAACAATGAGAGCATCCATGAAGGAGCCAGAGGCCTTAGCATCAGCAATAAAGGAATTAAAAAGCTGCAATAGTTTGGGGACAAATAGGGCATGAAATGAGGAGTAGAACTCAACGGGCAAGCCATCCGGACCTGGGGCTTTTGATTTTTTGAGAGAAGTAATTGCTTGAAGAATTTCTTGAGATGTTATATCTTTTTCCAACTGGGCAAATTCGTCAGGAAGGGATGGGGGTGAGGGTAAGCCATCAAAAAATGAAGATAAATTAGGGGTAGAAGGACAAGTATCATCAGTATAAAGAGCTTGGTAATAGTTATGAAAAACTTCAGCAATGTCCTCGTCGGATGAAACTAGTTTGTTGGTAGAGTCATTAAGAGTAGGGCCAACACTTTTACGTTCAGATTTTATCTTCAAATAATTTGCTAACATTTTACCAGCTTTGTTTTGGCCTCCATGGTATTTAGACTTAATTTTAAGTAAAGTATTAGAAGCATCCACTGTAGCAATTTTATTCAAGTCGGTCTTGGCTTTTATCAGGTTATGAAGGGCATTTGGAGATTTAGAGGAAAAGTAGATATGTTCAAGATGTTTGATATTCTTGAGTTGGTTTTCGTATTTAGTGAAATTAAGTTTCTTCTTGTGGGAGACATAGGATATAACAAAGGCACGTAGTGCCGCTTTAAAAGCATCCCAAGTGTTGTGGATAGAAGTGTCTGATGGGTTATTGAGCAGAAAAAATTCATTAATAAAGGCAGTAACTTTGGATACAAATATATTATCAGACAAAAGAAAAGTGTTGAATTTCCAACGATTACATTTGGAGGAGGTGTGGGTAAGGTCAAGAACTGCATGGACAGGGGCGTGATCAGAAATGAAAATAGAACCGATTTCGGATGACTGAATAGTAGGAAGTAAGGATTTGCTAACCATGAGATAAACAATTCTAGAACGGGTTTGATGAACATTCGAAAAAAAATGTATATTCCAAGGAGTCAGGATTACATGTTTTCCATACATCATAGAGGGGACGAGAGGCAATGGCAGATTGAAAACATTTATGGGTTTTGTCAGGATGGAATTTGGTGGAGGAGAGTCTGTCAGAAAAAGGGTCTAACCATTGATTAAAATCACCAGGAAGGACAATATTAGGGCAGTCTATTGAGGAAATAAGAATTTTGATATTATTCCAAAAATGGGGGTCAGGGCGAACAGGGCCATAAATGTTGAGCAAAACCAATGTCTTGTTTTGCATGATAATCTTAGCCATTACCCAACGACCCTCATCATCATGTTGAGAAGAGACAATTTGAACAGATAAACCTTTGTGAAATAAAATTGCAACACCCCCTTTTTTGTTAACAGCAGGAGAAAACACAACTTGACCCACCCATTGTCGTTTTAGCTTAGTTGATTCCACATCAGAACAGTGAGTCTCTTGAAGAAAAACAACCTGCGAGGAAAGTTTGGATAAATGAGACAATACCTTTTGACGTTTGACAGGGTGTCCAAGACCACGAACGTTCCACGTGACAAACTTACACATGACGGAAGGTAGGGAGGGGGGGGCACACTTGAAGTGGATACACTGCAGGCGAATGACTACAAAGAAAAGAGAAACAATAATCAATGACTTGAAATATGAAGAAAACACCCAACACATTCAGGAGGACTATATATGAAGCACCAAAATACGAAGTACGCAATAACAAGGAATATAAAGATAAGAGAAGAAAAGAGTGAGAATGTACGAGAACGGGGTAGTAAGAAGGTAAATAGGTCAAGAGTAGAACATGAAAAGGAAAAAAGGAAGACTGGGAGAAAAGAGAAAGGAGGGAAATAAGAAGAAAGATAGGAATAAACAGATCGAGGCCAAAGTGCCTGATCTGAGAAAAAAGTAGAAAACAAAACATCGGGAGCGAAGAGACACCAAAGGGGATACGGACACCAGCAAGCAACAGGCGAGCAAAAAAGGGAGGAAAAAAGAAGATGAAAGATTGAGGAGAAGAAAGAACCTCAAGAAATACAATCATATAAGGAGATATTAAAACGGAGCAAGAACAGATGAAGTCCTCAGCCTTAGGAAATTCAGGAAGAGGAAAAGTATCAGACGTTGGTATCCATTGTAGACGTAGAAACACTTTGAAGATATTCATGGAGCTTCTGAGGATCATCAAAAGACTGTGTACGTCCTTTATGGGTGATTTTGCAGAAACAGGGATGAAGGATGCCATATTGGATATTTAACTATCGCATCTGGGGACGGAGATTCAAAAATTCCTTACGCCGTGCATTGGTGGCATTAGAGAGGTCTTGTGAGATAAAAATCTTATGTCCAGACCACAGTAGGCGTCGTTTGAGTCGAGCAGCTTTGAGAACTTGCATTAGTTCAGTGAATTCAAGAAAGAGAAGGATAATACCACGAGGTTTCGACGCATTGGAGGTAAGACGACCCAAACGATGAGCCCTCTGGATGTTGAGAGGGTGTGACGCAGGTTGAAGATCTAAAAGTTCATGAAGGAATTTCCGTATGAAGGACACCATGTCGGACCCCTCCAAATTCTCTGGAACACCATAAATACGTAGGTTATTTCTACGATTTCTATTATCAAGGTCCTCGGTGTGAAGCTTCAGTTGGTGAATTTCTTTCTCCAATAAAGGTATTTTAGATGAGGCATCCTGAATGTCACTGACACGTTGTTCCAAATTTAAGACCTTGGTTTCCAAAACGACCCACTTTTCTTCAATTTGCTTGAGTTTTTTGTTAGTGGCAGACATAAAAGGTTGAAGGCCCTTCACTTCCTCTAAGATGGAGTCCAAGATTGGATTAGAGGAGGTATGAATAGGACTAGGTGGGTCATTTTTAAGACGTTTGGGTTTCGTGCCAGTGATAGAAGATTTGACGACATGGGCATCATGAGCCATCTTGGTAATGTCAGGATACGCCAATTATGATGAAAAAGCGATAGCACAAAAAGGTGCAAAAGCACTCCAGAAAAGGCAGGTGCGGGCAAGGCTGAATAAGGCTAAATAATACGTCCAGAAAAGTGCCCACAGAGAGGTTCTCCAAAGAAGATACAGTAGAGGTTACAAAAAGTGCCAGCAGGAGATGAAGAGCATCGACCAATTCCTCAAAGGACAATGTGGGCACTATAAAAGATAAGAACGTTTGAAGTTCAAATATAAAAAATGAAAGAAAAAGAGGGCAAACAGGCAGGCCAGCAAGACATTGGTTGCGCCATCAGTGAAAGGGCAGCACACTGAGGAAAAACAATTGATGGCTGAGAGAATGTAGAACTAAGGGCTAAAAAGGCAGCTGGAGACTGACAGGAAACATGCCTGGTTAAATTTGCGGATAACTCGCGAATTACGCCATACCAGAGGAAAGAGTGGAGGAAGGCAGGCAACGGGAGCGAGAAAACCGCATTCCGGTGAAGTGATGCGCTGCGTTCGTGAGGTGAGAGACACGGGCGCAGCGGCACAAAATGGCGGCCGCCCGCGTCCCGTAGCAGCCGAGAAACACCGGAGGTTAATTAATCCGTAAGAACAGCAGAAATCGGAGAAACGCTGCCATCAGCGTTTGCAGGGCATGTTCCGGTTGCTGAAAAGGCGCGTTGCAGGCTCCACAAGGCACAGGACGAGGTCCGTAGATCAACGGGATTCCCTCAGCTCGCCGGAACTCACAGGTGAGACGCCATTCCCCCTCGGCGCGTAAGCCACGCCCCCCCCCGTCCATACTTAATTTTAATCAGATAATTTCAGTCAGGAAGGTGAATGTATGAGTCCATCCGTGCTCAGCATCACATTGTGTACTAAATTATTAAAACAAAGCAATTCACTGTTGGGAAGTCAAATGTCAGAGGCACACAGGCTGCAATATCCCCTGTGCTAGTAATTTCCAAGGGAGGTGGAAACAAACTGAAAGCTTGTTGATGGAAACATACTTGAAATAAAATGTATTACTGAGAAAATGAATGATGCGGGGAGGGGGCTTTCGAGATGCCGGGGAGGGAGAGGGATGGAGGAGAAATAGGGGAGGGGAGAGAAAAAAGAGAAAGCTAACATTTGATGCAAATGACGAATCTTATTTATTTAGCAGGAACCTTCACGGAGTAAATTACAAATTTGGAAACTTGAATTTGTAGCATGGTTTCCACAACCCTGGCCCTGCGGTGAGTGAAAAGCACCCTGTGCTCTCAGTTTTGTTATACAATAGATTGTGAGCACTGTGTAAAAAATGTTTTCCCAGTGCCACCAGAAGGCCCCGAGGGCACTGCACTTGCTGGCTAGGAACTATTCTCGGAAGAGTTGACGCTCCAGCAGAGTGGTGTGCGCCGGAGTGACCCATGAACCGCGGATATAAATCAATTTCCAGCCACCGCTGGATTGGTAACGCGGGCACTCGGACAATGCCCCAGGGCCCAGTATCCAAATTCCAGCTGTGGGCTGTTTTTTAAGCAGCCTGGGGTTGCGATTTGGGCAGTTTCTGCGTTGTTCAATACCGCCAGGTGTGTTTCATCAGTGCAAACGAATCCGTGCATGTATTTTAACCCCCCCACCTTTTTTTAGGTCTCGCTGAAGCCATCCCGCTAGGGATGCTTTGGCGAGATTAAAGTAAGGGCTTTCAAAAGTGCACCCAAAGGCGGATTGCCTACAGTGCAGGTGAGCCGGGCACATGCACATAGAATGCCATTTGTCAGCTTGTGAGCCTCAGCATCAGACTTCAAAGGAATCCGCTCACCGCCCCGGCATCAGACTTCAAAGGAATCTGTCCCCCATCGCCCGCCACGCAATGCCGAGAGCTTGTTGTTTTCGTGGTGTGCTCCTTCAAGCCCTCCCCCCACTACTTTGCATTAAGAGCCCCACCTCTCCGACTCATTATTTCTTTCAGTGTTTCTTTTGTTTTGCACGTTGCCACAGCATGCGCCTTCAAGCTCTTTTTCTCCCCCCCCTCGCTTTAAGAGCCCCCCTCCACACTCTGTATTTCTTTTGCACGTGGTGTGCTCCAAGCCCATGCTGGCTCTTGGGTTCTTTTCTCTGTGTTTTTTTCAGCACTGCTGCCTGCCTTCTTAGTGTTGTTAATCCGACACCCATGTGGAAGCGGGAGGTGATGGAAACTGTGGAGAGCCTTTGACGCTACACAATGGGTTGTCCCTAGAGAACTTGTATGTTATGGCATTTTATGTTCTAACCACAAGACTGCACTACAACCTCTTGTTTTTGTGTATGGGTGGCGCTGCTATAGATGGTACTGTAAATGCGACTTAGCTCCAAGATCTCTCTCCTCAAGCCCTTTTATTCTGTTTCAGCCTCTGCAAAAAGCTTTTTTTGAAGGCACCGATCAAGATGTGATATGCTAACAAAGAAATTCGGTGGGCGAGTGCCCGGCCAAAGCACCATATAATTCATATTCAAACCTGGTGTATGTGATTTAGCCATTCATCCTTTTGAGGTCGATAAAGAGAGTTCAACAGACAAGTAAAAATACCAACTGTTAATGATAAGCCCTGCAACCAGTACCTGTTTCGGCCATTCACTATGTATCAAGGCCTACCCCCTCCCTCTTGGAAGTTCTCTTCTGACGTGAGGGATCACCTAATGGATTATAGTCAGCCCCACCCTGTTCTCCTTATCTGAAACATTCCTTCTTTTGGCCGTCCACATCCTCCCCTCCCCCCTTCCTCCCCCCATTAACAATGTAACCAGACCCGTCGCTGCCTCTTCCTTAGCAGCATAAATTAGTGCCCCCCACTACCACCGCTCCCCCTGGTGCGCTTTTGTCTTTGTTTAACCTTAATCAGCATCTTATATCGGCCCGCTCCCTTATCTATTATTATATTTAACTCGATATATACATGCATTCGATATTTTCAAATATGTTCCTTTACAAGTACCACATTCAACACCATCAGCTGTGTTCGTATTATAAGAACCAACAAGCATTCTCTATACTTTGCTTCTTCTCAAAGATTTCCTTTTACATTCAGGTGTTCTCTCCGGATAACTGTTATTAGCCACACCCAGTGGCTTTGCAGTGCCAGATATCTATATGCCTCCGAGAGTGTCTGGCAATGCTCAGCAAGTCACATGCCACCCGAACTGCAAAGTAACACACAATTCTCAGAAACCATATCCCGCTCATACTCAGAATCACTACTTCTCACCGGGGTCTCTGTAAGTTGTTGTAAAAGAGAGACCGGACAAGCACTGGAACAAATTGCCACCCGTACACCAACCCCAGCCCCCTCAGTCGCTTTCAGCTCTCCCCAGACAATGCCCGACCCCCGCCATGTCTCCCAAGTGCCCATAGAAATTGCCACCAATCCACCTGGCCTCATAAGGATGAAGGGCTGAGATGAATGGAAGTCAAAACACTGGTGTGTGTGCTTCACTCTTAACACATTAACCCAAGCTTGGCATCCCCTGGCTCCTATCCAGGATGGCGCTTTGCGGCAGCTGCAGTAAAATGAAGCGCCACGAACTGCACAAGGAGCACATCTGCTGGCCAGGCCCAGGGACAGATCACACAGGCCCGCCGTCAGCCACCCCCATGTCTGCTCAGCTGACGGCCTCCCTCCCTGTCACTCTCCTCTTCTGCTGGTCTCTCATTCCTCAGCCCTCACCACCGGCTACCAAGTCTGCCCCCACTACCCCCCAGTGGGTGCCTGCTGCTCCTTCATGGTCTCTACCCTGTGCTCCAGCCAACCTGTGGAGAGCCCAATGATTCCAACCTGGTTGAGGAAGACCTCCACGCAATGCACCTCTACAGATGTTCACTTGCGCCATTACCGAGGTGCTGCATTTCATCATACTCCTTGCGCCCTAGTAAATATGAGCAGATACTTTAATGTGAGATTACCCCCGCCCCCAAAGAAACAACAACATTCTCACCCAGTGTTGCTGACTGCAAAGTACATGAATTTCCTTAACTAACATAATGTATTTCCAAGTCGCTCGTAGAATTGTGTCTCACTTCATGTTACGTCGTATACTTCAAAGCGTTTTTTGCTACATTGATGCAGCAAATTGATTCATATTACGTCACTGCCTCAAAGTATTTAATTAAGTTCCACTCTTGCAACGCACTTCACATCATTCCCTCGCTACTAAGTGCTTAATGGTACTCTGCAGCAAAATGTTTTTTCTTAACCCTCTACAGCACAGCACTTTGTTACTAAACTTAAAGGGGTCAAGTCTGTGGGTATTGTAGAGTGTTGACTGTTAAGACTGAAGTAAACACAGGTAATACTGATAATCTTCCCACAGTCGAATCGTACTTTGAACTCTGGAGAAACACAGCACTCCATGTACAAGTTACGTATCACATTAGTGTAGCATGCAGGATAAATTGGTCACGGTGAGAGGGTTATGGCGATAGCATTTTCTCACCCTTAATCTGTAAGTGTGCACAGTGGCCCAGCTGCACTGAATCGAATCAGGCAAGTGTCCAGACAGTGAGTGTAGTTTCAATGTACCCCTCACATACCCCTCGCATAAATGCGAGACCTATTGCATTGAAAATTTAAAACGCCCCCGCATAAGACTTCAAAGGAATCCACTCCCCGCCCCCGCCCCGCAATGCCGAGAGCTTGTTAGTCTCTCTTTAGTTTCCTGCTCTCCCGCACCATCTGCGGGCTATAAAATTGTTGCCTTGAAAGAATGCTCTTAGGTTGGGTACACTTGTCTGGACTGGGGGTGAACATATCCCTCCTGGATGTACAAGTGGTACGAAACAGCAAGGTGAAGTAGCTAGGTGGGTGGGGGGCTCTGTCATCGACGGGGGCCTCCTCCAGAGCTGTGGCGGAGTCACAGGGCGATCTGGAAGCAGATGGACAGTAGGGGTACCTCTGCGGCAGAAGGATACAGTCTAAATACCTCTGCCTGGCACAGTAAGGGTGCCTGAGCCAAGAACCTGGAGCCGAGGGGGTTCCAGGAAACAGCGTTGATGCCCCGTTAGTCCTTCGGGCGGTCGGTGGGCCTGAACCGACCGGGGGTGTGCCTCATCGCTCCGCCCTGACAGGGGGGGCGGGAGTAGAACGAAATAAAGTGATAATTTACTGCACCGTCAGAGCATCGACTCGCCGTGCAAGATGGCTCCTTAGGCCTGCGGGTCAGCGAGGGGCTGCCGCATTGGATCGCCTGTAAGATGACCCACCTTATCAGCTACTTGTTGTACGAAATAAACCTGCACCACTGCTTTCCCGCAAATATGTCTCATGAGTTTCCTTGGTATGTAAGTGTTAACGTGCGCAGTGTGGAGTGAGCGCTGGCGGTGTGGGCACTATGCCGCTGGCCGCGCAACACAGAGGGGAGCATGGGCGAGACAGCGTCTTAGTACCACACGACGCGCGAGAGGAGCCTACAGCGCGACAACCCCCCCTCCTCGCTAATGGCAAATGGGATGGCGCTCCTAGGCGGGGGGCGTTCCCGGGGGTTTATAGCAGGCCCAGCACGTTGCTCGGTCTTTCCTGCCGCGTCGGTGCCTTGGGCTGCTCTGCGCTGTTCCCACCCTAACCCTGACCCAGCGGCAGAGCAAAGGGCGAAAGTTGTGAACTTTTAATGGTCATGTTTTGTGTTGCAGGCGGAGTCACAGGGCGATCTGGAAGCAGATGGACAGTAGGGGTTCCTCTGCGGCAGAAGGATACAGTCTAAATACCTCTGCCTGGCACAGTAAGGGTGCCTGAGCCAAGAACCTGGAGCCGAGGGGGTTCCAGGAAACAGCGTCGGCGCCCCGTTAGTCCTTCGGGCGGTCGGTGGGCCTGAACCGACCGGGGGTGTGCCTCATCGCTCCGCCCTGACAGGGGGGACGGGAGTAGAACGAAATAAAGTGATAATTTACTGCACCGTCAGAGCATCGACTCGCCGTGCAAGATGGCTCCTTAGGCATGCGGGTCAGCGAGGGGCTGCCGCATTGGATCGCCTGTAAGATGACCCACCTTATCAGCTACTTGTTGTACGAAATAAACCTGCACCACTGCTTTCCCGCAAATATGTCTCATGAGTTTCCTTGGTATGTAAGTGTTAACGTGCGCAGTGTGGAGCGAGCGCTGGCGGTGTGGGCACTATAAGTGTGCACAGTGGTCCAGCTGCACTGAATCAAATCAGGCAAGTGTCCAGACAGTGAGTGTAGTTTCAATGTACCCCTCACATACCCCTCGCATAAATGCGAGACCTATTGCATTGAAAATTTAAAACGCCCCCGCATAAGACTTCAAAGGAATCCACTCCCCGCCCGCAATGCCGAGAGCTTGTTAGTCTCTCTTTAGTTTCCTGCTCTCTCTCCAGTCATTCTGCCTCTCTACCCCTACCGCTAGCCAATAATGTTTCTGTCACTCCCAAAACATCTGCTTAGCACAACTATATGTACTGCTCCCCCTTGTCTTATTTTTCTCTGTATCTGAATAAAAGAGCTTCTTTGACGTCTCTCCCTTCCTCTACTTTTCGCGCAGTCAGTCACAGCTGCGTCTTGTGTCATCAGACAAGATGCAACTTCCTTTCTCAAAACGCATTGGCGCTAATCCAGTTTTTCAGAAATTGTGAGGCACTTTATAGTTAATGCTGTGTCTGTTTATATATTTTGCTTTCTACATTATAATTAGGTTCCCTGTTTTTTATATCCTGTATATAATTATATTGCTCTCTCATTACACTACCCCTCACACACATTGCCCCCTCACACACTGCCCACTCACACATTGCCCACTCACACACTGCGCCCTCACACACTGCACCCTCACACATTGCCCACTCACACATTGCCCACTCACACACTGCCCACTCACTGCGCACTCACACATTGCACACTCACACTACTTTAGGCAGCACACACTGCACCCTCACACCCTGCACCCTCACACACCCTCACACACTCTCATTACACTGCGCCCTTATACACTGCCCACTCACACACTGCCCCCACACACTGCCCCCACACACACTGCCCCCTCACACACTGCCCTCTCACACACTGCCCTCTCACACACTGCCCCCTCACACGCTGTGCCCTCACATACTGCTCCCTCGCACACTGCCCACTCACACTGCCCACTCACACACTGCCCCCTCACACACTGCCCCCTCACACACTGCCCCCTCACACACTGCTCACTCACACACTGCCCCCTCACACACTGCGTCCTCACACACAGCCCACTCACACACTGCCCACTCACACACTGACCCCTCATACACTGCCCCCTCACACACAACCCCCACACACAAACACACAACTACACACATGCAAAACCGCACACACACAAACCCCCCCCACACACACACAACCCTACACACACACAACCCCACACACACACATACCCACACACACACACAACCCCCCCACACACACAACCACACATCAGGGTAGCAAAACATAGCATAGCAAAACAAAGCATAGCATAGCATAACAAAACATAGCATAGCATAACAAAACATAGTATAGCATAACAAAACACAAAAAACATAGCATAACAAAACACAACAAAACATAGCATAGCACAACAAAACATAGCCTAGCATAACAAAACATAGCATAACAAAGCATAGCATAACAAAAGACAGCAAAACACAGCATAGCATAGCATACAAAACAAAGCATAGGATAGCAAAACATAGCATAGCATAACAAAACAAAGCATAGCATAACAAAACATAGCATAGCAAAACATAACAAAGCATAGCATAGCATAACAAAACACAACAAAACATTGCATAGCATAATAAAACATAGCATAACAAAACAAAGCATAGCATAACATAACAAAGTATACCACAACAAAACATAGCATAGTATAAAACATAGCATAGCATAAAAAAACACAACAAAACATAGCAGAAAAACATAGCATAACATAACAAAACAAAGCATAGCATAACAAAGCATAGGATAGCAAAACATAGCATTGCATAGCATAACAAATCATAGCATAGCAAACTAAAGCATAGCATAATAAAACACAACACAACAAAGCAAAGCATAGCATAACAAAACATAGCACAGCATAACAAAGCATAGCATAGCAAAACATAGCTTAGCATAACAAAACATAGCATAGCATAACAAAACACAGCATAGCATAGTATAACAAATCAAAGCATAGGATAGCAAAACATAGCATAGCATACCAAAACAAAATATAGGATAGCAAAACAAAACATAGCATAGCATACAGCATCACTCAGCACCACCACAGTATCACTCAGGGGCACCACAACATCACTATGCGCTACCACAGCATCACTGAACGCCACAGCATCACTCGTTCGCCACCACAACATCACTCAGCGCCACCACAGCATCAATCTGTGCAACCATTCAACAACAACTGGTTCAAATATGTTCTCTCAATGTTTCAAGCTTTATTACAAATGATGTTAATATTTCACTTCTGTTCTTGGATTTTCATCACAATAAAATACACTGAACATAATCTTCACAAAAGTTAATTAGAAAAGTTTAAGCTATTGCCATTATAAATTACAATAACTTTTATTTAAGTATTAATTATTTAAAAAATGTGAAGCCTTTGTTATTTGTAATATCAATACATGTAAGTCACGTAAATACAACACATATTGCATTACAAACGCTATAGGTGTCACATTTGCGAAAGTTATAACTATTGGCATTGTAAATGACAAAGCTATTAATTTCGCTATTTTCAAAACCAACACATAAATAAAAAATGTGTCATTTACAATTCCAATAGCTCAAACGTTCGTAATGCGAGACCTATTGCATTGCAAATACTGGTTATAAAATGATGCTGAAGCAATGTTTTGCGGAAACGCAATATGCAAATGTGCCCCACTTTTTTTAGCGTGCCTGGGGCGATTTTTAATCCCATCCAACCCTGTTTCCAGCCCTAGGCTATTATTCATAAAATCCCGTAGGTTTGCAGCATGACAAAAGAAGCCCTAGTCCCACATTAATTTAATTTTTAGTTTAGAGTTTCAAAATGATACCAAAGAAAAACTGCTGTAGTGGAGACTCAGCTCAGAAGCTGGCATTGAGGAGAAGCGCTGCGAATATCTCATGGCTGCCATGTGCCGTTCCAAGGGTTGAAGGGATGAAATATGCAAGAGAAAAAAACAAGCACTGGCAACGCCAGTTTGATGACTTCATACGAGCCTTGACAATAGCAATAATGTGATGGTCTCCTCATGAGGCATGACATTAATGATGTCATTGTGCTAGCCTCCAAGATTTATAAATTTTTATCATCTGCCTCACTACCCGCACAGACGGTTGATCAACAAAAATGGTTACACCATTTTCATCATGACATTACGGATCATATTTCCTCAGATACTTGGCAATTAATTGGTAAACTCTCTCTTCACAATAAAATCGCCCCATCTTTAATGCAGTCTAAATTTTTCTCTATCAATCTCCTTCATTGGACACCTGTGCGTCTACATTCGCTCAATCTTAAAGATGACAATCTATGTTGGAGCTGTGGATTGTTGGCAGGCGATTTTCATCATATGTTTTTTGGTTGTTCCCTGCTTCAGCCTTTTTGGAACCTCATCCATAAACATCTCTCTCTTATCTTTGGTATAGAGTTCTAACTCTCTTTCCCTTTAATTTTATTGGGTCCATTGGCTGCCCCTACTCCTCTCCCCTTAGATCCAATGGAAATACAGTTGATGGATCTTCTTCTGACTGTTGCGGTGAAAATCATACTTATGGAGTGGAAATCCTTTTCGTCGATTTCCTATCATACATGGTGGGCTTGGGTCTCCTTTTTGCGCAGCGCTCACACTTTGGTTGATCGAGCTCACCTTTCTCAATCTATCTCTAGTGGGGTTTGGAAAGCTTTGGATGATTATATGGATTTGTCATCAAAAGGGTTAGTTGCTCAGTTTCCTTTTGATTTGTCTGTCTAACTGGTGTCTTAAGATTTTTTATGTTGGGTTAGTCCTGTGGGAATCCTTCTTCTTTCTTCTTCTTTTTTCTTCTTCTTTTTTCTCTTTCCTGTCCTCTATCCCTTTTCATCTTTCCTATCGCTCTCTCTTTCTTTTATTTCTATTTTCTCCCCTGTCCCCACCTCCAAATTTGATAGTGATACTTTTATTTATTGCTTTGATGGTTGCCTTTACCTAATCGGTTTCTGTACTTTTTAACAGGCTACTTTTACTTTTATACGCATTTACTTTGCTTACACCTCAATTTTAGCCCCTGATTGTGTATTTATCTTGATTCAATTGTATCACTTTTATTGTATTTTGTTCCTTTTATTCTTTGTCACTTCTTTATAAATAAACTATTTTGAAATTTAAAAAAAATGATGTCATTGTGCATGATGTGCAGCGCTATCTTGATTTTGGCAATATTTATTAATAAATACATTGTAACTGTAGTGATTTTCTCTTTGCTGTGGCAGCTTGTAATTAAATAGTTGTGGTCACAACTCTCTCTGGCAGTACGTTTTCATGTTGAGGAGACCCCCCTCCCCCATGAACTGTAAACAAAAATGGGGAAAAGGTGGCTGCCTGACATCAGAGCTTGTAGCAACTGAAAACATCCAGCTCTCTGTGAGGTGGGATTAGACAAGGGAAAAAGTAGTACCTTTACAGTTGATATCATTAGACAAGTGGAAAAGTAAAAGCACAGGGTCACTGCTCCATGGGAGTTAACAATTGACTAAAAGGTGGGCCAAAGAGACAATATTGATCATTTAAAAGCAAGGAATTTTCAAGGACACTGATAAATGAAAACCAGGGTGTGGGCCTGTAAGCCCACAAAAGAGATACAACATGTCTCGAAGAGACAGTGCAAGCGCAGTCTAGGCTCCACCTGAAAATACATGAATTTGTAGGATGTTCTGTGGGAGTGATCTTTCTGTGCAACACATCTGTCAGAAGCTTTGTGCAAGAGGTGGGCTTCAGTGCTGGAAGAGCGGGAAGCAGACAGTTTCTGCTGCAGTCAGCTATTCTTCAGTCGCAACTGGCTTTTTGGGCTGGTCCCATTGAATCATGAATGAATGGGGGGATTTATCGAGTGCACAGAAACTCCAAGGAGTGTCCCAGCCTAAAGGAGGGAGCATATGGTACGCATCCAGTAACCAAGGCTTTACTGCCCCACAGAGAAGAGCCAAGTTCAACAGAAAAGAGCCAAGGCATCCCACTGCAATAGGCCAACACCAAAACACGGGCCTCAGTGCCCACAGTTTTCACTCCTGATTGCTGACTGGTTGTAAGCAGTTCATAGGACAATCAAAATTGCCATTGTGTAAATAGTGCCCCTACTCGGAGGAGTTGTTGGAGTTCAAGAACTAGCACGTTAGGGCAAACAAGGAGACACTCAGTTTATCATGTCTAAGAAGACAAGAGATCAACAGCGATTCGAAAGTAGATTAGACGATCACAAGATCTGTATCTATGTAACATACACAGATCTTTGTCTTATGGGTTGAAAGGCAATTTTACTAATCATAAGAATTTATATATTGCACGAAGAAACCTGAAATGTTTTATGACAATTAGAAAAGTGTTTATTAATACCGAAAAGAACCAATGTTATCCAATGTAGCATCATTGAGTTCAAACATGCTAAGTTTCAAACGTGTGCCTTGCCTTGCCAGTGTGCACAGCTAGTGTATATGAAGCAATAAACTGTTTTACCATGACAGAATCTCTGTAGCAAATGTATTGACCCGTTGAGCATTGATACATAAAATGCACATCTGTGGCCTATGTTTCACATGCAGGGCTCTTTTATGCTTATTCAAGTCTGGGACCAGGGATAACACGCCGATCTCTCTAGACATTGCATTACCCCCCTAAGCTAGCTAACTAGACTTATACCTTGGGACTTTCTGGATATCCTTGCATCTCTACAGTATGTGGATAAGACTGTACACTGTAGTACAATGCATTCCGTTTGTAACCAATGAAGTAAACCAGACAACTCTGCTATTTTTAGGTCTGGCGTTAGCAAAGACCTTTTGATTTTACTACAATAATATGTGCAACATACTTACTCAAAGGTGTTTTCCGCCGCATCTCTCTACCCAATAGTCTGTTGTTGTGTCATTCCCATTTTTCTTATGCCTACTACAGCATATGACACGGGACAATGGGCCAGCCTACTCTGGTTAACATCACTTTGAGTGACCGCATCTTACTTTTTCACACGGTGCACATCCGCACACAAGATGTTCCCTTTAGTGCCAGTGTTGCCAGATGTGATAGTAGGACGCGTTTTAAGTGAGTACAGGGCACATTTCGGCGTTTTCAGTTCCTGTCTCTTTTCAATGCTGTTGTAAATTCCTTTTGAAGTGGACTGCTAATATTTCACAGTACACTATATTATGTTCTTGGACTCAGTTTCACCAATGGTTCCTTGAGAAACTTTATCCAGGAAGAAACCCAAACTTTATGGTGTTTCATTTGTAGTACACTTCTAACACTTTTATATAAACATATGTGGGGTTTAATTTGGGGTTTAGTTTCCAATATTTTATTCTGTAAACCCTCTTTCCTTCCTTCTTTCCATCTTCTTTCTTTCCTTCCTTCTTACCTTTTTTCTTTTCTCCTTTCCTTTCTCCTTTGCTTTTTTCCTTCTTTCTTTCCTTTTTGCCATCTTTCTTATCGCCTTTTTTCCTTCTTTTGTTCCATCTAGCTTTCTTCCTTTTTTAGGCTTTCCTTTTTTCTTTTCTTTTTTCTTTTTTGCCTTCTTTCCTTTTGATTTCTTTCTTTCTTTCTTTCTTTCTTTCTTTCCTTTCTTTCATTTAACCTTTTTCACATTCTTTCTCTTTCTTTTTTCCTTTCTTTCTGCCTCTTTTTCTTTTTCCTTATTTTCTTTTCTCTTTCCTTCAATATTTTTTCCTTCATTCCTACTTTCTTTTCTTCTTCTTCATTCTTTCTTTCTTTTTCTGTTTTGCCTTATTCCATTATTTCTATCCTTCTTCTTTCTTGTCTGCGTACTTTATTGCATTCTTTTGTTTCATTCCTTTTTCTTTTTGCCTTCATTCCTTTTTATACTTCTTTCCTCTCCTGTTTTGCATCTTTGTTTTCTTTTTTTTGCGTTTATTTCTTTCTTGCCTTTTTTCCTTTTGTCTTTTTTTCTTCCATCTTTTTTGCTTTTGTTCCTTCTTTCCTTCTTCCCACCTTTCTTCCGTTTTGCATTCCTTGCTTCCTTTCCTTTTTACCTCTATGCCGTGTTCTTTTTTTCCCTCTTTCTTCCTTTTTTGTCTTCCTTTGTGCCAACATTGTGTCATACGCGGACAACACCCAACTCATCCTCTACCTATCCAACGAACCTAATACCGCCAGACACAATTTTCGAGAAGGCATGGAAGCCGTCAACAAATGGATGAAAACCAGCTGCCTACAACTAAACACCAACAAAACTGAAGTACTCATCATAGGCCCAAACCCCGAAGAATGGAACAACACCTGGTGACCCCCCCGCACTCGGAAGCCCGCCCACCCCCACGGACCATGCACGCAACCTGGGAATCATCCTGGACTCCAAGCTCAAATGGACCCCCAGATCAACTCCATCTTGTCCTGCTGCTTCCACACCCTCTGCCTCCTACGTAAGACCTTTAAATGGATCCCCCTCGAACACAGAAAGACTGTCACTCACAACCTGGTCATCAGCAGACTCGACTACGGCAGCGCACTCTACGCCGGAATAAACAAAAACCTCATCCGCAAGCTACAGACCATCCAGAATGCTGCCGCAAGACTGGTCTCGACCTGCCAAGCCACTGCCACATCTCCCAGCACCTGCGCACACTCCACTGGCTCCCCATCGAAGCTAGAGTCACCTTCAAGATGCTCACCCGCACCCACAAGGCCCTCCACAACACCGGACTAGCAAACCTGAACATCCGACTCAAAATCAACGCACCCCAGAGGACCCTACGAACTGCCCAGATCTCCTACGCTGTGGTCCCCTGCACCAGTAAGACCAGATAGGGAGGCCGCTCCTTCTCCTTCCTCGCGGCCGGAGCCTGGAACGCCCTGCTGGTCCACCTAAGACAGACAACATCGCCCCCCATCTTCGCAAGAAACCAGAAAACCTGGCTCTTCGACAGACCTCCCCCTTGATGGACTGGAGCCAGCTAAGCCAGCCCCCCCCCCCCCCCCCCCCCCCCCAGGCCCTTGAGACCCTTTCGGGTAAGTAGTCGCGCTTAACAAACGCCTGATTGATTAATTGATTCCTTCCTTACTTTTTGATACGCCTTTTTTCCTTGCTTCTATACTGTCTTACCCCTCTTTCTGAAAGGAGAAGCTTTGAATTGGGCCCTGGCAGTATGCAAATGAGGGAATCTCTTTTCCTCTGGGCCCATTGAGCGCAAAGGCCAAGAAGCACTCAGGAAGTGCACCAAGAGTGCGCTACAAAAAAGTGGCTTACAGTTAGTGCGTCCCCTGTTGGCAGCCATCTGGATGGGGTGAAGGGGGTCCTATAGATCCCCCAGACATCCCCTTAAAGGCGGGTGCAGTCACTTACTGCTCCCGCCTCAAAGGGGATCTCTCTCTCCCTTAAAAGTTTGCTGCCTGCACAGTGAAGCACAGAGCAGCTGCTTCAAAATCGCTCCGCATTTCACTTGAATGCACTGCCCCAAGGCAACACAAGTTTATAGCTGCCCTGGGGGCAGCACATTCAGCCTCATATGGTGCACTCTCCTTGTTTGCACAGGGCGCAATTTTTGAAAGGTGTGCCCTGGTGCAAATAAAGAAAATGCGCCATATTTGTAAAACAGCCCCAGATATAATACCACTGCAACTGGTATACGCAAACAACCACCCTGGACTGTTGGCTTTTTCAATGGTTGTCTCTGTACGCTCTGCAGAGAGGCTAAGGAGTGGATGACCTTGTATTCTGAACACCTTTTGGACCCACTGACAGGCACTGCAAGAAACTTGCACTGCCTTGAGCCTGAACACAAGAGCTCTCAACTGTGGCACCATCCAAGAGTAACATCAGGGGCGGCCTTAGGCATGTGCAAGCTGTGCACCTGCACAGGGCCACCAAACCCCAGGAGCCACCACACCAATATATATCCTTAATATAATAATCCTCTGAGGATAGATACATATTTGTGTCGCGGCCCCTGGCAGGGATTTGGTGGCCTCTGTTCCACTTCCAAACATCCTGACCCCCGTCCGGGGGGCTCCGCCGGCGCCTCGCCCGGACCCCCTCTTCCGGGCCCCCTACCTACGCTCCCTGCCCAGGGCAGCCTAGAGCCGCCCCTGGTAACATGCTGAAAAAAGTTCAAAGACACATCATCCTGGCAATAGCTAACACTAATGGAGTACAAGGTTCAGTAAACGTGAAAGTTAAACGGGGACTCAATCATTGCCATGGACCACCTGAACATGTATGCCATTAAATGTTCAGAAATCGTCCGGTTTTTTTCCAAGTAGAGGTAAGGGCGTGACTATAGGGCTCGACAGAGGCACCCTTCAATGTCCGTTCTAAAATACTACCGGGTCTGAGACCGGGACGGACCCGACCCACTTAAAGCCCTGTCGCCACCATCCTTTATTTTCTTGTTGTTATTCAGCGTTGACGCACCACCCTTTCTCCAGGTTTTCCAACCTGTTTGTTTATTGCAGCTTTTAAAGTACCCACTCACGTGGGAGTCTTGATGCTCGATAGGGTTTTACAAGTACATTGAGCCGCGCTAGCACGCTTCCGAAGTGCTTTCATGTGGGGTGACCGGGAGCATCAGTGACTGTTCGCAGTTAACAGATGCCGAGCAGCGATTGAGGTTCAGCTGGTGTTAATCGAGAACTAATTGGTCACGACTAGCAGGTGACTAATCAGGCCTCTGTAGGAGGATCAGGTATTACTAATGGTTTTTCTCAGGAAATATGGCACAGAAATGAGTGGAAGCAGTGGAACTTCGCTCAGACATATGCTGTGTTTCATGCTTAATGTCGTTTCGCTTCAGAAATGTGCCAGCGTTTCCTCGTAAAGAAATATGTTAGGAACAGAAGAATTTGGAAACATTTTTTCTTTTGAAGTTTACGATTACTGCTGCTTCGAGGGAAACTTAGCTTTTGCAATACAGCATGGCAACCTGACCCTGCGCAGTTCACAATGCTACATACATGCATCCCTGTTGGGACGGGGCAGCTGCTGCAGAACAGGTGACCGAACAAGCGAGAACCAGGAGGCAGGAGGCAATATTAACTCACTCCTGTCCTTGAACCTAAAGGTCTCTGGGGACTGTGCTAAGAACAAGGTAGGTTTCTTAAGAAAGTTTTTTTTATTGTTTCCCGGTAAAGCAGTTTAAAACAACCTGTACTATCTTTGATTTATATCTATTTCATGTGGCCATTTTACCATCTTATGCCTCTATTACCCTCTTTTTTGTCCTGAAATTCTGGTTGCATCACCGAGTTTACTTTTCACAGCTCCTTCTTAAGTATATTTCACTTCCGGGTTCCGTAATGTACATCTGCCTTCATTCTCACTAAACAGTCATTCTCTGCTGCTATTGTAGTCAAGAGCCTCTTGTCTAGTTTTTTTTCCTGGTACAGCCTGGGTTACTTGGTCATCCACCACTAGAATATTTACATGTGAGCTGAACCTGCCATGGTCTTTCAACAGCTCTTATATATCACAGTGCACCCCCTCACCCCCCTCCCACCATTGCTTTGAGAGTTTCACTCACCCTTGAGACGACAGCAGTGTTATATCATTGTAGGGACCATGTTGAACTAAAGTACTGAAGTGATGGTGTCAGAGCGAAATGCTAGTACAGTGGGTCCTTCAACTCACCCTACATTTTGATTCCATAAGTGTCATCACAGTGATAACTATAGAGCATTTTGTTTACAGTACCTTGAAGCGACACTAAGTGGCTTGAAGTGCTCTATAAACACCAAGCTAGTATTATTGTCATAGCCGTTCTCCAAAAAGGGGTATCTGGAAGGTTTTTTTGTTGGTCCTTCATCCCCACTTGCCCCAAAGCCAGATGGGTTTCAGTAATCAGTCCCCAACAGTGGCCTAGATTTTTTTTCTGTCTCCTTTGGAAAAGGCAACTACCAGACAGTCTACCCTTCATTTCCATAGAATTTGAAATGACATGGGTCATTGTAGGCTGCCTTCAGATGACCTTCCTCGATGCTATATTGTTTAATCATCTAATGTTGCTCTTTTCTTCGCTGTTCAAACTAAAAGTAGAAACAATCCATAGGAGAAGTGCTGTGGGTTATTCATAAACCACATACTCACTACCTTGGTCACAGCTGCTACAGATCAGTGCTGCGTTCAATATTTGAATGCTGAAGCTTCAGGCTGATAAATTATAACAGGTATTTTTTTATTAACATCTATTTTATGCTGTCACAAATGAAAATAGACCATGTTAAGGTTGCGTATATCATTGCCAAGGCCTTTATACAGTACCGCCTAAGAGCCTTATGAGCCATGTGCTGTATCATTGACCTATGTCTTGTATGCATTCAATAAATAGTCCATCCTGTTAGTTAGTTCCTCCGTAGCTGATAACCAAGGCCACAAGGGTTTTCAATGTGTGTGCACCTGAGAGGATGGTATTTTTCTCTACCACATAGCAGCAGACAAGATCACAACTTGGTTCTCAGCCTCGATGAGAGATTTTCTAGACTTTGATGGGCTGAGGCCAGATTTACGAAAAATTCATTCAAAGCAGAATATCAACTAAAGGGGACCCTTTCAGTGCAAAAAATATCTTTTAACACTTTTCTTACTTTGCATTTGGACTGTGCTATGCATGACACACATGCAAAGCAAGCAAAGAGAAATGAAAACCATTGTCCTTGTTAGGACTGCCTTGAGGAGGTGTAAGATTTTGATGAAAATCCATGCATATGAATGTTTGTAGATAGAGATTTGCTTCAAAACTAATTGATGGTTATGTGAGAATGCCTGGGTACCCCCCATGTAATGCCCCCTTGACCCAAAATGACGGAAAGCATTACTTTTTGATACTATCTAAAGAAAATCCTTATTTTGCTGGATTGCAGATTTCAGCATAACTGTGTGCAAGGTTACAAAAGTAACACAAACCCAGTGCAACCGTTAGTAAATCAGCACCCCAGTGTGTTATTTCATTGTTGATACTGTGATGTGTAGGACCCAAGTATGGCAATTAATCACCTTGGCTACACTAGGTATTCTTTATTGAGGAAGAATATTAATCTTTCATTTGACCAGGACATTTCCTTACGGTTTAACATTTGCATTGCCACTGGAATCAATCTCCAGAGAGATGTGGAAGCCTAGATGTCAGCAGGAGCTGACACCCCACACTGCCCTCATATAGTGATTTATAAAGGTGAACAGATCTTAGTGAGTAGCAATGGTCTGAGTATAAGGCATTTCTTGAAGGAAATGTGACTCTACGGGGCCGTAGGCCTGAATCTAAGAATCATTTTAGGCCCACTAGTGAGTGGATACCTTTGGCCTAATTGCTAGCTTGTCTTAGTCAAAGTTTTTATGTGAGAACAATTTCTCCAGTGTTGCAGGTCTTAATCAGTGTCCCATGAGGGCTGCAGAATGCCAGATATGTCGATTCAGTGGCCTTACTGTAGCTGCCTGAAACTTGAAACCAAAAAGCTCAATGGGACAAAGGGACTACTGCAGAGTAGGTAAGGGAGCTGAGAGGTATGCACTGAAGTCCATAGCATGCCCCTCGGCGCCCTTACATACTCTGCATTGACTACTGCAGAATCTGTAAAGGTGTCTAGGGGTATGCACTGTTGTGATTTTCATACATGGCAAGCAGAGGGAACAGTACTTCTGTGTTTACAAACCACTTCAGACTAACCTTTAATCTGCAGTGTTTTTTTAACAGAGGAACTGCTTCCTCTTCTGGACCTGTTTAGAAATCACTGTACAGCTGTGCATACCCCTCGGCAACCTTACATACTCTAAAGTAAACATTTCAGAGTATGTAAGAGAGCCTGCAGTGCGTATGCCTCAGCGCTCTTACATACACTGCAGTGATCACTGCAGAGTATGTGAGGGCACTGAGGGGTACGCATTGCAGTGCATTTGGAATTTGGATGAGCTATTTCTTAGTGCAAAATGCATCCTCGCATCCATTTTTAGACTCAAGTGAAGCCTGTTGCAGAATCTTGAGGAACTTAAATGTAAATCAGCTAAATTCCAGTGAAACAAACGCAGCCAAATCTGCCCACCCATACCCTAGATATGATGAATTAAAGAACGACCAAAGGCTGTGCTAGCGCCCCCGACATCTGTGAGAGGTGACTGCATGAGATGGCTCCCACAGCCGCGCAGTGGGTCTGTGTTGGGCCCAGAAGCCACAGACTTGGACTGATCGCGAGGCCACACTGGTGAGGTCATGACTGGGTGACCTTGGGAAAGAGAAGTGCTGCGACAGTGGCAGAGCTGGGGCGGGGGCCTCTTTCGACCACCCGAGGAGGGTGCAGAGGACCAGGCACTACTGGGGACCTGGCCAGGGAGGACGCCCACGCTGGAGACTCGCTCCATTGTGTCTGCCTGCCTGATTGCCCAGCCTAGGGACGATCCATTGGCCCTACTTGGAACTACTTTGCCTATCCTGCTTTCGGTAGATTTGGTGCGGGAACGGCTGCTACATGAGTAGAACCCCAGGGCGTGCGGTGTGTCTGGCATTCCCTCCATCTTCATCCATTGGTGCACCAGCCCTTCCTTTACTTGCTGGTGAACCGGCCCCTGACGTGGGACTGCTTTGAGGGTGGTGGGTGCTAGGCTCGCCTGGGTCCCACATTCTCTCTTCCATTTAATCCAACCGTTTTAGCCCCTCACTTAGAGGACTGGACTTCTACTTCACAAGGGAAGGTGTTTAGCTACAGGTCTTGGCTCTTGATTGGTGGTCTGGGGGAACACTGGTTGGATATGTGAGAGGGGGTGCAGTGTTCTGGGGCTGCTTCTTTTGCCCCCTGCCTGAGGCCTGCTGTGATTGCCGGGACCACTGGACTACAGGGTCTAGCTGTATAGCCCAAGGAGGGGTCTGCCTATATAGAAAAAAACAGAGGGACCCCTTTAACCAGACCAGGGGAAAAGGGTGCTACTTACAAGTAGAAATAACTGTCCCTTGGTGGAAATGTTTTTTACAAACACTAAGTACGACGCTGGATCTCAACGAACCCAGCCTACGGATATTTTTGGCCCATATGTTAGACCATAGAAGGTTGTACATACAACTATTGCAAATGTAAATTGTATATTAAAATATATTTTTTATTTAAAAACCGACAAATATTGCAATAAGAAAGCACTATAAAAATGATTGCACTCACATCAAATTCAAAATTCATATATCATTAAAATTATCAATTTCATACACAGAGAACCAAATAATGGCACAAACGTTAATCCTAGATTCCTATACAGTCGAGATTATGTGTCCTGGGTTTGTGATTATTTCTGACCCGGTACTGTTATTATATTTTTTAATAGTACCAACGGGCAATTTGACCTTGGGGTAGAATGTATTCCTTCCAATCTGTCTATAAATTGTGTAATATTCGACAGCTGCCAATTACAGCCTAAATAAAAGGAACTGTTAAAGCTGCTGCTTATTTCTCACAAGTAAACATGGGTGAAAGGAGGGCAGGGGAGAGTGCAATTGGACATGGAAAAATAAAGAAATCAAAAAGTGAGCTGAAAAATGTGGGTGGAAACTGTGTTATTGATCGGATAGATTATTTACTGGACGAGTGTGAAGAATTGTTAAACCCTGTTACTGTACAGCCTTCAGCTGCTATACCTATGGGGGAATCTCATGGGCCCCGATGTAGGTCGCCCAATACCGGTCGGTAACGGCCGATTTCGGCCGTTACCGACCGGTATTTGGCTTTTGACATGTAGGTGGCTCAGAATTTACAGAATCGGTATATTTACCGATTGGGTAAATTTACCGCTTCGGACTTTTCCGAATCGGTAAATATATTGATTCTGTAAATCCATATGTAGGTGGCACAGTTTGCAGTGCCACAGGCCCTTAGGAATTCTTAATTTACCACCAAATACTATTGGGTGGTAAATTAGGAATTTCTGTGTACATGCACATCTGTGCATGTACACCTGTGCCATGTGGCACACATACATGCCCTAAGGGCATGTATGTGTGTCACATGGCACACAAGCCAGAAACAGGGGTGCAACAGGGTGTCAAAGTGACACCCTGTCCCCCTTGGCAATTCGGTATTTTACAGATTCGGTAAAATACCGAATCAGTATTTGCCAATGATTCCTATGGGCTTCAAGGCCCATAGGAATCAATGGCAAATACCAATTCGGTAATTACTGAATCGGTAAATACCGAAACTTACCGATTCCGTATTGAATTCAGTAAAAATACCCACATCCCGATTTCCAGTTCTTAAATACCGAATCGGTATGATTCGGTATTTAAGAATCGGTAATCTGGGATTACCTACATCGGGCCCTTCATCTGGTAGGGTTAGACCAGTGTCAAACCAGAATTCCAAACATGTTTATGAAATCCAAAGCTAGCCCCGAGACCATACAGCCAAAAGTGGCTTCGAACAAAAACTCTAATCCTACTACTAATTCCCCAGTAACTATGCCTTATGTTGATAATGTACTGTGTAGTAACCAGTGTTTACCCTTAGTTGAATTAACAGATAATAATACTGATGCTTGTAAAGCGCGAACAGCTACCTCACAAGGAGGTGTCCCGGCGCTAGTAGAGAGCTTTCAGCTAAGACAGAAACTAGATGAAATGCTTAGGTTTTTTGCATAAAAAGCCAGGTCTTTAGGAGTTTCTTAAAACTTGTTTCTGTCGAGGTGGATTGAATATCCAGAGGCAGGGCGTTCCAGAGTTTCGCCGTGCCGACAGAGAAGGATCTGCCCCCAAGTCTGGCCTTCCTAACTCTTGGTATGGTTAGCTGAAGCAGGGAGTTTGAGCGTAAATGTCTTTCCTGATGGTAGCGGGGGAGTCTAAGTTTTAAATAGTTAGGGCATATGCCTTTTAGTGCTCTAAACGCCAGAGTAAGAACTTTGAATTTAATTCTGCTCGCCACTGGGAGCCAGTGCAGTTCGCGCAGGTGCGGAGAGAGACATGATGTTTAAAAGGAATCGATTTTATGAGTCTCGCAGTCGCATTCTGCACGGTCTGCAGGCGCTGCACCAGATATTTGGTCAGACCAAGGTAGAGGCCGTTCGAGTAGTCTAGTCTAGAGGTAACTGTAGCGTGGACTACCGTTTTACGGCACTCAGCCGGTAGGAGAGACAGAAATTTGCGAAGGTTCCTGAGTTTGTGAAGGCAACATGTGGAGACCTGCTGAGCATGCGAGGAGAAAGAGAGGTTAACATCCCATCTTACTCCCAAGTTCTTCGCATTGGTTCCAGGGACTAGAGCTGGTCCCATTTCGGAGGGCCACCATAGGTCCGGAGAAGGACACGTATTTTTTCCAAAGAATAATACTTCCGTTTTGGATGCATTCAACTTAAGTTTGTTAGTATTCATCCAGTTGGCTATATCTTGAAGGCAGCTCTTAATTTTGCTAAAAGCAACCTCAGATACTTCATGAAAAGGGAAGACTAATTGAGTATCATCGGCATAAGAGATTGCCTTGACCCCCCAGGTAAAAAGTGGGGCCAAGTAGACATTAAAAAGTAACGGGCTGAGCGCAGACCCCTGGGGGACACCACACCAGAGACGTTTTGGTTTGGAGGAAAAGGTGCCTAGTGCAACTTTCTGGGAGCGATCCGTTAAGTAGGATTGAAGCCAGTTCAGTGCTTTACCCTCAAGACCTGTGTCTCTTAGCCTCAACATCAATCTTCCATGGTCCACTGAGTCAAATGCGGCCGATAGATCCAGGAGCACCAGCATAGCTGATGCTCCTGCGTCTAAAGACCATCTAATCGACTCAGCAACCTCAATAAGGGCCGTCTCGGTGCTGAAACCGGTCCTGAAACCTGACTGTGTTTCATGTAAGATTCAGTTTTTCTCTATGAAACTGTTCAGTTGACGCTGAATCAGTTTCTCTAGCATTTTTCCGGGGGCTGCTAACAGGGAAATGGGGCGCAGGTTGGTCAGGTCGTCAGGAGCACCATTTGGCTTTTTTTTTAAAGGGAGGAGGGTGGCATGTTTCCAGCAGTCAGGGAACGTGCCAGTTTCAATGGATGTGTTCCAAATATGAAGAAGAGGTTCAACAATAGCTGTCGACATCATTTTCCAGAGTTTTGGCGGACAGGGGTCGTCTGGGCCTCCAGATTTACATTTATTTAACTCACTCATGGCCTCTTCACGGGAGATGTGATGGAATTGGGCCAGGGGAAGAGGGGGGGAAACTTTTATTTCTGAGTCCGCCATTACAGTGGGCGTGAGGTTTGAAAAGGTCTCATAGACCTGGATAATTTTTTTGTCGACAAAGTCCGAGATATCTTCGCATAGTCTCTCTGAAGGGGTAATCTCAGTGTCAATGGCTCTTGGTTTAAAAAAGGATTGAACAATCTTAAAAACTTCTTTGCTAGATTGTTCAGCTTGTTGGATGGAAGTCACAAAGAATAGTTTTTTGGCTTTTTTTATAGCTTGGTGAAGGCCTCGTAGGGCTTTTTTGTAGCAGTTTTTTGCTGCTTCGCTATAGTTTGTCCTCCAAAGGCGTTCCAGCTTTTTGCAATAGCTTTTTTTTTCCATCAACTCTACTGAGAACCAGGGGGCAGTAGGGGATTCTCTGCGAGATGTGGCAGTTTTGGCAGGAGCGATGGATTCCACTGTGTTACCTATCCAGCGATTTAACAGCACTGCATCGGAGTTCACATCCGATGTCAGTGGGAGGGGGGCAACTGCAAGAGCAGGACATAAGGTGTTAGCAGATAATTTAGCCCAATTTCTACATATGTAGGAACGTTTGCCTGTTTTCTGGGAATAGGACGGAAGGGGGATGAAGAAGGGAATTAAAAAATGATCCGTCCATACCAGGGGTAAAGGGGGAAGGGTAGTAGATGAAAGGTCTCTGCAGAGTACTAGTACTAGCTGCCCACCTACTAGTGTAGTAGGCATTCCTACCTCTTCTGATACTGATTGTATTTCCTTGATAATGGAACTTAAGGCACAGGTGAGAGAACTAAAAACTATTATCCATCAGTTGATTACAACAGTAAAGCAACTCCAGTCGACTAAAAGTGCAAATACAAGGGAACCCTCTGTGCAGGTTGTTGGCCAGTTACCCGCGACGCTACTACTACCTCCTCCTTGGCATGTCTGTGGTCCAGAAACATCAACTTTATCCTAATACTATCTATTCTGGAAGCACAATCCCTGAGTATGGATTTCGCTCTCTGACTAGCGCCATCTTTGTGTCCAAACCTAATCTTGTACATCATAACTTTGTCAGGCCATTAAAGTACTTACCAAAAACGTGACCTGGAGACCTGAGGGGGATGTAGGAAGGTGGAGTGACAGGTCTACTATACACCAAAATAGGCTGTCTAATGGGAGGTGCAATTTTGCGGTGAATAGAATATTAATGTTTAATGACCGAAAATGTCATTCCTCATTTAACAGGCATGAGTCAGAGGATTCCCTCATCAATAAGGTAACGCATTGTTTAAGGTATGTCAGGGGTTGTCGCTCTGTGATCTGAGAATATATTCTTAGTGCATGGAGGTGTCCAACCACGAATTCCCACACGGATGTGATAGAGCTGACATTGAGAGATGGGAGGATAGGGGATAACTTGATTGCCCTTGATGCTAGGTGCTGCCCCCCCCCAATAATTCCAGCATGCAGTTTAAATACTGCAGACCGGGAAACGATTTGTCTTCCGGAGCTCTATGTGGGGAAAGGCAGTTATCACCCTGGAGGGTTGTGGACTGACTTGGGTTACCTTCCAGATCTGAATCCCCTTCGATCAATATAAAGAAATCAGTCCCTCAAATCAAGCTTGGGCCCACAAGCGTTTTTCTACATAGTGATGTGAATAACCCAGCACTGAATCTGAATTTGGTTGGGAATACCTTGTCTTGAAGTTCAAGCAATGGCTGTGGCTACATCTCTGCTTATAGAGAGCATTAATAGGCAAAGTATCATTCCTCTTTCCGGAAATCTGCCTGATATAGGACTTTTAACTTGCACAACCTGTCAAATCAAGGGGTCTGTGTCTTCATCAAGGCCTTTTGTTACTGAAGCTACTATTTTCCCTGTTTTAAACAACCCTAGGTGGGGTCAAAGCACTAATTAATCTAATCGTGCTGTTGATGTCAAACCTGAGGCAGAGGCCTTTATTAGTACCAACGTGGAAGATCCTTCTCTGAACTCCAGTTTGACTAACTAATCTTAGAACTTGGCAGGGATTCATTCTAAACTCTTTGATCCTGGGTGTCTTACGCTTATTCCGATAATGATATTTGTATCTTTCAGGAGACTTGGGCCACTGATAGGGTATTCATCAGTGGCTATACCACATATAATATTGAGGTGCTAGCCCCAAAGAATGTAGAGAGAGCAAGTGGTGTCTTAGCAGTTTTTGTGAAAAATTCTAGTGCATGTGTCCATGAACAGCTGCAAATTAATTCACCAGACCTAATGGGGAATCAGATAATTTCCCATTAGGCCTGTTTTTAACTATTCTTAATGCTTCTGTTGAGTCTGTTTCCTTGGGGAACGATTCACCCACAGTATCTATGCTGGATGAACTGACAGGTACCTCCAGCCACAGACCAGGGTGTTGGTAGGTTAGGATTTTAATACCGTGTTCAAACCTTCCCTGTTACTCGACTCTCTGACTGAGGATAAAGACGAGTTTTGGGGAATCCTAAACCTAACGAGCAAAGCAGGAGGCTCACTTAACACCAGTGTAGACTTCCAGCTACTTTCCCTGGTTGTGGGTAGGAGCCTAAGGGCATGCAATGGCAGGAGACGTTCAGATCTCAATAGGAAGGCTTAGTTCTAGTGACAGCGACTATATTTTGGTGGATGTCAGATTGTGGCCACTGGTAAGTGATATGATGAACAAACACCGGTTAGACAGTGACCACAATCCCCTCCTCCTTTCCATGCAAGGTACTGCCCTTAGCAGAGGTTTGTCTGGTAGTCACTCAACATACACAGAACTAGGCCTGGGCAAAGCACTAACTGTAAATAGAACAAGAGAAAGCACCCTGCCTGGGGATATAATGGCCCTAGCTAGAGGGTCCCAAAATTCTATAAGAAGGGGTGATTAACCTGGGAGCTGACACTGCACACAACAAACACAAGGTCAAACCAAATAGACTCAACAGAGCATATTCAGAATATATATTTTTTTATTTCTTTTGAATATATTTTTTTCTTTTTAGAATAAAGATATCAAAAAAGTATAAAAAGTGAACAGTACTTTCATTTCACGTGATACAGTAGGAGCATAAAAAAGACAGACACTGATATGGGGACAACAGCGAAAAGGAGAATTATGCTACATTCAAACCTACCCAGTACCAGCCATACTTCAAACACACTATCAGACTAACTTATATATATTCTCTCACTCTACCTTGTATTCTATCATTCAGCTTTCATTCTTCCATTCATTCTTCCAATCCTGGCGTATGCAACACATAGATGATCAATATGTTGCAGAGATCGGGATGTTATTCCAGGCAGATGACTTTTACTACGGGTCCTGATGTAATTAGGACAAAGAACCGTATTCCTGGAGACACAAGCCGACGCGCGTTTCGGTGACAGGCCAATGAGGCCACACCTTCGTCAGGGCTGGGGGCAGTACACTGGGAGGGACACAAATATAAAATCTGGAAGATAGAAAGCAAACAGATCTCAATTTTCTGTTCTATATACATGTAATTACAATCAAACAAAATATACATTTCCAACAAATACTTTTCATTTTTCATTGTTCAAGTTCATCTTAACATTTTAAACACACATTTAAAAATCTGGAAAAGATATGGAAAAGATATACATGATGTTGACCTTTTGTAGCTGTGCAATGTCAAACTACCCAGAGACACTCCCTGAGATAGATTCCCTTTTTCGTGGAATCTATAGAAGGCATGATGATAGCCTAGACTGAATGAACCGTAGAGCTTATTTCGTAACACAGATCATACATACATATTTCTTAAGCTGTAAACACACTTTCAATCTTACACATACATGACCAATTTATTAAAGTAAGGCCCAAACCTCTAAAGGACAGTTTGTAGTATTTCTCAGCTATAAACCGGATACCAAGTTCCTAGTTATATATAGAGAGAAATAGAGGATGATCGTTTGGCTTGTTTTGCTAAACACATATAATGATATTTACCTGTATATTATTTTGTTACGAGAAACCATAGGTATATGGTAGAGTATGCTGTGCTGGAAGGCTAATGCCTTCAACTTTCATTGACTGGAGTCCAGAGCTATAGATCCTACAGTGGGAGTAAATTAGAACCTCATTGTATACATTATATATCATAACAATGGTACAGTTAAATATCAAGTCTGGCAGTTTCAGGCTATAGCACGTATTAGGATCAATATTCTATATACTAATACGACTATGATGGAGCTTTATATTAATTCCTTGTTCCTTCACGAATGGATAAGATTCACAGATAGTCATTGCTCGTATAATTCCAGGACGTTATATTTACATGAGTTATCAAAACGGATCATGCTAGCTTTTCTCTGTTTACCATAAGCAAGATATCATATTCCGCATAATATACCTGAAACGTCTTGGGAATATTCCATCAAGAGATAGCGGAAATAAGCTGGATATACGGGCATAGGAAGTTAAAAATTTCCAGATTTCTCCCTGTAAGGATGATAAATTACGCCAATTATGGCCCTTTACTTGGCTATATACTCCAACCGTCAAGTAGGCAAATTTTGCATTGCCTTATTTACCTGGATAGATCGCTAATCAAAAGGCATTGTCCAACGAAAACCTGATCGAGAGCCGGTGGCTTTGGGAGGCGGTCTACAGACTTTGTATTTCCGATGAAGGTACGATGGCAAGCGGTTACCGATCAAAATTTCTAAAGGGAAGGGGAGTGAATATTAGCACATAACAGTAAAGCCTCCCTGTGGTTTTTACGTAGTAGAAAACAATAGATATCAGATATACATACCGGAAGAACCGGTGCGCACTTCTGTACTGTGTTTTCCACTACCGGGAGTGACCGGTTACTCGAATTCCTAGGAAGGCTTAGTTCTAGTGACAGCGACTATATTTTGGTGGATGTCAGATTGTGGCCACTGGTAAGTGATATGATGAACAAACACCGGTTAGACAGTGACCACAATCCCCTCCTCCTTTCCATGCAAGGTACTGCCCTTAGCAGAGGTTTGTCTGGTAGTCACTCAACATACACAGAACTAGGCCTGGGCAAAGCACTACGCTACGCTCGCATAGTTTGCGAAGTTTGCGCTACTTCGCACTACACAAACTGCACAGTGCGAACATGCGTAGCGTAGTGCAGCGGTCATTTTTTGCTTGCTCGCGGTCCTCCGCGTCAAGTTGGCGACCGCGAGCAAGCAAAATGACATCCCGGCGAAACTTTTTCCTTGTTCGCGATCAGCAACATCAAGTTGCTTCTGGTGAGATTCTCAACGCGGGGAGGTCAGGTTTCTCATTGCGAGTGGACGCGTATGCTTGTGACCGCTCGCGATGAGAAACTACCAGTCCGCTACGAGAAAGCTGCAGTTTGAGTAAAAATCTACTCAAGCGGCAGAAAACTACAGCTCGCACTGAGCAATATGCCGTTGCAATCATTGAAACAGCATCTTGCACAGTGCGAACAGGGTACTACACAGTTCGCGTAGTGCTACGCGTAGCTCACGTAGTGTGAAGTGCACTTTGCGTAGCTTCGAGAAGCGCTACTTCGTGAACCACGCCCAGCCCTACCCAGAACCATTAGTAGCTAGCAATCTTAGATGAGTTTCTTGGCCTAAGATCCAGAAAGATAGTAAATGCCAAGCCAAGATCTATGAACTGTTTGTGTGTCATTTTCTAACATTGATACAACTACATTATTGGCAGCTCTAATACTAACAGCCCATGGAGTTTTTTTCAAGGAACTGAAAGATGCATTTTTATCACAACCCTCTCAGAATAAACCCATTGAGGGGAAGAAATGTGCCTGGTATAACCTTGAGTGTAAACAGGCAGAACTTAATTTAAAATTGGTTATTCAGGAGGGTGATCACCTAGCTGTGGGTCAAGCATGCAACAGGTATAAAACTGCCCTAGTAAAGGCCAGGCATGACTGGGCTGGTACGAGCTGGCATGATCTGTTGGTCGCTGCCAGGTGTCATGACAACCTCACTATAGCCTTATAGCCCGTTGTAGAGGGCTATACCAGCTATTAAAGGCCCTCTCCAGAGTTAAAGGCCCCGAGCCGAAGGCGAGGGCCTTTAACAAGGGAGAGGGACTTTAATAGCGGTATAGCCCATCTAGGAAGGGCTATAAGGCTATTAGAACATTCTGTCACTAGAGGACAGAATGTTCTAACAAAAAAACAAAGCCTTTTGGGAGCGTGAGGGGATTGGAATCCCCTCAGGTTCCCTGAAGCCTTTGTTCACAGCCAGAGCTGTGAACAAAGAAACATTGGAATGTTGGAGCTCCAGGCTTATACCAGCCATTATAAGCCCAGAGCACTCCATTGTTTTCAATGGAGCTCCCAACATTCCAATGTTCTAATTTTTGTTATATCATATCACATGGGAGCTTGGATGGTGCTACTACACCCAATTATTTTATTCAACACAAGAAGTGAGTTGACCATTTCACCTTGCTCTATGATAGCAGGGAAGTTATCCCCCCCACAGGTGGTACTGTTAGTTTGCCCAATTTTGACTCTAACGAGGTAGGAAGTAGCGATGGTAATGGAGGATCCCTCTTTAGCCTTGATGATACTATTAGGGCCACCGCAAGAATGAAAACAAATCTGACCAGCTAGTGTGGGCCCCCTACATAAACCTCTTGTCTAATACTTTTGCTGATGGGGGAGAAATACCAGAAACCGGGAGAGGGGCAGAAATATTAACCATACACAAGAAAGGTGGTGTTTCTGTTCCATCGAATTATAGACCGATTAGTCTATTAGATAACATGCAAAAAATATTTGCCAGACAGGTCTTTGGTAAATTGTTAATTTGGATAAATGATAACGAGATCCTGTGATTCTACCAAGCAGGATTTCGTACTAAAACCGGTACACCTAGGGACCTGACATTGCCATCGCCATTCCCCAAGGATACAAGATATCCCAGAAGGACCACTCCAACCGCCCTGGGGGAGGAATCACCATTATCCACAAATCCACCCTCTGGCTGAGCACACTCCCCGATGAGCCCACAGACCTGATGGAACACCTACATTTCAAGATACAGGCCAGCCCTACCGCCACCCTTCGGGGAACCCTCATCTACCAACCCCACGGACCCCACGTACCATTCACCAACTCCATCACAGACAGAAGCACCGCACACGCCATCACATCCACCAACTACACCTTGATGGGAGACCTCAACTTCCACTCGACAGCCAACAAGACCCCAACACCACATCCCTTCTGGACAACCACCACAACATAGGACTTTGCCAGATTGTGACTGAGCCCAAGCACTTAGCAGGACACACCCATGACCCCATCTTCACCACAGGAAACTCCATCACTTTTAGCCACACCACCGAACTCCCATGGACAGGCCATTGCTGCATCCATTTCACCTTCAGAACACCCACCATCCGCAAAACCCAGCACCTGCCCCAATGCAGAAATTGGACTAAAATCACCAACAACCAGTTCACCACCTCACTCAGCAACTCTGCTCCAACCATCACGGACAACGACAACCCCAAAAGCGCAGCCCGAACCTTGCACAGATGGTTCTCTGACTGTACCGTCACCATAGCCCCCTCAAGAACAAAAACCCACATGCCAGGAAAGCCAGCTGGTTCACTACCAAACTCCGAGAGTCCAGACGCACATGCTACTGCCTCAAAAAGGCCCAAGGAACTCCAAATCTACCGAAGCCCACAACAGCTTCAGAGCCGCCACCACTGCCCATCGCCAACTCAACAGAAAAACACAAAAGATAGCGATCAAAGACAGAATCTCCATGCATGCGCACAACAGCAAAGAGCACTTCAGCATCATCAAGGAGTTCGCCCAACCCATCAGCGAGTCTTCAGACATCCCCCCTTACAAGACCTCTGCGACAAACTCAGCACCTTCTTCCACCACAAAATCAAAAACATTTACGACAATTTCTATAAAGGCAGCCAACACACAGAACCCCCACCAACCACCCTGACACTTTGAAGCCAACGATCGACAGCTGTACAGCCCTCACCACCGAAGACACACTGAAGACGATTAAGTCAATCCACTCCGGGGCCCTGCCCCCACCACGTCTTCAGCAGAGCCGCCAACACCATCACCCCATGCTTCACCACACCATCAACCGCTCCTTCGCAAACACCTCCTTCCCTTTTACAACTGGAAGCACACTGAGATCAACCCCCTCCTGAAGAAACCCTCAGCGGACCCCACCAAACTAAAAAACTACAGACCCATCTCCCTGCCCCCACTCCCAGCGAAAGTCATTGAGAAAGCCATCAACAGCCAACTGGTCACCTTCATCGAAGAGCACAACATCCTTGACTCCTCCCAATCCGGCTTCAGAAAGAACCACAGCCCGAAAACTGCCCTCCTAGCCTCAACAGACATCTGGTCCCTCCTGGACAGAGGAGAGACAGTACACACTAGGAATACTCCCTCATGACTTATATTTCTTTTCTATGATTCAGGGGGAGACTAATAGTACAGCAACCATTCCGTGGTCAATCTCCTTTTTTACAGAGGGGTCAACTCAGAGTGAGAAACAAAAAATGGGTACCGGACAGGGGGGAACCGCAACAAATGGCCCCTCAACATCAACTGCCATACTTGAAAACCAGCAATCAGCAGTACTGGCGGTAGATGAGTCTGCCAGTGGGGGTGATGATAATAATGAAGATGTGTTACCCATTTTTAATCTCTTCTCAGTTAATGTGAATTCAGAAGAACATGCTGTTCTCAGGCGTGGCCTCTCATTTGTCCCTAGCACTCGTCCTAATCTATTTAAATTGCATGAGGATCTGTTCTCCTTTTTCAGAAAAGTGAGATTAAAAAAAATCTTCCTTGATCAACCTATGGAACATGATGATGAAAATCATTCGAAGTGTAAACCTCCATCCCAGTTTACACTGACCGACTTTAGACATGGTGGGACCAGAAGTTAACATCTTTGAACGGAATGTGATCAAAGAGGTAGCCTGGGTTATCAAACATTCCCCCACCACACGCAGCAACCTATCACATATAGAAAATATGGCCTTGAATAACATTAAATTAAACAAAGATCTGATTATAAACCCCTGCGATAAAGGTGGCAGGATAGTTGTTATGATAAATTGGACTATAACAACAACATTTCTAAAATGCTTGCTATCCCCCAACATTACAAAAAATCACATCCAAGGGAATTATCAATATTGAAAACAACCATTCAAGAAATGACTGGTAGAGCATTAGATCAAGGCGATATTTGTCAGAAGGAATATAACTTCCTCAATAAGTCTTGTCCTAAAACCCCAGCCCTCTAAGGGCTACTGAAGTGGCATAAAGATGTACTGGATCCTCCTATACGTCCTATTATCTCGACCATTGGTTCAAGTACTGAGCCTCTTTCCAAATATGTTGATTCTTATCTATGCCCCCTGACACACAACCATGCCTCGAATATCCGGGACATTGGTGATATCATCAGTAAAATTGAGGGTATGCCATACAATCAGAATACAGAGATATTGGTAACGCTTGACATTGAGGCATTATACACGAACATCCCTCAATGTCAGGCATTACAGGCTGTGGGATCACTCCTACAGAGATCCCCTGGAGAGAGACCAGATGGCTTCATACTTGAATGCCTTGAAATAGTTCTTATGATTTTTTTTTTGACTTTTAATGGATCCATATACCAACAAGTAAAAGGCACCAGTATGGGAGCTTCGTGTGCTCCTAGCATGGCGAACAACTACAGGGGTGAGTAGGAGATCAAAAATGTTTTCAATGAGGCGCCTCCATTTTTTGACAGCGTCGGAATGTGGAGATGCTTCATTGATGACATTTTCTTTATCTGGAAAGGACACAGTGACTCATTGCATGAATATATACAGTTGCTAAATGCAAGTGACAGCAACTTGAATTTCACTGCCAAAAGTAGTTCCATCCATGTTGAGTTTTTAGACATCTTGATCTCTGGATTTAATAACACCCTTGAAGTCAGCTTGTTTAGGAAACCAACGGCGAAAAATACTATACTGCAGTATCAAAGCTTTCATCCAGTATTTCAGAAATATTTGATTCCTTTTGGAGAGTTCTTAAGGGTAAGGCATATTTGTACTAATATTTCTGATTTTCACAAACATGGAGATGCCCTTAGAACACGACTACTAGCTAGGGGTTATCCTTGTAGACTAGTTAGACATGCCTACAAACGGGCCAAGTACTATAATCATGATGCCCTTCTAGAGGGAACACATCGCACTTCTCAAAATCAAGTGGTATGTGTTGTCAATCACTCTCCGTTCAACTTCAAAATCAAACATATCATCCCCAAAAATTGGAAAATTTTGAATACTTATGAAAATGAGACTCAGCTAGAACAACCATTGATGGCTTATCAGAGGTACCGGAATCTACGTGATATTCTGGTACATACCAGACCTCCTTCACATAGCAAAATGCGACAGACTACAATGACTGGCCTACCAATCTTTGTAGGCAACCAAAAATGTGGGTCTTGTCATGCATGTGACACTGCTATTGTTACAGACTCTTTCCTGTATCAGGTAGTCAATGTAAAGTTAAAAGATCTCACAAATTGCAGGAGTCAAAATAGCATATACATGTTGACATGTCCTTGTAAGTTGGCATATATTAGGGAGGCGTCGCGTGAGTTTCGCATAAGATACAGCAAACATAAATCGGCTATTCGCACGAGTAAGACCACAGCCCCACTTGTCCAACATTGTTTGGATAAACATAACTCTGAAGGAGACATCAGGTGGTGCATTTTGGAAAAGATTATAGGCCAAGCTGGGACACCCATTGACATGATTTGCAAAAGAAGGGAAACCTCTTGGATTTTTAGCCTTGATAGTGTTAAACATGGACTGAACAAAGATATTCAGTGGAATGTCACTAGACCTTGGTAAAGATCATCTCTTAGGTATATGTGGGTTGCCTGGAGCGGTTTTGCTTGAATAGACTGTTGTTGGCCCTTTTTCTTTATAATTGACATCTTGTATGAGAGAGCTAACTTAGTTTGCTGTACTCTAGGAGTGTAATCTTATAGTTTCCTTGTAGAGACACCAGTTACCCCAGATGTAGTGGATCATTATCAGGTTGGGTATTTTTGTATTAGGCGGCTGACTAATTGTTAAACGTATTAGGGTAGTTGTTACTAACACCAGCGTATTTTGAGAATATGTCACCTTTGGTATTATTGTATTACACGGCTTTCTAATTGTATAATCTATTAGGGTAGGGACTACCAACAACACTGATTTTGAGACTAAGCCATCCCAAGTAGGAAAGAACCTATTGTGTGTGTATATTATGTGGGTGCAGGCTAGTATGATCCGATCGTCGCATTCTTGACAATGACCACCTCACTATGAGGGGAATTCTAAAGGTCATGCATTGAATCTCCATTGTCAAATAGTACTTCAATCAATCAATCAATCAATCAATTGTAAGCTTTATTTGGTTTTAAAAACACAAACCATAAAAGCATCCTAAGATCGTAAAACTTTGTACATCACAAAATACTAAAATTCGTTAAAAATGACAATTCATGTATAAAAAACAAAAACTTAATAGTTAACCCCTACATACTTTGTATACAGAATATCTAATTAAGGATTTTCCTATATGTAACTCAGTTAATTTTTTTAATTTACAGTAGTGTTTAACATCTCAGTATTTAATAATATGGCACAAGGAATTAGGAATAAAGTGCAAAGTGATAAGACATATATTTTAACCACAAATAAATATACAGTACAATCATCATTTGTCATATTATGTCCCTGTTTCTTCATAGACAAGTGCTTGGAGATATGAATTATTGTGTCTAATTTTAATTGCCTTCTGGATGAAGATTGCCACGGCATTACAGACTTTAATATTACCTAGGCTACAGATATATTCAAAAGCAGGTCTATATAAAAATAACCTCTCCTTTAAGAACATAGGTCGTAGAAGACACTTCCTAAGCTCCCTATAAAAGTTACAAAACAAAATAAAATGTAACATTGTCTGGTTTGATTTTCCATCACAGGGGCACTTTGGCAAATTTTGGCTCCACATGCCCATTTTTGGAAAGGCTATTGAAGTGAGCCAGACACGTCCGCAATCTTATAAGGTTAAATCTGTGTGTTTGTAACCTGCAATAAATAATTTTGTGTACCAGTACCAAAAGTTCTCTCACAGTAGTCCTTTGTAAAGAGTTTCACATTAGCATCTACTTCCCTCAGCCAGTTACGTGAGTCCACCAAACTTCTTTTTCATTCTTTTTTGACAAATTCAAGTACTTGGGAGGGATTTTTTAGATCAACATTCTCAACACATTCCTTTAAAAGATTTCTCATATATATAAACCACAGGATTTTATTCCCATGGTCAAGGGTAATACAGTTTCTGATTATCTCTTGTGCAAACCTTGCACCCTCTTTGCTCTATATCCCATACCAAGTATTTAAACTTACAGTACTTATAAAATCACTAATTCTGGTGCCCCAAGTTCTTTATGTACACTATATGTAGGGGTGAAGTTTGGTACAGCAAGCAATATTCGTAAGAAGTTATTTTCTTGGGTTTGGAGGGATGAACAATTTGCCGCCCCCCAAAGTGCTGCTCCGTAACAAGTTACATTTACACATTTACTACTATATAAAGTCATGATTAACCTAATAGGTTTATTTCCAATCTTTTTTGAAAACCTAAAGCCTGCCTCTGTCGACCTTATAAGTTTTAATTTGCATTGTTCAATCTGGGTTGTCCTTGTGCATTGTAAACTAACCCCAGATATACAAATAAATGTGTTTCTTTAATCCGTTCTGCGCTGATGACGGAAGCGCTCCGTCATGCCTCAGTAGTGCTGTGCTGATGACGGAGCGGTTCCGTCATGGCCAGCTCGCCGCGCCTGTGCGGCTCGGATTCCGCGCCTGCGCTGGGTGTTCTATTGAGCAGGCGGGGCCATGACGGAACCCCTCCGTCATAAGCACAGCGCTACCGAGGCTGATGACTGAGCGGTTCCATCACCAGCAGGAGAGCGCCCGGCTGGCCCCCCCTATCCCCTAGCGCTGTGGCGGAATTGCCACCGCAGCAAAGGGGTTAATAGGAACACTATTTACATGGTGAATCTTTGTTTTTGATTTCCCTTTTCCACACACCATCGAAAAGGTTTTATTCAAATTTAATGCAAGGTCCCTATCCTGCATAAATTCAGCTAATTTTTCTATCAGAGACTGTAATCCATTCGCAGTTCTTGATAAAAAGAACTGTTATCCGCAGAGCAAAATTGGAACGGAGCGTGTACCTACTCTTGAGGTGTCAGCATTTACATTTTTTAACTCTGCATCCACTCCGTTTACATATAAGGAAAATACAAGGGGGGCAAAGACACAGACCTGTCTAATTCCCTGAGTTACCCTAAAACTTGATGTGCACTCTCCTCCAACCCCGTAATGCACTCTAGTACTCAGACGACTATACAATGGTGAAAAATAATTCATGATGTCATTTGGTGCCCTCATGTTAATCAGTGTTTCCCATAATTTTGAGTGATTTACTTGGTCAAAGGCACATGTGAGGTCAATAAAACAAAGATGTAAGTGGCCCTTTTTCTCAATTGTATATTTGGAAATAAGAAGGTGCAAATGTATGCACTGTTCTATTGTCCTAATCTCCCTTCTGAAGCCATGTTGTGTTTCAGTAAGGATTTTGTTCTCCATTGTCAAATAGTACACATTCAAGTGATTACATGAAGTAGCTGACTTGTGCAGACATATGACTTTGATAGTAATTGTTATGCACGTTGGCCATTAGCTATCATTGATAAGAACTTATGTTATAATGATTGTGAGTAGGAATCACTTATGGATGGTATGTTACCTCATCCTATTTTTTATTGCTACATACGGAGTATGATCACTGTGTACGTGGCCTGGTATGGAGAGTTAGTCTGCCCTCAGTTTCGATGAATACACCCCTTGAGCACCTTGAATACGGAGTATGATCACTGTGTACAGTTGTTGAGACCTATGGGCCTACGCCTGAAAATTTGGTGATTAATAATGATCAGGATAATATCAGCAATCATTGAGCAGTGGGATTGCTTAATTTACTTAGAACATATCGTCAGGAAGCTTTTAAAAAACATTGCCCAATTAATGAGTCTGCCCTCAGTTTCGACGAATACACCACGTGACCGCTTTGAGGTTGCGCGCGCTTTTCAAGTCTGAGTACCGTTAATAAATCCTCGGTAATTGGTGTGCGAAAGACTCTATCTGGCATTTTGCGTGACTGCCCCACCGTTGTGATACTAATCGGGAGTTTGAGCTGACGAAAGAAGAGGAGTCAGAGGGTTCTGCGTAATTCCATTTTGGAGCAGTATAGTGGGTTTCTTTTCACCTCTTGAATCGTTTATAGGTGGTTAAGAGAAGTTGTGATCATTAGTTCTGCGGATAGGTGCACTATTGTCTGAACTATGCCCTGGTAATACAATGTAACAGTGGAGTATACCTTTAATATCGGCATACAGTAGTAGGATTCGGAATAGACTTAGTATGATCATAAGTAGGACATTGGCAATACACTAAAGTCAGGTGTCGTGTGGTGGATGCATACTGTAAGACACTCGTGTAAAACATGTATTAAATGATGCAGCAAGGGCAGATTATGATATTAAACCCTTTTTATTGATATTAGATTATATAGCATCTGAAAACCACTCGTAGACTTTCAGATCTATCGTCTTTAGCACCAGTGATACAGTGACGTTCCTTTACATCATAGTGTACCATCTCTTTACAGTCTGTCTGGACACAGGCTTGAGGCGTTTTTATGCATATTTTAATTCAAGATGTCACCCTAATGGATTGATGAAATATGAGAACATATGTTCTTGAGGTCCCCTCGAAGCAAACGCATAAGGTACAATGAAGTAACTGATGTGGATATAAGTACAAATGCTATGGTCTAGGTTTATGTTATCCCAAAATGAAAAACTTTTTAATGTTCCTCATATAGGTTCTCTTCGTTAGCGACAAACTTGCATCTATATCCACGTTGATGCACACCATATTGAATATTTAGGGTAAGACTTTAACGACTTGCAGAGGATCTCTCATTGGTAATAAGACCCTGAGAATTAATATTGATGCTAAAATATTGCCTTATTCTTCATTAACAGAAAGCAGCAACAATATTGGGTGCAAAAGGGTCATAATTACAAATGTTATATCTGTTGTTAGAGAAAGAGTAAAAGTAAGTATTCTAAGATGGATTGCAATTGAAAGGGTAATTCTGGTCTAGCTGACATTGTAAATTCATATCTTTGAGAAATGAATGGTGTTTTTCTCTTATTTTAAATAGCTCTTTTTGCTATATCTTTGGTGGTGGTGGTGTAGTCAGAAGAATTATCTCTTTCACTCATTCTGCCCTTAGTGAGTAGGGGAAGAACGACAATAACAACCTATTGACAATGGCTAGGATATACTTTTCGGTATTTTGCACTGTTTGGAGAAATGTGGCGCATTTGGCTTCAACCGCACAGCACTTGTATATTGTAGTTTGTGCATGTAGGTCTAATTGATATTATTTTATTGTCAAATTATGGGCTGTGAATTTATTATATTTATACATTTTTAGGTATCCCTAGGGTGTAGAGATACTGGTCTGTTCTCTGGCGGGTCCTGATGAAGGTGGTGTTCATCTTTTACTCAAACCACTAAAACGCGTTGACCATTGCTATTTCAGATCTTGCTATATGCAGTTGCCCTAAATGGTCATGGAGACTGAAAACAACTTTATGTCTCCAACTTTCCAGATATATGTAGTTGTGAATGGGTTATAAATATGTATATGTTTTTGAATTTTGTTATAGTCTAATATGATATACGGCCCATGTTGAATTCATATTTGAATCATAGAAAAGAAATATAGGTCATGAGGGAGTATTCCTAGTGTGTTTTGTTGTTTTTTCCCTCTTCTCCCTGACCTCAAAAAGTGTTCCTCTTAGAGAGGGTCCCTTTCTCTTGCATAGCAGAGGAGAGACAGTAGCCCTCATCCTCCTCAACCTTTCAGCAGCCTTCGACACAGTCTCCCACCACACTCTAACATGCAAACTTCACGACGCAGGGAGACCTGGGACAAGGCCCTCGACTGGATCCTCTCATTCCTCTCCAGCAGAACGCAGTGGGTCAGACTCCCTCCCGTACTCTCAGACCCCACACTGACCACCTACGGAGTCCCCCAAGGATCTCCCCTCAGCCCCACATTGTTCAACAGCTACATGGCTCGGCTCGCCCCATCATCAGAACCCATGGACTCAACATTGTTGCATACGCAGACGACACCCATCTCATCTTCTCCCTATCCAATGAACCCAACGCAGCAAAACACAATTTTCAAGAAGGCATGGTGGCAGTCACCAAATGGATGAAGAGCAGCTGTCTACACCTCAACACGGACAAAACAGATGTACTCATCATGGGCCCACACCTCGATGCCTGGAATGACGCCTGGTGGCCCCCACCCTCGGAAGCCCGCCCACCCCCTCAGACCAAGCACGTAACCTCGGAATCATCCTGGACTCTGAACTCAAAATGGACCACCAAATCAACTCTGTTGCATCCTCCTGCTTCCACACCCTCCACGTCCTACGGAAGACCTTCAAATGGATCCCCCTCGAACATAGAAATACCATCACACACGCCCTCGTTGCCAGCAGACTTGACTATGGCAGCGCACTCTACGCGAGAATCAACAAAAACCTCACCCTCAAACTTCAAATCATCCAGAACGCCGCACCAGACTAATTCTCAACCTGCCACAACACTGCCACATCACCCAGCACCTGTGCACACTCCACTGGCTCCCCATCGTGCAAGAATCACCTTCAAGATTCTCACCCATGGACAAAAAGCCCTCCACAACACCAGACCAGCAGACCTGAATAGCCGACTCACATTCCACGCAACTCAAAGGACCCTATGATCAGCCCAGCTCTCCTACTCCGTGGTCCATCGCACCAGGAATTCCAGATCAGGAGGCCACTCCTTCTCCTTCCTCGCGGCCAGAGCCTAGAACTCCCTCCCACTCCACCTTAGACAGATGACTTCACAAGGGACCTCAAAACATGACTCTTCGATAGACCTCCTTCTTCATGGACAGGACCTTGCACCTCCCACTCCTCCAGCGCCTTGAGACACTTATGGGTGAATAGTCAGGCTTAACAAACCCATGATTGATTGATTGAGTTGTTTATAATATCGATTTTTAATTAGTTAAGTATTGAAGTATATATTTTAAATGTATGTGATGTATCTTTTTGTATAAGTATTGTTTATGTTTTTTAATATATGTGTTACATTTCTAGTAGTTATTAATTTTATTTTATTTACATTTAGTGTTTTAAAGTTCCGTAGTAGTCTGTGGGTTTATAGGAGAATAGGGTGGAAAGTAATTTAATTATAAATACATAAATTAATATATATTTACAAACAAGTCCCCAGGAGGCCATTGTTATTGCCATCGCTAAATTCCTAGGGTGAGCGTGGAGGATTCAGGCTTATAAACTTAGGGTTACCTGATCTGGTCTGTTTTAGTGACTCTAGCCATGGGGTAGTATGCATTGTCTCCACCCTTTTTTTCTGTATCAAGTGTTAGATGTTGTGTGGCTTAATACCTCAATTTTAGTTACATTGCAAATAACAATTACTGTTCTAATTAAGAGTCTTGGGTTGTGGTTTAATCATTTTTTAAGGGATCATTGTGTATGTTCTAATTATATATATCATTGTATTTTTAATGAACTCATCCACTATTGTTTGTAATGTCTTTTATTGTTTTATAATCAAAATAAAGACTATGAACTGAATATATTTGTATTTATTAAGATTTATTTAATTGAGATTTTATAATGTTAATTGTGTTTTTCATTTTTTGGGCTACATTTCAGGTGCGGGTTATGGGGTTTATAGGGATAGAGGGTGGAAAGTAACTTTTTTATAATGAATTAATAATTAGTTGTTAATCAATAATATTTGGCAATTAATTATGGTAATTGTGTAATTAATTTTCGGTGCCAGTTGTCTGTCAAGGTCTTAAACGTCGTCTCTTACCTTGTCTTGATATGAGACGCGTAGTGAATTCGCAGGGACGCAAGGGACCAACCTCCCTAAAGACTAACCCCTTCCTGGAGGAAGTATTGAACGCTACAAGATATGAGTTAGACAAAGGGGAAGAGGGCCAGTACTGGACGTAAATGTTCTTGCTGTCAACCTGCGAAGCAACAAGAATTACTAAATTACTTCTCTTGTTCTAATCCACTTCTTGACGCAACTTCTACGACTTCTACTAACTCTCTCTCTTTAGAACTACAATCTCTCGCCTACCTGCGAACAGCTGTTGTCAGTCTTTCGTCCAGTATGTCTTTCTTGTCTTGTTGGTCAGACTTGTCAGGGGAGATTCGGTTGTCTCGTCGTGTTGTGTTGTCCTGTTGTGGATTCAAACCTTTCTTTTAAATTAGTTCTGCAATAAACAAATAAAAATGATTAAACTTTTATGTCCTTTCTCTTGACTTGTAAACCCCCCTTTTAGCCTTAAATAACTAGGGCCTATTTCCCTTTCTGAACTTACTAGATTGTTTTCTGTGTCTTTATATCCTTTGGTTTCCAAATCTAAAAATTAAGGTTTTTATGGCAAGAAGAACGGACACACAACAAGAGAATCAAATATACCACATTCGGAAATAACGCCTTTCCAAATTACAGAATTCACCTTCTGCCCCTTTTTCCTAACAAACAACTCTAAAACTCCTAAATACCTAGATTGAGTTTCAAAGTCTTTTCCTGAAGTTCTGTAGGTTATTTTCTGAAAGAAGTGTTCCAAAAATTGTTCCGGTAACCTTTCTTGCGAAGGGCGCCTTAACTTAGAAAATCATTAAACTTATCTTTGTCTTTGCAGATCCTGAAGTTGAAAGAAGATGCCAGGCTTTAACTCCGGAGAAGACTGCAGGCTTTTGAGATCGTACATCAGGTAAGCGGCGTCTTCTCTGGAAGTGGGAGATCATGCGTCCTCTTGCTGGAGCAGGCGGAAGGCAAAGCGCCTTCCAGAAGGCTGGGTGCGGTTTAAATACCGGACCGCACCCAGCCGCACCCTACGTATGCGTGCGCTTGGCCACGAATGCGTGCACTCGGCCAGATTTAGGCTGGCACACGCGAGAGAACAACTAAATGATTATCCTGAAACAATTCTGCAATATTTATTTCGAGGCAATTTAAGTGTTGGAAAACAAAGGCACAATGAATGTAAATCACGAGACATTAAAACAAAAACGGCAATCAGGGGTTTCATATTTATAAATGCTACCAACCAAAGTCACAATGTTTATACATCACATATTGCACCGAACACGCTTTCATATTATACATATACATACTTATGGAGTACAGGTGCACAGGAAAGGGGTGGGTTTTTTACAGCAAAGAGTGCCAAATTAGTAATTGAGCCATACACACGTGTGGCTTCATACGGAATCATGACAGTACTCCCTCCTCAAGATCCCCCCTAAGACTGTTGCTATAGGCCTAGGTTTTGAGGGGTTCTGCATATGGAATTTCCTTAGCACCTCTGGAACATTTTGTAGATGAGTGATAGGTTCCCATGATCTTTCCTCAGGGCCATACCCCTTCCAATCTACCAAATAGAACAGTTTACCACGAATCCTTTTGGAATCTAGAACCTTCTTGACTTCAAATTCTGAGTGACCATCAATTAAAACGGAAGATGGTGGTCGAATCAACCTAGTTTGAGGGTCAAAAGGTTTGATTAAGGACACATGGAACACCGGATGATTTCGATATTTCTGAGGAAGAAGTAACTTTACACAAACCGGGTTAATGATTTTTTCCATGGGAAATAGACCTATAAATCTGGGATTAAATTTCTTTGTTCCCTTTATGGTTAAGTTTCTTGTGCTTAACCAAACCTTGTCTCCAGGTCTGTACTGAGGTTGTTCTCTTCTGTGTTTATCAGCAGCCCTTTTTTGGCATTCCTTAGCTCGAGCCAAGTTATACCGAGCTTCCTTATGAATAGAAGACAACTCAGAGATATAATCATGAATTGCTGGAACAGAATTATTAATCTTAATGTCTTCTGGAAAGCTTTTCGGATGGAAGCCATAATTACAGAAAAAGGAGACATGTTAGTGGAAGTATGTTCAGCATTATTGTATGCAAATTCCAGAGTACTTAAGAGATCAGACCAATCTCCTGAGACGGTGGTTAACATGCAACGTAAGTACTGTTCAATGGTTTGATTTGTGCGTTCTATTAAACCATCAGTTTGGGGGTGAAAACTAGACGATAAACGAATTTCCATTTGGAGGAGAACTTAAATTCTTCCAAACATGAGATATAAATTGAGACGCCCCTGTCAGAAATTACTACTGATGGAATTCCGTGTAAACGAATGACATGAGTAATCAAAATTTTAGCTAGCTCCATATTTGTAGGAAGTCTTTTCAACGGGATGAAATGTGCCATACGTGAAAACTGATCTACAACAGTTAAAATTGTAGTGTGTCCTCCTTGTGTTAAAGGAAGTTCTACAATAAAATCTAAAGAGATAGAATGCCATGGTTGAGGAGGTATTGGAAGAGGTCTTAATAAACCACTAGAAAACTGATGAGAGGGCTTGTTTTGAATACAAACACTACTTGTGGTTACATAAAATTGAACATCCTTGAACATTGTTGGCCACCAAAATTGTCTCTTGATTAGTTCATATGTCTTGGCGATCCCCGGATGAGCCGAGAGAGGTGAATCATGAAAAAGGTGGATAGTTGATTCCTGAAGGGTCTTAGTAGGAACCATAACTAGATCATGTACGTAAAGAAACTTATCTTTTTCTTGAAGATATGGATAATCTTTACTCCATTCTTCAAGACTCTTTGTTTTTAACTCCCTTTGTATTTCATCAGAAATACTTTTGACCGATAAACAAGCTTGAAAACAGGTAGTGGGTAATACAGGAAGAACAACAGTTTTGTGATCCAAACAATTTTCTCCTAACCGAGACAATGCATCAGATTTTAGATTTTCTTTCCCAGGTCGGTAAGTTATCACAAAATTGTAATCATTGAAGAACAAAGACCATCGTAACTGTCTAGCTGATAAAGTCTTTACCTTTTGTAAAGCTTGCAAGTTCCTATGATCAGTATAGATGGTGATGGGGTGACGTGCCCCTAACAAGTAGTGTCGCCACTCTTCGAAAACTGCTTTTATAGCTAATAATTCCTTATCAGCTATTGCATAATGTACCTCTGCAGGGGACAATTTCCTAGAATAATAGGCAATGGGATGCATTTGAGCAGTTTCAAAATTTCGTTGAGACAAGATCCCTCCTAAAGCAAACTGAGAAGCATCTGCCTCGACAATAAATGGGAGTTTAGGATCTGGGTGACTCAAAATGGGGGCTGATGTCAACTTTTCCTTTAAGTCGTGAAAAGTTTTATCAGCTGATTCAGTCCAATCAAATTTTACTCCTTTTCGTAGCAGTTTGGTAATGGGAGTTATAATTTGTGAAAAATTCTGGATGAATCTACGGTAGAAGTTCGCGAACCCTAGAAAACTTTGTATTTGTTTCACAGATGAAGGTTGGGGCCAAGAAGTAACAGCTTCCACTTTTTTAGGGTCCATTTCAATGCCAGAGGGACTAATAATGTATCCCAAAAAATCTACTTTAGACACATGAAATAAACTCTTTTCTAATTTCACATATAATGAATTGGAAAGCAGTTTTTGAAGAATGGCGCAAACTTGTTGTACATGTTCGTCTTCGGAGAGAGTAAATTAAAATGTCGTCAATGTAGACCACACAACAAATGTCAATAAACTCATGCAAAACCTCATTTATAAAAAATTGAAAAGCTGCAGGAGCGTTACAGAGTCCGAAAGGCATGACTTGATATTCAATTCAATAATAACTTTATTCGGTGGTTTAAAAAAAACACCCTAAAAGTTCACATTAAGCAAATTACAAAGTTTACAAGGATTAAAACCAGTAAAAAATACAATTGTTAAAAAGCGGTTAAAAGAAGACGTCTCAGTTTATATATTTTTCAACCATACCATAACGTACAGTTTTCCTTTTATCTGGCAATCTTTCATTTAAGCAGGGCTTATATATAGTACATAATCAAAGGTTTGCACGGTGACGGATACAAAATTTAAGAAAACATACAATCGCTTTGGCATAATTTTCATTTTCAAGATACTGAAGTGCCAAGTATGCAGGACGACACTGTCGGAGCCCCCAGATTTTCAAAATGGGCAGTATCCAGCGTTTGCGAGGTTCAATAAAATTTTTACAAAATAGCATTATATGTATAGTTGTTTGTGGGGACACCAGGTCACACGGACACATGGAAAGTGTAGATGACCAAACATTTTGTATTGGAAATGCGACCAATAGATGAAATATGTCAAATCTAAAATGGGTAAGCAACATTTTTTCATATTGCATTACGCTAAACATCAAATAGGGTTCAACGGAAAACACAGTCTGCGCTAGTAAAGAGTGTTGAACAGATGGTTTATGAATCTCGGATAGTAATCGTAGCTGGCGCAAGTGTACAAGACACTCTTTTTTTAGGTCCTTTTTAGAGATTTCATTTATCGTTAACGGATGGTCAAAAAACTTCCTGTAACCCAAATCTGTTAGTAGCGCTTTGACATAACATAACCATTTGATTTTCTTACACCGATCAAGTGTCAAGATATCTTGAATGATCGCTCTAGTTAGTTGGCATTGTTCGGTTACCCATATTCGTCGCCACAACATTACTGGTTGTAATTTTATAATATCTGCAATGTAATCAATACCCAGCTCTGTGTGGCAGGCATACGTGGAACAGCTTTTAGGTACCGCAAGCAGGTATCCCAAAAAAGAATTCTCAACTTTTTGTATTGAGTCCACATTCGCGAAGCCCCATATCCCCGGCCCATATGTGGCCGTGCTTACACATTTCGCATTATATATTTTTAACAGTTCTTTTGGTGGTCGCTGCCCCAGTCTTTGTGAAAATATTTTTAACGAAACTGTCTCTCGCAAGAATGAAAGCTTCCTTGCGTTAATAGCTGAATTCCATTTAATTTTTTCATCTATAACAATCCCTAGATAGGGGTAGGTTGTAGTCCTGTCCAATGGTTCACCTTGTACAAACAATCTCCGATTTTTTACTTTTTTTTTCCCCGCGTGCATAGTGTATGTTTTCTTTGCATTTAATTTCAGGTTTAAACTCGCCATAAAGGCACAGTATCTGTCTAATGCCAGTTGGAGTTCAATCGGTGTTCTTGCTAAAATGACAGCATCGTCGGCATATAGAAGCGCTGGTATCTGCCGACGAGCAATTAGAGGAAGGTCTTTACTGCCTTGAAGCATGGCGGTCTCTAAGCCATTAGTATACAGGGTGAATAAAAAGGGGGCCAGTACACATCCCTGTCTGACCCCCTTTTCCACCCTGAAAGTGTCCGTAAGCTCACCTTTCACCCCGAATCTTACCCTGCCTGTAGTGCCTGTGTACAATTCTCGAAGGAAGTCCACAATTGGGGGAGCAACCCCCATTTTCAGAATAATGCTCCACAGCGTTGAGTGTGCCACACAATCGAACGCTGCAGAGAGGTCAAAGTAGACCATGTGAAGCGTGGACCCCTTAGCCTCCACGTATTTACCTGCCAATAGGGACAGATTTAAGGCCTGGTCAACTGTTCCTAGCCCCTCCCGAAAACCATATTGTATATCTGAGATGATGCTATGGTCAGTGGCCCACTCTTGGAGTCGATCGAGAAGTATCCGGCCTTCCATCTTCCCGAGCGAATCCAGGAGGGAGATAGGCCTAAAGCAAGACGGGCTATTTCGGTCCCCTTTTTTAAATATGGGGACCAACGTCGATGTTCTCCAGGAATCTAGTAAACCCACTTCAGTAGTGGCATTCAAGACATTGGTCAGCAAGGGAGACCAAAGGTCCGGAAGGTATTTGAAGATGTCAACAGGAACGCCATCCGGACCGGGAGCTTTGGCTATTTTTGAAGATTTTAAGGCTTTTTGGACCTCTTCATGGGAAAACTGGAGGTTTATTGGATAAATGACCTGTATCAAGGGGTCTGGTTGGTCCATGTCTACTGTGGCGTCTTTGCTAAAAACTTTTGTAAAATGTCTCACCCACTCCCGTTCGCTTATGGCGACATCAATAGAGGGAGAGTCATCTTTATCTGTTAGGAAGGGGGAGCGAACTACCTGCCAGAACATAGTACTATCTTTTAGTTCTGAGCTTTGATTAAGGCGTTCCCACAGTTCAGCTTTCAATTCTTTTTTCCTATTGTTTAGGGCAACCGCATACTCCTTTCTGAATCTGCTAACTTCAGCTTTGTCCCTATGATCCCTGTTTAGGGCTTCCTTTAAACTTGAGTATGCCTTTGTGCATGCTGAATTGAACCAGCCTTTTTTCATTTGGGACTTTTGTTTGTGCGTCCTGGTTAATTCTTTTTGAATATTTTTTGTAACAGCCAGAAAACTCATTATGACTTCCTTAGGTTGTATCTTAGGGTCAAGACAGTTTATGATGTCAGCTTGATTATATTTAACTATTTTTCTAGTTGTTGCTTCCTTATCAATACTACCCCATTTCAATGTATACCCGTTCAGAGAGCCTAGTACTAGCTCACGTTGGTGTAAGATAGTCATAATATCATGTGGTTTGTGTGTTTTTGTTTCAGATAGGACCATAGTATTTGGAAAGTGGTCACTCAAAGGATTTTTAGCAACCTCAAATGATTCTATGGTAGATCCCATAGAGACTGAAATTAATATATAGTCTATCAGACTTGTTAGACCTCTACCATTGAATGTGGGCTGGAAAGGCACTGATGGGATCTTTATTTCGCTAGCAAAGCTTAGCTCTAGTTCTGTCATGACCTCGCTCATTTTCTCTCCTTCATTGGAATGTGTGAAGTGTGCTAAGTTATTATCATCCTCATCACTGATACCACACTTATCGTTATTATTATTCCTACATAGGTGGAGATTAAAATCTCCCCCCAAATCGTTGTACACGACTTTTTAATATATTTTAGGCGTTGTTCTTGTAGTACTACAGAAATCTCTGAGAGAAGAGTGATCAAGTCAGCCTGAGACAGATTATTATAAAAATTTACTACTAAGTATAGTTTTTGTTTAGTAATCTTTAAGACAATGATCTGAAAGTTCTCTTCTAGTCTTAAAGGAAGTATGTCATCCACAGAAAGAGTGTTTATAATATAGGTGACTAGGCCACCACTATTTCTACCAGAGATTGATTTCTTTGCAGGTGACCAGAATGTTTTAAAGCCCGCTATATGTGTTGGCCTAATAGCCCAGGTCTCCTGAAGGCAGATAAAACCGCTCATGTTAATCTGACTCAGGAAACTGGGATTTGCCTTTTTAGCAGACAACCCTGCAATGTTCCAAAATGTAAAGTGTACTTGTAGGGTAGTCGAAGTAGAGTCAACAGCAGTAGTTGTTTCGACTATATGATCTACTGTTCCCGGATTAATTGGAGCCGATGGTACAGTCATCAAAACGTCTGTCTCATGGTGTTTTATTGTGGAATGGTTACGTTTACCAGGGGTAGATATAAACTGATTTACCAAATTATCAGAAATTATAGTTGTTGGAGTCACCCCTATTTTAAAAGATTGTGGGGTTTCCCAGTTAGACTGAGGGCTGGCAAGTCAGTCATTAAAATCCAGCCCAGAAAGAGCATTAAATCTGTTATAGGTGGGAATACTGTAAGAGGTAGCTGGTACCAGAGCAGCTTGTCTCCATCAATTATCCCCATTCTCTTGATAAGAAGTTGCAGAGAGATAGGGATGAATAGCTGGAGGTATGTGTGTTTGGCTCTGATGCCATTGCACCAAGCCTGTTGGATAGACAAACTTGGGATTTTGATGAAAAAAAGGGGTATGCGTTTCAGAAGGAAAGTACCTTTCTTGAAATACGTTCCTGAGATTGGGTGGCATATTAGAATTTGTAGTTAACAAATGCTTATAGAAATAACCCAATGGAAGAAGAGTTGTGTTGAATTCCCATGTAGAGGGAGGAGGGGCCTTAGCTAATGTCTTTTCGGCCCACTGAGGGTTCCTAAAGTTAATCGCTACACAATCCCCCTCAAACTTTTTCCGTAGAGGGCCTATCCAACGTACTCTTTGAGTATGAGTAATTTCCCCTGCACATTCCATTGGAAAATTGCAGTTCAAGGTCAACCAGTGTAGGATCTTATTTTTTAAAGACAAAGTGGTTTCACTCTGGTCTTGTTTAAGTGTCGGTACATTTACTAGTACAAGTACGTAGGCTCCACATTCAGGGGGGAGAGTAATGCGCGAAGGGATCTGTCTTGACCTGTATGGTTGTTCGTATGGGATCTTGGGCTGCTGCGTCCTTGCAGCCAAATGGTTAGGTTGGCTAAGTATTTGTGATCCATGTTGAAGTGCTGTATGGGTCTTCCCTAACTGATTATTGGCAGATTGAGTGTTCGTGTTGGCAGTGGGAGTAGAACTAATAGATGGTGCAGGTTTATTTGCAACAGATGGATTATTGATAGTGGTCTTCTGTTTCGGCATAGGTACTGAGCCGGGGATAACTTTTGGTTGAGGGATAATTGTTTTGCTAGTATTTGCTTTTGGATTTGGGACTACAGCAATATTTTGGGGAACAGTGGGTGGTTTTTTCCTGTTTAGGGATACTAATTCTTCAATTTGTTTCTCTAGTCGAGCAAGCCTGGTTTCGACTGGTGACAGATAGATGCTTAGAAGATCCCCAATTTGTTCAATCAGGTGATCACTGCCTATAATAGTCTCATACTTATCCCTGTGTTCCTCCCCCATGTTTGTGTCCGAGGCCCCCAAAGATTGATGTATTTCGCTGGCTGTCTCTTTACTTTTTTGCTCTCTCGCAAGTTTGCGGTTCTTAGAAGCCCGAGACGCCGATGGAATCGGTTGCTTGGTTTGTTTTGAAATTGCACCCCCTTGTGTATTAGCGACGTCTTTCTCATGGGTGTCATCCACAGTCTCAGGTGTTAACCCCACATTAAGGGCTGGAGATCCTTCTAGATCACTACTCAGGTCACAATTGGTGCTGGAGTCTGACACTGATAGATCGACCTCATTTGTTAGAATATGGAGGTCGTCTTGGGTGTCATGAGTGGGAGCTGGGTGTATATTACTAGAATTACCTGGGGTTGTAGCGAGCTTAATGCTTCCTAGGGAAGAGCGTTTGGCAATGCTCAAATCACGTGATACTCTTCGTTGCAGTAATGAGATACTGAGATCGATAGCATTGTTTGTTCTTGTAATAAAGCTATCTATTGGCCCTAGAACTGAAGCTGCTCCCGCTGCAGTCTTGCTTCTACTACCTCTCGTAGTCATTTTGCAGTTATTGGTGTTAAATCAATTAGATTATATGAGTTCTTAATGTGAATAACCCACTGTAGATGTATATAGCTGCACCCTTGGAACACAATAGTACAATTAAACAAGTCTACAGTGCCCTACTTGTTCAGCAGGCTGAGGTGTTAGGGGGGTACACCCGACCCGACCTCTTCGTCCTCGGACAGCCACAGACGGCCCGCCCTTTGCCCGGGCTTCGCCCGGCGTCCCGCGAGGCGGGGCTGATGCTGCTTTTCAGTGCCTCCTGGCGCTCCCCAGTGACGGTGGACTCCGCAAGGGCTTGTGGATCCTGTAGTTGCCCCTCGCCGGTCTCCGCTCGGAGGCCCCCGCTCTTGGTGAAATTACAAGCGGCTGGGCAGCGGGAGACTGGCGGGTGGGTCCAGGCGGGGAAACGCGGGATCGGGAACAAAATATTGGCCAAAGTTAAAGCACACAGCAAGTAAGGCAACGCTGTACAAAGAAAGGAGTGCCCCGCTCAGTGGGGCTGATGCTGCTTTTCAGCGCCTCCTGGCGCTCCCCAGTGACGGTGGACTCCGCAAGGGCTTGTGGATCCTGTAGTTGCCCCTTGCCGGTCTCCACTCAGCGGCCCCCGCTCTTGGTGGAATTACAAGCGGCTGGGCAGCGGGAAACTGTCGGGCGGGTCCAGGCGGGGAAACGCGGGATCGGGAACAAAATTTTGGCCAAAGTTAAAGCACACAGCAAGTAAGGCAACGCTGTACAAAGAAAGGAGTGCCCCGCTCAGTGGGGCTGATGCTGCTTTTCAGCGCCTCCTGGCGCTCCCCAGTGACGGTGGACTCCGCAAGGGCTTGTGGATCCTGTAGTTGCCCCTCGGGAACAAAATATTGGCCAAAGTTAAAGCACACAGCAAGTAAGGCAACGCTGTACAAAGAAAGGAGATATTCATAAAGGCTAAATTTGGTACGAAATGCTGTCTTCCACTCATCACCTTTCTGGACTCTAACGAGATGGTAAGCTCCGCGCAAATCCAATTTAGTATAAATGGTTGCATTCTTTACCTGGTCTAAAAGAGTTGGAATGAGAGGCAGAGGATATCTGTTCCTAATCGTGACATTGTTTAAGGCTCTATAATCTATGCACGCTCTTAATTCCCCTCCACGTTTTGGAATAAAAAAAAGTGCAGATGATACAGGAGACTTAGAGTGCCTGATGAAACCGTCAGCGAGATATTCGTCCAAGTATTCTCGTAAGTGTTCGTTTTCCTTCTCTGTCAGAGCATAGATTCTGCTGCATGGCAAGGTTGCCCCAGGCACAAGATCAATTCTGCAATCAAAATCCCTATGAGGGGGAAGAGTATTAGCCTTCTTTTTGTCAAATACATCTATTAGGTCTGAGTATACTGTAGGCACTCCTTCTAGGAGTAGGATACTAGAAGATTCTACGGGTAATTCAAAACCTTGAATTGTGTCTCCAGTCCTGTCTAATACGAAACATTGGCTCAAACAATGGTGGGATTTAAAGGTCACTGTTCTTGCCTGCCAATCAATTATTGGGTTGTGTAAAACTAGCCAGGGAAGTCCCAAGATTAATTTAAATTGTGGAGCGTCGATAACATCAAAAACTATTCTTTCCCTGTGGATAGGGGAACTGTCCATAACTAAAACCTCTGTTTGCTTCTTAATAGGTCCAGAAGTCAATTCTTTACCGTCAACTGCTCTGACTGTTTCTGGGTGAGTCTTATGAACGGAGCTGAATCCTAAATACTTTAAAAACTGAGTGTCAATACAATTTCCAGTAGCTCCTGAATCAATGATTACTTCTACTTTCCTTGAACTTCCTGAATTGGCTAAACTTTTCAATTCAACAATTACACAAAAATGTCGACACCCCTTGGGTGGGACCGTTGAGGCCGAACTGGAACACACACTCGATAAACTGACCTCTTCCTTTACCGAGTGCACTAGTTTTCCGTTTCCTCTGATGTTCCAGCTAAACTTACAGACTTTGGTTTCCCCTTATTTGGTTTGGAAGGACATTCTTTCACGAAATGTCCTGTCTTCCCACAATAAAGACATTGATTTAACTTTCGTCTCTTCTCTTTTTCTTCCTTTGTCAAAGGTCCTCGAATTGAACCTATTTGCATGGGTTCTACAGTGTCTAATCTTTGGGTTGTTTCTCTAGGAGACAAAATTCTATCTTTTTGAAACATTACCTTATAGTCTAATTTACCTCTTTCTCCTTTTCTTTCTGTCAGCCTATGATTTAATTTTACAACAAAATCTATGAATTCACAGATCTCTTCGGGAGGTTCTAAGACTTGAGTTACCATATCCTTGAGCTCGTCCTTCAGACCTCTATAGAATAAAGATACTCTTTTTTGATGTGGCCAATCGGCTTCCAGAACCAAGCGATTAAATACTGATATATAATGTAATAGATCAGACGAACCCTGTTTTAAATTTAGGAGCTCACTGTCAGCTGATTGAACAAAGACATGCTTTGCAAAAATCTTTTTTAATGACCGTTCAAAGGCTCTAAAATTATACAAAACTGGGTCATTTCTTTCTACTAGATGGACAGACCACAAAGCAGCATCCCAACCTAAGTAGGACAACATAAAAGCCACTTTGGAGGAACCATCTGGGAAAGCTGTGGTTTTGGCCAGAAAGTGTAAATGGCACTGATTAAGAAAGCTGGTAAATTTATTAGGGTCACCGTAAAACCTCCCAGGTTGGGCTAGAGGCGTAGGGACTGGCGTGATTACTTGGATCTGAGTTTGATTTTCAGAAGAAGACGAAGCTCCCCCCGAAGCTCCCCCCGAGAAGGTGGCTGGTTTTAAAACTGGCTTTTGTTGGTGCACTGTATTGTGGAGTGAAACCATGTCTCTACGTAAATCTACATTCTCCTGTTTTAATTCTGATAGCATAGCAGCTATATCTTGAAGAGTGACTTCGTCCATTGCGTTCAGGCGAATTATATCTACTTGGGCTTTGCCTTCTGTCAAGGTCTTAAACGTCGTCTCTTACCTTGTCTTGATATGAGACGCATAGTGAATTCGCAGGGTCGCAAGGGACCAACCTCCCTAAAGACTAACCCCTTTCTGGAGGAAGTATTGAACGCTATAAGATATGAGTTAGACAAAGGGGAGGAAGGCCGGTACTGGACGTAAATGTTCTTGCTGTCGACCTGCGAAGCAACAAGAATTACTAAATTACTTCTCTTGTTCTAATCCACTTCTTGACGCAACTTCTGCGACTTCTACTAACTCTCTATCTTTAGAACTACAATCTCTCGGCTACCTGCGAATAGCTGTTGTCAGTCTTTTGTCCAGTATGTCTTTCTTGTCTTGTTGGTCAGACTTGTCAGGTGAGATTCGGTTGTCTCGTCGTGTTGTGTTGTCCTATTGTGGATTCAAACCTTTCTTTTAAAATAGTTCTGCAATAAACAAATAAAAATGATTAAACTTTTATGTCCTTTCTCTTGACTTGTAAACCCCCCTTTTAGCCTTAAATAACTAGGGCCTATCTCCCTTTCTGAACTTACTAGATTGTTTTCTGTGTCTTTATATCCTTTGGTTTCCAAATCTAAAAAGTAAGGTTTTTATGGCAAGAAGAACGGACACACAACAAGAGAATCAAATATACCACATTCCGAAATAACGCCTTTCCAAATTACAGAATTCACCTTCTGCCCCTTTTTCCTAACAAACAACTCTAAAACTCCTAAATACCTAGATTGAGTTCCAAAGTCTTTTCCTGAAGTTCTGTAGGTTATTTTCTGAAAGCAGTGTTCCAAAAATTGTTCCGGTAACCTTTCTTGCGAAGGGCGCCTTAACTTAGAAAATCATTAAACTTATCTTTGTCTTTGCAGATCCTGAAGTTGAAAGAAGATGCCAGGCTTTAACTCCGGAGAAGACTGCAGGCTTTTGAGATCGTACATCAGGTAAGCGGCGTCTTCTCTGGAAGTGGGAGCTCAAGCGTCCTCTTGCTGGAGCAGGCGGAAGGCAAAGCGCCTTCCAGAAGGCTGGGTGCGGTTTAAATACCGGACCGCACCCAGCCGCACCCTACGTATGCGTGCGCTTGGCCACGAATGCGTGTGCTCGGCCAGATTTAGGCTGGCACACGCGAGAGAACAACTAAATGATTATCCTGAAACAATTCTGCAATATTTATTTCGAGGGCAATTTAAGTGTTGGAAAACAAAGGCACAATGAATGTAAATCACAAGACATTAAAACAAAAACGGCAATCAGGGGTTTCATATTTATAAATGCTACCAACCAAAGTCACAATGTTTATACATCACATATTGCACCGAACACGCTTTCATATTATACATATACATACTTATGGAGTGCAGGTGCACGGGAAAGGGGTGGGTTTTTTACAGCAAATAGTGCCAAATTAGTAATTGAGCAATACACACGTGTGGCTTCATACGGAATCATGACAGTTGTGGGGTTTACAGGGATAAAGGGAGGGAAGTAGTTTATTTTTAATTAAGTAATAATTAGTTGCTAACTAATATGAATTAATTAATTGACAAATAAATATTGAAATTGTGTAATACATTTTTGTTGTAGGGGTTTTTAGGGGTACAGAGTGAGAAGTAATTTATTTTTAATAAATAATAAGTTGATATTGAATATTAATTAATTATTTGATAATAATTAGGGTAATTGTTTAAAAGAAAATGCTTTGGGGTTTTGTGTATATTGGGGTGCTGGATGGGGAGTAAAGGAATTTCACTTAACTTATATTTAGTTGTTAAATACTATTAATTATTTATTTTTAAAAATGCGTTGTGTAATACACTTTGTTACAGTTTAATTTAGGTGTGGGTTGTGGGGATTATAGGTGTAAAGGTTGGGAAGTTAATTAGATTTCATATGTTTTAATTTGTTTTTAAATAATAATATTTGTTTAATTGATAATTAATTATGCTAATTACGCCAATAATGTTTTTTATTTTTGATGTGTGTTATGAGTTGTGCTGTGTTATAGGCTAGGAAATCAGTAGACCAATTGTATGTAATAATTAATGTTTTTGTTAATAAATAATTTCCAAATAAAAACATTTATTTGTTTCAAAACTTTTTTAAAATTTTGTTTACTATAATATTTATATTTATTTGTGATAGTATTTAAAATTATTCTATTTTTTTCATGGTAAATATATTTTTTGTAAAAATTAATATTCATATTTTTTTAGTTTATTTAGAAATATTTTTATTCTGTTGATGATATTTTGTGTTTTTAATTGTGAAGTGACTGGAGTGAGAATAGTAACGTTTACCCCTCCCCAATCCAACACTTTCCCTTTGATGCACTGACTGTAGAGGGAATAGTAAATGTTATCCCTCCACTATCCAACACATTCCCTACTGTTGCACTCACTGGAGTAGGAATAGTAAACAATTGTTGACTGATACATTTTAATGTATTATTTACACTTTTTTTTTAAAAGAATTCCTCCAAAATACCGAAAGCAGAGGTGTAAACAAGAGTGTGCTAATATCACTTTGCTGCTCAGCAACTCACTACATTTAAATGTCATTTTGTTTTATAAATGCATGTCCGTCAAAGCTTGAATATGTACACAAAGTAGCCCCCCTTTTAAGAGGTGGTGCTGCACTTAAAGGTCACAGGTTTAAAATGGCAGGGGCCTGACTTCGCCTTTAGGATATTTAGAATCAAAAGGGCGTGGCAGACGTTAACAACATAGTGGGCCATAAGCTCCATGACGGACACAGTCACAGGCTAACATACGAGAAAGTAACGTACAAAGGCAAATGGCTATGTCCGTCTATGCTGACAAGCTCACTTGCCTCCTAACACTGCTGTCATCAAGACCTCTGCTTTTGCTGCTGTTTGTCACCTCTGGTAGCAGCAATGCTGGGTCGAGCAGCTGGATGGACCATTACCTTCTCCCCAGAGGAGCTGGGGTTGCTGGCACAGGAGGTCCTCTCTCTGTATGGCCAGCTCTCTGACTCACCAGATGAACAGGTACATATCTGAAAAGCATATGGGAATCTGTCTGACAGTTTGTTTTCCATTAACACAGGCTACAATGTCCCTTTGAGTTCCTGAGTGAAGTGTAGTTATTGATGTTCGTCGTTATATAGTTCTTTCCTTACAAAGGACCATGATGTTTGGAATTTCTAAGCACTTTACAATGTTAAAAACCACATTAGTTTGTGTTGTGTTTTTAAAGTCCTAGATACTAATCGGTGTGTATGGAGAGATGCATCTATGTATATTTTACACTTACATGTGCTTCATTGAAAACTCACATCATGGAAATTAGGAAAACGCATTACATGTTCTTTACAAATGTTTTCTAGACAAACAAAATGTTGCTGATTGAGCTACCCTCATGGGTACATTTGTTCTGTAATCTGTGATCATTTATTTATTTAGTTATTTATTTTCTTCTCATACTTGTTACATGCTGTGGACATTGCATTGCATTTTTGTCATTCCTCCCAGGCATATTGTAAAGCACTCTTGTTAGATTTGGGGGTCTCTAGTTGACACAGGTAGGTACTTGTGACAAATAGGGACCCTCTCCTCTAGTCAGGATAAGGGGATTATACTCCTAAAATAGCCCCTGTTCACCCTCTAGGTAGTGTGGCGCGAGCAGTCAAGGCTTATTTCAGAGGCGTTGTTAGTTAAGCAGTTGTGACCACATACAGTAACACAGTGATAACACTACAAATGGACACCACACAGGTTTTATATAAAAAATAAGTAGACTTTATATAGAGTGACCACAAGACCATAAACAACAGAAATACACACTATGATTACTTAAAATGCAACACTTTGAGTCAATGTACCTTAGGTTGTGTTGCGCTTCCACGACAAGCAATGTGGCAGCGATGGGAAATAGGGCAAAGTTCAGATACAAAGAAATAAAGACATGAAGATCTTCCAGATGCGGCATGCTTCTCGGGGATGCAAGAAGTTCTCGGTTTGATGCGTGGACTACAGCGATATTCTTCTCCTGATGTGGTGCAGTGTGACAGCGGTGACACGCTTCCTCTTCGTTGCGGCACGCTTCTCTCTGATGCGGTGCAGTGCAACAGTTCCAGCGCCGACACCCTCCTTTGGAGTTGCGACTGCAGGCACAGCGACGGTGACACGCTTCTTCTGACTGAGTCGCGCTTCCAGCTCCTTGCGACACGCAGTTCCTCAGAAGGCCCAAAACAGCAGCAGGCACTTCCAAAAGAACCCTGGAGAGTTGGGGGGTGAAGTTTGTTGTCCCTGAGACTTCAGCAGGAGGCAAGCTCTTTTCCAAGCCCTTGCAGATCCTTCACAAGTTGAAAGCAATGTACACAAAGTTCCTTTCTCCTTCCTTTGGCAGTAAGGCAACCACTGCAGGCAAATCCCCTGAGCAGCACTTCAGCTTGGGAATAGTCTCTCCTCAGTTTCTTCAGTTTCCTCTCCTCAGTAAAGGTTTCTTCTTGTAGTCAAAAGTGATCTAATTTCATGGGATCAGGGTCCCAATATTTATACCCCAAAATCCTTTGTTCTCTGAGAGGAGAGGAGCCTTTGCCCAGTCCAAACCAGTTCTGAAGCACTCTGTTTACCAGACTTCTCCTTTCCTTTCACAGTGCAGGGCAGGCACATCAGACCCCCCACAGGAGGTGGAGCCAGCATTGTGGAAGGCAAGTGCGATCCTGGAGCACTTTGTTTACAGGACACCTTCTCTTCTTTCAGTGTGCAGGGCAGAGACATCAGCCGCTCCCCAGGGGGTGGAGCCAGCATTGTGGAAGGCAGGCACTGCCCTATTCAAAATTCAGGTGCAACTCCTCCCTCCCATCTAGATGCAGATGTCTCTATTCACCACTGGGCGACTCAGCCTGTCTCTTGGAATCTCCCAGCCCTGTCACTCACAAAACCACATAAAGGAATGCGCAACCTAGCAGAGGCAGGTTTGAATGATTAGACAAGCAAATACCTACTTTCTAAAAGTGGTATTTGCAAACGCAGAATATTAAAATAAACTTTACTAAAAGATTTATTTTACTATTCTGAGCCCAGGCATACTAAACTCGAATTTCTACCATGTTCTCTGAGACAGTTAGCTTTATAAACATGTAATAATCCAACAGCCCATTCTGGCCTATGGAGAACAGGTAGCTTTGCAATAGTGAAAAACAAAATTGGCTGTAATTCACTATTAGGACATGCCACACACATAAGGGCTTGTCCAACCTTATAGTTACAATGCACCCCGCCCTTGGGCCTACAATAGGGGTGACTGATATGATGAAAAAGGATGGTTTAGGGCCTGGGAAGTGAGTGCACTTGCCCAGTCAGCATGACAGTACCAGACTGCACCCAGGCTCTGCAATGGCAGACCTTAGACACATTGCCTTGGCATACTTAGTGCACTAGACTAGGGTCTGACAAGTAAACCAAAATAGCCAAACATGGAATAACTAATCCATACATCAATTTACAATAGAGAGCACTTGCACTGTGGCACTGGACAGCAGTGGCACAGTGCCCAAAGCATCTAACACCAGCAAAAATACATGAGGCAAGGAAAGGAGACCCATGCCAATGGTGCCAGGTCTAACAGCTCTGATATCCCTTGGGATCTTGTTCGCGCTATATAAAACTGTATAAATAAATAAATAATGATGGTAGCTATGTGTATGGTCCTACAAATCCCTCAGCCTATACCAGGGTTCTCCAAACAGTTTTATGAGAGTTACCAGTAGCTCCCAGACCCCTTCAGAGTAGCACACAGCCTTGAGCTCATTTATTAGATGGGAACAAGGTCATTTCTGCATGCAAATGTTAAGGGCAGGCTGTGTTTATGTGACATCATTATCATCAGGCTGCAGATTATAAGGCCTGACAATGAGCAGTGCTCAGTCAGGGTAAGAGTCTAGTCTGGGGCTGAGTCACAGGAACAAACAACTGAAGCACTGAGGTACATCTGCCATAAACATATATTCTTGCCAGGTCAAAATATGAGGTTTACTTAAAAAAGACCCCTAAATGCTTTTCAATGGCCGACAGTTGAAAGGGCAAGTTACCTAACTTCTTGAACTAACACTTCATTTTATTTTGCTCCCATTTCAAACTGAGTCATTTTCAAACTGCAAGACCCTTACTCACAGCAGCTACTATACACTGCACAATTATAATTCTTCAGTGGTTCAAAATCTTTTGTACTGATCAGAAGTAGGTCACATCACAGAATATGTGGGAGGCCCCTGGGCTAGATGATGTCACAGGCCTGGAATGGTGAGTTTAGACCATGACATGGGATGAGGGTAGGGAAGTGTGTATTAAGATATTGGTTTCGGTAAGCATGTGACAATACATGTTGCATGCTAACCTATGAGTTATGCTATTGATAGATGTAGAATTAAATTGTCACATCATTACAGATGAACAAAAAGTCACAAAGCCATTGTTTTTTCTTTTATTTCTTGTATCCATACAGGTCAACACTCATCAGAAGTGGGATGTTTGGAAAGCCATTGCCTAGAAGGTGCAGATCCTGGCGGTTTACAAGCGGCGCAGCATCCATTGTCGCAAGAGGTGGGAGTACGTACGACCCTCGACCTGAAAGTCAGCTGAGACAGTCCTCCCAACATGGGAGGTGCATGTGACGGACCCTGACCCCAGTCTAATGGCCTGCATTCTTGCAGTGGCATATCTGGTGCTTGAAGGACAGTTGAGAGCCCAACAGCAGCAGCAAGGGGGAGCAAGTTCTTACCAGAGTTTAACATGGTACATGACTAATTTCTTGTTAGAGCCAGCATTTTTTAAATCAACATTAAGGGTGACCCATGTTCAACTCACCAGAAGAGTTCTTGAAGGTGTAAGTTTCGCACAATGTGTATGATGATGTGCTTTGTCTATTAATTTGTTGAAAAGGATCCCAACTGATTCCTGTTCACAATCAATAGACATATAAATATGGCAGGTGCAAAGACTGACGAGAAAGCGACAGCTGAACTTGATCTGCCAAGATTTAAATCAGGCCCTACGTTTGATATCTTTGGTACCAAAACCATGATGAACCAGGGCTGAGTAAGAGCCCTGTATAAGTCTTCCTGAAGGCATAATCCATCAGAATGTATGATGGAAAAGTCAAAAGTCAGGGATTAAAGAACATCCATGGGCAATAACCAAAAAAAAAATATCCTGGGAAACAATTTGCTGAGATTTACCCTTCTGAAGCAAAAGCCGGCTTACATATCCTTAGGACAGGCAGAGTCATCATTGAAATATAGCTAAATGCCATCTTGGTTTGGAATCCTCAGAGAGCAACTAATTTTGAGAAAACAACCTTTGATAAATGTAGATATAAAGTTAGATCTGCTTTTTTTTCCAGGAAAATATTGGCTTTAGAAGGAGGCAACCCCCATTGTTGGCATCCCTCATGCATTTGTGCCTTGCCATCTTCCTCCTGCACTCTGCTCTGTTGGGCCATGGAGTGGCCACAACTGTGTAGCCACTGATATCAGCAAAAGGTGGGTTGAAGAGAAACCTCTCACTGCACACTGATGTAATGTACCAAACATGTAGTGTCTACATCCTACACCACACAAGGTCAAATGAACACACCTCGGCCATTGAGTTCTACTTTGATTCCTTCTCCATGATGTAACAAATACTTACAATCAAGCCAAGCATAGTGTTTAAATGTAACAAAGCATGGTGATAAAACATCTCAATCGTGATGAGCATATATCCATTTCATAAATATACAGAGGTTAAATGGTTGCTCTTTTGTCAACAAATATGCTTTGCATGAAACAACATTTTAATTTTTCCTTTGTTTTACAAGTACAGCAATTTTTATATTAGCATAATATGCCTGCTGTTCATAATAGTGGCAAACAGAACATGAAGCAGAGAGAGGAGGAATAGCAAAATTATGAGCAATCGTTGCTATGTATTTTGCGACCATATACGATAGCACACAACACGCAGGTAAGCCAAGTTCTAAAGGAAGCAAAACAACACATACCCTCAGATATTAATTTTCCTGCTAGTGGCCTAGAAAAATACTGTATCTCAAAACGTATCTTAAATTCACTAAAGGAGCTATGACGTTATTTTGCAGAAAATATACTTACATCTAAGGACGAGCAGACCAAAATACTGGGACCAAAAACACAAAAGTATGAAGCACCGCGAAGAAGAATTTCAAGCCCTCATAAATATTTATGAGTTCTTGGTCTCGAGAATGCAATTGGTTTTTTTCTAGACAGCAGTAAAACTAAATGATTGATAACTCTAAAAAAAGATCGGGATATATTCCGAAGATCTTGTTATTTTTACTGGTGATCTGGAAACATCATACACAGGTATCTGGGCAGAGATAGAACATTTTGGAAAGGTCTCAGGGTACCTTCTTAATCAACAAAAGACAGAATTAATTAAATGGAATATGGATTTTGAAAGTAGCTATACGAAAAAAGAAATTAGATATCTGGGGATTCAGATAGTCCAAAATATTGATAAAATAGCGCAGGTTAACTTTGAGAAAATAACAAAGGAAGTGAGATCACAATTACAAATGTGGGGAACATTACCGCTTTCATTTTTAGGCAAATCAAACTTAATAAAGATGTCAATTCTTCCTAAATATACCTTCTTATTTAATACCATCCCCTTAGAATTCCCAAAAGCTTTGTTTAAGAAAGTGCAGGGTCTCTTTTCGAGTTTTATTTGGGGAAATAAGAACCAGAGAATAGCCTTAAAAAAACTCAGAAAAAGAAAAGAATATTGAGGAATCGCAACCCCTGACCTGTATCTATATTTATGTGCATTCCAACTAAAACATTTCCGGCAATTAATGATGGGAAGCTCTATGTTTTCCCCCCTCTATAAAGCTCTAACTTTTGAATTCACCAATCAAGCTGTGCATTTTCTTTTCAAATTTAGCCATCCAAAATTCTTTAAAAAGGTCAAAATAAAGATTTTGTTATCTGCAATAAAACTCTGGTTCCAGGTGAGAAGAGTCTTAAAAATTCCATATTACAATGATATTACTCCAATATGGGATTCTCCTGGGATGCCGATATGCTTACTAGACGCCCTTGCAGTTCCTTTGAGGAGTTGTGGTATCACCACGTGGGGGCAACTTGTAATAGAGGCAGAATTGATTACCTGGCCTCATCTTTCGGCGATCTGCAGAAATCAAGTATCGAAATTTAAATACTACTAACTCTCAAGCTGGATAAAATCATCAAGAAATGAGTTGGAAGGTAACTCTAATTTGGAATTCAAGATAGTCTCTCGGGAAATAAAACACAAAAGTGGCAGAATGGTACTGTACTTGTCCAAAATGGGGAAGAGGAGCAGGCCTCATTCATGGAGACATGGAAGAAGGATCTGCCGGATGAAGATCTGGCAAATATTAGGCAAGTATCTATGTCTTCACTATGGTCTTGTGTAAATGCTGCCCCTTTAAAAAAGAATCACCTTTTTATAGTGCATAAGGCTTACTGGACCCCCCAAAGGCTATCGAAAATGGGAAATCGAGTAATCAAGAAATGCCCTAAATGTGGAGAAGATAGAGCAAACGAGGTCCACATGTTTTGGAGTTGCCCGGTAATACATGCTTATTGGAAAAATTTGGGTAAGACGATTTCTAATATTATGGGGGTGGATATAAATTTAACAACTTTATCAGTTATTTTTGGGCTACTGCTGAGGGAAACTGATGGTCGGGCATTAAATAAAAACCATAAAGCTTAGTTTTTTACCCTGATACTATTAGCCCGAAGCGAACTTTGTATTAAATGGATTATGCCATGTTCACCCACAGAAGAAGAATGGTTTCACTCTATTCAGAGGATATCCTCTTTAGATTAACTGGGTAAATCCACTAGAAAATCAAAATTTTGGGAAATTTGGGATAATTGGGTGGAGGTAGGTGCGAATTATATATAAGAAACTTCACTTTTTCATTTTAAGGGATGGTAAAAATGGTAGGAGGTTAGGGTGTTATTATCCATATTCTATTTGTGTTTTTTTAAAATGTATTTTTTAATGATTTCTGTTGCCGCAAACAAAAAACACCCGACAGACACGTTTCAGCTACACGCCTTCGTAAATGTTGAAAAAAAAAAATATATATATATAAAACCTCCATGGCGTAATAGCCTTTGGTGAAAAGTAGACAACTCAATGTGCAAAATCTGTTCATGGTCTAAATAGAAAAATATTCATAATAATGCACTTTGCCACTTTTCCCCAAATATGTTAAATATGCTAAGAAAGTCAAACTACAAGAATACATACCAAATCAACAGAAATTCAGTCGACACTTATCTTCCTGGCCAACTACAAGTTGAATTCTCGGACTATATTCAAGAGACTACACAAACACGTTTAAAAAAGAATGAACTGTCATTTGCCAGTTTCTTGGGAAACTCAGAATCTGTATCTTTTGACAAACTGCGATCATGATGACTTGACGTGGAGAACACATTTTTGCAATGTGGATACCCAAAATAGATTTTCTGACACCTGAGAAAATGAGCAAAATATTATCACAATGAGAATTTGTTTAGTATAAAGGATGATGACAGAAAAGTAACAGTTGTGATATGATCGACTAAAACAGTCTCATTTTCGAAACTGATGTGTCCCACTTATTTTCCATGGTGTGTCATTATGGCACATACATCTGATGTGAGCTGTCATCGCTATTTCTTCTGGGGTCCCTGTGATATTCCAGCTCTGGGTATGAAATGAGTGAAAATGCTGCAACTTTTGCAGTATTCAAGTTTTCTCCTAGGATTTTATTTTCCATTTGTTTTCTTTGTTTCTCAAATATATATAATGTTGACTACTATGATTGAGATTGACATACAGTTCTAGAGTCTATTTTCATGCGCTTTGGTATTTTCTAGGCTTTTGTTTGGACTGCACATTTTATTTAAACCAGAACATCTTGCATTTGTCAGTTACAGTCAAGTTTTGATTTCGAGTGTGACGTGTAGGCTGTTCAACAACTTTTCAAGTGAGTGTGCCTTGTAATCTATGCAATTAAGAATTCAACGGGATGGGTAAGGTCCAAGCATTCTTCCATTCGAATTGTAATATTTCTTCTTTCTTAAAATGTTGGGGAAAGGTGCAATGGGCCTGATCATGTCTCAAGCGGAGCATTATCCTCCTAAAGGATGTCACTCTGCCAAACAAGAAGCCCTGGGTTCCTGCACCCAGTTTCCCTGGGAAAATCCTGCTGGTGAACTCATGTGCCGATCTGGTTGCAAGCACAGCCCACCCTGTCCCCTTTACGACGCCCATCCTATTGAACAAGGGAGAACAGAATGCTCTCCTGCTAACCCAAACCCGCTCCTACTCCCTGATTACTACCTCACTCTGCACAGAGCTATAGTTCCCATTATCTTCCTGCCAAGAGCAGGTTTGTGTCTCAACTCACTCGCCCTGTTCATTACCCTTCTAATCTTCCTTCACATTCTAATCACCATCCTGCTCACCTGTTATGTGTTTTGTGATTTCTGGTAGCGCCTCGTGCCTGTTGGCTTTACATAATGGCGGTGTCCATATTAATTTTGTCTTCTGGCATTCCTGAAATATATGAAATTGTACATATTCACATCTGAAAGAGACACGTTAGTGATAGGTTCCTTACCTTAGAATATCCCCAGGTGTCAGATTGGATCCGGAAAGTTTTGCTAGCAGTACCTCTGCGCGTCAGTGGGTGGCGTCATGAGGCTCCGCGTCTGTCGCTGGCGTTGTATGCGCCGAGATGACGTCATAGAGACTACTTAGGTCCCCCCTACGCACCCTGACATCAGTTCTTTCGTTCTTTTTCCATGCCAGTAAGCGCAGATCCGGTTAGAGCATGTACCTTAGTCACTTTTTGACAATCTTTTTTGGGACTTTATGTCTCTGATTGGTCTTCTCTGGTGCTTGTAGGGATGCCTCATTTCAAGTCCTGTAGGGCTTGCCGTTGCAACATGTCGGTGGCAGACCCTGATGACGTTCGTCTCTACTGCCTGGAGCGTGACCACGACTCTCGGTCCTGTCTGGACTGTTGGACCATGGCCCCGAAGGCCTTGAGGGAGCAGCGCTGGAAGTTGCTTGAGGTTCGGCATTCGTCCCAGTGCCGTTCCCGGTCCCGGGGCTGTTCTAGGGAACGCTCGTGGGGCCACCATCACTGCTACTTTGGTTCCAAGTCTTCACCCTTGGATTCGGGTAAGAGACGTCACAAAAAGAAGTCGAAGAAGTGTTGTCGTTCTCCGACATCCCCCCTGTCGGTCCCCGGATGCGGACTAGGGGGACAGGGGCTCCACCCCTGTGGCTCTTTCAGAGCCTGGGAGTCCTGCAGCCTACCCACCTTACCCGGGTCTGTTAGCGACTCCCGCACAGATGCAAGAATTTCTTTCTGCCATGGACCTCCTGTTTACGCCTCAGGCTCCCGCTGGTGTGCCTTTGGGCCCCGCGGTCCCGTGTCAGGTTCCTGCCGGACCGCTAACTCCACCGGCGGCTCCGGCCCAGGCGCCGCCAGCAGCTACAGCCCTGGTGCCGCAGGATCCTGCGCAGTTGGCTCCAGCCACGGCACCACAAGGTCCTATGTTGCCAGCTCCGGCCCTAGCCCCACCTTCGGCTCCACCTACGGCGCCGCAGTGGATGCCGTTGGTCCCACCTCTACCCCAGTTCCCGGACAGTTTTGTCGCCACCTGGGATTCGAATTGGGACATGGCGCCGGTTTGTTCCCGGCGCCATTTTCGACGCCGTTTGTACCTTCCCTGGTCCCTGCCCCGCTGCTGAGATCTGCGCCACACACGGCGGAGGTGGAGGATGACTGGGAGGGGTCCAAGGACCTTCTGGCTTGTCAGTGTGACTCTGAGCAGAATTGGGCGGACGATTTGGAGGAGGCTGGTGGCCTCGACATCTCCTCTGATCCGGGGTTTGCCTCTCCCCGCCTACAATGTAGGAAGGTGCTTGTACATGGTGGTGCTCCATCAGGCAGCTGAGGTCCTTAACCTTGATCTCCCTACAGTCGCCCTAAAGACTAATCTCCTGACTGAGGTGCTCCAGTCGGCATCCAGGTCATCATAGCCACTCCTGCCCTTTAATGATGCTCTCACTGACGTCTACCTTTCATTCCTTTCGTGGCCATCGAAGGGTTACCCTGCCCGGTCGTTCAGTCAAAACCCTGTGCAGAACCAGGCCCAGCATGGCTGGGGGCATGGAGGCCGCCATGGCGGCTCTGGGGGCCGGCGTGAGGGTCAGTCCACCTCTGCTCCAGCAGCATCCTCCTCAAAGCCTTCCTAGTCCAAGCTTTGGGGTGCACCCCACGCCGTTGGCAGCAGGATTCAACATCACCTCCCCCACTGGCGTTCTGTCACTTCAGACAGGTGGGTGCTGCAAATTGTTAGATGGGATTACTCCCTCCCCTTCGAGTCTACCCCCCCCAGCCATGCCACCTCAGTTCCACCACATGGATGGATCACCTTGCGCTTCTCCAGCAGGAAGTCATGGCCCTGCTATCCAAGGGGGCCATCGAGGGCGTTCCTGGGCCAGAAGTAGGATGTGGTTTCTATTCCCACTATTTTCTGGTCCCCAAGAAGGACAAAGGGGGCCTGTGCCCCATTTTGGACCTCAGGAACATCAATTGCTTCCTCCATAAGGAGAAGCTCAAGATGTTGACCATGGCTCAGGTCTTGGCTGCCCTCGACCCTGGAGACTGGATGGTGGCGTTGGACCTGCAGGATACATATTTTCACATCCCCGCCCTGCCAGCCCACCGACATTACCGGCGGTTCACGGCAGGCCAGGAGTATTTTTAGTTTGCCGTGCTCCCCTTTGGCCTTACCAGCGCCCCTTGGGTGGTCACGAAAGTGATGGCGGTGGTCGCAGCTCACCTGCTTAGGTCAGGGGTGTCAGTCTTTCCCTACCTCGACGACTGGTTGTTGAAGGCGGGCTCGCCCCAGGCAGTTGTCACCCACCTTCAGACTATGGCCGACCTCCTGCATTTGCTGGGGTTCTCTATCAACGTGCCAAAGTCGCACCTGAGTCCGACTCAGAAGCTCCCCTTCATCGTAGCGGTCCTGTATTCGACTGGGTTTCGGGTCTATCCTCCCGAGCAGCAAGTCCGGGATATTCAGGCTATGATTCCGATCTTTCAGCCCTTATCCCGGGTTTCAGTCAGGATGACCCTCAGGCTCCTTGGCCTGATGGCCTCCTGCATCCTGCTAGTTCAACATGCCAGATGGCATACGCGGGCTCTGCAGTGGGACCTGAAGTTCCAGTGGGCGCAGGATCACGGCAACCTGTTTGATCATGTCCAGATCTCGGAGAGCACTGCATGACAATTCCAGTGGTGGCTCTCGAATCGCGATTGGGTCAGTGGCAGATCCCTCTCCATTCCCCAGCCCGAGCACACAGTGGTGACAGATGCGTCCCTCCTGGGATGGGGAGGCCACTTGGGAGAGGCGGAGATAAGAGGCCTCTGGTCTCCGGCGGAGTCCTGGCTCCAAATCAACTTGTTGGAGCTTCGGGCGATCGACTTGCACTGAAGGCATTCCTTCCCTCTGTCCGGGGAAGTGTACTGCAGGTGTTCACAGACAACACCACTGCCATGTTGTATTGCACCAAACAGGGCGGGGTGGGGTCGTGGACCCTATGTCAGGAGTCTCTGCACCTCTGGACATGCCTGGAACATCAAGGCATTACCTTGGTGGTTCAACACCTGGCAGGTTCTCTGAATGCCAAAGCGGACAAACTCAGCCGCCGGTGCTTGATGGATCACGAATGGCGTCTGAACTCGGACGTGGCGCAAGGTCTCTTTCAGCAGTGGGGAGAGCCTTCGTTAGATCTATTCACCTCCGAAGAGAACGTGCAATGTCATCAGTTCTGCGCATTGGAATTTCCAAGGCTGCACTCGCTCTGCAACGTTTTTCGTCGTGAGTGGAGTTGCGGTCTGTTGTACGCCTCTCTGCCTATACCACTTCTGGCCAGAGTGCTGAAGAAGATTCAGCGTGACTGGGCCCAAGTCATCCTTGTGGCTCCGGATTAGGTACGAAGATATTGGTATCCCAAGCTACTCAGCATGGCGATTAATCCCCCGATCTGACTGCTTCTTCAGGAGGATCTCCACCCAAACCTGTCCAGCCTCCACCTCCATGCGTGGAGATTGAGCGGCGACAGTTGATAGCTTTCGATCTTCCTCCTGAAGTCTGTGGTGTCATTCTGGCAGCCAGGCATCCCTCCACTAAGACGGTATAGGCCTACAGGTGGAACAAATTTGTGGCATGGTGTACAGCAAAGGCTGTGGGTCCCCTTTCTGCCCCTCTTTCTGAGGTCCTTCTGTTCCTTCTATCCTTGGTCCAGGTGGGCTCTGCTCTGGGGATGTATGACGTTACAACTCATGCTTTTACCACGCATGCTGTTACAACACAGGTTTTACTACGCATACCATTACAACGCATAGCGCTTTGGGGTGCTGGATAGTGAATAGTTTAATTTACTATTCCAACTCCAGTCCCCGTGGACACTAGGGAAGGTGTGTTGGATAGTAAATTAAATCTATTCCCTATCCTAGAGCGCCCCCCAGCGCAATGCGTTGTAATGGTTTTCGTTGTAAAACCTGCGTTGTAATAGCACTGCGTGGTAAAAGTTGCATTGTAAAGGATGTTTCCCCTGCTCTGGGAACTATCAAAGGTTATCTTTTGGCCATCTCTGCTTTTCTACAGCTTCCAGATCAGCCTTCTATTTTGAAGTTCCCGGTTGTTAACCGTTTTCTCAAAGGCATTACACACACATTTATTTCTGTGCCTTTCATAATGCCTCAATGGGACTGAAATCTTGTCTTGACCTATCTGATGTGCGCTCCTTTTGAGCTCCTTCATAACTGTCCATTACGTCGTCTCACTCTAAAGACGGCTTTCTTGGTAGCTATTACCTCTGCCAGAAGAGTGAGTGAGCTCTAGGCTCTTTCTTCTAAACCTCCTTTCCTTTCTGTTCAACCAGACAAGGTGGTTTTCAGGACCCGTCCTTCAACTTGCCAAAGGTTGTCACGCCCTTCCACATCGGGCAGACCATCACTTTGCCCACCTTCTTTCCACCTCCGCATCCTTCAAAAGAGGAAGAGAGGCTCCACCGTCTGGACCCAAAACGTGCGCTCTCGTTCTATCTGAAGTGCACACAACAGTTCCGGGTGGATGACACACTCTTTGTTGGCTACGTGGGTGCCAAAAAAGGTTGGACCATGCACACACTAACCATCTCTCAGTGGGTTGGTCTGTGCATCAAAGCATGTTACTTGTTGGCCAAGAAGGAGCCTCCTGTGGGGCTGCGTGCCTATTCTACCAAGGCTACAGCAGCTGCTACGGCCTTGGGATGGGACGTTCCCTTGTAGGACATTTGTCAGGCAGCTTCATGGACTTTGCTGCACACGTTTACCAAGCATTACTGCCTTGACAGTCGAGTCCGGAGAGACGGCTTCTTTGGCCGTTCTGTTCTCTGTGACCTTCTTGTGTAATCTTGTTCGCAGACCCACCACTGAGGTTGATATTGCTGGGGTACCTATTCAAAGGTAAGGAATCTATCACTAACTTGTCTCTTTCAGATGCACAAGTTACTACTTGTGTAATGATATATCTGTAAGAGACATTAGTTAGTGATAGATTCCTTACTACTACCACCCATCCTCACCATTCTTTGAACTGATTTCTAGGGTTAAGCACATCCCTTTTAGGGCCCTAGTTTTATGCACCAAATGGTTAATATTTTGCATGGCTCTGCGTTCCTGGCACTGAAACTCGTGTACAGAACAAACGTCAGCGCGCATGGATGGTGCCTAAGTAATCTCTGTGACGTCATCTCAGAGCTTATGATGCCAGCGAGCCGCATAACACCACCTACTGACACGCAGAGGTACTGCTAGCAAAACTTTCCCAATCCAGTCTGACGCCTGGGGATATTCTAACATAAGTAATCTATCACTAACTATTGTCTCTTACAGAAGTAGTAACTTGTGCTTCAGGCATGCTCTACTTCATTCTAGAGGCCCCTTTAAAGATCTCAGAGCCCTTACCATGGGAAACTATATTCTCCATCTTTGGGCCTGAGTTTGATGGAAACAGTCCCGCTGTCGAAGCGGTGTTGGATTTCCTGCTGCCTAGTTGGTGGTCTGCCTGCTCTATTACAAAGCACGCAGGTCCATATATGGTAGTCCGTTGTGATCTGATGTCTTCACGCATCGCCAGTGTGATATGCTAAAGCAGCTGTCAGACGGATGACCACCTGTTTTCCCACCGGCCGAATCACGATGTGTCGGTCTACCCTCCACACCTTTGTTGGTGGAATGAAAGGGATACAAGGCAGAAACTCACCTTTACTCACCTCACATTTACTGTACCACCATGGACCCAATTCTATAAGTCCTGCGCTGCTGCTAGATGACGTCCAAAACCCACCCTGCTGTGGATGCAACCAACGATAAGCCCCACACTTACCCATTTTCATTGACGTGACAGTTAACAAATGCACAGGACATGTGGCTTTAAAAATATCCTCGGACCATCAATAGCATACCCAAGTGCAATTCATATGTAGGTAATGTTGTAGTGCAAAATATTAAACTAAACACACCTGTAACAGCACTCGATTCATATGTATAAAGTTGGTGAAAGCTAACCTAAAACATTTTATACATGCACAAAAAAGATCAAAAAATGTATGACAAATATTCACCCTTCAGGTGGGAATAAACAAATATCTAACTTACACACATTCAACACACATGCAAGACACATCATAGGAAGAAGTGCAATGAAACATGATGTTGACATTGATCGAGACAAGCTGTAACCTTTACCATTTAAAATATCACCCAAATCAATGTCAGTCCCAATTTGGAATCCTGCCACGTATCGATCAATTCAACATTTCCCCTTGTCCTGCAGAACTCCTGCACTGGATCCAAAAATAATAGATACAAGCCTCTTCCTATTGAGCAGGAATTACGGTTAAACAAACACAACTGTAGTCACACATCCCAATGAATCATCTCACATCAATGAGGTGGTGCAAGTGGTCATTACTTATAGCCCAGATGTGGAATCGGGAGGTCCACGGACTGCCAGATGTTTGGGGGTCCCTTGCTCACTCTACCACTGGATTCAAGATAGCCTGGCTGATGAGGATTATGAATCCGAAACCGGACCCAGGATGCTTGTTTCCGGTCCAGGGAAGACATGGCTTGGCAGTTCCGGCTGGACTGTTCCCATGAGGCACAGGGTCAGACTGATTTGCATATGGCCATGTCTGAACTGGGATGGTGGAGTGAGCTAAAGAATGGTGATGGATTAAACCCAGATCAGTTGACTGGGGGTGAGTGTTTGATTGCTCAAACGCTCCGTCCATCATCCCCTTTGGTATCGAGATGTTCGGGGGGCAGGTCGTGGCAGTCTCCTGACTGCCCTATTACGATATGTGAGATGGAACTGCCACAGTTCCCTGGCAGTATTGCGGCAGTCAGGAGGCAGAAATATGCTTGGCAGGACCGCTACAGTCCTACCAAGCCTATTACAAGTTTCCCCTCCACCACAGTTTGTATGGCTGTTCCCGCCAAGCATATTACAAGTTTCCTCTCCACCAAGGTTCTCATGGCAGTGCAACTGCCATGAAAACTTTGGCGGAGAGGAAACAAAAGGGGCCATGAAGGCCCCCCTGGTGGCTCACATCATGTGGGTGCACAAAGTGCGCATGCACACCAGTTCCCGCATGGCATGGACTTTTAGGTCTATGCCGTGCAGGAACTGTTTTTTGACATTCCAATTGTGGTGCCCATTTTCAGGGCACTTCCATGGGAACGTCAACAACAGAGTCCGCTGGCAGTCTGACCACATGGACTTTTAGGTCTATGCCGTGCAGTAACTGTTTTTTGACATTCCAATTGCGGTGCCCATTTTCAGGGCACTGCTATGGGAGCGTCAACAACAGAGTCCGCTGGCAGTCTGACCACAGCTTGGGCAAAACAGCCAAACTGCCAATGTTGTAATCCAGCCCTATAATGAATGGCTTCCCACAAAATCTAATGATCATCACATAGCATATCAACCTGTGTATGTACATAACTAAGTATTCTGTGTTAGAATTTGGGGTCTCTGGTTGGCAGAGATAGGTACCTTTGTCCAAATAGGGACCCTTGCTTCTAGTCAGGGTAAGGGGCTGCACCTCTACAATAACCCCTGCTCACCCCCTTGGTAGCTTGGCACGAGCAGACAGGCTTATCTCAGAGGCAGTATGTAAAACATTTGTGAACACATACAGTAATACAGTGAAAACACTACAAATAAACACCACACCAGTTTAGAAAAATAAGTAATCTTTACAGACTTAACACTAGACCAAACAACAAAAATCCACAACACTGTAATCAAAAATAGACTTTAAAATGGTAGAAAATAAGTTAGTTCAATGTAGATTGTAAATGCGACACTTTACTCTCAAAGTACCTTAGATGTGTAATCGCAAAACAAAGAAAAGGGGTCACAGGGAATTTAATGCGCCGTTCCTTACACTCAGGGGAGTGGATGGATCGGTTCCTTACTGTTGCGCAGGGGAGTTGAGGCTCGCTTCCTTACAGTGTGGAGAGTTGATGCGTCATTTATTACTGCGGCCCGGTGACGATGCGACAAGATGGCACCTCGAAGCGATGCGATGATCCAGTGCGACGCGACAAAATGGTGCCTTTGATGCGATGCAACAGCGTTGGATGTGATGCTTGCACGCACGATGGCCGTGCAGCGAACTCAGTAACTTCTGAGACACGAAACGCCCTGCAACACGCTTCTCAGGTGATGCGACAGCGACCTCTGTGGTGACAACACGCTTCTCCGGTGATGCGACACGCTTCGTCAATGATGCAAAGGCGAACAGCTGCGGCAGCGACACGCTTCTTCGGCGATGCGACAGCAACTGCTGCGGCGGTGACACACTTCTTGTTGTTGTGTTGCGCTTCCAGCTCCCAGCTACACGCAGTCTTCTCAGAGGGCCCAAATAACAGTAGGCACCTGTTTGCAGGTAGAAAACCCAGCAAGGGAATTCAGGGACACTGGTGGTGAAGTCTTCTATCCCTGAGACTTCAGGCAGGAGGGAAACACACTTCAAGCCCTTGGAGATTCTTCGTCAAGATTTTGAAAAGTTCACTAAAGTCCTTTGCACCTTTCCTTGGCAATAAAGTAACCACTGCAGGACAAACCCAGAAATAGCAAAACAGCACAGGGGCAGTCTCCTCCTTTAGCTTCCTTGGTTTTTCTCCTTGGCAAAGGTTTGTCTTGATTCCCTGAAGTGATCTAAAGTTCTGGGGTCTGGGACCCAATATTTATACCAGTAAATCCTTTGCCCTCTGAAGGCACAGGGTGCCTGTGCCCATCAAAAAACAGTTCTATGCAGTTTCCTGGCAGGAGGTGGAGACAGCAGGTAGCTGGAAGGAAATCTCCCCCTACTCTCCATTCGATGAGGGCTCAGGTCTTATTCAGCCCAGCCCTGACCAATCAGACTGCTGGAGCCAAGGCCTTCTCCAGCCCCCTGTCACTCACAATCCAGACATGGAATACACAAACCTAGCAGAGGCATGCTGGATGGTTAGGCAAGAAAATGCCTACTGTCAAACACAGAATGTAAAAACCCCCTTCACTAAAAGATGTATTTTAACATTCTGAGTTCAAGCATACTAAACTCTAATTTCTACCTAGTTCCCTGAGTCAGTTAGGATTATGAGATGTTATAATCAAACTGCTCGTTCTGGCCTATGGGAACAGGTAGCCATGCAATAGTGAAAAAGGGAAGGATTAGGGACTGGCAAGTCGACATGGCAGCCCCCGGCTGCACACAGGCTCTGTAATGGCAGGCCTGAGCCAAACTGTACAAGCTGCTTCTGTTGGTGGCACAATCAGTGCTGCAAGCCCACAAGCAGTATTTTATTTAAAGGCCCTGGGCACACATGGTGCACTGTAACAGGGTCTGACAAGTAAATCAAATAGCCAATCATGGAGTCAGTAATCCATTACAACAATTTACAGTAGAGAGCACTTGTGCATTGGCATGGAATAGCAGTGGCAAAGTGCCCAATGCATCTAGAGCAGCAAAAACATAGCAGAAAATACAGGAGGCAACAGAAAAAAAATGGAAGGGAGACCCCCGCCAATGGCACCAGGTCTAACACTCTAAAATGTAAATTTTGCCTAACCTATATTTTAAATCTAAGCTCTGCAACATTACTAGGTACCCAATAATTGCTATGGAAAAGTAATGCAAAAATTAATGTGGTTACATATTAACAAAAAATAAATTTTCCAAATAAAAGAACTTCTCTGTCCATACATAACTCAAGGCCAATGGATAGTCCAGAAATCAACCTGCTGCTGTACACAGTGCAGCACCACCAATCTTGCCTCAAAATATACTACCAGGGGAACCTCTTCAGGAAGGGGCATCCACTGTTCAGGGCAGGAACCTCATACATCTTACTTGAGAGAGGGATGTTTGGGTTTGGGAGGGATGTCCTTGTGTTTTAGGAAGCGGTGGGTTGAAAAGAGGAAGGGGTGGACATTTGTTTATGTGGGTTGAGTTGTGAAGTAGAAGGGGTGGACTTTCATTTAGATGGAGTGGTTTTGGAAGTGGAAGGGGTGTCTTGATGCTTGGAAGTGGTGTGTTGGGAGGTAGAAGGAGTGGATGGGTCTGTAATAGGGGCGGATTTGGATGTGGAGGGGTGGTTTTGGTTGTGGGAGGGGTAGGATGGTGTTTGGAACGGGGTGGTTGGAGGTTTGGTTGGGGTGAGGGAAAGGGAGAAGGTAGGATCTTCAGTGGAATACCTGATAGGTTGTTTGGGAGGGAGTGGCATCTTGGAGGCAGAGGGAGTGCCAGTATATAATGTGCCTGTGTCTGTTAAAGGTGCAATTTCTTGTGGGTCAGGTATATGTTCTACAAGTATGGTTGTGTCTTGTGTCTCATCTGTCAGTTGGGAGCTGGGTTGAGAGCATCTGTGTTTCTTGGGTGTATACTCTGAAATTGGTGTGTCTGTGGAGGGTTTTGCTGTGGATATGCTGGGTGTGGTTGTTTTGCATGTTGATGTGTTGGGGATTGTGAATGTGGTTGTGTTTACAGTGTGTGTGGATCTGATGGTGGTTTGGGTGGTTCATGCGGGTGTGGTGATGGGTGTGCTTAGTGTGGATGTGATGGTGATTGGGGTGGTGCATGTGGGTGTGTGTCCTGGATGGGGATGTGATAGGGGGGTTGTGGTGTGTCCATGAGTGTGTGGTGTTGTCTGTGCTGTGTGTAGATGTGATGTGGGGGGCTGTGAGTGTGATGGAGTATGTGGTGTCTGTCAGTTTGGGTGTGTGCAATTGCTTCTTGTAGTGTTTGTGTTAATGTGTGGATGTGCGGCTTGGGTCAATGTGAGTGGGTGCATGCAAATGTCTCTGTCGCTTGGGACAGGATTGGGAATAGGGTATTGGGATGAGGAAGGAGGTGGAGGAGGGCCAGAAGGTTGGGGGAGATGGGATGTTGTAGTGTGGGAGGAGGCCAGAGCTTCAAAAGATCTGTGTATGCCAGACATCACACTGTGAATGCCTATCAGATAGGCCACCAATTGTTGTAGTTGGCCTATTTGCCCCTAATTGGCATTCAGTAGTGCAGCCTGGCCTATGAAAATGTTTCTCAAGAGGTCAATAGCCTCCTCACTCAGTGGGGTGACAGGGGCAGGGTGTAAGGTGCCTGGAGCAAAGGAGATGGCACCCTTCCTAGGAGTGATGTCCCTTCCAATTCTGTGAGGAGCAACAGGGAGGGTGGATATGGTATTGGGTTGCAGAAAAAGGTGATGATGAAACAGTTCCTGTGGGGTCTTCCACCACTAGGGATTGTCCACTGGATGATGACTCAGATGATGATGTTGAGCTTTCCTCCTCCATAGCACTCCCTTCACCCTCTGGGCCACATCACTTGATGCTTTTTCTCAGGATCAGAACCACTGTGGCCAGCTGTTTCACTGATTATGTTGACCCTTTCTTCTTCGCTTGCCCATGAAGATACTGAAATGACATATACAATAGGTTTATTGAATCTGTGTAAACACAACTAATCATGACCATTGAACACAAAACATTTCCAAAGTGTACAGATTACAACTGATTCAAGGCTATTGAAATTGGCTTCAGTATTAGGATGAACACATGAATGCATGCAGCATAATCTGAAAACATTTGCTCAAAGTGATGTCATAACTCTAGATATCTCCAATACCATGGATGAACGTGTCTCCATTCCATCCTTATGTATCTACTAGGACAGTTTAACACCTTGAATATTTTGTCCCTTGTAGTGTAGCATAGTGAACTGATGTCACCAAATAGGATGTCTACAAGAAATACATTTGCACAGTGTCAACACAAGGCCCTGAAATCAGCAATGTGTCATTTCACCAAAACTGCATCATGATGAAATGAGACTCAAGTAATACTGCTATGTTGCTCCAGTATGTCCAGAAATCGAAATCAAGTCACCTGCAAATGGGCATTTCACAATGATGCCACTTTTTGATTAACACTTACTCATATATCTACTATCCAAATGGTTCAATGAAAGCTGTGCTGAAGGACCTTTGCCATGTATCACTTTTAGCAAAGCTAGCTAGCCTGGAGACATTCAGGGACAAAGTATTGGGAGATGTGTTAACAAATTCCTACAGTATAAATGAAAACATAGCCCTAGAGACCTTCCCAATTCACCTCAGTACTAGTCAAAACACCATTGTTATTTAGCACAAGCCAATAGACCATTGAAGGTTGTTGTGACTCTGTGACGGTCTATGATAAAAAATAGGAGCTGGTTTAACTTTTGTCCTAATGAAATGGCATATCACAGTACCATATTTTTCTCGAACACCACTTGCTATTTAATATTGAGTGTAAACACACATATGAATACAGAATGTATACATGGAACTCCTTGATGCATGTCAACAGTCAGGTAAGGATTCAGAAATTCTCAAACTGTGAAGTTCATATTTGTGAATACTCCCACATATATGGCATGTACCTTTCAATATTGACAAATCACTGTAAGTCTACCATTCATGTCCTACACAGCCTTATCATTTGGACATGACCAAGAACATTGAGTAATGCCTTAGGATATGTGTCACACACTCACCAATGTGTACACAGTCCTGTCTGTGTTTTCACATTGACTGTATACCTATCACAATTATTTGTGAAAATATAGACTGGCCTACACACACATTTGTGTAGGAGTCAGACATCAACTTTTGATGACACCTAAATCCGGTATGAAACAGTATTGCATATGAAACAACAATAGTAATATGTTTACATACCAACATGTAGGCGCTAATACTGATGGCACCAGTGATATATGCACACTCATGTTTGAGTAGAATCCTAACTTGCCAATCTGAAGTGTTGTCCAGTCACTACGTCAAAAGTGCAATGTATGCTCTGTGACATGTAATAGGCCTACCAATACATGAGACATGGTAGTGAAGGAGCATCACCCCAGACACATTAAAGACTAGTGGTCTGTTTGGTACAACTGTTGTCACCCATAACATCAAACTACATGAGGTGATTTATGACTTAAGTCAGCTATATGTCTGCTCCAGACAGTACATTGGTAGTGGACTAGCATCTTCTGTATTCCTGGTCAAAAAGACAATAGACTAAGCACATCATCATGCACTTTCTAACAGACCTACACTTTCAAGAACTCTTCTTGTGCATTGGACATGTGTCACCCTTAATGCTGATGTGGAAATGACTGCCTGTAACAAAAAAGAGGTTCATGTACCATGTCGAACTCAGGTCAGGACTTACCTCCTTGTTGCTACTGTTGGGCCCCCAACTGCCTATCAAGCTTAGGACAGGCTACCGCAAGTATGCAGGCCATTAGTGGGGTCAGGCTGCGGCGTGCGCCCCGCACATGTAGGGTGACTTCCCCAGCTGGATCTCTGTGACCTTCAGAGTCCAGCGCCATAGGTCTTTCCACCTTTTATGGAAATAGACACTGTGCCAACTCCAGACCCCCAGGGTCCACACTTTCCTGGCGATGGCCATCTATATATTCCACTTCTGATGGGCATTGGCCTATATGGATAAAAGAGAAGCAAAAAGAAGAATGTCACTGTAAATATTTCTATATCTGTATTGATTTAACTAAATCTAGCACAAGTATAACCGATATGTTACCCTACAACATGTGTAGTATTCACATGCTGAGTACTACAAATACATAACTACACACCTTAGTTGTAGGCTGTTGACTTTTGTCATCCCTTGTCATTTCCTAAAGTCACTAGGCCAGCCTAGTAACATAATCTAGCCCAGGAACCTCCTACATTATCTATGCTGTGAGTTAAAATGAAATAGAACAAAACACCATGACCTACTGAAGGCTAAACAACTTGTGCATTTTTACTAGACATCTTCATGGTAATCCTGATTGACTTGATGCCTATGGTCCATAAATCTGGTACCATAGTATAGACTACATCATATGACTAAGGACACTATGAAAGGTATGTCAGTGAGAGTTCGCTGGGACCGGTTTTGGGGTAGCACCCCTCATCAGCCAGGCTAGCTTGAACCAGTGGCAAAGTGAGCAAGGGACCTACGTCTGGGCATACCCATCCCACTTAGGGTTACCCGTGCCATGCAAACAAATGATAGACGGAATGCTTGATAAATCATACATTCACCCCAAAACCAGTCCCAGGATGCTTGTTTCCGGTCCAGGGAAGACCTGCCTTGGCAGTTCAGGCTGAACTATTCCCATGAGGAACAGGGACAAGACTGATTTGCATATGGCTGGGTCTGACTCTGAAATCGGGTGGCAAAGTAAGCTAAAGAACGAATATGAATTTAACCTAGATCTGTGACTGGGGTGAATTTTTGAAAAGTTTCAGTGCTTTATCCATCATCTCCTTGTGTGTGCTTTGTTCACCCTAAGTTGGCAGGGTATGCCCAGACATGAGTTGTTTTCTCACTTTGCGACTAGATTCAAGCGAGCCTCGCAGTTGAAGGGTGTAATCCTGACACTGGTCCCGGGTTGCTTCTTTCCGATCCAAGGAAGACCTGGCTTGGCAGTTCAGATTGGACTATTCTCATGAGAAGCAGGGTCAAGAAGACTGATTTGCATATGTCTGGGTCCGAACTGGGGTGGCGAACTGAGCTAAGAAATGGTGATGGATTCAACTCATATCTGTGACGGGGGTAAGTGTCTGAAAAGGTTCAGCGCTTCGTACATCTCCTTTTGTTTCTACTGTTACAGGTATGACATTTACGTATTGTTGTATGTCCTTTTAAATTTGGGGTGTATAAAACTGCAGAGGACCATCCTATTCAACCACATTTCTACACTGTTAAAGTGTCACACGTGAAATGGGGCTGTACAGTGCAAGCATGACTTATGAAACAGTGAAAACTTACCTATGGAATTAAGGGGCCTGTGTTTAGGAAGGCACACACTTTACTAGTGTAGGTAAATGGAATTAAGCGTTAGGTCAAAATGTTACATAACTCACCATTTTAAATGTATTCCATGTGAAAGCAACCAAGGATGGTATTGTTGGTCAAATTGCGATCATCCAAGGGTTTACACTTCCCCGAAGTGTAAGGGGCTTTAGGGGCCAAGTCCTTGTCTTCGCTCGGTGATCCAGCCTACCCGCCCTGGTCCGACTTGGTATCCTATACCTTTGAGCGGAGGGCGGGGTAGACAAGAGCAAGACACGCCCAGCAACCCCGAGACAGCCGAGCGGTTAGCGCTCTAGCAGCACTCCTCACAGGGCTACTTAAGCTGCGAGGAGGCTTGGCCATTTGCGATAATGGGCGGACAGTGGCAGTGTCTCCCGACCCCGCTTGGTGCCAGGTAATGAATTATCAGAGCAGAGCACTCTGAACAGCTAGCGGACGAATCTGTGTCACTTGGAAATTGAGATAATAATTTTAAAGTCACTTGCGCCGCTTTTAATTTGACCGAATACTTATAAGTTCCTCACGTTATGTTATATTAGAATTGATTGCAAATTTTAATATAATTTCTGACAGTGCACTTACGATCTTCCCCGAAGTGTAAGGGGCTGCAGGGGCCAAGTCCTTGTCTACGCTCGGTGATCCAGCCTACCCGCCCTGGTCCGACTCGGTATCCTATACCGTTGAGCGGAGGGCGGGGTAGACAAGAGGAAGACACGCCCAGCAACCCCGAGACAGCCGAGCGGTTAGCACTCTAGCAGCACTCCTCACAGGGCTACTTAAGCTGCAAGGAGGCTTGGCCATTTGCGGTAAGGGGCAGACAGTGGCAGTGTCTCCCGACCCCGCTTGGTGCCAGGTAACGAATTATCAGAGCAGAGCACTCTGAACAGCTAGCGGACGAATCTGTGCCACTTGGAAATTGAGATAATAATTTTAAAGTCGCTTGCGCCGCTTTTAATTTGACCGAATACTTATAAGTTCCTCATGTTATGTTATATTAGAATTGATTGCGAATTTTAATATAATTTCTGACAGTGCACTTACGATCTTCCCCGAAGTGTAAGGGGCTTTAGGGGCCAAGTCCTTGTCTTCGCTCGGTGATCCAGCCTACCCGCCCTGGTCCGACTCGGTATCCTATACCGTTAACCGGAGGGCGGGATAGACAAGGGCAAGACACGTCCAGCAACCCCGAGACAGCCGAGCGGTTAGTGCTCTAGCAGCACTCCTCACAGGGCTACTTAAGCTGCGAGGAGGCTTGGCCAATTGCGGTAAGGGGGGGACAGTGGCAGTGTCTCCCGACTCCGCTTGGTGCCAGGTAACGAATTGTCAGAGCAGAGCACTCTGAACAGCTAGCAGACGAATCTGTGTCACTTGGAAATTGAGATAATAATTTTAAAGTCACTTGCGCCGCTTTTAATTTGACCGAATACTTATAAGTTCCTCATGTTATGTTATATTAGAATTGATTGCGAATTTTAATATAATTTCTGACAGTGCACTTACGATCTTCCCCGAAGTGTAAGGGGCTTTAGGGGCCAAGTCCTTGTCTTCGCTCGGTGATCCAGCCTACCCGCCCTGGTCCGACTCGGTATCCTATACCGTTGAGCGGAGGGCGGGGTAGACAAGAGCAAGACACGCCCAGCAACCCCGAGACAGCCGAGCAGTTAGCGCTCTAGCAGCACTCCTCACAGGGCTACTTAACCACTCATCGGCCAAAGCGCGCAGCGGTTGCGCGCAGAGGGGCACCATTGACGGCGCCGAAGACAAGCCAAAGACCAGCCCGTCTGCGCCCGTCCGCGACAGGACGGGGCCAGGGGCCATGGAGGCTGCTACAACAGAATCTCAAAGACTCCCTCCTAAATGGATAACGTACACTTCACAGGTACTATTGGGACTTAACACAGATCCGTTATTGGGCTGTAGATGTGGCAATCTTCCTGAGGTAGAAGGGCCTTTTTCCTGCCTCTATTGCCACACCCAGTTTTCCACACATATGAGGGAGACTTACAACATTAGATGTCCAAAACCCATGAATCCTATTATTAATAATGCTGCTGAGAACCAATACACTCCCTTAGGGAGGAAAAATATCCTTTGTAATATCAGGTCACTCTCCAAACACTCCGCGGAGGTTTGGGACTTAATTTTGTCTAAACAACCCGACATGTGCTACCTCACAGAGACGTGGCTCAAACCACACTGTACCCCTGCTATTACACTGGGAATTCCGAGTAACTATAAAATAGTTAGATTAGACCGTCCCACTAAAATAGGTGGTGGGATTGCTATTGTGCATAAACAAGAAATTACCATTTCGGCCTTAGAAAAATTAAATACCTCAGAAATTGAACTTTTAGTTTTTAAAATAACACTGTCCCCCAAAGAAAGTCAAAAGGGTGCCCTAGTATATCGCCCGCTTGGTCCCTGTAATAACTTTTCCAACACGCTGATAGAGCTACTAGCCCCACATGTCAACAACGATAGTGATTTCATGCTAGTTGGAGACTTCAATGTACATAGTGATAGGTCAGATTGCAGCGAGGCGCAATCCCTATTAACAGACCTGTCCTCCCTAGGACTAATACAGAGGAACAGTGGGCCCACACATCAGGCAGGTCATACCCTAGACCTGATATTCTCCAATGTCCCGCTAGTCTCCTGTCCACCTGCAACACAGGTCAATTGGACTGACCACTTTATTGTAGAATTTATCACTCCCTACTTTGTACCCACCCCCTCACGCCCAATTTTACTACCAAGTGTCCGCAGACAGTGGCATAAAGTCACTGACACCACCTTCAAGGAAAAATTTAATTCCCCCCTCTTCTCACCTCAGGAAAATATTGTAACCACCCTCAAAAAATTTGAAAGGGCAATTAAGGAAGCCATAGATATAATTGCCCCTATGAAACAATTCAAACCTAGACCGGCCAACAAACAAGAAATCTGGTTTTCTGACCACTTAAGGACACTTAAACTAAGTGCCAGGAAACTAGAAAAGAGGTGGAGAACTTCCCACCTAGAAGAGGATAAGAAAAAGTATTGGGATGCACTTTCCTTCTACCACAAAGCTATTCGCATAGCACGCAAAACCTATATTGCATCACAAATAAAAGATGCAGGGAACTCTCCAAGGGTCCTCTACCAAATCTTACAAACATTTGTTAAGCCAGTTGCATGTGAATCCTCTGAGATGGCATCTCAACAGCTATGCGACGAAATCTCCTGCTTCTTCACCAACAAAATTGATAAAATCTACGCCAAAATAGTTTGCGCTAACAAGGCAATTACCACAGATTTGGCACTCCCTCAGGTTGATACGGAACTAAAGCTGGACACATACTCTTTAGATACCTTCCCTCCCATTTCCATACAAGAAACATCCTCATTATTACTACAAATTAAGAGTGGTAGTCCAGATGATACCATCCCTGCTAGGATAATGCCTGTCCTAGCAGAACAACTCTGCCCCACGATTGAAAAATTGGTGAATCTCTCACTCAGTTCAGGTACCGTCCCCAGAGAATGGAAACGAGCCCTTGTCAGACCCATTAGGAAAAATACTGCCACCCCGTGGACTGACCTAGCCAACCTCAGACCCAATTCCTTACTACCATTTTTAGGGAAACTGATTGAAAAACATGTAAACCATCACCTGTCCAGATACATTGAACTTGCTGGAGCCCTGGACTACTCTCAGTCAGGGTTCCGGCCAAAACACAGCACGGAGTCCACCCTCCTGTCTGTCACTGATGATCTACATATGTACCAGGACAAGGGCCTCTCAGTTATCCTGGTTCTATTAGATCTATCGGCAGCGTTCAACACCGTGTCTCACACCATCTTGACCGATCGGTTGTCGAACGCTGGCATTAAGAACAAAGCCCTTGACTGGTTGAAGAGCTTCCTATCTGATCGCACCCAGAGAGTCACCATGGGTGCGTATCGTTCAGCGTAAGTAGAGATCTCAAAAGGGGTGCCACAGGGCTCCTGTTTAAGCCCAACCCTTTTTAACATCTATGTGGCACCCCTGGCAAGAGTGATGCGTAGGTATAGTTTCATCCCAGTATCATACGCGGATGATACGCAGCTCCTCTTCCCTTTTAAGACTCTCTCCACTGATGTTAGGAGCTCCTTTTCATCAGGCAGGAAAACAGTGGCAAACTGGATGTCCTCCAATTGCCTTCAGTGTAACGTCAGCAAAACTGAGGTAATGTTATTTGGGGAGGCTAAAATGCTATGGACTCCAGAGTGGTGGCCGCAAGACCTAGGAGCAGTTCCTGAACCCAAACAGGTCGTGAAGAATCTGGGGATTCGATTCGAACAAGATCTGTCACTCAAACAACATACTAACTATATTTCAGGAATATGCTTCCATACCATTAGCCTGTTACGCAAAGTTTTCCGTTTGCTACCTGACTCCGCTAGGAAAACTCTTGTTCAGGCATTGGTTCTAAGTCGGATCGACTATTGTAATGGCCTGTTGCTTTCTGCCAACGAAAGCGTGTTGGCCAAGCTTCAGGTCATTCAGAACACGGCAGCTCGCCTTGTTCTCAATGTCCCCCCGAGAACAGCCTCCAAACCCCTCCTTGAGCAGCTGCACTGGCTCTCAATCCGACAAAGAGCCAAATTTAAAATATGCTGTCTGATCCATAAATGTCTAAATGGACAAGGGCCCGCCTACCTTGAAAGAAAATTTGTTCCCTACATTCCAACTCGACCTCTCAGGTCCAGTAACAATCTTCTTTTAGTGGTCCCCCGTGCCAAAAAAACCAGACACGGGTGTAAAGCTCTATCTATCACTGGACCCACTCTATGGAACAAACCCCCTCTGTCTCTGAGACAATGTAAAGAACTTCTTACATTCTGGAAACTCCTGAAAACTGCTCTGTTCAGAAATGAGATCTAGATTCTACTCACTCATAACCTCCGTTACTACCGGCTCCAAAAGCGCAGAGATACTCCAGCTGGAGTTGATTCAAGCACTATACAAACCATCAAATAAATAAATAAATAAATAGGAATGTAACTTAGTGCATCAGTTGTATTGGAAATACAGCCTTTACAACAAGGTTTTTACCACATTGTGACTTTACCACACATTTTAAAGCATGTTTTTAAATGTATATGTTTTTACAACGGATGCCTTTACCACATATTTTAGGTAAGTTAGGGGGGGTCTCCCCCCACAAATACATTGTTTTGAAATTAATAAACAATGTGCGGTAATCGCATCTGTGTGATACATACACGTTCAAAAAGAATGCATGGTAAAAAAGGCATGCGTAAGGCTTGCAATCTATTTGCCTTCATTGTTCCGTTGCACAACCTCTGTATTGCCACAGAGGCTCAGCCCCAGCCTGGCCCATGGTTCCGAATGGGCACAGCTCATTGTCAGGCCTTGCTATATGCAGGCTGAATATAATCTTGTCACATAAACAGCACCTTTCCATCAATTAAAATTGAAAATATTAAGCCTTTACCAAGCCAATGAGTCATCTCAATGCTGTTTGCCCATCTGAAGGGGTCTGTCAGCTACTGATAGGTCCCAGGACAACTGTTTGGAGATCCCTGATCTAGACTGAGTGAAAAGGGGGACTATACACATAGCTAACATCACCCTCATTTGCATTTGACCAAGTACATATAGAGCTCATGCTGTAAAGGGTATAGATTTGTATTCACATTTAGTTTTATGTGTTTTATCTAAACATCACAGCTACCTGCATAGACGCCCACATACACACCAAGTACAAACTAGGGGTTTAAACACATTACAGATCCAAATGGTGGTATTAAGTATCATCATAATAACTGTTACTGACAATTTATAGTGCTGAACAATTGCAAACATGATTGTCCTATGTAAGGACCACATAATGTGACATTTCATAATAAATTTCACTCTGGAACACAGCAGCACATTGTTGCCCATGGAGATGGGCATGAGTGGGAACAACCTTTATAACGCAACTTTTAGCACGCAGTGCTATTACAACGCAGACTTTAAAACGAAGACCATTACAACGCATTACACTGGGGGGCGCTCTAGGATAGGGAATAGTTTTACTTTACTATCCAACACCTTCCCTAGTGTCCACGGGGACTGGTGTTGGAATAGTAAATTAAACTATTCACTATCCAGCACCCCCCAGTGTAATGCGTTGTAATGGAATGCGTTTTAAAACTTGCGTTGTTACAGCATGCGCAGTAAAAGCATGCGTTGTAACAACGTACATCCAGACATGAGCAGTAAGGCAGATATTCACACATATGCAAGAAATGTACCTGTTCCTCTGGTGAGCCATAGAGCTGGCCATCCAGGGAAAGACCTCAGTAGCCAGCAGTTCCAGCTCATCTGCTGAGAAGGCAGTGGAACTCTCACCTGCTTGGCCAGGCATGATTGCTTCCAGAGGTGACAAACAGCAGCACAAGTGGAGGAGGCCTTGATAGCAGCAGCCTCAGGTGGCAAGTGAGCTATTTTCAAAGCCACCACATACATGTACACAACATACACGATCGTCAGCAGAAATGGAGACAGACATTTGCCTTCTACCGTTACAAAAAGCAACGTTAGCCTATGGCTGTGTCAGTCGCAAAGTTTACTGCCCACTGCATGGTCAGCTTCCGACCCCGCCATCTGGATCAAAATGTCCTATCGGTGGGTCAGGCACCTGCCATTTGTGAGGTTCCAAATACCCTGTTTGTGACTGTTAAGTACATCGCACCACTCCAAATTGGAACTAGCTTGCTGATATATTCACATATCCATGGACTAAACATTCAATCAGGGGTTTAAAGCTTTCTATGTACCCATGTGGGTCTCAAGGCGTGGAAGAGGAGGAGTAGCTTCGGTTCAGTCGAAGAACTAGGTCTGAGGGTCTTCCCGAAGGTGTGTAGAGTAGGGGAGCGTCGGATGTGGACTGGGAGCTTTTTCCAGGCTTTGGCCACTATGTAAGAGGAGGCTCTTCCCCCCGCTCTGGTTCCGTGGAAGTGTGGGGTTTCTGGTAGGGTGAGGTCAGTGAAGCGGAGGTTCCTTTTGGGTACGTAGAAGTAGACTCTTTCATTGAGGAACTTGGGTCCGGTGTTGTGGAGGGATTTGTAGGCTGGGTGAGTAGCTTGAAGGTTACTTTCTTCTCAACAGGGAGCCAGTGGAGGTCTTGCAGGTTTTTGGTGATGTGTTCATGTCGTGGGATGTCAATCACGAGTCTTGCCGCGGTGGTCGGGATGTACTGTAGTTTACATAGCAGGGATTTGTTGATTCCAGCATAGAGGGCCTTCCCGTAGACCAGTCTGCTTGTTATGAGTGCACGGGTGACGGTCTTTTTTGCTTCGGGGGGATCCACTTGAAGGTCTTGTGGAGGATGTGGAGGGTGTTCAAGCAGGTGGAGGCGACAGCGTTGATCTGCCAGGTCATGGTGATGGAGGAGGCGAGTATGATGCTGAGCTTTCAGATGTGGTCTGTGGGTGTGGGATGGGTTGCAGAGGGCCACCAAGAGTTGTCCCAAGCTGAGGGGGTGGGTCCAAGGATGAGGACTTGTGTCTTCCCCGAGTTGGATTCGAGACACCAAGCTGTAACATCTTTCATTCGTTCTTGGAAGCTGGGTCTGGTGGTTTCAGGGTCCTTTGTGAGGGGGAGGATGAGCTGGGTGTCGTCGGTGTAGGATACAATGCTGAGTCCATTTTGACTGACAATGGCGGCGAGGGGGGCCATGTAGATGTTGAGGAGCGTGTGACTGAGCAATGATCCTTGGAGCACTCCACAGTTGATCTCTGTGGGTTCGGAGAGGAAAGTCAGGAGTCTGATCTTCTGGGTTCTGTCAGCAAGGAATGAGCGGAGGCAGTTGAGGGTGGTTCCCTGTATTCCGGCATCATGGAGTCTGGCTGTGAGAGTGCAGTGGGAGATGGTGTTAAAAGCTGCAGAGAGGTTGAGTAGGATGAGGGCTGCTGTGTGGCCTTGGTCGAGGAGCATGTGGATATCGTCTGTGGTGGCAAGGAGGGCGGTCTTGGTGCTGCGGTTACTGCAGAATTCAGATTGGGAGGAGTCGAGGATGGTATTCTCTTCTATGAAGTTTGTCAGCTGGGCGTTGATTAATTTCTCTGTGACTTTGGCTGCGAAGGGACGGAGGGAGATAGGTCGATAGTTCTTCGGGTCCGTCGGGTCTGCAGAGGAATACTTGAGTAGGGGCTTGACTTCAGCGCATTTCCAGTCGTCGGGGAAAGTGCCGGATTCGAAGGAGTAGTTGATGGTGCAATTTAGCTCGGGGCTATGATGGCGGCGACTCTATGGAAAATGTGCAGTGTGCAGAGGTCCATAGAGGCTCCTGAGTGAGTGCTCTTTATGGTCGTGGTGGTATCTTCAGTGATGACCAGGGTCCAGGCGGTGATGGTAGGCTGGCAGTCGTAGCTGTAGGGAAGGGTGGTTTCCGGAGTCTGCTCGCTGAAGTTGTCGTAGTGGGCCTTTATTGTTAATTGTAAATAGGAGCTGAGCTTGTTGCAGCGGTCCTAGGAGGGAGTGACGTCAGTGGCTTCGCTGGTAGTTTGGTGAATTGCTGGATGATGTTGAAGAGTTCATTTGAGTTGCTGGAGTTGGAGAGGATTTTGTTCCGGATGAAGGTCTTCTTGGTGGATCCTATGCGTTGGTGGTATTCTGTCATGGCATTCGTGTAGGTGGTCAGGTCTTACGTGAATTTGCTGTGTCTCGATCGCTTTTTGAGACTTCTGCAGGAGCGTCTGGTTTCTTGGAGGTCGGTTGTGAACCAGGTGGCATTATGTGTATATTATTGCTGTGCGGTATATTCAGGGAAAAAGATTTGGAACTAAAACAGAATGGAAACATAGCACATTTCTAACCTATTATGTACACATTTGTGTTAATACACATATCAAGTCCATAATTATCTCTAGTGCTGGATAAAGGACATAAGACTTTTTCTCTGGATAAAATATGTATTAAAACATATCCAGTTAAGTAGAAGCACTTGACTATTGTGTTACTCTTTACATATGGTGCTGTGGACAATGTCACAAATCTTTAAAATGTTTTTATCGCTGCAGACATATGAACCCTGAGAGAGTTGAAAGATGACAGCCTCCGGAGTACCAGGCACTCCAGACTATGCCACCATAGATTAAAAGGATGTAATGAAGAAGTTCAGGATGAATAAGAAACAATACTGGATCTATGTCATCAACTGGAGCCAGATATTCTCCCTCACAACACTAATCCCACGTGTATATCACCAGTTGTCAAACTAGTAGCAGTACTTAATTTTGTAGACAAAGGTTCCTTCCAATACCCTGCTAACATCACAAATTCTACAGAAAAGGTCCTGGCTTGTTGGTATGTATGATCTGTCCTAAGATTGTATGTGTAATGTCAAGTAGCGTGATGTAAAAATGTGTAACATCTTGTGGGACTTCCTTCTGTAAGACTCCACTTATCCCAACTGACCATGGTTGTTGGCACCGCTGAGGAATCCAACAGCACCATGGAAAGTCTACTTCAATGAGGCCCATAGTAGAACACAGTGGCAAGTAGAGCAGACTTTGTGGCTCTTGAAGGCCAGATTTAGATATCTGGGCAAAACTGGTGGAGCCCTCCTTTACTCACCTCCACTCAACGGAGAAGGTGAGCCCAATCACCTTGGCCTGCTGCATGCTTCACAACATCGCCCTGCGATGGAACATTCCTACATTGAAGAGGATCGAGAGCATGAAGAGCCATTGTTGAGGATTCTGAAATGCCAAATGAAGATGATGGTGGTGAAGAAGAAGGAGTTGACCTAATTCAAGATCTCATCCACAACTTCTATGTTGTGGCAATTTTTAGAAAGGGCTATCTCTGGGAAATCCAGGCCAAAAGTGTTTGTTGAACAAAGTTTTGAAATATTAACTATTGGGCTCTGTTGCATTGTTACCTCATGATTTTGGCCAAAACTGTGCCCTCCAAAATTTGAATATGAAATGTGTCTATTATGCAATGTTTGATTGGTAACCTTTTTGTTATGCTATGTTTAAGGTTCCTTCATCATGTCATTTTATTTTGTACATTTCAGAGTTGAGACATTTGTGGTATATGGTGCTGTTTGAAGTACAAAGTGGACATGTGTTATTAGGAATGAAAGACACAGACTTTTGGTGTACAAATCCTGTACCGAGACAACATGCGCATTGATTGCATGGAAGTTCAGAAGAAACCATTGGATTTGATTTTTGGCATGTGTTGGTCCTAAGGCAATATGTGTGCCATCATGAGCTCACACCACATGTGGTACAGGAGCCAAATCATACTTTTCTCCCCTCATATTGGCTACCTTCATTGTGTGTACAATGAATGTTACTGTTGATGTTTCTCATCATTGTGAGACATACCTCATGTAGCGCACCATTAAAAGTTGGCTGTGATATTCCAGCATATACTGTAACAGTGTATTGGAATGACCCTGTGGCCACAAAATATTGTACTGCCTTGTATGAGGCTACTGGTGTTTTTTTTAGGATTGTTCATGTGAGCCAGAAGATCAGGCTCCGGCTGATGTCACCAAATCATGAAAAATTGCCCATTCAATCTGAATGTGTCTGACATATTCCCATCTTCCATGTTGGCAAGGTCTGGAACTGGAAATGTGAACATTAGCATAGAGTATTGCTGTCATGTCTGATGTTCCAGAAAATATTGGCAGGCTATTTTTAGATAAATGGAATAAACACGGTAGTTGATGACACATTGTTAGAGGCAACACCTATATTTGTGACACTCTGGATGCTGTATGGATGTGGTTGGAGATATACAAGGCAGGTGTGCTGCCCCCGGAGTAAGGGTCCCTTCAACAGAGATCCAAGAAAGGGCCCAAATACTCCTCGAAGAAGGCCTCATTGAGGAGGCCATCTTCCTCCCAAACTGAGCGTGAACGCAGGGCTGCATCGCTTACCGTGGCAGAAATAGTATCATCACAAAAGACTGCGGCATACACAGACACTTCTTCAGACCATAAATCACTGGCTTCTGATTCAGGAGGTTCAGCCCTAGACAGGAAGGGCTTCCAAATTGTGACCCCACAATATGCTGATGACACAATTTGATGGGATTGTCGAACATCTCTCTTGACGAGGTTCTGCGGCTATAGATACTGATCTGCCAAAGATCATGTTGACTGCTGGGTTAACTGCTTCACTGCTGGGGTTCTCCCATGCCATATATGTTGTAATTGAGGCCAAGGGAGCTATCCCACAGCCTGTGACTTCCGGAGGGTATCACCTCCTTGCTAATATAGATATCAGGTTGGTGCACACCTAGGCATGCTTTTTCTCAGGGGCGTTACTGTGGATCCGGGTAGGGACCTGTTTTCAACTTATACAATCCATTATTGACCCGGAGGGCTCCTATGTTCTGGTTAAGGGTAGGCTGTTAGGTAGGGAGGTCATGCGGGGAAAATGTATATGGTCAGAACTCAGATCAGGTTCCCTTCCTTCGGTCACTGTCCATTCCTTTTTCATCTCTGATCACAGATGATCTCATTTGGGGAGGTTATTTTAAATGTTTGCCGATTTTCACATAGATAGGTCTATACCTCCCATACCGGGAGCACTGGCATACAAGACCTTGGAGGGTTTTGAAGTCTGGGTGCAACATTGGGACCTCTCGGATGTTGGAAGAATGCACCATGGCCAGGAATTAGTTTTTCCCTATCACTCCCATTTCTACCGATTACATATACGGCTTGATATGTTTATTTGCTTGCCACACCTTAGCCCATCTGTAATACATACCGAATAATTCGAGTTCACATTATCAGTTCACAGCCTGTTGCTATTGTTGTTCCGTCCTATTGCTGAACACCTAGAGTAACTACGTGGTGCCTTAGGCCCTTATTCCTAGATTATACCTGATTCTTGGGCTCACTGCCCATTGCCATCTCTGAATATTTTCAGCACAATCAAGGTACTGCCACAAGTCCCATTATTGAATGGGAAGCTTTTAAAGTTGTGGTGAGAGTTCACTGCGTGGACCAGTCCGTTGGAGTCAAGCGGGACCTGAATAAGGAGCTTACCTCTCTCGAACTTGGCCAGCACGTCTTAGGTTGGGTGCTGACAAACACGTCCAGACACAGTTTACTGAAACTAAAGGCCAATATAATATATATATAATGCTGCCCTGGAACATCTTTGGTGCCTTGACTTACAAGACTATCAAACTAGGGCCTACTACTCTCCTCAGAGGATGTCCAAATTCTCCACCGGTGCCCTGGTGGCCTGTGCCCGGTGTGGGCTAGCCGCGGCCTCTGACGCGCATATGTTCTTTGATTGTCCTCACTTGACGTCTTTTTGGGATTCAATCTGCAATAAACTTACCTCTTCCCTGGGCTTTACAGTGGTTATGGACCTTCGCCTCGTAATCTTCGGTGTAGCAGATCAGAGTCGGAGCCCAGCCAAGAACCTTTTGTTCTATTCCACCCTGGTGGCGCGCATAAAAATTTGTAAGCGATGGAAAGAAGCTTCCCCTCCTTCTTTACATGACTGGTGTACATCAATCCTCCAAATATCGAAACTAGATCTCGCCAGGGCTGGGAAGCCAGATAAAAGAGCTTTCTGGCATTTACTTGACTGGTCCCACTAGTCGTACTGTTTTTTTTTTGTTTTTTTTTCCCCAGGTCCGACGATTACGTAGCCAAGGTACATTCTCCCTGCTAAGCCACTTCACCTCTTTTGTGGCACATTGGTGGATATAAGCAATGGCGGTAACTGGCTTATGGTTAGCATCTGCCAACCGAGCAACAAGATGTCAAGATTGGTTCAGTATTTGACGTAGCTGTTGGGTTTTGGTAGTCCCACTCATCTCTTTACCCTCACCAGTCTTTGACTGAGGCAGCACGTCACTACCACTTACTAGCCTTTCTTCCTTGTTCAGTAGTTCGGCAGATCACAACCATGGTGGAGATGAGGACAAAAAAAAGACTATCAAACTAGGACCCATGAGGGGGGTGGACGATCGGGTAGGCTCTTGAACTGGTTAGTTCGCCAAGCGTCAAGGGGACCACCCTTCACTCAAGTATTATCCAATGATGGAACATTGCTTTATTCTCCCTAGATTAGAGGCCCTTTATACTGAGTTGCTACGCCTGGGCTCACTACCAGAGTCGACTACAGATGCAATGGTAGTCCCCCTCCCCAAGGCAAAGATTTCTGGTGTGCATGTACTTTAAGATCTCAAATTCCCCACATGTCCGATTTCATTCATGTCAATCAGAATGGGTTTTTCCTTCTCAGGTCCACCTCCAGAAACCAAGTCTGATTACATCAGGTCCTCTGAATAGAGGATATTGACCTCTATTCAGATGTCCTTATCATGTCAGGGGACCTGGAAAAGGCCTTTGATTCGTTTTAGTGGGATTTCCTTCATGCAGTTATGGTTACAATGTGGCTGGGAAGCTGCTGGATAATATGGGTTTGCCTATTATACACAAATCCTATAGAGGTCAGAAAGGCGGAGTTGTTTCTGCCCAATATGGAGTACATTGGGGCAGTAGACAGGTGGGCCCTCTGTCACCCCAGTTGTTTGCCTTAGCCATTGAACTATTGGCAGAGCTGTTTCAACAAAGGGGTGTTGGGTGTGGAGTGAGCATAGAGTGCAGAGAGCACATTATCTCATTATACATCGCTTACCTTTTCCTATACCTTGCAGAGGGTCAACAAGGGGTTATGAATGCAATGATGCTTGTGGGTGATTTCTCAACACTTACAGGCTTACAGGTTAATATGGCTAAAAAACACCTGTTCCCTCATGAGGGCTGGGGCAACTAGGCCACCTGACAATCGCCAAGGACTTTCCTGGTCACCTCATTCATTTTGATACTTTGGAATTCAAATCTTCCATGCATTGGATGATCTTAAAAAAGGTAATTTTGAGCCAGTAGTTTGTTCCCTTAAATTCAGCGTTGCACTCCCTGAAATTTCCAGTGATGGCTCATATCTCTTTATCCAAGATGTTTATGCTACTCCGACTTTTATAATTTTTTGACAATCTCCCCATCATGATAATACGCTCATGGTTTGATCATGGCGGGTGCAACAGAGTCTCCCTGACAGTCCCCCAAAGAGCCACAGTAGACAGTGGTCTGGGTGTCCATGATTTTTAATTATATTATTTGACTCTAGTGGTTGGCCTAGTGGTTGGATGGCGAGGGCCTTCAGAAGCTGGGTTCAACTGGGTTGGCTGGCAACCAGGGGCTCCTGGATCCGAAAATGGTCATTCCCCAGCAGGGAGTATTGTTGAGAGAGACATTACAGTGCTGGCAAAGATGTCTGAGGGGGACTGCTGGGCCTCTGTATATGCATCAGACTTGCCACTGGTGGGACTACCTCACGGGGACCTCACCCTTCACAATACAACAGTTATTAGATTGGACAGTGGCGGGTTTGATCTTGGTGAGTAATTGTTACAATTTGGGAAACTCATTCCACTTTGTGACTTGATGACACAGTGTGCACTGCCACCAGGCCAATTGTTGACCTTCCATGCTCTGACTCGGAAGTCTGGAGACCTATGGTCCATGGGCAGGCAAAAGCCTGAGCCCCATGTTGTCCTTCAGGTGGGAGTGACCTTAGGCTCTGCACACCATCTAGTGATATGGCTTTATAGGGTGCAACTAGAAATGGTTACGAACCTGTTAGTGAAGATCCTGGAGAAGTGGGGAGCGTTACTGAGTAGAGACCATTCAGACTCTGAATGAGGTAAGATTTTGGGAAGCCTCAATCGAATTTCTAGAAATACTAGATTCAAATATGTCCAATTTAAATGTATACACATGACCTATTTGACCACCAATAGATTACAGGTCATGTATTGGGGAGACTTGAGGACTTGTTCCAGGTGCATGGAGCCTGGGGCTCACTTCGGACAGATGATATGGGTTGCACACGTGTTGGGATACAGTTGTTGCCACACTCAATGGAGTACTAGACTGCACATTTCACTGTACAGTAGAGGTAAGTACTAGACCGCACATTCCACTGTACAGTAGAGGTTTGCCTCTTAGGACTGTTCCCCAGACTCAAGACACGCAAAAGTTAGTACTAGATTTGTAGATCTGACCCTGGTCTTAGCAAAGAGACACGTAGCAGTGCGTTCACGACCGCAACAGGACCAGCGATAGAGACGTGGGAGAAATATGTTGACAAATGTGCCAGAGCAGTAGAGTGAAAGCTGATTAGAGAAGATGCACAGGGGTTAAAGCATCATCCACTGGAAGGCCTCTGGACGGAAGTGCTTAGAGCATGGGACAGCAGAAGAGATGACACTTTAAACAGACCAGGGAATGGCACCACGTGGGATGGGGACACTGTGGACTTCCCTTGAGGTGTTCAGAATGACCAATGGAAGCCTATTTGAATGTGATATATGGATATCAAGTCCTATTGGGGCTGCACTAGGGTATTCTCTGACATGACATTGGAGCAGGAGACAGGCCCTGAGCCCACTGGATATTTGCTTGCTTGCCTAGATGGGTAAGTCACAAAATCTTTTTTTTTTCCAAATCATTAAGCTTCATTCGATTTTATTAGTGGAAACCATGAAAGCAGAATACATATATAGAATACAATTACTGTTCTCAGGATAAAAAATCATATACAAATTGATTTGGTATATAACAATCTTATTTAAAAATAAAACGCTATTAACAACAATCAGTACTGCTAAAAGATGTGTCATAAAATACAATCATGTTTACATCACCGGAAGATGACAATTTGATGGCCTTTCGGCATCTAATCATCTTCTTTAAAAACTATGAAATAGACTGCATAGTGTACTTATTGCGTAGCGACTGAATGGAAAAAAAAGCTGGGTGACATTGCCTGAGGCCAAGAGCCCTTAAAATCGGTAAAATCCTGACCTTTCTTTGATTTTCATAAAATGTACAAAAGCGCACTACATGAATTTTTGTCTGATGTGTTATTCCGTCACATGGGCATTTACAAAGCATTCCTGGCCGGTCAATAATTACAGGAAAGCATGTTAGGTGATGAAAAATGCCTAACCTAAAACGAGTTTAAACAGATCTATCCTGCATCCCTTCCATGAGTTGTAGGTAAGGCTGTATATTATAGATCGTCAATACCATTTGATTATTACATACCGTCGATTTCAATATTTCCAAGATTGTCTTAAAGACTCCAGTAGTGTCCTGCACTCTCTTTTGAGGTCTTTCCTACTAATGTGCTCTATGTGCTCCCAGGCATGCCAACACAGGTGATATGAGACACCAGGAGCCAGGGGAGCTGGGATAAGCACCAAAACATTCCACTAGTGTTTTAACCCCCAGGACTGTTTTGTTATTGTTTCATTAACTGTTTTGTCTCTCAAGTACCCTTGGACTTCACTTATTTGCCCTCTGGCATAAGTGAACCCGACTCTAGGACTCCTGGTCAATAACACAAAAGTAGAGCCCTGAATTTTTATGGACAGAGAAATAGACACGAACATTGATTAGCTGCCACGCTATTTCAACACTATGTAATGCATGGGACCCTTGTGGACCTGAGCACTATGGGGATAATGTCCATGATATGTCAAGATTCTTGCTTAGACATGTGTTAAGATATGTCAGCCTTTGTTTCAGGTTATCAGCTGAAAAACTATGGCAACAGAATAGAGTTTCACATACTGAAATGGGTTTCTTTTATGCCAAATGTTGCTTATGTGTAGATTTTTGTATCTCTGTACTTAAATGCAAATAAAAATATGTTTGACAAGAAAAAGTAGTTGATGACACATTGGTATGCATTTTTTGTAGAGTCATGGTTGTGAACTTGAGCTAAACATTGACTACTTGCAAAAATGTGTATGCTTAAACAAGCTATTGTTTTGGTCTTGTAAAGTTTTGATGGAAGAAATCACATGCATTGATAGTTTTGAGTATACAACAACAGTCAATGATTTGGTGTATTTATTTTACTAATCAAGGATAAATGAAACATGGTGAAAATGAAGCAAGCGAAACATAATGTGAAGAAGTCAGTCATGGTGAATGTAACCATAGTTGTAGAGGCAAAATTGTTTGGAGTCCAATGTCCAAAGAACAACTACCATCCAAAAGGGAAATGTGTCCAGAAATAGTCCACAGAGGGAATGGTAGGCATACATTGGAGGACATTAGGTGTGGTGCTTCTTGCTGGTGGCAGTAGAGGTCTTGCCATCCTCAACTCCTGATGAACTGTATGGAAGCTCCCTCTTGCGGGGGGATCCACAGTTGCAGGGCCTGGTGTGTCTGTAGGTGGGTCTTCGTCTGACAGGGCCTCCTTTGCTGTCGCAGATGTAGAAGAGCCTGATGTTTTAGGACCACAGTAAGTGGTAGATGGTGCGGGCAAAGCCTTGCACAGGTGGGTGTAAATGTCAAGCAGCAGCCCAATAAGGGCCAATGTTGGAAATAAAGTTCTTCATATGATGTTTGAGGTCCCTCTGCAACTGTTTCATCTCCCAGATTTATATGAGTACCTGGCCCATCATGCCTTTGGGCTCATGATAGATTCCCAACGCTTGGTGTATGGCAGTTGGATGTCAGCGACCCATTGGCCTCACTGCTGGCTCACAGTATATCTCCCACAACCCCTACCCCCACAACACTGTGCCCTTGGTCCAGGGTGCCCCCATACCACTGGGGAATGTCTGTTCTGGAGCTGCTGGTGTGGTTCTTTCAACATTAGCCTGGATTGGGAGGCATTCAATATGTGTTACAGTACTAGGTACACAGGCTGTAGGGACTTCGTAGGCTGAGCTGCTGCAGTTGGTGTGTGATGTGTCGTGGGCCGAGTGAGACTCACTGTAGCCATCTGCCCAGGCTGACCAGATGGACCAGCACTGTCGTCCTCCTCCAGATCACTAGGAGTGTTGTCCTCACTAGAGGCTTGCTCCTGGAGTGGAGTGGTGGTCTCTTAAGTGCGAGAGCTCAGGTCACTCGCGGTAGCAAATAGACCTGTTGAAAAATGGAGCACATTGTTATTAGTGAAAGTATTGATTAGTCATGCAAATCTATAGGAGCAAAGAAAGTAGTAACGTACAGGAAACAAAAAGGTAGAGTTTCATGTAGTGATAGGTTTCAGTGCTATTGAACATATTAACCAGACTTTTTGGTATTTCAAATAGATGTACTTCGAATGAGCAGATCATAAGATGTCCTGAGATGTAAAAGTTTTGATTATCAAGTATACCTGACTTCTCCCAAACATTCAAGTCAACGCAGTGGAGAGGTGACGTGTATTTGAGCATTACAAGACCTAGCTGAGCACAAAACAGACCATTACACAACTTGTTTAGATGTTTACTATTAGTCATCATGTTAGCAGTGCAGAGTCAATATTTCAGCTGCCAGTTCTAATCAGCAGAGTAAATGTAATGCCTTGTAATATTTGGCTCAACACACTTGGTAGAGTGCCACTTAAGCCATGATTTCAGTCAGTTGAAGAAAACAGGACAACTTACAGGAAACAAGCCAGATATTTCTCAGAGGAGAGCAGTACATTGAGGTTGCTCACTACATGAGAATTGACCTTCAGTTGGAGTATGTCAGACGAGACAATAAGCAGAATTGCCTTGCAAATTTTTTTTAAGTAACAGAAACAAGCCATCATGGTAGCTGTAGTAATTACAAAGTCCACTTACTAATGCTAGCAAAATGGTTTGTGGAAGATACTTGTTGACAATATGCACTTGAAATGGACCACAAATTTACAATATGACACACATATGAGTACTGTGTTATTTGCAAGTGTAGAACTTACTGGAAGCATGCCATCATTTACCATTTAACGGAGATCGACATGTGTAATCTTATATGCAACACAGAGCATACTCATAGACAATCCAAACTCTCAGAAACTAATACTTTGAGCTTTCTATGTTAAGACAAATTATGTGCACTACACTTTGACAACAGCTGAGTTGTACACAGAGAGGGCATTGAGGTCTAGTGAAAGTTAGTGAGATGTAGCTTACCAGACTCCACACCACCAGGTATTCCTGTCAAGCCTTGAGTATGTTAATATCTGTAAAACCTTCTCCTCCCAGTGAAATAGATGTAAATGGGGCCAGGGAGAACCACCACCAGTCCTCTGGGCCACCAGGTGATGCTTGGAGATCACGAAACACACACTTCCCCCACAGGTCATTCCACATCTTCCTACTTTCCTCCTGTGTGCACAGGTTGTTTGCTACGGCATTCACTCTGTCAACTATTCTGGACCACATTTTACCTTTTCTGGCTAATAGTCGTATTTTGTATTTAGGCTCCAAGCAATTGTGGCTCTACTTTAATTATTTCATCCACCATGACTGACAACTCTCTTTCTCTCTCTCTCTCTCTCTCTCTCTCTCTCTCTCTCTGTCTCTCTCTGTCTCTCTCTCTCTTTCTCTCTCTCTCCATGAAACCTGGATTTTTGAGCCTTAATCATAAATTAAACAAAGTAGCAGTACAGCAAAAGAAATTACACCCTGAAAATTAAAGTGAGGAGAAAAAAGTGAGTGGTGAAAGGAAAAGTAAAAAACCTGCCTTCTCTGACCAAATGTTCTTGTTCCCTATGTCGTGGTGCAGTAGAATGGCAAAGGATCATGATCTGCTGTGGAGTATGTTTTATAGTGTGATATGCAGGTGTTTCCACTGGCCAATGGACATTAGCGGCTGTGGGTGCATTGACAGTGGCACCTCATTTATGAGTACAGTATTTTCTCATTACTTTTCATACACCACTGTCTCAAGGTTATGGAAATGCCTTTTTGTAATTGCCATGCAGCGAGGCTGTAATTTGTCAAATCTGTCAGAGAGGGTATTCTTAGTTTATCTGCTGCAGGGGTTTGCTGTATGTTTGCAATGGTGTTGAGTGCATGGTAAAATTCAAACTCTGCAAATCCTTCAGTTATAGGACTTTTTTTTCTGTAATATTGGCTAATTCTGAAGTGTGATGGAAATAACGATCTTAATAGGCCCAAAATAAATCAAGACCTAATATTCTCTGAAATCCACTTTCTACACATTAGCTTTTGTGTGCTAACAGTTTTATGGTAAAACAGTAAGTCTATGCCAAGTTAGTAGTCATTTCAATGTAAACTGGGCTATGTGTAAATGACAATGTGGTACTGCACCATGTTTTATCACATTTGTTTATAACACATAACTTTCTCATTATAGTGGAAGTAGCATGTATATTAAGTGAATGTATGTGCAAATACACCCAACCTAAAAATCTAAATACATAACGCTGACAATATTTTAAAGTATTGAAATGCATCTAAAATAGCACAATATACTTCTGGAATTCCAGCTAACATTCTTTTGCTAATTATACTTTTGCAGTTTGGCAAGTTAACCAACTATCTTCTCAAGTCAACGTTTATTTTGTTTTGATATGGTTTTAAACTAAAGCTGACAAAACATACCTTACAATATTAATACTTAAATATGAAAGTAAAAAGGTACAGCACATGGTAATACAAAAAGATCATAAATAAAGTCAACGGTTTGGCTAGCCAGCCAACATGGCGGACGCGAGTCTCTAGAGCTCCGGCCGATATCCCCTAATTTTCCGGCAAAACGATCCTGAAGTGGTGCCATCTGTGCTAAAAACACACAGGACTGATGAGACACCAAGGAGAGGCACCTGAGAAGCCAATGGAGTGCTTATTCATTGGGAGTGGTCGCTGCCGCAGCCCGGGGTAGACGTGAGGCCCAGGAAGAGCGAACGGACCAGCAATGTACTGCTTCTGTACCACCAACTAATTTAAAACAATTGTTGGCATAGACCATTATTTATAATTTGTCTTTTTGGTCTTGTATTTCTCAATATAGCTACTCCTGCTGGTCTACCCATAAGAACCAATAGGAAGGAGATGGCTGCCCATCTGTGGCAGCAGAGGCTGTAGCATATCCAGCAAGAATACCCACAGCTGGTGGTCCTGGAAAAGGATTAGGAGGAAATAGATGCCTCTCAGCCAGGCCCCAGTGCAGCCGGTCCCCCTCAGCTTCCATTTTCTCAGCCATCCCACCACCAGCTCCACCGCCAGCTCACATCAACTGCTGCCACCCCCTTCACACAGACAACAGGAGGCCATTGCTGTGTCACATCCTGTAGCAGCCGTACACCATAGAGAGCCGGCTCACCATGATGCAGCAGAGCTTGGACCACCTTTTGATCAAAATCCAGAATGTCGTCTTTTAGCCCTTTTTAAAAAAAAGAGAGGGTGGGAAGGGAGTTGGGACTGGATTTTACTTTTTTTGGACATTTCAGATACTGGGGCTTGGGTTAGTTTGTTTGGGGAGAGTGGTAAGCATGTTATGTGAGTTGAAAGGGTGTGTTTCTCAGTAAGAAAATAAAGGGGAAACTATATTTTATTGAAATTTATGCCTGAAATAGTTTTTTTACTTTTACTTTACAGTGCTGCCTTCAGTTTTTATGTGCTTGTAAGAAAGAGTGTACCGCTTAGCTAACTATCCTGACTCTTAGGGGGGATGCTGCCATGACCTATGTCATCTACCACAACCCAGATAAAGGATAGTAGCAGTTAGTTACTTACTTCCTAAGTTAGTAGTTCACTTCACTCCATAGTTGTCTTACCTGAATATAGATGAGGCAATAACAGGGAAGACATCACAACTTCACCAGCGAGCTACCACTTCCATCCAGGTGAGCTCCAACTTTAGGATTAATCAGAATGATTATCCATTGTAGGCAACTAAATGGAAATAAATAGATTGAGTTATGGGTTATATCAAAACTTTACAAAGAATTGACACCAGAGTACTGAGTGATGACACAACAAGAATTCCTGATAGTGATAAAAGAACAAAAAATAGCACTATTAGTAAGTTGGCTAATGGGAAGCTACTATAGCATGCAAAATTTCTGAGTCATAAAAAATTGACTCAACGTCTAAAGTGGACAAGCTTAGGTAAGGCGTTTATGGTTACTCAACACAACACCTGATGATGATGCTGATGACTCAATCAATCAATCGATCACACATTTGTTAAGCACTACTACTCACCTGTGAGGGTCTCAATCTGCTGGGGAAGGGGAGTTTTGTAGGTTCCATTCCATCAAGGAGGGGGTCTGTCGAAGAGTCAGGTTTTGAGGTTTCTTGGGAAGATGGGGAGAGATGTTCGCTGTCTTAGGTGGAGAGGGAGGGCGTTCCAGGCTCTGGCCACAAGGAAGGAGAAGGAGCAGCCGCCTAATCTGGTCTTTCTGGTGCGGGCGTAGGAGAGCTGGGCTGATCGTAGGGTCCTTTGGGGTGTGTGGATGTTCAGGTATGCTGGTCCGGTGTCGTGGAGGGGCTTGTTAGCATGGGTGAGCATCTTGAAGGTGACTCTAGCTTTGATGGGGAGCCAGTAGAGTGTGCGCAGGTGTTGGTAGAAATGGCAGTGTCTTGGCAGGCTGAGGACCAGTCTTGCGGCGGCGTTCTGGATGTTCTGTAGCTTGCATGTGAGGTTTTTGTTTATTAGGTGTAGAGTGTGTTGCAGTAGTCCAGTCTGCTGGTGGCCAGGGCGTGAGAGACTGTCTTTTTGTGTTTGAGGGGGATCCATTTGAAAGTCTTATGTAGGAGGCGGAGGGTGTGGAATCAGGAGGACAAGATGGCTGATGTACCCAATTCTGTATCGAAAATGGGGATCACTCTTCATGCATGGAGGGGTAAATGGGGGCCAGTGTGGGCTATTGCTTTGAAGCTGGTGTTGTTTTCACCACATCCTCCCCACCATGTGTGTGATCTAATGATGGTGTAAATTAAGCCACATCTCAATCAATCATTGGGCTCGGGGCAAGAAGGTTAGGGGTTTGATGAAAGGATGAGAAAGGGGATTTGGGGAAGGGTTTGACAAAAACAAACACTACACAAGGACATCATTTATCTGGGCAATGAGCAGCACATCACCCTCCATCAATCTATTGTGGAAGGAAACGAAGAAATGTGTACAGATAAATCCATCCTTCTTCCCCGAGACCCAAGTTATCAGATATCTAAAAGTTCTGTCTTCTAGGTTGGGAGTGAAACCACCCTCCCACTTCTCCAAATATGATTGTTAAAAAATAATTGTATTGTATTACAAAATTGGGGGGTGCATCCTCATTCTCCTCTGGAATGTTCATCACTTTTGAGTGCCTGTCTGGGCGGGTCCGTTGGGTAAGCAGGAGTGTCAAGCTCATATTTAGCCTTTAATTCATGCAGAAGACTACAAGGCCTGCAGATTGTAAAACAGAAACTGTATTTTAGAGTCAAGGAGAAGGACAGAAGAAAGGTAAAGTTCATGAGAAGTGTATCGAGAAGACTCAGAGGCAGAGAAAAAAAGAGCACCTCCCGCCATTCCACATAGCTGAGTACTAGGCCTCAGACTCTTGGTTTACCTTTGAACTGAAGTCAATAACTTCTTGCTTATAGCTATTCATGAGGTAGTCCTGAAGCTTACCGCCATGAGTTCTTCTATCCTCCTCCTTAATCCGAGTAACTCCATCCCAGACCAGTCATCATGACATGAGCAAGATAGACTTGTAGTGCACTGCTGTTGAAGAACAAGATGAGAAACAGAATTGCAGTATTTTGTATAGGTTTGTGTTTGTTACCTAAAGAGAATGTTTTAGTCTCTGAAAAATCAGAAAAAGGCCAATCACCTCCAGGGAAGAAATTATCACCCATCACCTAGGACCCAAACATTGCAAGAAATTTCTTGCATTAGAGTTCAACACACATTCCCTCATTGTCAGTCACCACATAAATCATCAATCATCACTCACAATCACTCAATAATCAAATTACTCATTGGTGCAATGGTTACCTTTTCCAATTCAAGCAAGGTGATTGGTACACTATGTCCCCTTTGATGATAGCAACAGATAGGAATTTGGCAGTCTTGTAAATCAAATGCTTGTCTAGAGCAGCCATAGTAGATGATAAAAAAAACTGAAGGATCATATGAGTAGACTGTACAGGTTAATTACTTTTCCCTAATTAAGTTTGTAAAGGCCAGTTACCTCCAAGAAAAAAAGTATCTCACATCAATCAGGTCCCAAACATTGCAACTCAATCATCTCAAGAAAGATCCCACATTAAAGTTCAACTACTCCCTTACCCACCCTCCCTCAAAGTCAGCCACCTTGTGATGAATCATCAATCAATCATCAATCATCCTCACTTATGCAATAACTCACGTACCTTTGTATAGTTGTAGTTACCTGTTCCAATCCAAGCACAGGTAGTTTAGATATTACGTATTCATCTTTGACACAGGCATTACATTGGAATTTTAATTTTGGCACTCTTGTATATCAACTATCTTCTGGGGCTGACCTGCTAGTGCTAAATGATGCAACAAGCAACAGGCAATAGGCATGCGAGGGGGCAGGCATTTCCTCCAATGTCATGAAGGAATTGGGTAGGTTTCTTCAATGATCGCATGCCCAACTGCAAATCAGCAATATATGGGACTAAAGAATGGTGAGGCAGACATACATCTGACACAAAAATATAATGTTCAATTTGCAAAGATAGAAGTTCAACAATAAATAATGAAAAAGTTCTATAGGGGCACTGGCATACTTAGTCCGGGAAGTAGCTCAGGTGGGATAGCCAGAAGTTGATCAGCTGATACAATTGATTCTTACCAATCATGTGCCTCCTCCTGTGCTGTTTCAGGAACAGTATAATTGTGTGGTATGAAAAATTGGTTCATTTTGATCATAGTAAATCTCTCAACATTTTGAGAGACTAGTCCTTCTCACTGTAACAACCTCACCAGTTACACTAAACACATGCTCAGCAGACATACTGGCTCCATGACAAACCAGAAACTTTAGTCCCAGTCTGCTGAGCTCTGGCCATGGATGCATCTTCCCATACCAATACATCAATGGATTGTGATCCACATAGACCTCTTTTGGATCATCCAGATACTCCTGAAGCATCCTGTGGATGGTCATTGGTGCTGCCACTTGCTCAACCTGGTTTGCCATCGCCTCTGCACTGGACTTAAGCCCTCCTGTTTGAAACCAATACAATGCAAGGTCCTTCTGTTGCTGGAGTTGCTGGTGTTCTAGTTGATGGTGGTGTTGGCTGCTGTGAGACAAGCACTCTCAAGAAGTTGAAGACAGCACCCCAAAACTGCAGGTCGGACTCTAAGTTCCAGCTGTTCTTCTTCCAGGTCTCTGGCTTCCTCTGCATTCCATCTCTTGTATTTTGAAACATCCCTTTCGGAAAAAGAAATGAAAGTGGGCAGAATTGTTTTGTTCCATGGATCAAGTAGTGTGGCACAGATGCAATGATGTCATGTTACAGCCTTGTATTATAAGCCAAGCAAAGTATTCAGCTCTCAACAAAGGCATGTGCTTCTTTGTTTTCATTCACACCTGTGGGGCAAACCTTTCAGACACCTTCTTTTCCTGATCCTGTAGGCAATGCATAGCTTGGCCCATCATACTATCCTTCATGCTAACTTCCTGTGTGAAAACTTCAAAAGTGAGTAGCATCTGTGTCAGGCATTTGACTAAGCTGCATTTGTCTACATTCATGGTCATACATATCTGAAGTGCATCCCATACTCTTTGAATGACATAGTCATTGATCTGCTTGCACTAGTTAAACAGACGTTGCAACATGTACTAGGTTGAGTTCCAATGTGTTGGCACCTCCTGTTTCAGAGCTTTAATTGGTACTCTATTAGTATGCTGAATAATCCGCAACTGCTTCTGAGCTTTAAAAGAATGGCTGAAATGAGTGCCGATTCTTCTGCAGGTGGTCAATATGTTGCTGACTATCTTCTTTTTTTAGAAAGTCTTGCACCACCAGTTTGATGCAATGGGTCAACCACAGGGCCCTGAAATAGCCTCTGTCTGACATTGCCTTGACTATGTTACTGTCTTTCTCTGAGGCAACAAATCCTATTCTGAGACTACTGGGTTGCAGTTTTTTTTACACCTTGCTACTAAATTTGTCCAAAATGTTACAGCTGTGCGAGTTCACATGCCTCTTGTTGATAAAGGGTCAGAGGCCGATCAGAGCAGCAGATGAGAAGGAAGCAGCCTCCTGGTCACAGGAAGAACACAGGGATTGCGCTCGAGAAACTCGTGGATGCAAAGACCTCCATCAAGGATTATATCGAATTGTAGATGGTAGATATGGGGAGGAAGCACACCTGCATAGCCTCGACCATGCTCACTAGTTGTGTTGTATTTCTATCTAGGACCCTAATTCGATATTCCCGATTCATGCCCTCATGTGGTTATAATAAATAGTATCCTTATAAAGACATAAGAATAATATCCATATTCAGTAATAGCACATGCAGTCAAAAGCACGGCAAGGCTACTCCCATAGATTCCTAGAAAGCACAACGCGTTCTTTACATAAACCAAGCCTCCAGCAGCCCGGGAATCCCCCCCTGCTCTTGTTTTGATTTGCACAAGAACTCCTGGAGTCCAGAAAGAACTGTTAGTTCTCAGTGACATCTTATGTCCGACCTTACGTCAAACCCGGCACCTTTCAGGTATAAATATGCCAACGTTGCCTTAAGCAAACACACAGTGGTGTGGAGCAGAGCGGTTATCTACTTATCCGAAGCCCAGCTGATGCGAGAGCCGAAGGAAGCCGCACCTCCCCTTTGGCACGCTGGAGAAACTGCCTTTTCTCACGCCGAGAAAATCCAGCTCCGGTGTTCCAGAGTCACCCTCGCGGGTTGCTGGGAGATCAAGTCCTGAGAAACGAGATACAAGACCTCCTTCATTCTATAACCAAGGTACGGAGCTGATTAAATCCTTAGAGAGAATTCTTTATTCCGATACTTGGCAAATAGCTTAACTTTAACTTAAAACTGCTACTTACTTACTCCTTCCCACGTATTAGGCTTAGGTCAGGTACACCGGGGTAGGCGTATCTTAGAAGCACCAGTTGAGTTCGTTAGTCAATGTTTTTATGTATGTATATATTTTATCCATTTTAAGTATCATATCGCTAAGAAACCATATCAATGCTTTTACAGTATTATTTCATAATACTACTTTTACTGTACGCACTTTACTTTATAATAAGTATTGCAATTGTGGCAATTCATTTCTCTTGCATGAGAAAGAAGACTGCTCAATAAAATAACACCTTTTATTGAAAACGCCCGTCTCTCTATTTCTCTGCAATCTGGTGGAACTAAGCATGCACGACTGACTGAGTGAAATAGCTATCTATTGTTTTCACACAACTCTAGAGATACACTCTTTAATCTGAGGGAGCAAAGTTGTCATGTTTATGCGGTTGTCAGAAACTGAATCCCTTCTTGTCTAATCAGGGAAGTTCACTCCTCCCTGTTCATTCGAGAAAGTTTCTAGTGACCTCTGAGCTAGCTGGCAAACCTAAATTAAGTCTAACATAGTCAGTAGAGACCTAGATGACCTAAGTCCGACGTCTACACTGCTGTTTATGTTATTCCAATGCGCAGAGCCTATTGGGAAAATAGGAACTACACTACATGGCTCCCAACGTTTGGTAAGGCGATAATCTAACGCAAGACACTAGAGTAACTCAGTCGTGCTTTTCACACAGACCCCTTTTTCCCGTAAAAACTCCAATAGACGTCTGGAGTGGGTGAAAGGTTAATATCCGCCGAAACTTAGTAGGATGAAAATCCTTTGTATTAGTTTACGGTATAGTCAACGTTGAAGGATACAGTGTTCCAAAATATTGTGCAGCTAATCTTTGTTTCCTTGAAACTTGATCTGCAACAAAAAAATTCTTTCAGTAAAATGGGAGAAAGTGAAGACGAAAGGGAACAAGCTAGAATAGCAGCTCAACTCATAGCGGACAACACACTTGTCCAAGGAAACGACCCGGATGCAATACTCATCCCGGTCAATATAAGGAAAACCATAACTATAAAACTTATAGAAAATGGATTAACATCAAGAGGTGGTACAATAGTATTTGTGGTAGAGGCACATGAGTTTCGGCAGACAGAAATATTCTATACCTGGATAAACTTTCCAGTAGCACATTCTGTAACACATGAGTTCCACTACTACAAAATAGCGGAAGCTCTAGAGGAATACTCTCCTTTCGAGGAAGTTGCAATTCCACTAACATACCAAGAGCACCTGCTCTGGTTTAAAGGCGCCCTAAAACATTAAAATCACATCACCAGGCTCGGTCCACTAGGTAGACCAGGAGCCACGTGGCCGGTTCTAGCCAGCTACACAACACACCCAGACATTGAAACAATGTCGAGCGAAGAACTTCTGGTTAAACTAAAAGAATTAACAAAGGCATATAGAGAATTAGTTCAATTGGCATGTGACGATATAAAGTACCTCCAGAAATTGAAGGAAACAGATATAACAGACCAACCATTTGAACTTGCTAAAATAATTGAAAAATCCTATGAAGAGCTAGGAAGAGATAGTTTAGGTGGTAAACCAGTAAAACCACAACTAACTGAAAATCCTTTATTAGAAATAATCTAAATACTCCAAAAAAGAATTGGAATGGTAATAAACAATCCACTCCCAAGGAAAAACGATTCCAGTCCAGAGGAAGGTCTCCTCGGCGGAGAGAAAGATCTCCTGGCCAAGGAGGCAAGTCTCCCCAAAGGGAACCCTCTGAAAAAAGATATAATCTTAGAGATAGGGATAAAATAAGAAAACCTGACAGATATCAAGACATTGATACACGTCCCTCTCGATCCTTCTCACTCAATTCTTCTCGATCTTCCTCACGGAAATCGGAAAGAAGAGGATGGTCAGAACACAAGGAAGAGCACGTCAAGTCCAAAGACAAAGAACCTGCTCATCAAAGTAAAAAATCACAATTTCCCAGAAAGAAGGTAGCAAGTATTAAAATTAAACATGCCGAGAATTCTGAGGACACAACTGAAAAACGGAGAGTGGGCCCAGACAGCGCAGCGGAAGTGACCATAGGTCGCAAGATCCTGATGAATCTTCTGGAGACAGTGGACACGAATGAATACATTCAGGTGGAAACTGCAGATACACGAGTTAGTGTACCCCATAAACTATATGAAATAACATTACGTATAGAGAGAGATAAAACTAGGAAAATAAAAGGTCTCTTTTGGGAGAAACTTTCAAAAGGCTACGACATCCTGTTAGCTGAAAAAGACTGGCCACCAGAGTTTGTCAGGGAGTGCCTTCGTGGCGAAGAAATGATTATGCCTCCCTTCTCAAATCATATTCCAATTCATAAAAAATACACATTAGCAATGGGCAGTGGCCCAAGCCCCTGCATTATACAAAAATCATGTAGGATGGGATGAGGACTCACCTCACCACAAAATCCAGTTAAAAAATCAACCCACTGCACAAAGGCAGTACCCAGTTAAACAAGAAGCTAAAAATCAAGTCAGGGAGATCTTAGATCAACTTGAATATCAAGGGGTGATTGAAACATGCACCTCTCATATGAACAATCCTTTGTTTCCTGTCTCCAAGCCAGACGATTCATATCGTCTAGTTTTGGACTACAGACATTTAAACTCCTGCTGCAAAACTTTTGCAGTACAAAACTCACACAGTGCAGCACTAATGAACAACATCATGCGCAAAAGATATAAAACGACATTAGATATCTCTAATGGATTCTTCTGTCAAAATATTGCACCTGAAAGCAGGTATTTGACCGCTTTCTCAATAATGGGGTCGCAAAACAATTTTGCCGACTCCCACAGGGATTCAAGAATAGCCCAGGATTATTCTCAGCAAGGGTAACAGAATTACTACAAATATATGACGATGAGGCATTATCATATGTCGATGACATCTATCTTACAGACGATGACCTGGAGACTCACTTAAATAGAGTGAACACCACAATTCTTGGGATCGCATCAGAGGGTTACAAATTCAACTTTAAAAAGTCAAGAATTGCCAGTCTAACAGTCCTATTTTTAGGATATGAATTATCAAGTGAAGGCAAAAGCCTGGCAGACAACTTCTTAGAGAAGTGTGCAGTACTCCAAGCACCAAAACGCTGAAAAATGTACAATCAATACTAGGCTTCCTGAATTTTGGTAGAACATACATTCGAAATTATGCAGAGAGGGTTAAACCTCTCTATGAATTAAAAAAACCTGATTTTAAACCAATACATTGGACTCAAAAACACACAGAAATTTTGAGATCATTGCAAACAGACATGTTAACTAAAACAAAATTGCAAACTTGCGACAACGTACGCAACCTTGTAATCCGAGTCATCCCAGGAAGATGCGGATTCACGTACCTGACCTCTAATGAGGGAGAAACGGTACCTATAGCTTACAAATCATATTTGTACACTGAAGCTGAAATGAAATTCAGTTCTACAGAAAAAATTCTGACAGCGGTTCAAACTGCTGTAGCAGGAGAAAGAGCTCTAGCCCAAGGCAGAATCAGCCCTTGAGGCATTAACAAGTCCACGCAATCTGAATACAGTGACATTAGATCCAAAATGGGTACAATGGGAAAATTCTCTTGCTACAGAAGAAGTGAAATTCTATTTTGATCCGAAACTGAAAAAACTAGATGATCTAGAATACGAACATGAATATCCTCTGCCAATCGAAATTCTGCCTCTCGAACATTATACCTGTATAATCTATATGGACAGATTTGCACACCATTACGATGTAGAGAAAAAATCCTACAATGCAGCGTGCGCGATTGTTAAAGGTCGCTGGCGCTCTGGTAAATTCAAACCAATGATTACCAAAACTGAATCACTCCGAAACTGTTCAGCTCAGCGAGCTGAAATAAGATCTTTAAAGATGGTGCTTGAAAATGCCGATCGCGAATTCCCCACACTAATAGTGTGCGATTCGCATTAATGCGTCAAGTCATACAACAGTGACATGCAGACATGGAGCAAAAACGGTTACAAAGACGACACAGGTGCCACAATAAAGCATAAAACGCTTTGGGAACAAGTAGTTCTTTTGAAGAAAGAACTACAAAAGACTCACGTGATACATACACTGAGTCATCAACTTGATGGCGTTCACGTTGCAGGGAATTCATTGGCTAACAGAGCCACAGCTGCAGCGGTTCAACCGGCTTCCGTAGCCACAAAAAAGCGTTCAGAAAAACAAATAGATGTAGAAACCATGCTGGTGGTAAAAGCGTCATTAAAGGGCGATTATGCAGCATTACCTCTCAACTATCCACTCAGTAATTCGTACATAATCGATGCAAACTCCGTTCCTTTTGCTCAAATCCCTGGAGTGGGGGAGAGGGTATTTCCAAACACGAACCGGAGGGTTTTCTTGATTGAAGACGCACACATGGGACTGGGTCCGAGGCACCAACATATCTTGAAATCTCTAATAAAATTACAATCAGAATACTGGTGGCCGGGGATGAGCTTGCAAATTTACAGATTTGCAATGGATTGTCCAGACTGCAACAGAGATTGCAGTTGTGAACCGGACCAGACTAATGCCAGGACACCTTTATTAGAAAGCATCAGGCGATCTATAACGCAGAAATCCAGCCGGAGAAATGCGTCCCCATAATTATTAAGACTTGATTCACTAAAAATGTAGACCCCAGCACTCGGCTGACGCCAGAACTGTTATAAAAGATTTGCAAGTCTTTATCGGCACATATGCAATTGGCATGCTACATTCTGACCAGATTCCTGCATTAAGCTCTCAAGCTTACAAAGAGGCCATGACCAGCATGGGCATTGCATTGCGGTACTCTTCTCCCTTCCATCCTGAGGGAAATGCGGTAGTGGAAAGAAAAAACCGTGACATAAAGCAATCTATAACGGCAAGGGTATTAGGTTCGGGTGATGGGTGGGTCAAACATTTAATAAGTGTCCAACGTAGTCTTAATAACATGCCAAGAAATTCTCTAAAAGGTTTCAGTCCATATGAACTTATGTTTGGTACTAGAATGATTATCCAGGATCTGGATCGTCAGACTTCAGTGGTAGAAGAAAAACCTTTTGATATCAAAGATCGTTTGGCTGTTTTACCGGACTTGAGAATGAAACAAGAAAAAGTCTAAGTAACACAAAGTTTAAGCCAACAATCACTGAAGAACCACCTGTCCCAGCAAGACATGTCTGGATTCCAAAGATTGGGGATCTGATCAGAGAAAAGATCGCGGTAAAGAAGGAATTTGGACCTTCTTACAGAAAAGCAGTACCTGTCTTAGCTGTCAGCGGAACAAGATCAGTAGTACTATCGCCACTTGCTGGTAAACAGGAAAACAGAATTGTTTCCATCGATCTGGTGAAACCACAATCATGTGGCCGATAATAAGTAGTAGGCCCAGTGGACTCCCAAGAAATAGCAGAAGACCAAACTTTGCTACAATCCAAGAGGTTCAAACTGAAAGACTAATCACATTTGATAAACCTGCAGTAAATAAAAAGGGACTATGCAACAAAGCCATGGAACTGGTGCCTCTTGAAACCCAAAATGCAACAATTCGTGATGATACACCAATCTACAATGATGTAGCATCAGAATGTACAAACGTAACAAAAGAAAATGCAAAGATCAATGGAAATCCTGAAGCAATCCCACCAATTGACAGAACAGCATCTGGCTATTTTATCAACTTTGATGACTTTTCCGATGATCCAAGTGAACATGGAGACAAGCCAGCAACAAAAACTTTCAAAGAAAAAATGACCGAGCTTTTTCACCAATTAAAAGAAACATATCTGATTTCATCATGGATTGAATTTTGGACTGTGCTAGGTGTACTTTTCCTCCTGCTTTGTCTCATCATGGATTTATGCTTGGTTAAATTCATTGATGGAAAATATAGTACAATGGACACAGCAAGTCAGAACATCAACTTGGTCCTAAAGTCTCACAGATCCTCTCACATCGAGAAAAGAGAACTATCATCAGTGAACATCACAGCCAATCCAATACCTGGGGGTATAGCATGGGACACAACTGACTATGATATTTATGGCCCGATTGAGCTCTTGAAGTATTCACACCAGTTTAAGGTTTCCTTAAGTGACTTTGTGATACCAAGTTCTTTTTCTGATGATTGGGACTTTGAAAATATTAATAATATGATGTCAGATTTAGTAATGTCAGCTAAATTTACAGACCATGATTATTTACAGGGTTCATCAAATTATGAAGAATTATACTGTTACAATCAATATGGTCATCACTATTTGCATAAATCTGCACAACCTAGAAATGTTTTTGCTTATAATCAATGGGAACATTGTCCAACTCCACCAAAAGGAAGTTCAAAGACATTTTTTGAGAAATTTCCATACTTCTCAGGGTTTAACAACATTGATCCAGAAACGTTTTATTTTAAAATGTTAAATAAGACAGGAATGAAAACAATGTTAACAAATACTAAATTGATTTATTCTGAGAAATTTTATGAACAAATGTCTACATTTGGTTTTGAATTTTGGAAAAATAACATTGAAGCAAAAACCATCTGGGGCACAAAAGACTGGCAGGTACAAGGTCTAGAATCATTATTTAGAGCCTGCATGATCCCAGAACAAATATTATTTCTGAATGATACCATTCATCAAACTACATGTCTTGGTTTAGCTAAGATAAATACTTAAATAAACTGTCTATTCCAAAGCCCATACATGAGAGTAATAGCACTAGTGATGTGGAAATAGACGTATCCCATAGTTTTCAGCAAAACAGAACAAATCCTGATTGGAAAAAATGGTTGATCTGGCCCACAGACACAAACAACTGTCAAGATAGATTCCTGAATAAAAGACAGGGGTTCAAAATGACCAGGCCAGACCCAAGATATTCCCAGAGACAACATCCAGGGATAGTTACAACATACAGTGTAGGGAAATTATGTCTTGAGTGGCTACAGAAATCCACACTGGCTGAAATTAAGCAACACTTGACTTTACTTAAAGAAGGTGCTGACTTGCGAGATTTCATAATGGGACCTCGCAAACAGCATCAAAAACGTTTCATAGCGGCCGGTATATACGCTGCATACAACGAAGCATGGATAGTAATGCAAATTGAAACAGCAGAAAAAATACGATAAATTGATCGTATAAATTTGGAAAAATCACTTTCTGTTATGGACAATGGGTTAACGACTCTGTCTTCCAGAATATATTCACTGGACAGTATTGTATCTTCTGCCTTTGATACAATAGAGCAAGACTTACTAATGTTACAACATGGTCAATCCCAATTGCGTTCTATTGTACAGCTAGGCTGGACGTTGCAAAACCTACGTTCAGGCTACGTGCCATGGCGTCTAATCAACATAACGTCATTATTTTCTATCTTTAACCTTACTGATAAACAAATCAGTTTGGCACAAAAAGGAGCAGACTATACGATTCTGAGCATTGAAAAACTTGAGAGATTACCATTGACAATGTCAGAGAGACCTGTCATTGAATGGATAATACACAGAACAATTACAATTCCGATAACAACTTTCCAGTTTAAATATTGCCAAGAATATATACCAGCAGGCCAGTATGAAGGGTTGGGTAAAGGATACATCAAATCAACCTGGGATTTACCTTACACAGACAAATGTTATAGTGAAGGGAAAAAGGAAGTATTCCTTAGTGGTAATAATTGTAAAAAATCACTGAGCGGTACGCTTCTGTGTCAAGGTATTAACTTGCATGGAGCCTGCAAAGGGTCTTCGAATAACCTTTCATGTCATCTACAAGGCACTCCTGCAACACAGATAGAACCATTTTTCAGACCACTTTCTAACGGTAGCTACGTTATAATAACTGACCACAGCTGTTGTGGAATGGTGCCACGAGAATGCTATCTCTGTCAGGGTGCACTCCGCAGGGTCCAATTGTAGCAATATGTGCTCCACTCCTGACCTCACCAACACCCTAATATATAGATACACAGGGTGTTCGAGCGATCGGGCGAGGGAAATAAAGAGAAAACCTGGAGGGACGGAAGGGAGCAGCAGGGAAGGGACAGCTGTAAGACAAAAAACACACACAGTTATAACAGACATATGAATACTACTCTCAGTTCATTCTTGCTAATGTCTGTCTAGTCACCTGGCTCATATTCTCCACAAACGCCCTCCTGCTGCTGTAGGTAGATATTTGTATATGACAGAATATGTTCCTGATCCCTAGTGACAGAAAGAACACATTATAACACATACCCATACATGTTTCAAGCACAACCACATTAGGAAAGTTTCATAGTGGAAAGAAACGCACCCCCTAGTATTATTTTCATACTATAAAGATGTTCCATGAGAATACTGTTTTCCAGTAGAATGAATGACCTTATCCTCAGGTTAGTAGTAATCCAAAAATATCATGAAATCCAAAATCCTTAGAAACCAGGGTTCCAATTCACCCAATCCAAGTACATACAGAATAGTTTACAAAAACGGCAAGATGTAGCTGATTTACTACTATCTTCCGCTGTAATTGTTCAGTAATTGTTTCTTTCACAATCACGAAGAACCATGCATGGTATACCAAACTCCAAATACGGCGAAGTGTAGGGCTACCCACTACTTCCCGCTTTGGCACTTATATAAGTGCAATCCAACTTTCCCCAGCTGCCGTGGGACAACTCCACAGCGCTCCGTTCACAAAGCCAGCCTAGAGCCAGGAAACCCGTCGGGGGCACAGAATAACCCTCGACAGTTAAGTACCAGTAGAGCCACAACAAGCAGGAGGCTTTCGTACTCACGCTTCACGTCGGTACTTCTCTGCAAACAAACGCCGTCGGAACTAATGAGCAGCCGCTCACCAGTCGAACAGCAGAACGAAAGGAAACGTCCCGGAAGCAAAGGGATTTGAGGAAAGGTGCTAGGCAAGCACCGCGCTCAGAAACCCCGAGCTGAATCCAACACGAACATAAACCAAAGACACTTCGAAACAAGGGCAGAACACAGCAAGGAGACCTTCCTCACTGCAGCTTAGACTGAAACTAGGAAAATAGTCAAATTCACGCACAAAGTCTCCTGGACCCGCCCATATTTATACTCCAGGGAAACACACAGGTCTAATGGGGCATGTAGTTCATATATTAGGTAGGCGCGGCTACGCAATCCTGACAGTATGTCCCCGTCCCTAGCGCCTTCCAGGACCAGGTTTAGCAGGGTTCCTCCTATGGAAAGATCTAACCGCCCTTGGAGCATGGACATTTGACACTGGCTCCCAGGAGTCGTCCTCGGCAGAATAGCCCTTCCAAGACACCAGATACCAGAGAACGCCCCTAACCCACTTTGAATCCCTGATGCTCTTTACCTCATATTCCAGCCCTCCATCGCTCACCACAGGTGGAGGAGCCACCCTTCAAGAGGCCAAGGCTGGCTTCAAGAGTTGCACGTGAAACACCGGGTGTATTCTCAATGACCCGGCAACTTCAATTTATAGGCCACGGGATTTATTCTCTTCACTATAGAGTAAGGGCCAATGTAACGGGGTGAAAAACACTTCGTAGCTTGAAACAAATGTTTTTTGTTGACAACCAAACCTTGTCCCCCTCTTCATACCTGTGTCCCTTCATGCGGTGACGATCCTCCAACTTCTTATACACCTCTTTCGCCTTAATCAAATGCTCCTGCACACCCTTGTGTACTTTTCTCAGCAGCTGCACCTTTTCCTTCAGTGAAGGCTGATTCTTCACCTCCTCTGGTATGTCTACGGGCAAGGTATTAGCATCATACCCGAAATTGGCCTTGAAAGGAGACATACCTATGGAGCAGTGCCAAGCGTTATTGTAAGCCAATTCAGCCATCCACAACAAATCAACCCATGACTCATGAGCCTCTTTCGAATAGCATCTCAGATACTTCTTCAGCGTCTGGTTGAGCCTCTCAGTTTGGCCATCAGTCTGGGGATGGAAACTAGTAGAGAGAGACGACTCAATGTTTAACGCACGACACCACATGCGCCAAAAACGGGCGATAAACTGGGGCTCACGATCAGAGACGATCACTCGTGGAATCCCATGCAACTGTATGATGTTGCTGGCTAACAGCTGGGCTGTCTGTCCTGCTATGGGGAGGTTTTTACAAGGTATAAAGTGCCCCATCTTTGTGAGACTGTCTATCACCACTAGAATGGCAGAGTAACCCTGGTCGGAAGGCAAACCTGACACAAAATCCAAACTAATGTTCTGCCAGGGTTGATTAGGGGTAGGCATAGGCATGAGCTTCCCTGCTTTCTTGGTGTTTACTCCTTTTGCTCTAGCACATACATCACATCTCGACACCCACAAAGTTACATCCTTAGACAATGTTTTCCACCAGAAATGTCTTTGCATCGTAGTTATGGTCTTACGTATGCCAGGATGTCCTGCCAAGGGCACTTCATGGCACCAAAGAAAAGCCTTTCTCCGTAACTGGACTGTGGGCAAGAACAATCGATCATGCTGAAAAGGCAACCCTTGCCTCACCGTTCTTTCATTCATTCCAGCAGCCCAGGAATTCCAACCCCCAGGGAATGGATGCATCTTCACCTCCTCTAGGAAGCATTCAGCTCTCGCCACACACACCACTTTATGGGCTGGAATTATGGCCTGGTTGTCCTCATCTTTGGGCATAGCTGGTATTATTTGTCTGGACAAAGCATCTGCCTTGCGATTCTCCCTACCCGGCCTGAATGTAACCACTAACTCGTATTCAGCAAAGAACAACATCCAGCGCATCTGTCTTTGCGTGAGATGTCTTGCAGACGACATGTATTGTAGGTTCCGATGGTCGGTGTACACTGTGATGGCATGACGGGCCCCCCACAAATACTGCCTCCACTCCTGAAGAGCTCTCTTGATGGAAAGGAGTTCTTTCTCCGCTATAGTATAATTGAGCTCAGCAGAACTCAGCTTTCTAGATAGGTAAGCTACTGGATGGAGCTGTCCTGTACCTGGGTCTCTTTGAGATAGGACCGCCCCTATTGCCTCATCAGAGGCATCAGCCTCTACCACAAATGGACGTTCCAAGTCAGGATGGGAAAGCACAGGGGCAGTGATAAACGAGGTCTTTAGACTCTCAAATGCCTCCCCAGCCTCTCTTGTCCAAAGGAAAGGAACCCCCTTCCTCAGTAGCTTGGTGATGGGAACCGCCACCTGCGAGAAATGCTGAATGAAGCGGCGATAGTAATTAGCGAAGCCCAAAAAACTCTGGCCCTCCCTAACGTTCTTTGGGGTAGGCCATTTCTGAACCGCTGCCACCTTGCGCTCTGACATTTGTAAACCATTTGGGCTGAGCATCACCCCCAGGGACTCGACTTCGGTTACCCCAAATTCGCATTTGCTCAGTTTAACGTACAGTTGGTGTTCCCTCAACTTGTCCAACACCTTACACACCTGTTCTGTGTGACTAGAAACCTCCATGGAATAAACCAGGATGTCGTCAATGTAAACAACGACAAATAAATCTATGTACTCTTTCAGCACATCGTTGATAAAAAAAACTGAAAAGCCACCGGGGCATTACATAGGTCAAAAGGCATGACCAGATACTCATACAGGCCGTACCGCATCTTGAAAGTCGTTTTCTGCTCATCCCCCTCAATGACGCTGACCAAGTGATAAGCACCACGCAAGTCCAAGCGGGTATAGACCTTGGCCGCCCTCACCTGATCAAGTAATACTGGTATGAGGGGGAGAGGGTATCGGTTACGGATGGTGTTTTTATTCAAGACGTGGTAGTCAACACATGCCCTCAAATCCCCATTGGCTTTCGCAATAAAAAACAAAGGAGAGGCGGCAGGGGAGAGGGAAGGTCTAATAAACCCTATGCTCACATAATGGTCCAGGTACTTCTTCAGATGGGTGGTTTCGGGAACAGACAGGGCATACACTCTACATGAGGGAATAGTGGCGCCTTCCACCAGGTCAAAGCGGCAGTCATACTCCCTATGAGGAGGCAATGTTTCTGCTTTGCTTTCACTGAACACCTCATGGTAGGATGCATATTCTACTGGGAGTACTACCTACTTCTCAGCGGCCGTGGCCACTAAATAAGGCCTGGCCAGCACTGCCACCGGCGAAACCAGACAAGGAAAAAAATGTTCCTGACAATTCTCCGGCAAGAACTGCACTGTCTTTGCTTTCCAATCGATGGAGGGGTTGTGGTAACTCAACCATGGCATCCCCAGTATGAGCTCGTATTGAGGTGCATCTATGATGTTTAGTTCCAGCACCTCCGTGTGTCTCTCATCCTGTACATCTATAGACACCACCACTTCCCCCGTCTTTTCTGTTATGAGCCCCGATTTAATAGGCTGCCCATCAACCGCTAATACCTCCTCTGGGTTTTCCCTAGGCACTCTAGGTATAGCCAGGCGTGATACCAATCCGTTATCAATGAAATTTCCAGTAGCCCTTGAGTCCAGCATTACTCGCACTTGATGGGACTTCTGTTCACATTCCAAAACCATAGTGAGTACCAAATGTGACTCAGTCTCCCCTATCCCTTTTGTGTACAAAGAAGTGAGTTTCCAGTCCTCAGAACCCTCTATCCCTTGTCTTGCACTAGCGACGTTCTCCGACTCCTTTACTGTTGAAGAAATAGCCACTTTCTTATTTCTATTCCAATTATTAGGCCCCTTGGGTTTGGCAGGACATTCTCTGACATAATGTCCCCTCTTGCCACAGTACATACATAGACCCTGTACTCTCCTACTTTCTCTTTCCTCTCTAGACAAGGGTGCTCTAAGGGCGCCTATTTCCATGGGTTCAGGACCAGATTCTGCTGTGCTCATAAACTTGCGTGGGAAGCGATCGTAACGGTATGAGCTCTTTTCCCATTTCCTCCTGTCGCCTCCTCTCTCAGCCATCCGGCTATCCAGTCTTAACGCTAGATTAATCATATCCACACACGTGGTAGGTTGAGGATCAATCTGTGCCACCACATCTTTCAACTCATCTCTTAAACCTTGATAAAAGATAGACATACGCTTCCCTTCTGGCGCCTCAGCCTCCGCTACCAAACGATTGAAAGCAGTAAGATAAGTGATCAACTCTCCTTTACCTTGCTTTAACTCTAGTAGTTCTTTACCAGCGCAAAAGGTAGTGGCTTTGCGATCAAAGACTCTTTCGAACTCGGTCCTGAAAGCCGACCAATCAGACAAGATAGCGTCATTGTTTTTTACCAAAGGCACTGCCCAATTCGCTGCATCCCCCACCAGATAGGATATGGCGAACGCAACGCGTGAGTGGTTAGTTGGAAACGAAGCTGGTTTGCATGAGAAGTGTAGTAACACCTGTGTAAGGAACACCTGAATTTTACGGGGGTCACCAGCATAACGCTCTGGGATCGCCAAAGGGATGGGGGGTGGAACCGTGACCTGAATTTGTGAAGTACCAGCCGAAGCATTAAAGGGATTTTATGACAGTTGTTCTACCCTATCCTTCAAAGCAGATGTCTCTGCCTTGGAGGATGCTAATTCCTGCTGTACTAAAACTAGAGCATGTAACACGTCCTCCATGGTAGCCATATTTGCCACAACTGGACCAGGCAGAATGTAATTCTTGGGTGCGTGATTCTGTCAGGGTGCACTCCGCAGGGTCCAATTGTAGCAATATGTGCTCCACCTCCTGACCTCACCAACACCCTAATATATAGATACACAGGGTTTTCGAGCGATCGGGGGAGGGAAATAAAGAGAAAACCGGGAGGGTCGGAAGGGACGGAAGGGAGCAGCAGGGAAGGGACAGCTGTAAGACAAAAAACAAACACAGTTATAACACACATAGGAATACTACTCTCAGTTCATTCTCGCTAATGTCTGTCTACTCACCTGGCTCATATTCTCCACAAACACCCTCCTGCTGCTGTAGGTAGATATATGTATATGACAGAATATGTTCCTGATCCCTAGTGACAGAAAGAACACATTATAACACATACTCATACATGTTTCTAGCACAACCACATTAGGAAAGTTTCATTATGGAAAGAAGCGCACCCCCTAGTATTATTTTCATACTATAAAGATGTTCCATGAGAATACTGTTTTCCAGTAGAATGAATAACCTTATCCTCAGGTTAGTAGTAATCCAAAAATATCATGAAATCCAAAATCCTTAGAAACCAGGGTTCCAATTCACCCAATCCAAGTACATACAGAATAGTTTACACAAACAGCAAGATGTAGCTGATTTACTACAATCTTCCCCTGTAATCGTTCAGTAATTGTTTCTTTCACAATCACGAAGAACCATGCATGGTATACCAAACTCCAAATACGGCGAAGTGTAGGGCTACCCACTACTTCCCGCTTTGGCACTTGTATAAGTGCAATCCAACTTTCCCCAGCTGCCGTGGGACAACTCCACAGCGCTCCGTTCACGAAGCCACCCTAGAGCCAGGAAACCTGTCGGGGGCACAGAATAACCCTCGACAGTTAAGTACTAGTAGAGCCACAACAAGCAGGAGGCTTTTGTACTCACGCTTCACGTCGGTACTTCTCTGCAAACAAACGCCGTCGTAACTAATGAGCGGCCGCTCACCATTCGAACAGCAGAATGAAAGGAAACGTCCCGGAAGCAAAGGGATTTGAAGAAAGGTGCTTGGCAAGCACCGCGCTCGGAAACCCCCAGCTGAATCCAACACAAACATAAACCAAAGACACTTCGAAAAAAGGGCAGAACCCAGCAAGGAGACCTTCCTCACTGCAGCTTAGACTGAAACTAGGAAAATAGTCAAATTCACGCACAAAGTCTCCTGGACACGCCCATATTTATACTCCAGGGAAACACACAGGTCTTATGGGGCATGTAGTTCATATATTAGGTAGGCGCGGCTACGCAATCCTGACAATCTCGTAACTGTTACTTCCAGGGTCGTTTGCTGTATGCAAGTATTGTATCCAAACAGCAATCCAGACATGGAGGCGGTAATATGGCCTTATGTGAATATCTCTTCTATTCAAATTGATACTTTAAGCAGAATGAAGTCTATTCTTTTACAGACGACTGTGCAGTTGACCTCGTCCAAAGAAACGTATGATCTGCAAGTTGCAAGGACAACATCAGAAATACATATCATTTTATCGACAAATTGCCCCGAGCATTTCGTAGAAATGTTAAGCCAAATTTTAAACATGTCTGATACCAGTGGCATCGAACATGTATTTAAGACAATTTTTTCGGGACTGTTAGCACCGTTTGAAACAGTTCTGGGCATCTTCCCAAATTTTGTCCATTCTGTCTTTGGCGGCCTACCTTTATTTTTGGGACTCGTGGCAGGAATTTTATTTTTGTTCCTTCTGCTCCGATATGGAAAGCCAATCCACAGACAAGACTCCATCAACGATGGAAGAAACGATCCTAGCAATACGATACCGAGACCGTATCACTAAGGTCCTCGGATTGGCCCGGCTAAGAGATCTGAGTACAACTTGGTTTCTTTCATTCAGACCAATCTGGCAAGATTGCATATTACCTGTGCTTCGATGTCTGCTATGCGGAGAAGAATGCGTGTTGGACATCTGTCTTACACTACCATCAGCAGTACCAATGGATATCGATATTTTGCTAGGTCCGGTAACGACTCATGCAACGTGTTGTCCCCAGCGGTTACCTATTCTGATGACGGCATTCATTGGGACTTCACCATTGCGAGTAGGTGCCGGTGAAGTACGAGAGGAAAGCAGCACCAAACAGGTACAACCTTCTGTGAGCATTGCGGATTCAGACATTGATGATAGCAATCACACAGAGAACTGCACAGTTGCAGTATTTTCAAACTTGGTCGAACTTTCACCTGATGTTGTAGACCAATTTTTTGCAAGCCTGTCTGATATGATGTTCTCCCCTGAACAACGAGAATAACTTTTAAAAACAACATGCACACAGAGTTCCCTGAACTCTGAATTTGGCCTTCAGTTCTATTAAACAAAGCAAACTGAAAACATTTGGAACTATTTTTCCCCTGAAAACGAAATTATTTTTTCTTTCAAATCAAAAATATTTACCTTTTTTTTTCCCCGGCACATGGTACTTTGCTTAAAGTAGAACTATTCTTAGAGAACAGAGCTTCTATTTTTAGAGACATTAGAGACAATATTTTACCTCAGCCTCTAGCACATGTACAGTATCGTATAAATATGTGATGAAATGGTCAAGACCTTCTCTTCTGTTTACAGAGCCATTTCATGTGTGCATTTCATTTTTAATTTTCGCAATTCGTTCAGCTGATATATATGCATTTAACTGAATGATAACCTTGCTTAAGTGTACAGTACCTGATACTCATTTTCGTGTATAAACCATACACCATTTCAAATGCAAATATGTATTTTGGGGTGGGTTGGAAAACACACATGCATCATATGTTTTGATATTGCTTACTTTTAGTAATGATGGACATTAATACGCGGAGTGGGTGTTGTATTTCTATCTAGGACCCTAATTCGATATTCCCAATTCATGCCCTCATGTGGTTATAATAAATAGTATCCTTCTAAAGGCATAAGAATCATATCCATATTCAGTAATAGCACATGCAGTCAGTCAGTCATAAATCTTTTATTCGGTTGCCACAATTTTATAGGAACGATAAAAAGTACAGCACAACAGACAATATACATTAAAAAAGGGAATCACAAGTATAAAAAATGGTGGGGCTGATAATAAAGTGCAAGTGCATTAAAAACCAATTAATCCAGATTACGACGATATTTTACACACATTTTAAGAAAACATGCTACACTTTTAGCGACAAAGACAGAGTCCAAATTTTGCAGCGCAAGAAGAGCAGGACGGCAGGTTCTCAAGCCCATGAATGAAAGTAAGGGGACAATCCAACGCTTACGAGGAGAATCATAGAACCTACAGAAAAAAATAACATGAAGTGTGGATTGTTCTGATGAATCATCGCTTGGGCATTTAACAATAGATTTGGACCAATCCTGCTTTTTCAGGAAAGAGATCATACGGAAAAAAGAATTAAAATGGAACCTAGTAGGGAGAAGTTTTTCAAAGGAATTCAAATAAAATTTCAAATAAGGCTGAATACCTGGAGTAGACTGTAAGTTTAGAATCTGAAGGTTAGTTGGCTTGCTGATTTCTTGGATCAAATGCAACTCCCTTAGATGTGAAAGACATATAGTTTTCAAATGTTTCCTAGTGATATTTAACAAGGAAGATGGATCATCGAAATACAGGTTCAAATCCAAATCCCTTAAAAAATTCTTCACATAGACAAGCCAGGGGTTTTTAGTCCAATATGCCAAGCCCAAACAATCCACAATAAGGGAGCTGGTCAAATGGCACTGCTCCGTGGTCCAGACCCGGTGCCATAAGAGAATGGGCTGAATTTTGATGTTATCCGTTATATAATCCATACCCAGCTCAATATGGGTACCGTAAGATGGAGCACTTTTAGGAAGTGCCAACACATACTTGATGAAACCATTTTCAACAACCTGGAGTGCGTCTGCAGCAGCATAACCCCATAGGCCAGCACCATAGACTGCCACGCTATGGCATTTGGCGTAATAGATTTTCAAAAGTTCTTCCGGGGATGGCTTGCCAAGCTTCCTCGGCACATGGTACTTTGCTTAAAGAAGAACTATTCTTAGAGAACAGAGCTTCTATTTTAAGAGACATTAGAGACAATATTTTACCTCAGCCTCTAGCACATGTACAGTATCGTATAAATATGTGATGAAATGGTCTCGACCTTCTCTTCTGTATACAGAGCCATTTCATGTGTACATTTCATTTTTAATTTTCGCAATTCGTTCAGCTGATATATATGCATTTAACTGAATGATAACCTTGCTTAAGCGTACAGTACCAGATACTCATTTTCATGTATAAACCATACACCATTTCAAATGTAAATATGTATTTTGGGGTGGGTTGGAAAACACACATGCATCATATGTTTTGATATTGCTTACTTTTAGTAATGATGGACATTAATACGTGGAGTGGGTGTTGTATTTCTATCTAGGACCCTAATTCGATATTCCCGATTAATGCCCTCATGTGGTTATAATAAATAGTATCCTTATGAAGGCATAAGAATCATATCCATATTCCGTAATAGCACATGCAGTCAAAAGCACGGCAAGGCTTCTCCCATAGACTCCTAGAAAGCACAACTCGTTCTTTACACAAACCAAGCCTCCAGCAGCCCGGGAATCCCCCCCTGCTCTTGGTTTGATTTGCACAAGAACTCCTGGAGTCCAGAAAGAACTGTTAGTTCTCAGAGACATCTTATGTCCAACCTTACATCAAACCCCGCACCTTTCAGGTATAAATATACCAACGTTGCCTTAAGCAAACACACGGTGGTGTGGAGCAGAGCGGTTATCTACTTATCCGAAGCCCAGCTGATGCGAGAGCCGAAGGAAGCTGCCCCTCCCCTTTGACGCGCTGGAGAAACTGCCTTTTCTCACGCCGAGAAAATCCAGCTCCGGTGTTCCCGAGTCACCCTCGCGGGTTGCTGGGAGATCGAGTCCTGAGAAACGAGATACAAGACCTCCTTCATTCTATAACCAAGGTACAGAGCTGATTAAAACCTTAGAGAGAATTCTCAATTCCGATACTTGGCAAATAACTTAACTTTAACTTAAAACTGCTACTTACTTACTCCTTCCCACGTATTAGGCTTAGGTCAGGTACACCGGGGTAGGCGTATCTTAGAAGCACCAGTTGAGTTCGTTAGTCAATGTTTTTATGTATGTATATATTTTATCCATTTTAAGTATCATATGGCTAAGAAACCAAATCAATGCTTTTACATTATTATTTCGTAATACTACTTTTACTGTACGCTCTTTACTTTATAATAAGTATTGCAATTGTGGCAATTCATTTCTCCTGCATGAGAAAGAAGACTGCTCAATAAAATAACACCTTTTATTGAAAACGCCCGACTCTCTATTTCTCTGCAATCTGGTGGAACTAAGCATGCACGGCTGACTGAGTAAAATAGCTGTCTATTGTTTTCACACGACTCTAGAGAAACACTCTTTAATCTGAGGGAGCAAAGTTGTCATGTTTATGCGGTTGTCAGAAACTGAATCCCTTCTTGTCTAATCAGGGAAGTTCACTCCTCCCTGTTCATTCGAGAAAGTTTCTAGTGACCTCTGAGCTAGCTGGCAAACCTAAATTAAGTCTAACATAGTCAGTAGAGACCTAGATGACCTAAGTCCTACGTCTACACTGCTGTTTATTGTATTCAAATGTGCAGAGCCTATTGGGAAAATAGGAACTACACTACAGTTGTTTGGGCTGATTATATTGCGTGACTGAATTTGAGCTTCAACTCTGGCACCAGATTTATTTATATCTGTAGGTGCTTCCTATTGAGGTTTAATTTTTGTGACAGGAGCATCGTGCCAGAATGTATCCTGCCTGCAAATTTATCCACGAAGATGCCACCGTGTTGTGCCATACCTCTACTCAACTGGAGTACTTTCTACTGGCAAATCAGTAAGTGCTACCTCGTTGGGTAAATGTATAGTGCTTTTGCTACACTACAGCTGCATAAAGGGACAGAAGGGTTGTCTCCAGTGACCACGTGTGTCTGTACCTTTGCCACCGCGCCGATAGGTGCCAAGGTCCCTCGATTGAGCTGTCCATCACAGTGGGGAAAGGACGGGAAGATGTTTCATACCCTAGTGTGTGTGGAGCGGGGTCAAATGGGCGGGGCATCTATGCAAGTTCACATGCATCTTGTTTATAAAGGGCAGAGACCGATCGGAGCAGCAGATGAGGAGAAAGCAGCCTCCTTGTCACAGGCAGTACAGGGGATTGCGCTCAAGAAACTTGTGGATACAAAGACCTCCTCAAGGTTGACAGCTAATTGTAGACGGTAGATCTGGGGAGAAAGCACATCTGCCTAGCCTCGACAGTGCTCACTAGTTTTTTGTGCTGATTATAATTCGTTACTGAATTTGAGCCTCAACTTGAGTACCTGCTTTATTTATATCTGTAAGTGCTTCCTGTTGAGGTTTAATTTTTGTGACAGGAGCATCGAGCCAGATTGTATCCTGCCTGCATATTTATCCACGAAGATTCCACTGTGTTGTGCCATACCTCTACTCAACTGGAGTATCAGTAAGTGCTACCTCGTTGGGTAAATGTATAGTGCAAAAAAAAAAACATCCGCCCGTGAGCAGATTTGTGGATTCTTCAGCAATTTTGCGGGATTCACGGTTCGCGAAATTGCCGAAAATCCGCAAATTCCGCGAGTGTAACGGATTTTCGGCCCACACTTGGTGTCCACTCCATGTCCTTTTAATCATCATCATCAGAAGTGGTGCTTGGAGACAATGGATCTTCCCTTTGTCTTGTTGGAGATCTGGGAGCCAATGATTCAAAAAGAGGAGGTTCGTGCTTGGAAGGAAGCTTAACCTCCTGTTCTGTTCCAACATCAGGAAAATGTACTATCGCTGGCTGCAGCTGCTCTCCACTTTGCTCTGTGTCCTGAAACGATTGTGAGCTACTTTGCTAAAGGGACAAATCCAGTTCAACATCACTACTTGTCAACATGATTGCAGTGGCTGCTTTGCTGACAGAAACGGTCCTGGGCTTAGGTTGGGGTGGTGCTGTTGATGTAGGATTGCTGTTCTCAATTTTCTCCTCTAAGGCCAGTGCGGCAGACACACAACATGGTGGTCCCAAAAAGATTTGGGGCAATATGCCTCTGCTGGGAAACTGCTTCTTCTAACTGACCACTTCCTTAGAAGTATCTTGCATTGGGGCCATCCTAAAGCTCTGAGTTGGCAATTGCACAAAGCTGCACAAGTGGAATTGATTGGATGACTAATGTGTAACTGCACAGGACTTCTGTTTGGCAGTATTGCAGGTGATGTCTCTTATTTTGTCTGGTGCACAGAAAAGCAAATAAGCAAGAAAAATATTTTGTGGGAAATGTGGCATTGTTTGAAGTTTGAATTAGTACAAACAAAGGCAATATTAGTGTGGTTGTTTTGTTAACTTAGGTAACCACTTTAAAGTAAGCATGGGGGAATTTTGCGAATTCACGATCCGCGAATTTGCGGATTTGCGAATTCGCGATCCGCAAAATTCGCGAATTTGTGCGAATTTGCGGATTTTTGTTTTTTCCGTGTTCGCGGGGTTTTTTGCGTGTTCGTGGGGTTTTTTGTGTGTTCGCGGGGCTTTTTGCATCTTCGCGAGCCGCTTGCATAGCGAAGTTACCCATGCAGTCATTTATGGGAGAGGGAGAGAGATAGATAGATAGATAGATAGATAGATAGATAGATAGATAGATAGATAGATAGATAGATAGATAGATAGATAGATAGATAGATAGATAGATAGATAGATAGATAGATAGATAGATAGATAGATAGATAGATAGATAGATAGATAGAAAGAGAGAGAAAGAGAGGGAAAGAGAGAGGGAGAGAGAGAACGAGAGAAAGAAAGAGAGGCCAGATCTCTGAAGGGCCAGATTCCTGAGTTGCCCCTACAGAACATACAGCTTTTTATTTTTAGCAAAATGCATATGAAAACTGTGCTGTAAAGGTCTCTTTTAGTTTAACCCCTCCTGACAACTCAAAATGGGTGTATTTGCCAACCTCTCCCTTCTTCCTGTTTTTTATATCTGTAAGTGCTTCCTGATGAGGTTTAATTCCTTGGACAGGTGCCTCGTTGCCTACTTGTAACTATTCTCTGACCCTGCTTCAAGGGTCAGAGCAGGGTCAGGGAATAGTTGCAAGTAGGCAACGAGGCGCCAGGAAGCAATTAGCAGCAGGTGTCCAAGTTGAAGTTAATTTGTTTGTAACCCTTTTGTAAAAGGTTACAAAGAAATTAGGTTCAACTTTTGCACCTGCTGCTGTAACCCTTGCTTGGCTGAAAATTCGTCCCCGCTGATTCGCGGATTTTACCGCGATTTCGCGAGATTCGCAGATCGCGAAATCACGGAAAATCCACAAATTCGCCCGCAAAACGGATTTTACGCCCACCCTTACTTTAAAGTCAAACAACATCACCATACCATAATTCCACATCAGAATAAAATGTAAATGTAAATGTTTTGTACTTGTATAGTGCACAGCTACCCGGACCGGGTCTCCAGGCGCTTGTACTCATACCGCTAAGGAACCCTTCCTGGCTTTTCCCTGTGAAATGTCCACTCCTGGGCATCCCCAAGGTGAAGCCAGGCATCCCAGCGCTGTTGGGGCCGTTGTGGAGATTAAGCAAGCTATTGCCCAGAGTTGCAGCGTGGGACCCATGATTAGAATAGGCACCGAGGCAAGAAATCAGGTCCGAGGAATTTAGAGCTCAAGACCCACCAAGGCGGGAATTAAACCCTGGTCCCGGGCCAGACCTCTGCATCAGGGTCTGCCGCTCTAACCATTGAGCCACACTTGAGTAACACATAATGTTTTGCAGTTTTTATATGGTACCCAGGAAGCCATCTATTCTTTCCATATTAAAAAAGGCTGATTTTAGTCAGGTCTGCCCAGCCCTTAATTTCAAATGCTTTCGGGAGATATTGTACTCAATGTTTTTAGTATTTTTAAAGCTGCTGTTAGGCTTAGAAATAGTTGTGATTAATAGCCTTGGGTGTAGGCTAACCCCTGTTATTTTAATGCGTTCTTTAGGAATTTTCTTCATAATTAAATTGGTGGTTTGTAAAATTGATTTTTTCATATTTGGTTTTATTTATTTCTTACACACTTTTTATTTGTCACATTTATTGTAACATTTTGAAGTTGGCTTTTTAACTGATGTGTATATAATGATTTGTGGCAATTTTATGGTTTTTATTACTAAATCCGAATAAAGTTTATAGTGATTGATTGATTGACCTCACAATCTACAAAATGATAGTGCTATTTCCTTTATGTTCATATATTCTAAATGCGACACCTGTGGCACTCAGGAAACTAAATGGGTAAATAGAATAGTAACTTTTTTTTAAATGGTGGTTAGTCTGCACCTATGGCAGGCCCTGTGGTCCAGGGGGAATGGAATAATAATAATCATCATCATTACACAAACAAATGAAGCTAGAGTCTAAGGTGCACTGCTGCCAGGGTGTCCACCAGGAGGAAATTTAATTATATACCTAAAAAACTGATTGCCGTCGCAAGGCTGTGCGTCTATGGTGGATGGATATATGGATGGATAAATGGATGGATGGATGGATGGATGGATGGATGGATGGATGGATGGATGGATGGATGGATGATGGATCGACCGAGGCAAAAAGGGAAAAAAATATTTACAATAAACAAAATTAACATTAAAAAAAAATATACAAAATGAAAACATAAAAACTATAAATATTCTAAATCTAAAAAACTTAAAATTAAAAAAATATAACATTTAAACTAATTTAAATAAAACAATTTCATTACATTTAAAGAAAAATTAACAATTGGTGAAATTATCCTCAAGGATATTATTAAACTGATATCCATCAATGCAAGCCTATGGCAAAGACACACTGGCTTGACTCACAAAATGGCTGCTAGCCAGTGCCACATGGTCAACAGCAACACTGAGCAAGAAGGCATGGGGAACAAAGAAGACATGCAGGACTATGGTAAAAGTACACTGGCTGGCTACACAAAATGGCTACCACCCACATGATCACAACAACAAGCAGGAGGCATGATGGGCGGCGCGATAAGATCTATGAGGTATCTTCTCTGACTATTGGACCTCGAGAATCCTTTGTCGTGTCGTGGCGGACTGCCTGGGTGCTCTACAGGAGGCATGGGGGGCCTGGATGGATGTATTAGATTGCAGTGGAGGGGGTTGGGGAGTTTCTGGGGCCATCGTGATGAAGCTCCGAGCCGCCTTATCTTGATAGACTTTTGTAATCCCATTTTCATAGTTTGGATAGGGTTGCCTCATTGGGTGCCTGTCCTGGGGAGTGGGAGTTGGGGATGTTTTACCTATGTTTTTTTTTAAGGGAAACCAGGCGTGTCATGTGGGTGGGATTTGTGGGACATCATCAATGTCATTGCATGCGATGGGACCCACATTAGGCCACACATGTCTCACATGGAATGTACGGGGCATGCACACTATGATTAGGCGCCACAAGATACATTCATTTCTGACTCGTAGGGGCATACACGTCGCATTCCTCCAGGAAACCCACCTCATCGCGAAAGAAGGGAAAGCACTACAGTGCTGATGCAGGGGTCAGGTTTATTACACTACATATTCTGCATATGTGAGGGGAGTTCTAATTTGGATAAGAGCTGGTGTTCCATTCCAATGCACAACACAATTGATTGACCCAGAGGGTAGATATGTGGTAATACAGGGGAAATTAGATGGTAGGGACCTTACTCTGGGATGTATATATGCACCTAATGCAGACCAGCCTGCCTTTTTCTCTCTTCGATCACGCAAACTAGCGACCGTCCTCACAGGGCCACTATTACTTGGGGGTGATTTTAATTGTATCAAGGATATTGCCCTGGATCACTCCCACCCCCCTCTGCCGAATGCACCAGCACATAAACTAGCAGAGTACCTGGCAAAATATCTGGGGATTAGTAGACACTTGGCAGGCCCAACACCCATTGATCAAAGATGACTCCTTTTTCTCTGCCCTGCATGAATTGCACGTCCACCTCGATGCCTTCTTATGCTCCCCAGATGTGCACGGGGAGATTCGCAGTAGTGAATACCTCACTAGGACTATTTCTGACCATAATCCGTTGATGGTCCAGTTGGGATGGTCGCGACTGTGCCCCAAAATCCCCACCTGGAGATTGCGACTGGAAGAGCTTGACGATCAAGTTTTCCGCACTACCATTGCAACGGCTATTACAGAATATTTCCAGTTTAATGAAGGAACGGTTGGGGCGGTGACCGTGGATTGGGACGCCTGTAAAACAGTCATTAGAGGGCGGTGTATTTCGGCTATGGCTGGGACCAGGAAGGTCCACCGGCAAGATATACAAAGAGATGCTGAGCGCTTGCGCGCCCTGGAGAGGGAACGCCCTGAAAATCTGACCAAGCAGGACGAATTGTTAGAAGCCAGAGATGCGGTGGCAGCGAATTTTGAGTGCCTGCGGTGCTTCAATTACAAAAAATATGTCACACTGGGTCATTCAGAGCGGGATAAGTCAGGGCCCCTCCTAGCCTGGTTGGCCAATCCGGCTCGTCGCGGCTCAGTCATACTGGAGCTGCGAGATCAGATGGGGATAGCCCGCTTTGACCAACAGGGGATAAATGATTTGTTCTTTGATTACTACACGGAGCTGTATCGCAGCCGAGTACTCACTTCTGAGGAAGAATTGCAGAACTTTAGAGAGGGCGTGGACCTGCCAAAGTTGGGTGACGAGGACGCAAAACTGCTGGGGCGGAACATTGAGGTGCGGGAGGTGCGAGTAGCCATCAAAAGTATGGCCCGTAATAAAACCTCGGGCTCAGATGGCCTCCCAGTGGAATTTAATCTCACTTACATTGATCTCCTTGCCCCTCGCCTAGGAGGATAGGTAGATTGCCGGATTCCACTAGGGAGGTTATTCCTTTGCTAAAACCAGGCAAACAACCTTGGGACAGAACGGCCTACCGCCCCTGTCCATGCTCAACCTAGGCTACAAAATCTCCAGTAGGATACTGGCCACTCGACTGCTTCCCCACATGCCTACCCTCATACATGCCGACCAGTCTGGGTTCATCCCAGCTCGCAACACAGCACTTAATATATGAAGGCTCCTACATATCTTCGAGGCGGATTCCTATGAGGTGGATACTGCAGCCACATTTGCTGTTGATATAGAAAAAGCCTTCGACAGTTTAGAGTGGGAGTACCTATTACATGTAATGCGACAAATGGGCCTTGGCCCCGATTTTGTGAGATGGTTGGCCCTATTATATGCATATTCGACCGCCAGAGTCAGGACCGGAGGGATGATCTCCGAGGCATGCAGGGTGGGAAGGGGCACGCAACAAGGTTGTCCCCTCTCCCCATTATTATTAGCTATGGCGGTGGAACCCCTGGCAGCACATGCTTGATCGGGGCGGGTGTACCGGGGCCTTGACTTTTATGGTCAGATCTACCATATCGAACTTTACGCAGATGACCACTTAATGTTCCTGGTGGATACTGGCGAAGCATTGCAGGGGGCGAAGTCCCTGCTGCGGGCCCTGAGTACAGTGGCTGGCTTAAAAGTCAATTGGGCGAAATCGTGACTCTTCCCAGTGCGCAAAGGCAGGATAGGCCGTCAGACCACTGAAGGGGTGAACTGGGAAGAGAGATGTTTGCTCTATTTGGGCACAGTGATCTATCACGAGCAGGAGGATATACTTGAGGGGAACGTTGGGAAGGCGATCAGGGGAGCCAGGGCTAACTTTGACTTCTGGGGTACCTTACCGTTGTCAGTAGTGGGACGTGTGGCGCTACTCAAAATGGTGACCCTTCCGCGTTTACTATACTTTTTCAGGGCCCTGCCGATCTGGATTCCGCCAGCCTATTTTAAGCGGCTCAGAGCGATGGTCATCTCTTTTTTGTGGGGTAAGGGCAGGCGCAGAGTGGCCCTCAACACACTCATGAGGCGCAGAGCGGAGGGAGGAATACCGGTCCGGGACTATGAAACGTATTACATAGCAGCCCAGCTCCAATGGCTTACACAATGGATAGCAAGGCCCACTAGGGAAGAGGGTGGACCAGGAGAGCTGTCGGGCTCCCTGATTGTACTATCTCGCATAGTATTGCGATTTCCACTCAGGAACACGCACCTTACCTGGGAATTTGCCACAGCCCGGAAATGTTGGAACAGATACCTGCAGAGAGGGTCTATAGGGACCCCTTACGCCCCTGACATACCGTTGAAGATGTGCAGGGCCCTACCACATGGGGGCACCTGGCAGAGGCCGGAGACCTGGGAACAGCAGGGATTATTGACAATAGGAGACCTGTACGAGGACGGTGCCCTGATACCTTTTGACGACCTACGAGCCCGCTATGATCTGCCGGGGGGAGACTTTCTGCTACACACTGCACTTACGACAGCTGTTTGAAAGCATTGGAGGGCAGGCCTCACAGAACCACCCACTTCCATGGGATGCCAATATGTTGTTGTGGCCGCGGGCACCATCAAAGCGGTGACATGTCTATACAGGCGCATGACACAAGAAGCCCTGCCCCCATTGGCAGCCCTGAAGACGAAGTGGGAAACTGACATAGGAAAGGACATCCCAGATACGGCATGGAATGGGATAGTAGAGAGGGCCTGGAAAAGCATGCGAAATGCGCGATTCCAACTAGTGCACTTTCACATCCTACTTAGAGCATACTTAACGCCAGTCCGCTTGCATAAATATTTCCCGACCCAGTCAGCGTCTTGCCCGAGGTGCGCCATGGTGGAAGATGATTTTAAACACATGTTGTGGGACTGTCCATATATTGATCTTTTTTGGAGGGAGGTGACGGCCCTGTTGATGGATGTAACGGAGAGAGACCTACAACCTTCCATGGCACACTGTATCCTCCATTGGTTTCCCCACACCTCAAAAAACAAAATCACTGGCAAATTCGTAGATCTGGGTTTCCTGCTAGCCAAGAGAACTATCACCTCCCAGTGGACAGTGAAAAAGGGCCCTAGTTTGGATAAATGGAGGGTTGAATTCTGAAAGTGGGCAGAGTGTGAGGGAGCTATCCAACTACAAATTGCACACAGAACGGGCAATGAAAAGGCGTTGGAGAGGGCGAGAGACTGGGAAAGGCTAGTCATGGAATTTACAGCCCCTGAGGATGTAGATGTTGATGCCTATTGATACCCTTTTACCTCAAGGTCTTGTTGATAAACTGAAGATATTGTGTTACCTGTGGGACCTGACAATAGGTATTTGGACATACATTCTAAATGAGGTATACATCTAGTACAGTCTATTAGTTTCCCCATTTTTTCTTCTTTTAGGCACACACTCATGGTTATGTTGTCGTAGTGGGGTAGTTCTACTCAGGCATCAACCCACCGTTAACATCTTCAGGCAGAATCCTCAGACATCGTGGTATAGGCAGATATACGCAGCTACATGTGAGATGTATTGTTAAAGCAAAAAAAACACATAGAGGATCGTGTGTTCAGATCATGAGGGTGTACATCAAATACTCAGTGTTATATATATGCCAAATTGTTGTATACTGAAGTATCCCTCCAGGTTGAATAACCATAGGTGGTGTACATTCAATCGCACCAGTTGAAAGTGTTATACAATGAATATGTTTATTGACAGGTTTTAAAAAAAAAATTGTATTAAAGTTGTGCATAAAAACTCTGAAGCATACAATCGTACATCATTACACCACCATGTTAACTGGGCTACTCATGCCCTGATCTTGGACAGGTTTTACAGCTTTCAGGTTAACAACCCATGTTGGGCAGGCAGCGATCTTTGCATATGCCGTATCTGATTATACCGTCAAATTGGGACTACATACACCCAACGTTTCACCTCTTCCTTTATTTGTTGCATCTTGCAGACTGTAACCCTTCAGCTCCTACCCGCACCAGTCAGACTCATATCGGGCCTTTGTCTATTTACCCCATTCCCGCCCACTCCCGACTCGGGTCCCCACAAGACTCCCATCCCAACCCGCCCCACGTACTGCCAACCTTGGCTCCCCTGCCAGGTAGTGATGTGCAGAGCCCATGAACCAACCCACTACAAACCGCCTGATAGCTCACTCACTCGAGTGTCTGCCTCGTTTGGTCTTGTCATGTCTGCTGTTCCTGATTCCTCTGTCTCATTATGTCTGTATGCCATGTATAGCCCCCAAAAGTTTTTCGGACGGCTCCGAGGGGGGAGCAACTCACTGTAGCTCTCCTTTGTGTGCAGTAATACAGCATGTCATGTGTCCATCGTTTAATTGTTGGAACTGGACACCTCATCCAGCACAACGCTTCAACCCGTTTAGCAATAAGCAGTCCCATATCTACCAGTCGACGTACAGCCCTAGGTAGGTTTTCAGAGTATCCCAAGAGTGCAACTGCTGGGTCTGGTGTCAGCTCAACTTCAACTATTCTCCCCAGTTCACGAAATATGTCCTCTCAGTAAGCAAAGATTCCCCGGCATTGCCACCCCAAGTGTATGAAATCTGCTATACCCACAAGTCCATACCTGCACAATCGCTCTGGTGTGTACTTAACGTGTATGAGCCTGTGCTTGCCATGCAATGAGATTTTCCTTGTGTTCATACAGCAGTAGTAGTTCACCCTATGTGACATAGCTATTTTATATATCTTGGTGACCACTTTGCGTCACTGAATCGGTGGTACATTGTACCGGGAACTCCATCTCAAATTCTGCCTATGGCACAAGTACAATGGCTGGCTTCACAAAATGGCCCCAGCACATAGTCGCAACAACAACAACCAGCAAGGAGGTATTGTAGTGCCACTGGGCCTATTTACTTTGTCTCTTAACATTACACCTCAGGTGCATTTACTTGGTCCTCTGATGGATCTTAACTCGTGCTGAGAGGGGTCCGATATACGGTATCCAATACAGTTATCTAATGAGGACCAGGAATTGGATAACTGATTTACAAACTCGTAATTAGATTCATCGATATAATCTCCTGAAGATATTCAGTGGAACTAAGATCATGCAAACCAATAATTCAGTTAGAGCTATGCAGAATAGTAACATTAGAATCTACTCTTCCGAGATCTGTCTATTAGAATTCCCATCCCTCATTAATACTCAATTGGAATGCACAATCAATAATTTTATACAAATCATGGAGAGACAGAAACATGATTTAGTTAAGGTTAGATTTTATCAGGAATTTAGGAAGAGTAAATACATTAATATCAGGCATTTAAATTTAGAAGTGAAGAATAATCAAATTAATCTCTTGATTACCATCAGTTTCCAAGGCTCTAGAAGAATTCAGGAAGACACATGAATCATATCAGGTCAAAGGTTGTCTCCCATGAGGGAAAGAAGTCTAGGAATAGCGCACACAGCATATGCGTTAGCCAAAGGAAAGCCAATACAGTTCACAAAGAAACAAATGATGTGTTTCTCAGTTTGCCAAAAGAGTAAGATGCTGTGTCCTTTACATCACATCAATGTATAATATAATCCTCAAGTTCCAGGTTGATACTTCCTGGGTCACCTCATCTGGTCAGACCACTCAGTCTCTTGGTAATCTGTATATGGTGATTGTCATGCAGCATGAAGAAGACGCATATGAGAGCAGAAAGGTGGTGATCATCACTTAAGCTGTAGAACCATCCAGTATTGATCATTTCCAAACAATTGTCTCTGTGCAAAAGCATGTGAAAGAGTTCAAGAAGACAGTTTTCTCATAGCAGATCTTACCAAAGTAACACATTTGTTGTGAGCAGCCCTAGTATGCGTATGAGAACTCTCCCCATCAGACATTGTTTCGCTTCACATTGTAATTTTACGAAGCTGTTCCATGACAACAGAATCAAGCAAAGTAAGGAAAATGCAGGCCTAAATTTCATTTAGTTCATGAAATATAGAATATTAAATAATAGAAATATACATTTCATTCATCTTCTTGGGATTGTTATATATTACTTTTAAGTTTTTTGCACTCATAAATCATTTTAGTTTCACTGCAAACAGCACATGTTACTATGGCATATTACTGCAATTTCAAGGTACCAGCATATAAAATTATTTATATACACAGTACACCTGAGTACACCTGTATCATTATTTCCAAAATCGGTTATATGGCTACTTTGCAAAAATGATTAATAATGTCTCAGCGCCCTACAGATTTTTGTTTGGGGTCCAGAGGTTTTTCAAAAGGAAAAAGTAAATAGTCCAGACAGATCTTCTTGGGTTAAGGTCTGTTTTTAATTTCCACAAAAAACACTGGAGAGGCAAAGGCTTAATCTCAGAAACAGAATTTAGATATCTTTTCAATGACACTCCAACTAATCCATGCATATATGTGCTTCCCAAAGTACATAAGCAGAGCAGATTTCCACCGGGAAGACCGATCATCTCCGGTATCAACTCACCCACAGAACAAATATCAGAACACATTGATATGTATCTACAACCACATGTGATAAATCTACCGTCCTACATTAAAGATACTCAAGATGTCTTAAGTAAGATCTCTGATGTAGACTGGATTGAGGGCCACTTATTGGTTACAATGGATGTGTGTTCACTATATACATGCATACCGGGAGAGATGGGCATAAAGGCGATAGAACATTTTTTGGACTGTCGTCCGATAGAGTGCTATGAACACACACAAATGTTGCTGGACTTAATCAATCTAGTGCTGAATAATAAAAAAAATTTGCACAATGGTCAGTGGTATCGCCAGAAAAGTGGTGTGGCGATGAGGGCAAAATATTTCCCATCATATGCAAATTTGTATATGGGATTGTTTGAGCTAACACATATTTGGCGTAATTGCCCGGGACATCTATTACAACACATCCTATACTTTGGGCGTTACATTGATGATGTCCTGCTCTTCTGGGCCGGACCCAAACATGATCTGGATACATTCTGTACATTTATCAATGACAATGACTTCAATCTATCATTTACCATGGAGTCCAGCACTAGACAAATACATTTTCTTGATATTACAATAAATGTGGAAAAGAATAGATTAGTCACCACCCCATACAGTAAGGAAAACGGCGTGTAATGCCACTCTGCACGCAAAGAGTGCACACCCTCCATCACAGATAAATGCAATACCATTCGGTGAGATGCTACGCATCAAACAGAATTGTAGTGTGGAATCTGCTCTAAATGGGGAACTTGACAATGTGGAACATAAATTCACACAAAGAGACTATTCTTCTGCCATTATTAAACAGGCGAGAAACAAGGTGAATCGAATTAAGAGGTCCTCCCTGTTGATCAACAAAAATGGCAAGATAAAGGAAAAGAAGAAATTCAGGAAACTGAACTATATTGCACCGTACTCGAGTGCAAGTACCGATGTATATAAGATACTAAAGAAGCATTAGCATCTCCTTACACATGATGCAGATCTTAAAACAATAATAGGAAACAACCCTGTTATCACACATGCCAGAGGCAAAACATTGAGGCAGTATCTGTGCCCAAGCTTCGTACCACCCGCCAAGAGTGAGAACTGGTTACGCTGCACACAAAAAGGTTTTTACTGCTGTGGTAATTGTAATATCTGCTGTTTTGGACTACATAAAAAGATGGAGTTCAAATATACCACTGAAAGAACATACAACATCAATTGTTTCATAAACTGCAATACAAAGTTTGTGGTGTATTGCATTGTATGTGTGTGCGGCAAAATATACATAGGGAGTACCATCAGATCCCTAAAGGACAGAATTCAGGAGCATATACGTGCAATTAAGAATAATAACACCCAATACCCATTGGCAGTACACTTTAATTTAACACATAATATTAATGACCTACACAAACTGGGCTTTCATGGCATTGAGAACGTAAACATGGGTCCTAGAGGTGGTGGCAAATTGTCCTGCCTACGTAGAAAAGAAAGCCTATGGATCATTAAATTACATGCAGTTGAATGTGGGATCAACATTGTGAAAGATCTTCATGAATTTCTCTAAATGATAGAGACCCACTAGTAAATATATCACGCCTAGATGCTTGCATAATCATCCATCAAAGATGAAATATGTGATGGGATAATGTCGAGTACAAACATACAAAAGTGTCTATTGTGGTATTATTTGTTCAGCTTATCTATTGAGTCATGAATTGTGTGTTTTTTATCTACTATCGTGTACACTCTATGTATTGCATTCCGAGCACCCGTGTTTCTTACTATGGACGAATATTTGACTATGTCTATAATGACTTATTGTTTCATGTATAACACTAAGCCAGGGATGTTCTTCAAAATGTTGATTTATTTTGGTTTACCCTCTCACTATCATGTTTGAGTAATATGTTTGCATTTTGAGTTTAGATTGTAAATAGTGGGTACAGGTTTTCAGGTGCTCGCTATTTATGTTGGTGGAATAGTTTATTAATCTTAGCATTAAGCATTAAAATATTACGAGGTTGCAACTACAACACTTTCTTCATGAAATATTGCTGTGACACTTAACATCTATATTTCGATTATGAAGCTAGATATCATTTTCGAATAACCTGAGATCGGTAAATACTGGTACCACAATCCATTGAGATATTCCTTCAGTGGATCCTAATGGATCGCATTAAACATTTGCGACAAATATTGACTTTTCAAGTGGTTTGAGACACGCAGTTGAGGGCTCCTGATTCAAACAATTACATAGAGCAGCGCCTCTTAACAATGGCATCCTTCAATATGGTAAAAACAAAATGAATTGAATAGGACAGTCCTTTTTTTATGGCTATGACCTGACCAGCGTCCCAGTGTGATGCAATAACAGTGGGACTCCGAAGCCGGCACTGGATACGACCGTGAAGCAGGAGTGGGCGCCTCGTTCTGTGCCTTAAATATTTGAAAAGGTGAGGAGATTATGCGTGCTTTAGCAAAAGGAATATACTTTTTGCTGAATACTTCTGCCTGACTTCTTCCCATAGACTATAACCCTGTGTTGTTAACAATATACGCAATAAAACGTGGGTATTTGCAGATTGTTTATTTAAATACTATCTTTACCCAATGGAAGAATCGTATATCTGAGTCTTTGACATAGTTGTAATTAGCGTGTTGTCCGGATCAATTCGAACGGACATTTAAATTGACCTTTTTTTCTTGACTTTACACAAGTAATAAATGCTTAGTTTCACTGCTTTTTATACGGTTTGGCGCCCTAATAACCTAAAAAAAAGCTTTTAGAATCAACAATAATGAGTCTTGCAACGCTCAACATAACTTTACCATTCTTCTTTCCTCTTGCAATCTCGCTCTACCTATACAAAGCGCATTTTTGGATTTATCATGATCTGAACGGAATTTAAAACGACTTATTGGATGGAATGGGACCTTAGGATCAAATGTGATACTCAAAAGAGGACAGCTATTCCCACATTGAGGCCATAACTATCATATTGATGGTAAGGCGTATTTCAAATAGTATCATGAATTTAACACGTTTTTTTAAAACAAATTTTCTTCATGCGAAGTAAGTGTTCTTTTGAGTGTATATTAAATAGCTGTGAATTATGAGATATCATATCCACTTTAGCCCCCTTGGAGGTGGCACACTTTATATGACAAGGACAGGAATCCAAGTCGCATTGCAGTATAGTGGATTAGAATCTAAAGTTGGAGTTTGACTGCACTCCGATGAGTATATGCACACACTAATGATGGTATCCTCCTTACAGATTGAAAAATAGTAGTGCAAACCGGCATAAATAATTGGTATAAATTTGTCTCAAATATCCGGGATACTTTCCATCCAAATAAGAGTGACAAATCTAAGGGAATCCTCACAATCATAGACGTTTGGAGAAACAAACAATAAGGTGAGAAATATCACTTGTAGGGTGTACTTATACTGCACCTGGTGATGGATATGGTCTAAAGTATTTCAAATACCCTTTTAAAAAGATATTTTATAAATCTTATATATAGTTGCACATAAATCTAATCACGTGTACTTCAAACTCTCTTTACTTAATCTCGCTTGGAATTTTATATTTTCAGGTTCCCTAATTTTAACCTTACATGAATCTATATGGGTTTCTTTCCACCAACATAGATAGATGGCCTCTGGGAGACTTGTTCCACAAGGGTGTCCCATAGACTTTTTATTAAAAAAACTTTGAAAAAAATTCTCAAAAAAACTTTTAAAGAAAACTCTATTCGGTTTTGAATATGCATATTAATTGCGCTGACCAATCTGTGTCACTAGGGTTTTTTTGCATGCTCACTTGAAGTATTAAAATGTTTCAAAGAATCTGGAACAAATCAGTATCTGATGGATATGTATAAACATCTTCCTTGCAGCCTTGAGAAAGCCCTGCGGGCGAAATTCGCGTCGGCTGCTGTTTTCTTCTTATGAAATTGTGGAAATTAAAAACAGACCTCAACCCAAGAAGATCTGTCTGGACTATTTACTTTTTCCTTTTGAAAAACCTCTGGACCCCAAACAAAAATCTGTAGGGCGCTGAGACATTATTAATCGTTTTTGCAAACTAGCCATTTAACGGATTTTGGAAATAATTATACAGGTGTACTCAGGTGTACTGTGTATATATGTATGACCTGGGTTCATTCGAATCTGGGTACTTATTGACACTTTGGTGGGTAGGTGTCACATACCTTATGAGCACCCTAGCCTCAGTTACTTTTTGATGCAAATTAATGCTTCCCATACAATTGGCTTTACTCTGTGATGTGCGGCTCAAGATAAGCAAACCCATTCAATTTTTGTGTATTCATATAAAATTATTTCACAACATACATTATTGATATTGTTTCTACTAATTCACATTAGTGCATATATGAAGCTTATTCTCTAATGGTTTCAAAGCATTTAGTCTTAGTAAAAACATGAAGCACTCTTTTCTCTTTTCTCAGTTGCTGCACATTTTCATGTATGCAGATATGAAGTTTACACATGAAACCTTACAATATTACACATCAATATTTCTAAACCAGGTTTGATTTAATTAATTCTCCACACACATCATTATTTTGATAAGAGCGATTAGAAATCTTATGCCACCTAAATAAATCACATTTACCCTTTTTATTGTTACACATAACATTAGCAACTGAAACAGGTTAAATTATGACCTATATCACATAATGTGTATTCTACAATCTACTCTACAATGAATCTGCTTGCATTTATGATGCAGTAACTAAGTCCTTTCATGATCTGCTTCTCATGATTCTTCAAAATAATGTTAGCACAGTTTAAGCTCATTTGTCATTTTTCTCTCAGAAATGTCAAAATCTATTTTATGTGTCAGCTAAAGGGATTCAGCAGTTTATCTGCTGCATAAACCCCCCATTTGATGCGAAATAAGCCATCACAAAAATGTTCTCATCGGAGGTCACATATTACAATTCTGTAGTCTTTATTCATTTTAATGTAGAATGTTTCCAAAGCATTCATTTCATCGTAGTAACCACTTTCTCTATCTTCCAATTCTATTTTAGCAATTTTCCTTTTTATTCCTCTAGTTTCTTTCCTTAGTTTTCAAAAATTATATACCTTGAAGATGATAACCAAGGTCAACATACATATAACAATTGTCAAGATGGGCTTCAAGATTTTTCCCAAAGTCCTTTCCAAAATGTGTAATATTCTTAAGGTACCCTTTTAGGGCTTTACTTTCGTCTGGAAAAACTGTGCAACAATGTTGCACCTTTAACATTCTGCAGACTCCACATTCCTTTGCAAGAAGGATGTCTAAAGCAAGACAATTTTGAAGAACCATAGATCTTAAGGCAATCATTTCAGTATCCATTGCTAAGAATCCTCTAGCTGCTTTTGTAGACAGCGTATATTCTCCAGTAGAATGTTTTTGTATCCTGTGAGTATTTGATATCACTTCAACAGATGGTATATTAGCTCCAAAAATGTCTTCTGCTATCTCTCCAATTCTTGTGCCGCTTTTAAATCTTCGGTGGACCACTTTGTTGGGTACATCAGATTGACCAAATGATACATTTTTGGGGGGTTGCCCTTGCCCGGCTGGAAGCCTGGGCAGCCACCAACGGGGTCATGTCCAAAACCCAATATGGTTTTAGGAGGGGGCTGGGTACTACAGAGCAGTGCCTCAATTTTCCATGATTATTAGAAAGGACATGAGGGCCAGGAAGGGTTCTATCCACCTGGCCTTCATCATGGATTTGTCTAGCGCTTTTGATACCTTTAATCGGGAAAAATTGTGGGCACAAATGGGAAAAATGGGTGTTGAGGAAGCACTCATCTCTCCCTTGCGTACATTACATACTAACACCACTGTTGCCACAAGGGGAAAGACTAAGCCGATTGTTCTCACTGAAGGTGTCCGGCAGGGGTGTGTTTTAGCTACTTTTCTCTTTTCAATATATATTAATGGCCTAGAGGCATTTTTATTAGATAAGGAAATAGATTTTCTCTGAAGTTATGGGAACTATGTCCCGCTACTATTGTATGTGGATGACACAGTGCTAATGGCTTTGACAGCAAATAGCCTTCAAAAATCGCTCAATGCTTTTACGGATTTTATGTCGGCGCTTGATTCAACAGTTAATTTTATTAAGCTGTATATCATGATGTGTGACCCCAAACTGACCGAAACTAGAAATTGTGTTGTAATGGGTAAAAGAATTGACAAAGTGAATAATTTTACATATTTAGGAAATTTATTTAACAATACGATGAATTGGGAATTGCTCATAACAGCAAGCGTCCAACATACAGGGAGGGTTGTGGAGGGGTTATTTCATTTTGCTTGTAAGCTAGGACACAAGCCGGTGACAGAGCTACTTACCCTCTATTAAGCTAAGTGCTTGTCTGTGGCAACTTATGACGCAAGGGTCTGGGGCCACCATAAATTCCACCAATTACAGATTTTGAAAAATAAGCTCACAAAAAAGCAATTGATAACCCTGAATAGCGCCCTCAGACTTCTTTGTCAAGGAGAGATGGGGTTGGAATTTATAGAGGACCGCATAGGCATTGCCCCTTTGCTCCTATGGGCAAAAATAGGGTTGTCCGATGAATTAATGTTCTCAAGGGATGTGATTAAAGATTGTATTAAGGTATATAGTGCCCTATCGATCCCTTCGCTTCGATTTGTGAGAGACACATTTAATGAGATAGGCCTGGGACATTTTTATGAGAATCCTGATAGTATCCTCACAAATGCGAAAGCCATTGTCAAAGAGGCATTTATTCTAGGGAAAATATGCACCATACACAATCAGAGGCGCCTGGTTTTTATTTTTGCTCCCTGCACAGCAATTTTACTTAACCTTTACCACCAATGTACAGATACGATTTCTATTAACTAGATTTCATTTACGCACTCTGCACTTTTTAGGGGTATTCCCGAGACAATCAGGGTGGGCCGACAAACCTATGCCCTTCCCATGTGACAACTTGGCAGCTCAGAGTACCTTGCACTTTATTCTATTTTACCCTCTTTACAAAGAGTCAAGGGAAATATTTTTAGCTCCACTTTTAAAAGAAATTCAGCTTTGCACATACATTGATGGTTTTAATTTGCTGTATTAATTGGCTACTTCTGCTATTTGCATGCGGTCTCTAACTATATAAAAGTTGAAATGGCCATTAGAAAGCTTTACAAGCTATACAACTTGACAAGGAATGATGTAATTTTTAATGCACAGTTTTTATAACTTTGGAAGCTTATGATCAATTAAATATTTATCTGGGCTTACTCACTTGTACTAAGGACTATATGTCTCTACCTGCCATATTCCTATGAATTCTATCTTTTATTGATCTTAACTATACTCTTTCATGAATATGCTATAAAATGTTAAAACTTTGATGTTTGTTTGCCCAACTTTAATGGTCTTTGGAAGCGAATAAAGTTATTCTTGACTTGACTTGATACATTTTTGGATAAAATATTTCCGGGTACAAATGCTGTTCACAAGCATGTCACAACGTGAAAGACGTGTGACGTGTGCTCGAGGGCGTGGCAGGGCTAAAACAGCTAGAATGCTGCCTTGTTTCTGGCGATATATTTGAAACAACTTTATTAACAAAGGATCCCTTATTTTCAAGGGGGACTATCAACAATGACCCATACGTTTGAGTGTTATATTATGTTTACAGCCCTGAATCTTAGCCAGTTCAAAGATGCGGCTACGTATAGATAAACTGGCTTGTGCAATATGATCAACTGCGCAGGCCCATTAGTTGCCGAGCAAATCAGTATAAAACACCCTTTGAATGAAGGGAAATCAGGTTGTTATTGCCCGGTTGAAACATTAGTGGAAGACACATTTTTCTTTGTATGAATAAACACAAAACACCCTACGGGTCAAGGGAACTAGAACCCGTGGGTGTGATAGTGAGCATCTTAATAGGCTTGGTGCCTACACTAATAGAAGACACATATGCAGTGATGGTGCCGTCACAGGATTACCCGGTATAATGACTATTAGTTAAGAACACGTTGTGTAGTGTAGTTGGTAGTTAGGAACACGTTATGTAGTGTAGTTGGTCATTCTTTATACTCTACACGACCTATAGATCTTTATCAAGGTTGGTGAAAAGGGACTCTACATACCAGTAGTAGACAGTTTGTTTAATGCTCATTACAAAAGTGGGGGTATTTTTTTACATTATAATCAGATCCCCCCAGAGAAAGAATCAGAGAAAAAAAAAATCAGATCCCCACCAGAAAAAACATTGGAGAACGCATTTGTGGAGCTACTTTTAACAAGCGTCAGGTTAACGTGCCAGGACTGTGCCCCAAGGAATATTATCATGTAATCCTATGAGGTGTGCGGACAAGCGGTAAATCCACCTCTGTTCTTTTTCAAAGAGCAACTGCTGGGTGGTGGCGCCAGGTGGGAGGTGCTCTATCACTGTCCAATGTAGATCGTTGGTAGTGTGCTGCTGTAGGAGAAAATGATCTATAAATTTTGTGCTATTTCTCTTACATCGGATATTACTGCGATGCTCACAAATTTGTTGTTTAATCTTTCGAGTGGTCATCCCCACATATCTGAGTTTACACGGGCAGGTGATTAGGTAGACCACATGGGTAGAACTGCAGTTGGTATGTGATTTCTGTAGCCAAAGTTTACCTTGTTCAAGGTCAAGCTGTTTCGAGATAGTAGTCAAATGACACACGCTACATGAGCCGCAGGGGAAATGTCCCACCACTGGGGGAAGCCCCCATGTGTTCAAAACAGTTGGTTGATTAACAGGTGTGCCAAGCCTGGGTCGTGTATGCACCAAAGTATAGGTAATTGTAAGCACACATAACAATCTCAGCATCCATGGTGTCCACATACTCATAGAGAAGTTTTGTAAATACGTTTATTGAAAAATCACCAGTGGACTGCTCTCCATGTGATATCTTATCATCTAAAATGCTTAATCCATTGTGATTCGTGAAGATATTTTTAAGCAAAGAAGTAGGCACAGACTTGCTCGTGAAGATATGATGGCACAAATTTGAAACTACAAGCAAATCAGAAAATATAGCAAGTATAAAGGCACATATAAATGTGCGTTTTGATGATATCATGTTAGGATCCATTGTCGTTCTGGAATCAGACTTTATGACCCTTTATACATTTTGATTGGATATTAATAGAGTAAGCAGCATAAGTAAGTTTGAGGAAGCTTGTTCCTTGCAAGGCTTTAGCTCCTGACTCGCTCAGAAGCGGTCGCTCCCCACGCTCCCTGGCTCTTGGTATCGTAGCGCTTTCAAGCTCATTCTGATCACTGCTGCTGATAGTTGGTTTGCGCATCGCTCGCTTTGCTGGCATTATCATTTGTGCAATTTCACTGTTATTGTTTGTAATTTCGTAGCACTGTAGTGCTTTTGCATTGCTCTCATTGCCTGCATTGTCATTTCAAGCTGCCTGGTATCGTGAACATACATTATATTGCACTACTCGCATTTCTTTTAAAGTTATTTGTGCCTGATTGTGCCTCTGCCCATATCTTGGAGACACCACTGATTGTGCCCCAGTCTCGCCCTGTTTCGCTTTCTTTTTTGCTGCCATTTTGTTGTTGTTGTGCCTCATAGCCCGTCTCTCCACCCCGCTCCCGCCTCCCAGCTGCTCCTCCCTCCCACAGATAGCTGTAGACTGTCCCGTCTGTTCCTGCGCTGTGACCCTCCTGACTCGCTCAGAAGCGGTCACTCCCCACGCTCCCTGGCTCTTGGTATCGTAGCGCTTTCAAGCTCATTCTGATCACTGCTGCTGATAGTTGGTTTGCGCATTGCACGCTTTGCTGGCATTATCATTTGTGCAATTTCACTGTTATTGTTTGTAATTTCGTAGCACTGTAGTGCTTTTGCATTGCTCTCATTGCCTGAATTGTCATTTCAAGCTGCCTGGTATCGTGAACCTACATTATATTGCACTGCTCGCATCGCTTTTAAAGTTATTTGTGCCCGATTGTGCCTCTGCCCATATCTTGGAGACACCACAGATTGTGCCCCAGTCTCGCCCTGTTTCGCTCTCTTTTTTGCTGCAATTTTGTTGTTGTTGTGCCTCATAGCCCGTCTCTCCACCCCGCTCCCGCCTCCCAGCTGCTCCTCCCTCGCCCCGCCCCCCTCCACTATCCTCATATGACAAAGACATTTGCGCGCAGCGTTCACGCGCAACGAACGCGCCCCATGCGCGCCGAAGGCGCGCCAAAGGTAAGCCCGTCTACGCTCGTCCGCGCCTGGACCGTGCCCAGCGCCAGACCACCTGGCCCCCGCAAAATCCACTCCACCCGCATAACGTACGATGCCGCAACCCTCTCAGCACTTAACCCCGGCCGACTCCCAAACTGCTACCAAGCCGCCCAAGGACACACCCATGGATCCTTCACCTGCCACTCCTGCCAGTTCGACTGCATCAGGACCCACACCAAATCCACAGACTCCAAACAGAGCTCCAACACTAACCACCTGAAGTGCATCCTGCTCAACACCCGCTCGGTCCACAGACATGCCATTGAACTTTGGAACCTACTCGACACCACATCGCCGGACGTCGCCTTTCTTACAGAAACCTGAATGAACGCCTCATCAACGCCCGACATCGCCATTGCCATCCCGGACGGCTACAAGATCATCCGAAAGGACCGCATCAACCAAACAGGAGGAGGCATCGCCATCGTCCATAAAAACACCATCCGCATCACGACCAGTTCTGATGGCAACCTCACAACCGCCGAACACCTTCACTTCCAGATTCACACCGACCCTAAAACCACACTAAGAGGCACCCTCATCTATAGACCACCCGGACCCCGCACACAATTCAGTGAAGACATCACTGACTTCATCAGCCCTCACTCCCTCCCCTCCGAGGACTACATTCTACTGGGAGACCTCAACTTCCACCTGGAAAAGAACAACAACAGCAACACCACCACCCTTCTGGACAACCTCGCCAATCTCGGACTCAAACAACTTGTTGACACCCCCACCCACTATGCCGGGCACACGCTCGACCCAATCTTCACCACCAGCAAGCACATCTCCTTTAATCACACCACAGCTCTCCATTGGACGGACCACAGCTGCATTCACTTCAACTACAAAAAGACTACGACCCACAACCACCCGCAACCAATTCTCCGGAGAAACTGGAACAAAATTACCACCGACCAGCTCCTCACATCGCTTCACCAAAACCCTCCTGCAAAATCATCGGAGCCAAACCAAGCAGCCACCAACCTCACACAATGGATCACCCACAGCGCTGACAAATTAGCACCCTTGAAAAACCATCAAATCAAGCAAGGCAGCAAAAAAGCCCCCTGGTTTAATGATAACCTTAAGAAATCCAAGAAGATCTGTCGCACCCTAGAGAAAGCCTGGCGAAAAAACCCAACCACTGACAACCTGGCCACCTTCAAGAACGCCACCCGCAAACACCACCAACTGATCCGATCCACCAAGAAATCAGCATTCAAGGCTCGACTCGACAACAACGCCCACAACAGCAAGGAACCATTCAACATCATCAAAGAGTTTACCAACCCCACCGCCGGCACCAACGACATCACTCCCTCCCAAGACCTCTGCGACTCTCTAGCCTCGTTCTTCCACAACAAAATCGCTGACATACATAACAGCTTTGGAGACCAGTCCACCCCACCCACCTCTGAACCAAAACCCCCCTCCAACAACCTTTGCGCCTGGAACCCAATCACCACTGAAGACACCATCCGCCTGATGAACACCATCCACTCAGGATCACCAACCGACCCATGTCCCCACCACATCTTCAACAAAGCTGACTCCATTATCGCACCCCATCTCCTCAACTCCGCTACCTTCCCGGAAAGCTGGAAACATGCCGAACTCAGCACCCTCTTGAAGAAACCCACAGCAGACCCCACTGAACTTAAGAACTACCGCCCCATTTCGCTCCTTCCATTCCCTGCCAAAGTCATTGAGAAAGCCATCAACAGTCATCTCGCCGCCTTCCTCGAATCCAACAAATCCCTCGACCCTTCACTGTCCGGCTTCCGAGCCAAACACAGCACCGAGACCGCCCTCATCGCAGCAACAGACGACATTCTAACTCTACTGGACAACGGAGAAGCAGCTGCCCTCATCCTACTTGACCTCTCCGCAGCCTTCGACACAGTCTGTCATAGCACCCTTATACAACGCCTCAGCAACGTCGGAATACAAGGAAAAGCATTGGACTGGATCATCTCGTTCCTCGCCGGAAGAACCCAGAGAGTTCGCCTCCCTCTTTTAGATCAGAGGCCACCGAAGTCATCTGCGGCGTACCACAAGGATCATCACTCAGTCCCACCCTCTTCAACGTATACATGAGTCCCCTGGCATCCATCGCGCGCCAACACAACCTCAACATTATCTCCTACGCAGACGACACCCAGCTGATCCTCACCCTCACCAAAGACCCAAACACCGCCAAAACCAACCTACACGAAGGGATGAAAGAAGTAGCCGAGTGGATGAAGAACAGCCGTTTAAAACTGAACTCGGACAAAACGGAAGTCCTCATCTTAGGATCATCCCCCTCCGCCTGGGACGACTCATGGTGGCCACCGGCCCTGGGAACCGCACCCATACCAACGGACCATGCACGTAACCTGGGCTTCATCCCGGACTCCTCCCTCTCGATGACCAGACAAGTCAACGCAGTCTCATCATCATGCTTCAACATCCTACGTATGCTCAAAAAAATCTTCAGTTGGATCCCCACCGAAACAAGAAAGACGGTCACCCATGCACTGGTCACAAGCCGACTGGACTACGGAAACACCCTTTACGCCGGAACCACAGCCAAACTACAGAAAAAACTCCAACGCATCCATAACGCCTCAGCCAGACTCATCCTAGACAACCCCCGCCAAGCTCACATTTCCGGTCACCTGAAAGACCTCCACTGGCTCCCCGTCAACAGCGGCCAAGACCTGGAATTCTCTCCCCACCCAAGTCCGCCTTACACAGAACCACCTCTTCTTCAGAAAACAACTAAAAACTTGGATATTTGATAAGTAAAGTTCCCCCGCTCCCTCAATCGCCTTGAGACCCTCTGGGTGAGTAGTGCGCTATACAAATCTAAACCTGACTTGACTTGACTGGCTTTACAGCACGGTTACACTTTCTTTATAGTTCTGTAAATGCCGGCTCTTATCAAATGCACAGTTCTTATAAATTGCAAATTTCTTCAGCACAAACCCTTTATTTGGATATCAGCTACAGGAATTTCAATTGAAACACAGAGTTTCCTCAAGGTGTCTCATGAAAACTTGGATTTTTGTAGCAAAATGTGAGAAATGCTTTTTTCCAGTCATTCAGTGCTAAATGATTACATTCAGGTGCAGGGTATTTTTGGCTTGGTATATTAACTCTTTTGGACCTCCTCACTCCTCTTCATCACTGTAACTTTGTTCAGACTGACTAGAGACCTCTGTATTTGTTTGTGGTATTCTTCCTTCTGTCAAAATGCATGTCAATCTGTCTTGTCTTCTAGGCCAACAGTCTCCAGATGCTACTGGCATTTCAGGTGTACGGTTTCCTTCGGTGAGGTCAAAATTTTGCCTCCTTAGCTCTTTCTTTCATTATCCTTTAATACCTACAAGAGCTGACTCTCTCAGACCTCCTTCGGAACCAGTGTCTGAAGTCCCAGTAGCTGGAGACCTCTCTACTGCTTGGCTAACCTGAGGTGGTTTTCTCTCTGTAACCACTGGCACTTTCAAACGAAGTACTGTATCTTCAATAGGATATGGGACCCTGCAAGTATTAGCAGCGTGCACCTAATTGGAAGACTACCACACTTAACAGCAGTTGTGGTTACCAGGATCACTTGGAACGGCCCAAGCCAATGAGGTTCCAAACATGACTTGCACATGTGTTTTTTCACCAGGACCCATTCACCAGGGCTGAGGTTGTGGCACTGCTCCTGTTCAGGCGAAGTAGCAGCTTCCCCACCCTGCTGAGACACAGAACATACCTGGCAAATAGCTGGCAGGGAACAGAGGGCTAGGGTCTGAACTGTGCACACCCCGCAGACAGTGAAGCAGAGCAGGAGCACGCTGCACCGGACCATGGGACGGAGGCAGCACAGCTGCAGATACATAAGGAGATTCAGGCTGAGAAACAAGCCCCCGTGAGACAAATAGCCTGCTGGCCCATACTGTGGCCATACCCTGCGACAATGGGAGAGGGCACTGACTCCGCCCCCCCTAGTGAAAAGGCCCACAGGGAGGGACACCTAAGACCATGAGCAAGCAAAATGAAGGGAAAGTGAATGGCAAATAGCAGCAGATAGTCACTGCAGAAAGAGCTCAGGCCCCGAGCAAAGGGGTATCTGGTACACTACAACGAGCCCTGTCAGACTGCTAGGAGCGGAACCCCCCTCCCCCGGGATAAACAGGAACACCTGATGCCCCCTTTCAGAGATTTCCTGAGAACGGGAGTGGCGGCTCCCTACAGGGCAACAGACACCCGGGCAGAGAGGACACTAAGTAGAAACACAGGAGGTGAAGCCACCCTGTGGCACAAATGGAGAACATTTCGAAGAAGATGGAAAAGGACGGAGTCCCAGCAGAGAGCTCACATGAGGGGAAAAAGAGCCCTACCTCCTAAGCAGACCACCCAAAAGATCTGAAGTTCCGAGGCATCCTATAGGCAGTAACCGCCTCCAGTGAGAAGCTGGAGGCAAAGATAGATTCCATTGGCACAGACTTAGAAATTATTGAAGGCGGCTAATTGAGAAAGACTCATCAAGTGAACGCCAGCTGTCAGAAACTGCCCCTGCCATTGCAACAATGAAAAGTCAACTTACTGCGCTGGAAACGAAAATACGTACGCTGGAGTTACGGGCAGAAGATGCCAAAAATAGGTCCTGCAAGAACAATATTAAAGTGGTAGATCTGCCTGAAAAGGTGGAAGGGGCCAGTATTGTGGACTACCTTGAGAAATGGCTGCACGCAGAAGTGGCGCCAGAAGGATTGTCATCATTCTATGCACTCAAGAGAGAGCCCACTAAGTGCCGGCGAGACCACCTCTACCTGGGCCCTCCCATGAGCTGTGGTGGTGGTGAGGCTCATACACTATAGAGACAGGGACTACATCCGGGCACAAGAATGGCGAAAGAAAGACTGCCAAGTAAACAATGCAGTGGTGCGAATCTTCCTGGACTTTTCAAGAGAGGTACAGAAACAGCAAGGATCTTTTCAGGGTGTGAAGCAGAAACTCGGACAACTTCACTACAAGTATATAATACTCTACTCCACCAGATTGCGAATGTCCACCTGGACGGAGCTGAATTCTTATGCACCCCGCCGGAGGCCTGGGACTGGTTGAAGCGCCACAAGGTAAGGCCTGCCTCGGAGATTAGGAAATGGAGAAAACCCAGTGGCAGACCCCGCAGCAGAATAGCCAAACGAGACGCATTGGAACTCACACAGGAAGAAATGCAAATGGAGAGATGAAGGTGGTGGCGCTGAGAAGCGGAAAGGAGGCAGAACAATCACTCCTGGAGAGCAGTGGAACAGTACTAGACTCAGAGTTCAAACAGGGATCATGCATTTCTGACACTCTGAGTATTGAATTTCCAAAGATGATTTCGCTGACAGCAGATGACATCATTTGAAAGACCCGAAGGAGTGGTACACGGGGGAGGGGACTGAGGGACATTGAGCTGTCATCAGCCTGGCGAAGAGGTACTGTACTTGAGTCGTCCTGTCAGTTGTTACCCAATCAATTTCTTTAGGTGAACTCTTCCCTTTCAAATAAGTAATGGTTTGGTTATATTTCTTCAGCACCTCAGGAGACGGTGCACCTGAGCGAGCATTATTAGCTGGTCCTGTTTCAGGCCAATTGACAGCAATTTTGCATTCTGCTCACAAAGCACTCTGGACCACAATGTCATATAAGGTATCTTAATCCTTCAGCAAAACCTTTGAAACCTTCACAAACCATTCAAATTAGTTGTACCATTTAACAGGATTCTCTCTCAATTTTGGGAAATGTAATTTGTAATGTAATTTGTACTTGTAAAGCGCACTAATACCCCAACTGGGGTGTCCTGGCGCTGTAACCGCTGTGGAACCCTTCCTGGCTTTTTTTCCCTGTGAAATGTCCACTCCTGGGCACCCCCAAGGTGAAGCCAGGCATCCAAGCGCTGTTGGGGCTGTTGTAGAGATTAAGCAAGCTATTGCCCAGAGTTGCAGAGTGGGACCCATGATTAGAATAGGCACTGAGGCGAGAATTATCAGGTCCGAGGAAATTGAGCCCAAGACCCACCGAGGCGGGAATTGAACCCTGGTCCCGGGCCAGACCTCTGCCTCAGGGTCTGCCGCTCTAACCATTGAGCCACACTTCTCCAAATCATTTGTAAAGGACAATATGTCTAGACTAGTCCAAGGGACATGTATAGATCCTCCTCAAGGCACCTCTCTCATAGAAAGCATCCTCACGCCCTCACTTCCATCATCCTCAATAACCGGAAACATTTGTATAGTAACCCTCCTTGTTTCCTTCTTCTTGGCCCATCGACCTTCCGATTTATCGAGCTCTCCCCATTGCCAGAGGATCGCCAGTAACTCTTTAATCTATAGTCTCATTCCTGAAGGTCTCATATTTTCAATATCCTTGTCACTAAAACTACTTTATAGGGTTTTTTGAATGCTTTTGACTGTACATCCACTCCATATTTCTGATCCAATTCAGATAACTTTTGTCGTGTATTTCGAGCTCATCTGGTAATGTCTTTGCAGACGAACAATAATTCATCATCCTGATAAGCAACTATCCCAGCAGAGCCTATAGTTCCTATAAACATTTCCTCCAATTCCACCTTAAGCCTTGCAACATCAATGGATCTATCCTTTTTGTACCCAGGTCATTTGATTAATTGTTTCCAACACCTGTGTCATTTGCAGGAGTAGCTATACCTTGAAGCCAATTGTTAAACCCTTGAAAGCTAGGACCTGTTGGCCCTTCTTTGGTATTGCCTAATAAATCCTCATGTTGACCTTCTGTATTTGCAATGGGTGTTGAATGTAAAAGGGACACGTCAAAGTCTGGAGTTCCAATTGGAAGAATGTTTACTGTAGTATTATGTGTTACCCTTAGTGGAGTTACCATACCATTCTCAGGTACATAGAAGGTTTGGGCCTATCCTGTACTTTCACTGGAAGACTTTAATAAAGTGGAGTATGGACTCGAACCAGCACTATCTCCACAAGGAATATCAGCTGAAGTTGGAATTAAAGGCATCTGAGTATGCTATGACAAACTCAACTCTGCAGGAGAGGAAGTTGAACCATGTATACTAGTAGGGACAGTCAATATATGTGCATTTCTCCCTCTATTCCTAGCCTGATATCAGGGAAATGCAGGACCTATAGTCAATGAGACAGTCAAAGCATCTGATGCATTCAAAACTGTCTGATTATTCACATCAGGTATCCCTATGTTTCCATCCACTGGTGTGAAGGGGGTGTGAGGAATTGGATCTATGGGCACAACAGGTAAATCAGGAATTATCCCTGAATAAGAGTTTGTTAAACTCTGGGGTTGGTCTTCATTATAACGTGGTGGACGGTTCAGTAATAATTTAAAAACTTGTTATCAAATTCTCGATCACGAGCTCCAGCCGGATCCAGTGTTTTTGGCTTCGTTAAGACGCTTATTCTTTTCCTTATCCTTCCCTCCATTTTCCTTTTTAGTGACTATAAAGGGACACATTCTAGTTCCCTCCGCTGTATCTGTTCTCCATTATATTATTACATAGAAGGGTTAACCCAATGGTACTGGGACCTGGGTATTCAATGTTACAAGGAATGGGGTGCCAGTAAGTGCGCTTCTTAATGAACACAGAAATACTTGAAACTATTCTATGTAAAACTAATTTACGATTTTCATGAGCGATGTTGTTTATTCACACCCTCATCCACATACATTTTTTGTATAAGCATATTCAATATAGATAGACAATGTGCCCAGAGAGAGGCGTGGGAAGAGGTGGGTAGGAAAGTGGTTTGTGAGGATTGGAGTAATGTAAAAAAGTTTCAAAGATCAAATGTAGTCACAAAAATTAATAGTTGACATCACATACGCATCCTGTTAGAGCCACATATATAACTTTTTTAGTCCTATCCCATATGATAAAATACAGTAAAAATAATCTGTTGTTCATGGGTAGGTGTAGAAGTAAAAGTCGACGTTTCGACCCCTGGTTGGCGTAGGTTGAGTTCCACCTTACTATGGGGTCTTCTTCAGGACTAGAGCGTGAAGTGGGGTGGAGTGGGGCACCTAAAGTTATTGAGAAAATAAAATAAACTAACGAAAATACACCTATTTAGGGAAAAACATAAATGGATGGTATAATTACCGGGAGGCCACCTTGAGGGTGGGGCAGAATCAATAATGGAGGGCTGGGCCCGTGGGCTCCTACTAACGGAGAGCGTGCTACAACCTGAAAATCAAGGTATGTACATGAGTGGCCTCATAGTGAAACATTCCCACATACATCAAGACCACGTGCAGTCATGCGTGCTGGCCCATCGGCAAAACTAAACAAAATTAGTACCCGTAAGGGTTCCGAAATATTTAGAAAATTAATTAAAAAAACAATCTCCCATAAATCACATCAGGAGGGTATATCAATCAGTAGCCATAATCATAAAGCCAGAGCGCGTGGCGCTTGTCACTATAACTTGTTGAAGGCTAGAGGTAGTCCCCACTACTTAACAAAAACGGTGTGTCTGAAGCCTTGATACTCAATAAATCAATTAGTGGAGGTGAGTAAAAGCAGTATGTATAAATACCAACGTGAAATATTGTTTGGAACTCAGATCAGCATGATATGTATATGGAATAATCAGGATAACGGTAGAGCTCAATTAAGAGGCATATGATAAATAACCTGATTTACATTAGATTGGCAGTGAAAAATAACCAAAAGCGCGAAGTGCTTAGCAGTTGGACTGAATATGAACCAGACCCAAAATGTCTGTCCTTCTTAAAACAAACTCAAATACCAAACCATTGTGAGGGTGCGATCGAGTAAAAGTAGTGTGTACCAATACCAAAGTTGAAATACGGTTTGGAACCCGAGATCAGCATGATATATAAACTGTAATCATGATAGCAGTAGAGCCCAATTAATAGGCATCTGATATATTCAAAGACCTGGTTGATATTTAAATGACACTGAAAGGTAACCAAAAATGCGCGGGCACTTAGCAGATGGACTTTCTATAAACCAGAACCAAAGTGTCTGGCGTTCACAAATCAAACACAAATATCAAGCCATTCTACGATAATCATTCTCAAAAACCACAATGCCCAACATTTAAATGAAATGCCTGATGGTATGTGCAGCTCGATACAATTATGATAAATTCCTTGAGATTTACCAAAAGGTCCAAAAGAATGTAAACAAGCCTGTGCTTCAATCTGTAATTTAAACAATGTATTAAGTATTGAGGCTTCAGACACACCGTTTTTGTTAAGTAGTGGGGACTACCTCTAGCCTTCAACGAGTTATGGTGACAACTGCCATGCGCTCTGGCTTTATGATTATGGCTACTGATTGATATACCCTCCTGATGTGATTTATGGGAGATTGGTTTTTTAGTTAATTTTCTAAATATTTCGGAACCCTTATGGGTACTAATTTTATTTAGTTTTGCCTATGGACCAGACTTTTCCTCCAGAATCAGAGGCAGAAACAAGGATGTCCCAGCTCGAGGATGACCTTGCTGCTCAGCAGTCTAAGGTGGAAAACATACTGGCCATTAGAGATGACACTTTGTTCAAACTTACCGATTTGGAGAATAGGGCCAGGCGCAATAATCTGAGGATTCTAGGCATCCCGGAGGGTCTAGAAGGGGCTAGCATCTGACAGTTTGTAATAGAGCTATTGGAGGAGGCCTTCCTGGATCTGTCTCATTGGGACTGGAAGACACAGATTCAGCAGGCTCACGGTTTCCCTTTTCATCAACAGAGCTCGGGCGGCCAGTCTGGAAATCGCCATCTTGATATCCTTAAATAATTTTCTAGCCCGTGAGTCCTTGTATGATCTGGCAAGGCCTGATCGCAAAAGATCCGGGAAAGGTCATAGTTTTGTTGTACGTTCTGACTTTTGTCAGAAAACAGTTGAGCTACGCTGGCACCTTAGGCAACTGATCCCGGACTTTCAGGCAAAGGTGGCTCATGTGTTTCTCCTGAACCCGGCCAAGCTAAAGGTGATCTGCAAGGGACATACTCAGTTTTTTTTATTCGGAGGTCCTGGCCAAGGATTTTTGACTTACTCTGCAGACAGGATAAAGGGCCACGGTCTGTTCTTGTAGCTACCCTTTTTGATGATTCCTGAATTTACTTTGTGGGACTAGACTGATTATTTCTTGTATTTGTAACTACTCCTCGGGGGGTGTTTCTCCCCCTTATATCTGGCTGGTCTTAGATCCGGCCACTTTTTCTGGCTCAGCCGATCTTTATAGGAATAGGTTTTTTTCTACCTTTTTTTTATTATACAGATAGGCTCTTCAATTTTTTTTGTGGATTGTTTTTTGAGCATATCTGGGGTGCAGCGGTGGTCTGTACAGGGGGATGTGGCTCTCCATCACCAGGGACAGTAGGTACCCATGCCTTTGAAGGTGGGGGGAGGCAGGGTGGGGTACAGGGGTGGGAAAGGGTTAAGGGGGGGACAGAGGGTGGGATCGCTGGGGGTTGGGGTGTTTGGTGTGTAATGGAGGGGGTACAACGTATGTGTATTCAAGAAGGATGTGGCAGTATGTATAAAGGAATATTCAAGTCTGTTCGCAATAAGTTTAATCTGGAGTTTTTTTGAAGCAGAGACACAGGAATTCTGGGCATGGGCAATGACGGGGCAATCATGATTGCTTTTGGTGATGGCGGGTAGGCACAATGTTATTTGGATCTGTTCTTTGAATTGTTGTTGGCTAAATGATAGAAGAAAGAGGGGTGTCTTAGCCAAACTTATTGCACACTGGGTAATAGATGTATTGTGTCTGCAAGAGACACACATCCCTTGGAACAATCGTGCCTGGTTGAAGGATTTGGGTCTCAACTTGATTGCTTGTTCACGGCAAACATCAACTACAAGGGGCATAGCTATAATTGCTATGAGAGGCATAAGTGCTACTAAACAAGTGAAGGTGGATAATTGTGGACGATGGGCTCTTGAAAATATAATGGTTTGGGGATCTTCATATACTATCTGCTCATTGTATGGCTCTAACTTGGATGACCCCTTTGTCTGTCATTTTTTGAGTATTGAATTAGCTCTATGGTCCTCCCCAAAAATATTGTGTGGTGACCTTAACATTCATTTGAGTTCACATTTTGATTTATATAGCAATGATTTATACTATCCGTGGAAAAACAAGACATTTAAGGCTCTACAAGGGGCTTGTCTGGAACATGCCTTGGTTGATGTCTGGCATAAATTCCATAGTAAATGTGTTCGCTCAGATTATTTTTTTATATCTGATTCGATTCTTGAAGGGGTTACGTGTGAATTTTATCCTAGGGTAATCCCTGATCACAACCCACTGATTTTGAAAATTCAGTCTAGAGGGATAGAAACATTGCGTTCTGCCTGGACTTTTGAGCGGAAATTACCGCTTGACCAGGAGTATTGTAACCATATGTTGGTGTGGATTAGGGATTTTTTTCTGACGAATAATGGATCAGCCCCTTCAGGAATCGGCTGGGATGCCTTTAAGGCAGCAGTTAGGGGGGAGACTCTCAGCTTCTCGCTACACCGTCAAAAGGTGATTAAAGAGAGGATTAAATGCTGAAATGCCTCGCTGCAAGAGGCCGAGGTAACATTAATAAGAGTAATCACTGACCAGCCTAAAAAAGAGGAATGTCTTAAACAGCTATCTGTAGAAATAGAATTTATCAGTACTTTGGGGACGAGCTTGCTGCTAATTTCATTCAGTCCAAAAATGACATCTACGAGTTTGGTGAGAACTCTGGCAGATTGCTGGCCAAAAGATCACAGCATAAGGGGGTCTTGAATCGGATGTGTCGTATTCAAGACAGTAAAGGCCAGATTCAAGACAAACCCGATAGAATCCTTGAAGTATTTTGGAAATTCTATAAGGCCCTTTATTCCTTTGAAGAGGATGATGTAGGGGATCTAGGAGTGAAATATCTGGGGGATTACGCAATGGCGAAGGTGACATCAGAACAGTCGGATGTCCTTTCTGCTCCGATCTCCAGAGAGGAAATAGAAACAGCTCTAGGTTCACTGGCACTTGGTAAGGCGGCTGGTTCTGATTCACTGCCTTTGGAATTCTATCGCACATTCAGGAATATTGTACTAAGTGAGTTAGAACAGCTATTTAAACTTGCGCAGCACGGTCAGACCCCTGAGTCTTGGCATGAGACCACTATTGTGATCTTCAGAAAGAAGGGCAAACCGGAGCTCCTCACCTCTTCATATCGCCCGAGTTCACTGGGATCTCTACTTAAGACAGGTAAGTATTTATGTTTCAGTATTTGGTACGATTTTTAAGGAATATTTCAAGTTTTCAAAAGTAGACAGAAGAAATTTCACAGAAAAGCAGACAATGGATTCCTATGGAGAAAATTCAGGTTACTAGTAAACCCGGTTAGGATTACTTTTGCGGTTCAGTACTGGGCTACAAGGTACAGTACTGGCTTCTCTCCTGATCACAGGTGAGTACTTCGGAATTCGGTATTCGGCTTATTTTATAGGAATGTTTTAGAGTTTCAAAACTACACACTTAGAAGATTTTTCGAGTCAAACCAGTCAATGTTATCCTACGGCAGGTAAGTGAGTTATCGGTTTCCAGGTGAGTACTCAACTGGTGAAGTTAAGGTTCTGGGCATAGACTTAGGGGTCCCCCAGCGTCAGGAAGTTACAGTTGGTACACCCTCAGTGGCACAGGGGCAGCCGGGTGCAGAGGTAGTTAGGCCCAATGTTATCCAATGAGAGGCAAGGGGCCTTTGGTTGGTGGCTGCTGGCTGCTGGCTGGCAGGCCAAGCGGCTGTGGGAGCTTGGCTCCTGGTCACTTGCTCAGGGCAATTGGGGAAGTAGAATAGGACAAATGTTGCACTGCCAGGGGCACTCAGGCCGCTGGGTGCAGGGTGCTTTTGAGCCGTCGGGCACTCAATGTTATTCAATGGGGATCCTGAATAGGGAACAAAGGCTGCAGGCTCGGGGACGGAGGATCGTCTGGTGCGACCAACACTTCAAGGGGTAAGTTGGGATCTTGGAGGATAGGTAGGCACCCAGGAGTTGGGCACAGGGGGCCGCGGGGCATCGGGTGCGGGGTGTCTTTTGAGGTCGGGAAATCTTACCCCCTGCTGGTCGCGGTTGGAGGGGTCCCTTGTCCTGAGGCTGCAGGCGTCATCGGGGTCGTCGAGGAGGGTCCTTGGGCACTGGATTCTAGGTCAGAATTGCCGGGGGGACGTCCTCAGGGTCTTGATTTACTCCAGCAAAGGCCAGGCTTGACGGGTGCAGAGTGTGCAGGGTTCGCAGTTCCGGGCTGATGCCAGGACTTGTTACTTGCTTTGAGCAGTACCACTGCTCGTGGGAGACCCAGGTAGTCAGAGTTACAAGGCAGTTAGGTCCTCCGGGGTTTGTGAGGTTGCTGACCACTGGAGACGCCGGGGTTTAGTAGGAGCAGGTTTGAGGGCCGATAGGCCGGTAGGGCTTGGGCCAAATCAGTTGGTGTCTTCCTCTTCTTAGCAGCTGCACAGCAGGTCTTCTTGCTCCTTGTTCTTCTTTCTTGTTTCAGAATCTGGATCTGAGGAAGTAGGTTCAGGGTGCCCCTAAATACAAAATTTAGAGGCGTTACAGGTAGGGCAAGGGCAGGGACTAATGGGTCCCTGTCCTGGGGTGGGTACACCCCCTAGATGGCTCCTCTCCTGTGGGAGGGGGGGCAGGAGCCTAGCTGAGATTGGGCAGAACTCCCCATCTTCAAGATGGCCGGAGCCCGGGGTCGTGCATCACCTCGCCTCTCCCACCTGAGGGGTAGAGTTGGCACTGGCTGGCATACCCCCCTTACTGACGTAGGGTTTCCTGCCAGTCTTCCCGCCAGAGTGGGGGTCAGAACTGGTGGGGGCCAGTTGCTGAGTACAGCAAGTGGTCTGGAGAAGCTCACAAGGGTGGAATGCCTTTAAAGCTTCCCCGTCCCATCCTGGGGGAGGAAGCTTGGCACCTCATCCCAGGATGTGCATTGTTGCTTACAGTGCCTAGGAATGGCCCTGGGTACTATAGGGGCACAGGGCTCATGCACCTGAGCTCACACCACTGGCATAGGGCACCCAGCTAGAGGGGTGGCTGATGTATGCCAGGGCAGTGGGTTTGTGGACATGGCACACAGGAATGTGTGCCATGTCGACTCTTTGTTTAGTTCTGCACCAGGACACTCAGCCTACAATAGCAGTGTGTGTGTGTCAGGGTACAGGGCCCCTAAGGGAGGCACAATCAGTGCTGCAGCCCTTTGGGGTCTTCTCTGGTCACATTGCCCTGGGTACCTAGGGTACCATTTACTAGGGGCTGACATGTGGCTCAAGATGCCAATTGGGTTTAGGCTTTCGTACAGTTTTTAGGGAAGGAACACAGGCCCTGTGCACCTGATTGGCAGGGACCCAGGGCACACCAAGGAAAAGTGCATCAGGTATCATGCAAAAAGTGGGGGGTAATGCAACAGAAACTCACTTTCTCACAGCCACCAGCCACATAGTCACACAACAGCAACACACATCCTCCAAAGGCATCAAATATAAATTCCCCACCCATACAGTTTACAGAACAAAACATGAAATACCCCCAAATAACACATTTTGTAAATTATTCCAACACCATCCATGCCCTAAATGATATTTTAATTCAACAGACATCACATAAAACGCTGTTTCATGCACCCATGACCACTACTCGGCCTGTGGGGTGGAAGGCCCATTGGCAGACTAGGCACATAGTGAATTAAATGAATATTGCAAAGTTATTAAAAAACATGGGAAACGCACTAAATGGTGCAACATTTTTCCAGTACAAAAGAAGAAAAATTACTTGCAAAAAAACCTAACCCCCCCGAAACTGCAGGCCACCAACCAGCATAAATGTTAAAAATTGAAGAAATTACAGATAAATCCTGGTGCATGCCCCAAATTAAACAAACAACACCCTTATACACCAGTTTTTCTACTTACTTGTGAAATCTCAAATACAAAGTCCTTAAATCCAATGGTATATATGCAGAAGATGATCCTTACAGCTCTAAATCCCAATGAAAAGTGATCAGGGCATGGACAAATCACTGGGAGGAGCCTACTGGACAAGAACAGGACATTGGAGTCTCTGGAACACTACCTTCCTGTCGGAAAAATAAGTTTAAAAAAAGCTTCTCGCACAAAAAAACACAACTCCAACACGCAGTTGGAGAAGAAAATCCACTTAAAAATCCTCTCAGCTGCTTCTCGAGCACAAAAGCTGCTTGAGTGGTTCCTATGCAATCTTGATCGCCACTTTTAGGTGTGACTGATGGGCCATTCACATCCTAATGGGTCATCCTGGGCAGGATGGGAGGTAGGAGCTGACACTGACACCTGACTAGGCTAGGCTGTGCCTGTCTCCACACAAAGGGCTGCATACCCAGCTGGAGGGGCGATTGGAGCCAGGGCATGAAGGGCAAGGGACTCTGGGCATTTTAAAGGCCACTCTTTTAAGTCTCCCCCACTTCAAAGGCACAACTTGCCATAAGTACTAGACCTCAGACACCACTACTTCAGTACACTTCTGATGCTGAGGATACTCTGCCATGAAGAAGGACTGCTGTGCCGCTGAAAGTACTGTCACTCTACTGGACTCTGCTGGACTTTGTTGGACTCCTGCTCTACTGTGCCTGCGTTGCTGTCTGCTGCTCTCCTTGCCTGGAGTAAGAAGGACTTGACCTGCATCTCTACACCGCAGAACCAAAGTGACTCAAAGGCTTGCTGGCTTGCCTCCTGTTTTGAAGTCTGAGGGACATCAAAGACTTCCAACAACCCTGCTACAGCACCTGGAATCTGTCTACTGTGAGTCCTGCCCTGCCAAGTGGTGCCCATCCAGTCTTGGGCAACAGCGACTGCGGCTAAATATGTTAGAACAGAGGCAACAAAAAATATTGGAAATAATAAGAGAGTTGACCTCCCCCTGATTCCTATCCCTATGTTATCGTGTTGGCTGGCGTTCCAGAATGGAAGCAAGAGAGGGTTGAAACCTATTCAGAACTAAAAAATAAAGTGACTTTTTGGTTAGGGAAAAATAGGCCCCTTAGGCGAGATCTAAATGGGGAAATCTTAAACGTTCGGAGAGTAAGCTGGGTGGGTCACAAAGCAAAGGATGTTCAGGGAGACTGCATTACAGTGAACTTAAGAGATGTACAAATTGCACACTGCACAGTTCATTAGTGGTTTCCCGAACCATGGCATCACCGGGGGAATTCTTTCTTTTGACTTAAGCTATTTTTATCCCTTGGCTCCCACAGTGGATAGTATTGGGAGAACATCTAACCGACTATACGGAAGTAACTATTTTCAAACAGGGAGTCGCTTTAGTGTCCCATTGGATCATAATATGTATAGAGGTTTACTCCCTAACAACCCGCACTGTGAACGCCTAGCAGGGAACCTATTTAATGTCCCAATCATTAATCAATATGAACCACTGTCTGACCTGGGGTGGGTGGATTGACAAACAAGAGACAAAGCTACAGTGAACAGTAATCAAAACCCTCTGTCTACCTATGTAACGCCTCCACAAGCGAACTTGGGGCCATCGAAGACCAAAAAGGATCACTTACCTGTAATCCCACATATAGCCCTTGTTTGTGATATGCCAGCAACTATAACCTGTCTCTCAGGTTGGTTGGCTCAATCACCTGGTAGTACATGTTTAAAGTTTGTAAGTTGGAATATTGCTGGCTTAAGAAATAAAATCGATGATCCGATCTGGAGAGAATTTATATGCGCAGCCGACATTATTGGGCTGGAAGAAACATGGGACACAGGAAATATCCTTAGTGTAGATGGTTATTCTACCCGTTTTATCCCTGCAGTAGCATCTAATATGGGGAGGGCGAAGGGTGGGTTGGTTATACTAATTTCTGCCTCCATCCCTGGCTCCCACACCCAACTGGATACCGGGTCTCCATATTGTATGGTAGTACAAATTGTTCGCAAAGGGGTGGGCAATATTTTAATTGTAAATTTTTATAACTCGTATGATAGAGCCACTACGACTGATCATCTGGTCCTGCTAAATCTATTCCTGGCAGATTATAGGGAGACTAATAATAATCTTTGTTCCATCATAGTTCTGGGCGACTTTAATATCCATGGTTGCCCGAATAAATGTCAGTCATTAGACCAACTAGGCCCCATAGAACAAGGTGATACTCATTTTGAGCACTCCGCACAAGGAGATATTCTGAAAAAATCCTAGCAGAAAATGGTCTGATGCTCCCATCAAGGAGCATGAGGAGATACCCACCTTTAAAGGGAAGGGAAACAAGTTGGTTATTGATTATATTTTTATTAGTTTAACACTGGCGGATAAGATCCGTGGTTACTCGGTGGTTTGGTCCCATTATAGTGACCATAATCCTGTGGTTCTTAGTATCACAGATTTAATTAAAAAGCCAGAGATAAACCATAACAGGACTAATAAGGATGACTTACGACCAACAGATCAAGCCCGTAGAATTAGATGGAATAGAGTTGTACCAAAAGACTTTTTAAATAATCTTTTTTTGAAAGTAGGAACTGAACTCCATACTTGTATGAATTTCCAAGCAGGGAATGAGGAGGTTCTAGAGGCTTACTGAAAAATTTGTACCCAGGTCGGTGATGATCTTAGAAGGCCAGGCAAAACAAAAGATCCAGATGGAAAGGGCTGGTTTGATCAAAGTTGTTCATTAGCTAATCAAAAGCTAAGGGCCGCTCTGAAATGTAAACCAGTTGATAAGCCCACCGTGATTTTATTAAGGAAAGCTTACAAAAATGCCTTGGAGTCTAGGAGGCGAGAAATTAGGGAGGCAGCCTGGGAAGAATAGTTCTAAATTCTGGGCCGTCGTAAACAAACCCTTATTTCATGATCCCTGCAATAACCAACTGGACTGTGGTATACAGGAACAAGTGTGGTACTCTTATTTTAAATCAGTTTATGAAGGGGAAAACTCTGGGGAGGTGGCTACACATACCCCTAGTAAGGATTCGTACACGCTGGTGGTCACTGAGACAGAGGTGGCAGACGCCATCAGGAAGATGACAAGCAATAAGACCCCAAGCCCTGATGACGTTCCAGCCGACATCTTCAAATCAGATGTTAAGACCTGGTCTAGAGTTTTAACTAATGTTTTTAACAGGGTATGTAAACCAGGGATCCCTGTTACCTGGTCTAAATCAGTTATTGTACCAATTTTTAAAAAGGGTAATAGAGGGGAACCAAGTAACTATTGCCCGATCTCACTTATTGATTCTGCTGTTAAAGTTTTAGGACGAGTGGTCTTATGCAAACTTACAGATTGGTTGGCCAAAATGAAGACTATGTCTGGGCTTCAATTTGGGTTTAGGAAGGGACGAGGCACGATAGATCAAAGCCTCAACCTTCAATTATTGATTGGAAAGTACACAATTGCCAAAAAGGGCACCTTATACCTAGAATTCATGGACCTTTCCTCGGACTTCGACCAAGTGAATAGGTCCAAATTATGGGGGTTGCTCCTGAAGTTTGGCATTTGCGAAAATATTGTGCACTTTCTTGCAGATTTGCATAGGGACCTCTCGGCCACAGTCAGATATGACCGTCTGGGTAACTCCACGGGCAAGATCGGGATCTCAAATGGTGTCAGGCAGGGCTGTATTTTAGCCCCCCTATTATTTACCCTTTATATTAATGATCTAGGTGCTGTTTTAAGTGAGGCATGCAAAGACATACCAAGGGCAGGCAAGTTTCTCATACCGGCATTACTTTATGCGGATGACGCCGCTCTTTTAGCATGCACAGCAGTAGGGTTGCAACGCCTTTTAAACTCTTTTTCTGATTTTATGAAAGCACTGGATCTGAGTGTTAATTTTACTAAATTGCATGTAATGATTGTGGAGAATAGAGGCAAAAGAATTAAGACCTTGCATTGTGAAGGGTATGTTCTGTCTAGGGTTTCCAGATTTCCGTATTTAGGGGTTATTTTTGATGATAACTGCACATGGTTACCCCAGCTGGTTGCAAAGCGAAATGCCTTTGCTAGGTCTACCCTGGCAGTTTTGGGAATCTCTTGCAAACTGGGTGTGAAGCCGTTGCAGGCTGTGTTGAAAATATATGATGCCAAATGTGTTTCTTTAGCTATGTACGGAGCTGATTTGTGGGGGATCAAAAATGTAAAGTTGTTACAGGTGACTGAGGACAAATTTTTGAAGTCTATCCTGTCTGTTCCCCAGTCAACTTCTGGGTACATCGTTCACCAAGAGTGCGGGGTAAAATACTTAGAAGATCGGATAGCTATAACTCCATTATTAAAATGGATTGCTGTCTGGTTGAACCCCGAATTGGAGTTGACCCACGAGGTCCTTAGGGATTGCTTGGCATTAGAGCATGGTCATTACATCCCTTGGCTGAATAAAGTTAAAAAACTAGCAGCCAAATAAGGTTGACCAGAACTATTTGACCTACCACTTAAATTAGTGAGCGGGGATGTGAAATGGGCGAAGGATACATATAACCTGATGACATTATCGGCTAGAGAAGATAAGGAATTGAAAAAACCTACAGTAAGGGCTCACCAGCTATTAATAACCACAGCTGAAATAGAACCCTATTTAAGAATCGTTAATAATACTAACCATCGATTCCTATTAACAAAATTTAGATTAAATAAATTCCATCTTCTCTTAACAGAACGCCCAGGTTGGACCAAGGAGAGGGATCTGGAGATCTGTTCTTGCGATGGATTTTCTATTATGGATACTACGCATTTTATTTTTTTCTGTGAACATTTCCGTCCCATTCACAAAAAGGTTATTATCCCTCTTATCAAAGACAAGGGGTTCAAACAAGTAAAACGGGCCCTACTATATTTACAGATGCTGTCTAATATTTGGGAAATCTTTAATGTAGCACATTTTTTGACCATAGCTATGAGATTAAAGAGAAAGACTAAATGGACCCAATGTACATAGCGGTGATTAGATTAATTATACTGGATGATTGTGTTTTTACATTTTCTTGTTTATGATATCTCTAGACCAATAATTTTCAATGAATATCTTTTAATGAATGCTTTAAATCATGTTAATGCTCTGTATGAATTGCTAAATTGCACAAGTCTTCTGTACCTAGCTATGAAGCTGACTTTTTGATGTTTAATATACTTTTATGGTTTCTCTTTTATGAACCGAATAAAGTACTTTTGATTGAAAAATAAAACAGAGTCTAACACGGCGGTGATAAAACTACGTGAAATGCAGGTCTGAGTGTGGAAAAGGAATAGCGCCTGCAACAAAACTTCAAATAAAGCAGATGCAACTTAAATAAAGCCACAGTGGCTAACACGGCTTCTAAAACAACAATAACGCATCGAAATCGGAACATCTCCCAGCGCCTGAAAGAGAGCTTCAAAGATCATGCCTCAAAGAGGGCTGCTCCAAGATTTGTTGGAAACTATTAGGACATGAGCTGGTGGAAAGCAGAAATTTCTGGCCTCAGACCCAGATGAAAGACACCTTTGAAGCACATGAGGCAGTTGGAAAGGCGATGCTGGTGCCGAGGAATGTACCAGTTCTTCCTCAGGAACTAGTTAAAGCGCTCATCTTTGGAAGAAGTATATGAGCGAAAGGTGCCTCGAAGTCAGAGGTCCCTCGAGTTTGCAACTCACCTTGCCTTTTGCCTCTGATTACACGCACGCGCGCACCAGACTATGCACGCCCTGTGCAAGAAATGCCACCTAAGAATGGACGCAGCCTTGGCATAGAGCAGGCTGCGATGTGTGCAAAGCGCCCTCTTCCCCTCCACCCACCCCCTTCTGCTTGTGCAGGTTAAGTGGCCAGCACCCCTGGACGACAGCAGTCGGAAGTGCTGCTAACATGTTGTGCTAAATGTTAATGGTTCATCTGAGTCGCTGAGTGGCACTGCAGATCCATTCTCCAGAGATGTATGGTGAGCTGTGCACACGAGGGGGCAGCAGCGGGGGGAGCCCGTATACCGGGCACAGGCAGAAAGGCTGCCAGCCCCCTGCGTGGGATCAACAGTACGTACAAACACGCTGCATGACTGGCTGCGGTGGATCTAGGGTGACCAACTGGCATTGGTGCAAATTCAGGATGGGGAGTGTAAAAATTCAGGACAAAGGGTCGAAATTCAGGACACAAATTCAGGACAGGAGGTCAACATTCAGGACAAAACTTCAGGACAATTGGCTACGTTTTACAGACACATCAGAGGTCGCACAATAGTATAGAAGTAAGCCCAGCCATATCCAAACATATTCAACAATTTGCAAACCTATCCATCATGTATCCTTCCATCTATCATTTCACTCATCCATCCCCTCATCCATCCTTTCACTCATCCATCCATTATCCATCCATCCATTCTTTCACCCTATCCATCTGTACACTCATCCATCCACTCTTCTACCCATCCCTCCATTCACTCATCCATCCAGCCATTTGCCCTTTCACCCATCCAGCCATCCTTTCACTTACTCATCCATCCACCCAGTCACTCATCCTTCCACCCTTCCACTCTATCAGTCATCCATCCTCCCTTTCTCTCTCCATCGACCCTTTCACTTAGCAATCCTTCCTTCCATCCATCCACCCACCCATCCATCTACTAATCCACTCATGAATCCATCGATTGACCCTATCACTCATCCATCCTTTCTCTCATCCATTTATCCTTTCACTCCTTCACTCATCTATTCATCCTTTTGTTCATCTACCCTCCTTTTCACTCACTCATCCATCCTTACATTCACCCTTTCACTCATTCGTCCATCCATTCAACCTTGCATTTATCAATTCATCAATCCATCCATCATTTCACTTATCCATCCACACACTCACTCACTCATGATCCACCTTTTCACTCATCTATCCTTCCACTCATCCATCCACCCGTTCACTCATCCAGATACCCTTCCACCCATACATCCAGCCATTTACCCTTTCTCTCTTCCATTCTTCCACTCACTCATCAATCCATCCATCCTCTCTCATTATCCATCTATTTAATCTTTCATTCATCCATTCACCCTTTCACTAATTCATCAGGCCATCCATTCATCCCTTCACTTACTCACTCACCCACCTTTTCATATTCATTTTGAGCAGAGCCTTTTTGACAAGAGGCCCATCAAGAACTTCACCCCCGCTGCATGAGCCATTCCAGGACTGGGACAGAAGCCACCCAAAGCAGAGACAGGATCCACCACAGGAGGGGGACAGGAGTCATCACAGGCAGGGGGCAGGTGGGGGGGGGGGGGGGCAGGAGCTATCACTGGGGCGGGGTAGGAGCCATCACAGGAGGAGGAACAGGATCCACCAGGGTGGGCACAGGGGTGGGCATGCAGTATTCTAGTATAATCTTGGTCTCTTCCAGGGTGGGGTAGGGCTCCTTACCCCCTCCTGGACAAGACAACGAGAAGACAGGCTCTCTTTCCAAAATGTTAGTTTTGCCATCCCCCACTGTGATGTACAGTTCTTACAGGAGATGCTCCTAGAGAACTGATTTAACTGATTGTCCTCCATACTTTGTTAATCAGTGTGGGTGCGATTGTGCCATTTCTTAATTTTATTACATTAAGACTGCATGTTAGAAGAACCGAGGTTTGTTTACAATTTAGTGACAGTATTTAAGCTCTGTGAAGAGAACCAGTGCTGCGCAGTGTAATCAGGGTCGGTTCTAGGATGTTTGGGGCCCTGGGCTGAAATGAAATGTGTGAAGCCCTCCTAAATCGCAGAGACATGGTGCATTCAGGGCTGTTTGCATCTGAATAGATGCCCCTGCTCCTGAAGTTGCCGCCCCTCCCTCTCAGTCACCTTCAAGCACCTCTTAACAGCTCATCAAGGGCTGGAGGTGTGAGGGTTGCCATCCCGCTGTGCCTATCCAATGCTGCGGGGTATGTGAGCTTTGCATCCGAGTCAAGAAAGGAGGAGGGTGGAAGCTGTAACAGCTATAGGGTAGTGCCACCGGTGCCCGAGGTTAAAATTACGGACAAATGGCGTCCGTTAAAGAATCCTTCACGGACAACGGACAGACGGCCGAAATTACGGACTGTCCGTGAAATTTACAGACGGTTGGTCACCCTAGGTGGATCCGCAGATCTGCGCAGACACTACTCTGCATATGACCTGCGTTTGCGGACACATCCGAACACGTCAGTGTCTTGTTGTTTACAAGGTGTTCAGCCTTCCACGGCGGCTAAAAGAACTGAAGTGTGGTGAGATACAAGAATCTTCCCAGGATCTCACAAAGTGGTGTCCCAGGGGAGCTGGGATTAGAAGGGGGATTTGGGGGGCAGCCGAGCCACGAGGACTGCCCCCCGGACAGGTTTGGGAGGGGGAAGGGGTTTCATGGGCGCGGCCATTTTGCCGCCGATTGGGCTGCCTGGGATAGCCCAAAGGCAGCCCAAAGTATACCAACAAGCCCAAAAAGGGCTATATATGGGGGCTTCACTTCCGCCCAGCCACCATTTTAGGTATTGTAACCTGGTGGCTGGGTGTGAAGTTTGCAGCTTGTAGTTTGTGGCGGTTTGGGAAGTTTCTGCTATGTCAGGCGCGGAAGATGTGCGTGTTCTTGAGGCCATCCGCCTGCTGAGTGAAGCAGGGCGGATGGACCTTTTGGTGGGGCCGCGGGAGGCGCGGCCGGTGAGGCAGGCGTCCTTCGGTGTGGCGGCGGCCGTCCTGGCCTGCTCGCCGCCGAGGAAGACGCAAAAAATGCAGGTGAGTCTCCGGGCCACGCCGATGTCAGGAGCGCAGCCCCAGATGACAGAGGGTTGCGGGCGGTTGGTGAGCGGGCGAGGCGCGTTGCCAGGGGCGCCTCGCCGCGTTTACATGGAGCGGTTGGGGGCGGGCGGGGACGCGGGGCGGCGGGAGGCAGACAAGAGATGGAAGCCGAGCGGCCGCGTGTGGAGTCGCGCGGCCGCCCGGGTTTTGTGGAGCTTGGCGGGGGGGCCGGGAGGGGTTGCGGGGCCCCGGGGGAGAGCGAGAAGCAGGGTGCGCGGGTGGGGAGGTAGGGAGAAAGGAGCGTGGTCTGGGCGGGAGGGAGAGGGGGAGGGAAGGGACCAGGAGGAAGCGTTGAGGAGGGCCAGGCCATGAGGAGGCACTATGAGAGCCCCTCGCCGGCTCGGCAGGGGACAGGGGAGAGGGGCAGGAGCACTGGGAAGAAGGGTGTGCAAGGTGAGGTGGGGGGAGGGGCGGGGGAAGCGGGCAGGGGGCAGGGCAAGGTGGGGACGGCTGGGGGGAGATGGGGTATGAGCAGGGGCATAGGGGGGGAGGGTCACTGCTTCTGTTTGACTCAGAGGACAGCGAGCGGGAGTGGGAGGGGCTAGATGTGTTTGCGTCGTGGGAGGAAGGGATCAGGGAGGCTCGTATGGCGGGGGCGGGGGAGGCGAAGCAGGGGGGGAGGCGAAGCAGGGGGGGAGGAGGCGGGCCCGTCTGGGCAGGCAGAGGTGGTTTCCGGGCGGGGTGGCGGCAGGGAGAGGGTGGGGTGGGTAGGGGAAGGGGGGAACCCGCGGCCGATGGGGGGGGCAGGGGTAGGGGGGCTCAGCTGGAGCAAGGATGAGGAGGAGGGGGGGACGGGGGATGGCTGGGGGGATTGGTGGCGGGCGGGCGGGGCGGCACAGTGGCAGGGAACCAGCACACCAGCAATACCTTTTTTATTGCAGGGAGATAGCCGGCGAGGGGGAGCAGACTTGGTACGGCTTGGGGCGGCCCAGCGACACCAAGGAGAAGGGAGGGCGGAGCTTCCGGCGGCGAGCCTGGAGACCACGTGGGATCACGGCGCCGCTGGCTCAAGAAGACACCCTGGCGGGCTCGCCGGTCCAAGCACCCACAGGGCCCAAGCGGCTTGGGGAAAGCAGCAAACATGGAGCATCGACAAGGAGGACTATTTTAGATTGAGTGGGGGCAGAGGCGAAAGGAAGGCCTCTGGCAGGTTTCAGTCGGTGGGGAGGTGTGGAGTTGACAGAGGGAGAAGACAGTGTAGAGGAGGGAGAAGTGAGAGATGGGCCGGGCGGACGGGGGTCCGGTAATGTTGTTGGTTCTTTGTTACAGGTGTCACGGGGCCTGGGTGCCGCGGCGGCCCGGACACAGTCGGGAGGCAGATCAGCGTCGGACAGGAGAGTCGAGGAGCGGCGAGGGGATGCTTTGGTTGCAGGTAAAGACAGGGAGGCGTTGCGGATGGTGTCGGTGGGGGTGGGGGGAGGTGGGGGGGAAGATCGGCTATGCAGGGGGAGGTATGTGGTGGACCGGGATGTGGGGACAGATCGGGCTGCGCTTGGGAGGAAAGGGCGGGGGCACAGCGGGGTTGACGGCGGAGGAGAAGGTGGCGAAGCCGGAAGCAGTAGGTGATGCGGGCAGCGCAGCAGCGGGCAGCGTAGCAGCGGATGAAGAGGGCGCGAAAAAGCCTGAGAGTAAAGAATTGAAGTTTAAAGACTTCCTTATATGGGACTCACGAAACCGCTAGGGGCGCATTTGATGGCGGCCACTAAAGAAAAGATATGGAAGGGAGAGAATATGTGGAATTGTTGAAATTGTTGCACAGGGAGGTTCGGTCGAAGGAAGGGTCGAAAGAGGAGGAGTACGAGCTGCAGAAGCGCCCGAGGGTGCCGCTCACAATTGAGAACTGGACGGCGGCGTTTTTGATTTTCGCAAGTGTGTATTGCGAGAAATTCCCGGAGAGGTCGGTGTCCATGTTTAAGTACAGGGACGTCATTCGGAAGGCACAGATTACCGGGGGGGGGTTTGCGTGGGCGCAGTACGACGAGGAGTTCGGGGCAAGAATGGCGTGGGACCTGGAGGCAAAGTGGGGCGAGCTGGATTGCGACCTGTGGCAGCACACAATGGGTCTGGCGGGGTCGGGCAAGACTAACTTTACCGCCAGCGGGCTCCCGATAATATATCAGCCCTTTCAAGGGTGCCCCACCCGAGGAGGGGTGGGGGCGGGAGCCAGGAGCCAGCCCGGGACCGTGGGGCCCTGCTGGGACTTTAATAAAGGGGCGTGTGCCAGAGAGCACTGCTGTTTTCGGCACGAGTGCTCTGGGTGCGGAAGATATGGGCACCCTGTGTTGCGCTGCTGGGGCTCGGACAGCAGCATGGCGGCACACACTCGGCGGCGGGAGCAGCACGACCCGGGAGCGGGCAGCCGTCGGGAAGCAGCCGGGGTGGAAAAGGGCCTGGGCCAAAGGGCTCATACGCCGGTTAGAGTGGAAAAGTTGACGGCGGCCCTACGCACTTACCCGGACGCGGGGGCCACGGAACGTCTGCGGATCGGGTTTCAGGACGGGTTTTGGCTGGGATACGAGGGTCCTCGGGTGCGTCGATGGGCGGACAATTTGCGTTCAGCGCGGGAGCACCCGGAGGTGGTACAGAGTAAACTGGACAGAGAGGTACAGGAGGGGCGCATGGCGGGGCCTTTTGAGGATTGGCCGATGGCAGACTTGATAGTGTCCCCTATAGGCGTAGTGCCCAAAAAGGAGGCTGGGCAGTTTCAGCTCATACAACATTTGTCGTGGCCGGACGGCGGGTCCGTAAATGACTTTATCAGTGAGAGCGAGGCCACAGTGGTGTACTCCTCGGTAGAAGCAGCAATGGCATTGGTGGTGAAGGAGGGAAGAGGCGCGGTGATGGCCAAGTGCGACATCAAGTTGGCTTTCCGGTTACTGCCTGTTCACCCAGACGACTGGGGCCTACTGGGGATCCAGTTTCACGGCCGCTGGTATGTGGACAAAGCGCTGCCGATGGGCTGCTCGATGTCCTGCGCGCTTTTTGAATGTTTTAGCACGTTCCTACAGTGGTTTTTCATGGAACGCACGGGTCACCAAGGAGTCACGCACTACCTGGATGACTTTTTCTTGGTCGGGGCACCGGACTCCACGAACTGCCAGGTGGCTCTGGACAGCTTTCAGGAGATCATGGTGGACCTGGGGGTGCCGCTGGCACCGGAGAAGACAGTGGGGACAGGCACGGCGCTGTCATTCTTGGGAATTGAGATCGACTCAAGATTGATGGAAGCAAGACTACCGGTGGACAAAAAGCAACAGATGCTGGGGCTGCAGGAGGTGATGGTGGCCAGGAATAAGGTGACAGTCTTGGAAGTGCAAGTGCTGTTGGGGCACCTCAACTTCGCGTGCAGGGTGGTGCGGGTCGGTAGGACATTTTGCAGACGACTTGGCCGGGCTTTGGCGGGGCGGAGGCCTCCACATCATCACGTGCGCGTGTCGGCGGGGTGCGGGAGGATTTGCGGATGTGGCGTTTTTTCCTGCACCAGTTCACCGGAGTGCCCTTACAGCGGGACGTGGACTTGGTGTGGGATGTGCAGATCTTCTCGGACGCTGCGGGTAGCGAAGGCTTCGGGCTCTACTGGAATGGGAAGTGGTGCACAGAGAGATGGCCCCCGGAGTGGTCAGGGGGCGGGAGGAGCATTGCGTTTTTGGAACTCTTCCCTTTGGTAGTAGCAATCTGGCTGTGGGGAGAGGTGCTGGCGCATCGTCGAGTGACGTCCAATGTGGACAATATGGCGGTGGTGCATGTGGTCAATCGCCAGTCCGCCAGAGATGAACAAGTGCTGAAACTGTTGAGAGTGTTTGTGCTAGGCTGCTTGCGCCATGATATTGCTTTTCGCCCGGTACATGTCCCAGGAATTGACAATGACATTGCGGACGCTCTGTCTCGTTCGCAGTGGGGGAGATTCCGTGGATTAGCCTAGGACGCGGAACGGGACCCGACTCCACTGCCGGCGCGGATGTGGGACATAGGCAACACCGGATGTTGCAGATGGTTCTAGGATCCTTGGCAGAGTCAACCAGAACAGCGTATGTGGCAGCCTGGGGGAAGTTTGTGGCGAATGGGACGCGCTGGCGGCCACCGGGCAGGGACAGGCAGGAAGAGGTGGTACAATACTTACTGGAATTGATTGGAAGGGGATTGTTGAGAGTGACGATGGCGGGTAAGCTGGCAGGGATCAGTTTCATGGGTAAGCTACTGTGGGGATACGCCCCGACCGCAGGTGAATTGGGGTCTAGGATGTTGGAGGGTTGGGCGCGGGAATGCGGGCGGGGGGGACGGTGCGGCGGCCGGTGTCAGTTGCAATGTTGGGCAGAGTGGTGGCGATGCTGACGCGCGTGTGCAGGGATGGCAGGGAAGCATGCCTGTTCGGGACACTGATGGTGTGGATGTTTGCGGGGGCCTTCCGGGTGTCTGAGCTGTTGGGTTCTAAGGCTGAACGGGGCGTGGATTGGGCCGAGGTGCAAGTGACGCAGTCAGAGGTGCGCTTGTGGCTGCGTAAGTCCAAGACGGACCAGAGGAGTGTGGGGGCCTGGGTGACCATGGAAAGGGGGGGGGAGGAAGTGAGTGCCCAGTGCTTCGGGGCAGGAGATGGAGGGCCGCAGGGGCAGCGAATGGTCTGGTGTTTCAGCACGCGAATGGAAAGGGGGCGACGGGGCGTCAGTTGTTGGGATTGTTGCGGAAGTCATTGGCCAGATTGGGAGTGGATGGGCGGCAGTTTGGCACGCACTCCTTTTGAATAGGGGCGGCGTCTGAGGCGCACTGTCGGGGGCAGGGGAGGGGGGCCATCATGCGCTTGGGTAGGTGGACATCAGATTGTTATCGACGCTATGTGCGCAGCGCAGAAACAGCGGGAGCGCGCGTGTTGGAATTGGGGGGACAGTGTTGATTGACATATGTTTCTAATTTCAGGTTCGGTGGCGGGCCCCTCGTCCCGGGATATGTTGATCTGGATTGTGGGACACTCGTTTGTGAAGAGGGCGAAGCTACAAGCACAAGATAGCTATTTTGGGGATGGTTTGGGGTTCAATCCGGATTTGTTCAGGGTAGTTTGGTCGGGGAGGGGGGGCATGAGATGGAAAGAGCTGGTCACAACCTTGAATGCTTTAGTGTGCGGGGGCATTGCCCCGACGTGTTGGTCCTCCATTTGGGGGAGAACGATCTGGTGCAGGAAACAGGTTTGGTGCTGATGAGGGCGATGCGGCGGGATCTGGCGGAGCTGCGCAGGTGTTGGGCAGGGTGTGCGGTGGTCTGGACCGAGTTGGTACCATGCAGAGTGTGGCGGGGAGCGGTGAAGCCGCAGGCGGTGTATAAGGCGAGACGGAAGATAAACGTGGAAATGGTGCGGTTCTGTCGTCATTTGGGTTTTACGCGCATTTGGCACAGGGACATCAAGTACGATGCGCCGGAGATGTTCAGAGGGGACGGAGTGCATTTGTCCCGCATTGGAATGGATCTGTATCTGTTGGAGCTTCGGGAGGTGTTGGCGAAGTTGTTGGGGGTGCGACGGGGAGTAATGGTGTTGTGATGTGCGTGGAGGTGGCGGGGTGGGGGGGGGCAGGGAAAGGGGGGGAGGAGGTGTAATCACCTACCCCACTTTCCCTGGGTGGCGGAGTTTGGGTTGATGTTGGCCAAGTTTGGCTGGAGTTCGGGTCTTTATCATGATGTTTGGGGATTTGGGGAGCGGGAGCGGGGAAAGGGAAAACAGTTTTGGAGTTACATTAGAGGGGCTTAGTTACAGTTGCAATAAGGCAGATAGGTCTGTAGGTATTGACAGGTTTTGGAGTTAAGATGTAGGGGTAAAAAATGGATACATGAGGATGTTATGGAATTGTAGATTTGTATATGCAGGGTGGGGGGATTGTATCATGTGGGGATCGTAGGGGTGGAGGGAGACAAAAACCTAAGGGGTCAGGTAACTCGATGTTTAGAGAGGTGTTAGTTTTGTGAGGCGGTTGCCAGTTTTAGTACATGTGATGTGCACCTGTTTCAAATAAAGCGGCCTTTTACACACACAAAATGGTAGTCGGTCTTGATTGCCCCCTTCATCCCTCCCAAGGGGGATTTGGGGGGCAGCCGAGCCACGAGGTCTGCCCCCCGGGCAGGTTTGGGAGGGGGAAGGGGTTTCATGGGCGCGGCCATTTTGCCGCAGATTGGGCTGCCTGGGATAGCCCAAAGGCAGCCCAAAGTATACCAACAAGCCCAAAAAGGGCTATATATGGGGGCTTCACTTCCGCCCAGCCACCATTTTAGGTATTGTAACCTGGTGGCTGGGTGTGAAGTTTGCAGCTTGTCCCACCCTCTCACCCTTAAGAGGGGGCTACGGGGGGGGAGAAATTTGGCGTTCACTATTTGGTTGGGTGGCGGCGTTTGGGACAGGTGCACAGGGGGGCTTTGCTGTATGTATTTGTCGCTTTGAGCAGGTGCAGGCGGAGTTTGGGTTGATGTTGGCCAAGTTTGGCTGGAGTTCGGGTCTTTATCATGATGTTTGGGGATTTGGGGAGCGGGGAAAGGGAAAACAGTTTTGGAGTTACATTAGAGGGGCTTAGTTACAGTTGCAATAAGGCAGATAGGTCTGTAGGTATTGACAGGTTTTGGAGTTAAGATGTAGGGGAGAAAAATGGATACATGAGGATGTTATGGAATTGTAGATTTGTATATGCAGGGTGGGGGGATTGTATCATGTGGGGATCGTAGGGGTGGAGGGAGACAAAACCCTAAGGGGTCAGGTAACTCGATGTTTAGAGAGGTGTTAGTTTTGTGAGGCGGTTGCCAGTTTTAGTACATGTGATGTGCACCTGTTTCAAATAAAGCGGCCTTTTAGACACACAAAATGGTAGTCGGTCTTGATTGCCCCCTTCATCCCTCCCAACCCCAGCCTTTGATTCACATTCCTTGATGCAAACCACCTCAGGTCCCTCGTCTGTGTAGTGGCCCTCTGTTTCTGTGTGTGCTGAGGTACACTGACTGCATGCTGTTTCTTTCACGGTACAGTGTGTTTGTCAGTGGTTGAAGTTGGCAGGATCAGCAGTGCACGCCGTGCCCCTACTAAATCCAAGGATTCCAGTCTGCTACTTTTCTATTTTGAAAATGTGTCCCAGGACGCAAGAAATTGCCATGCCTATAAATAAAGCTCAATTACCCCGTCATTGACAAATTTCTCCCAGCTAACTAAACATAGTTTTATAAAATACAGATGTCATAGGATGATGCTAGATGCACAGAATATCAAATACATATATATCAAGCAAATATGTACAACACATATAACTAGACAAATAATTACATATAAGTAATCATAATCACATATGTAGAACAATACAAAAACACACTATATACAACATTTACAAAGACCCTTAAATATAATTCAAACAAATGTACACTCCCTATTCAGAGTAATACACCCTGAGGACATCACCTCTGCGCCTGAGGTATCACACCTCTTATCCTTCTTATCTTTAGGTGCACTAACTATAAGGAAAACATTAAAAATTAATAAGACTCGGACGGGGCTTAGCAAGCCGTCATGGCGGACGTGCTCTAGGTGAGCTCCGTCCAGCCCACACTATATCCTGTATTTATCCTGCCACCCCACGACCACTACAGAATCCTGGAAGCAATTTTAGAACCCTAACCACTGGCGCGTGCCTGCGGGAGTGAAGTAACAGCGCCAGAGGCAGCTGGGAGCTGAGAGCCCAGACCACGCATGAGTAGTGGCTTAGGGCCCGCCGGAGGAGCTGGGGAGTTGCGTGGGGTGTGCCTGATGTGAGAGGCGCACCGCAGGTGTCTCTGGGCACTACCCGGGGGCGGTGTGTGCTATTTTAGGAGCCACCCGGGTGACGGCAATCTCCGGCGGGGATCGAGGGGCAGATCGGCCCCTGGAGTCCCAGCGGCACCGTTGGAAAGACTCGGTGGGGGGACAAGGCTGCTGCCTCGGACTGAGCTGGTCAGAGGCGTAGAGCCTAGTCAAGAGCAGCGACCTGCAGTGGGGTTTCCTGGTGTTTGGGGCGCTCTCTGCTAACTGAGGCAGTGGCAGCAGTGTGCATGGCTTGGTGAGAGGTCGGGGCCTCCTGAAGCAGTATCCCCTGGTTCTAGGCACCATCCCGGGCTCGGCGGCCAGGTCGGGCCGTGAGGAGAACACCCGGTGACCTTGATTCGTTATTGCCTCTGCGCCAGACGTCCTGTTATCTTCCTCCCCTCGAGATCACCCCTGGTGGCTTCTGTGGAGTGGCGGCCTTGCTCGCGGATGCGGGCACAGCCTGTGGCTCCCTGGCTATATAGTGTGCGGACCTCACCGTGGGATAGAAGCGGTAGGGGAGAGACATTGCGGCCGCCCCCGGGCCAAGCTGGCGCTCGGGGTGATCCCTGTTAGTGGAGGCAGCGGCAACAGTGTGAGAGGTGTAGTGGGTGCTCGGGGAACCTCTTGGAGAGCCTTTCCCCCCGGAGCAAGTCACCATTCCGGGAAAGATGACCAGGTCGGGCCGTGAGGGGAACATCCGGAGGCCTTGGCTTGTTTCTGCCTCTGTGCCCGATGCCCTGCTCTTCCCCCTCCCGAGACCACCCCTAGGAGAGACATTGGAGTGACGGCCCTACTCATGGATGCGGGTGCGGGCATGAGGCATCCTGGCAACAGAACGGGCGGACATTAGTGATCACCGTGATTGGCGGCATCCCGTGGCCCCGTCAAAGCCGGTGCGGGCCTGAGGGAGGAGGCACAGCAGCTGGGCCGGGCAGCATGAGAGAAGTGGGCTGCTGAGCAGCGGGTGCCAAGACATACGGTTACACAGCAGAGATCCCTCTACAGGAGGCATGTACCACAAGCGAAGAGGGGCCTGGGCGGTGAGGACTTGGCAGCCTGTTGGACTTGGGGTCAAGGGAAAAACCACCCCCGTACCCTCAAGCAAAAGGATGGGATCGGCGGCACAGGCACGGGCAGCGGGAGGTGGTGGGACCGCCCCAGTGTTCCTGAGTAACCGTCCTTGGGTGTCTGTGTCGCCAGCTGGTAGGACCGCTGGGCACTGACGATACCCTTAGCATCTGCTCCGCACGGCCTGCGGGGTGAAGAGACAGCGGTTGGTCGGTTCGCATGCACGGCTACCGGGGGCTCTCACATGCGGTGGGCTCCTGAGGTGGCCTGCGGGTCCTGGGCCAGCGGCGACGCTCCGCCGGAAACAGTTTGCAGCCCAGTCTGGTTGGAGTGTTTGTGCGCCTCAGGCGCCGCCGCGCCGGTGCTTGGCCTGCCCAGGCTCAAATTTGCAGGGTGATTGCAGTCAGCTGAGATGACGAGAGACAAGGGTGGTGGTGGCTTGACCAGACATGGGCCCATCGATAAGTTCACTGGCCAAGGAGCGACGGCTGGAGCTACCGTTGGCCAGCAGGACACTATTCTGGACAATGCAGCTCTGATGGTGGCGATTACTCAATCCCGGGACATGCTGGATGCAAAAACTGGGGTGGTAGGTTCTGATGTCATGTTACTGCACCAGGACCTGCGGAATGCTGTGTCCCATATCACGGAAGCGGAGACTCGCATCTCAGGAGTGGAGGATGATGTTACGGCTCTGAAGCAAAAAGTGGCGAGCATGGAGAAAATACAGAAGGACCTGGCTCTTCGGTCTGAGGATGCCGAAGGATGGGCCCGGAGAAACAATCTACGATTCGTGGGATTTCCGGAGGGATGTGAAAATAGCAACATAGAACGCTTTCTCACCAATGGCTTGAAAGCTGGCTCCCTCCGGAGGCCATGTCCAGGTGCTTCACTGTGAAACAGGCCCACAGAGCGCTTATCCAAAAACCAACGATGAGGGTCCACCCACGGGCGGTGATGGCAAAACTACTGAACTATCTGGATCGGGATGCTATTCTGAAGCAGGCCCGAGCCAAAGAACCTCTGCTCTATGAAAATACATATTTCCGGACTATACCCGGCAGGTAAAGCAACAGAGCCAATCATTCATGGCCGCAAAGGCCCGCCTCCAAGTCCTTAAGCTCCCATATGCCCTCCTGTTTCTGGCCCGTCTGCAGGTAGTGTACCGCTCCCGCTCACACTTCATTGATATTCCGGAGGAAGTGTTCAAATGGACGTATGAAACGGTTCGCATAAGGGTGCACACGCCGCCTGGGAGGGAGTCGGATTCCTCGTCTAAATGAGGTGGCGCCCCGTGGACCCCGGGGCCAGCAGCGAAAGGGGGATAGAAGATCTCGATCCCGGGAGCGCTCCATGTCCTGTGGAGCCTCTTCCTGAGAAGGCCCTACTCCCGGGCAACAGACATTGAAACCTTAACCCCTGCTGTCAAGGTGGAGCGGTGGCGTTCTTCCCTCTGCTCTGGTGTAGGGTTTGTTCTATATGTTTTGGGGGCATCACGATGTGGGCTGCAAGTTGGGGATTCACACTTATAAGGTCCCAAAGGCGAGCCTTATTGGCTATGCCAATGCTTGTTTCTAATGTAATGACAGTCACAAGCATGGCGCGCTCACGTCATTACATTAAAAATGAAACTAAAATTAGTTGATCGGCTAGTTTCAGTTTCAGTGCTTTGGTGCTCATTGGGCTATCTCAGCTCTGAGCACCAAAACACACAGGAGAGGTATCATTAAAAAGGGGAGAATCTCTGTATTCCAATGGTACCTCTCCCTGCTGGATCGCTGCTTGGGGTACCCCAAGTAGGGACCCCCCAACTAGGGCCCAGGGAGGGGGTAGTGGCCCCTTGAGCAAGGGACTTTGCCCCCAATTTCAGAATGGGCATATACTGTTTTTATGCCCGGGGGGCCGGGGGAGGCAGAAAGCACCTTAGACACCAGGGTCTGGCCAGAATGGGCATGATAATGCCCCCACCCTTCCTCCCCCCAAAAATGCCAAAGTACTTTTGCCCCACCCCCAGAAGGCAGGGGAAGAAATAGTCCCTGAATGCCCACTAGGCACCAGGGATTCATTTTTGTTCTTATACATAGGGGTGGGGGCTGCCCAGATTGGTCATACAAAAGCCCCCACCCCCCCAAAAAATGCAACAGTCTTCCTGCTCCCCGGAGTGGCAGAAAGCTCAACAGGGACCAAGGATTATTTTTTCAAAGTTCAGTGGTGGCGGGTCCCCAGAATGGGCATGCCAATACCCCCACCACCCCAAGAAAATACCAAAGTATTTCTGCCCCCTAGGAGGCATATGGGGGAAATAGCCCCTGATCTGACCCTCCAAGGGGCAGAAAGCCCACTAGGCACCAGAAATCACTACTTTTTTTATACAGAGGGTTTGCGGCTGCCCAGAAAGGGCATGCCAATGCCCCCACCCCAAAACATTTTTGCCACCGTCTTTCTGCACTCTGAGAGGCATATGGGGTAATTGCCCCTTATCTGCCCCCCGGCGGGGGCATAAAGCCCACTAGGCAATAGGGATTTTGTAATATTTTACATAGAGGTGGAGGTTGCCCTGAATGGGAATGCCAATGCCGCACCCCACAATAAAATTAGCCACAGTCATTCTGCCTACCCCAGGAGGCAGATGGGGGCAATAGCCTCTGATCTGCCCCTTTGGGTGGGCACAGAGCCTACTTGGCACCAGGGATTATGCATTTATTTTATATGTAGGGGTGGGGCTACCCAGAATGGGCATGCCAATGCCCCCACAAAAAGTGACCTGAGTCTTTCTGCCCCCATTGAGGGCATATCGGAGCAATAGCTCCTGATCTGCCCGAGGGCGGCAGAATGTCCACTAGGCACTTACCTTTTTATTTGCAATGTGCTTAGGTGTGGATTTTGGGCCCTTGCACAGCCAGTACCAAAGGAAACCTAGCAAATCTGTGCATTTTTTTAAAACAAGACTCCCAGGGAAGTCCAGGATGTGGTGAACTGTGTGCCTCTCACCAGGTTCTGTTAACCAAAATCCCTTGCACACCTTACACTTTGTAAAAAAACACATTTCCTCACATTTCTGTGATAGAAAATTCTGAAATATGGCGGGAGCCACAAACTTCCACACAACAGGTGTTCCCCCAAGTCTCTTGATTATACCACAATAGGCAACGTCCCAAAACGCAACATGGACATATCACATTTTTCCACTAAAAATGACCCTTTATTCGCAATGTGCCTAGCTGTGAATTTTGGACCCTAGCTCAGCCGGCAAAAAGGTAAACCTAGTAAACCTGTAAATTGTTGCAAACTACACACCCAGGGGAACCCAGGATGGGGTGACTTGTGTTCTGGGTGCACCTACGAGTCCTATATATATCCTCACAACCAGAATGGTCCAGAGGACATAAAAGTATATTGCTTTAAAAGATCTGCCAAACTTAGAGGAAGTTACAGGTGATAGTGTTGGAAAAAATGTTGTTTTTTTCCAACTCAATTTCAATATTTGTTTATTTCAGTTGTTAGTTTCTGTAGAAAAACCCTTGAAGGATCTACACAAATGACACCTTGCTGAATTCAGAATTGTGTCTACCTTTCAGAAATGTATAGTTCCTCAGGATCCATTATTGTTTCTACAACAATTTCTACTGCTAATTGGAAAGAGGTTGAAAGCACAAAAAAATAGGAAAAATAGGCTGTGTCCCATAAAAATGCTAAAACTTTGTCGAAAACCTTGATTTTCTGACAAACATCTGACTGTTCCTGAAGCTGGAAAGATGGTGATTTTAGTACCATAAACCCTTTGTTGATACCTTTTGCAGGGAGAAACACACAGATGCTTTCTTCTGCAGCACTTTTTCCCTTTTTCCTAAACAAAAAAAAAATGCTGTATTTTGGCCAATTTTTTGGTCCCCTCCAAGGGAGTCCACAAACCCTCCGGGCCCGATTCACAGAACTAACTTAAGACAAAATCCTAAACGTACTACCATTTGGTATTCACAGATTGCACTTACGCATGTTGGTATTAGTGGAGAAGTGTGGCTCAAGAGGTTGGAGCGGCAGACCCTGATGCAGAGGTCTGGCCCGGGCCAGGGTTCAATTCCTTGCCTCGGCGGTCTTGGGCTCAAATTTCCCCGGACCTGACAATTCTCGCCTCGGTGCCTATTTCAATCATGGAGTCCCACTCTGCAACTCTGGGCAATAGCTTGCTTAATATCCACGACGGCCCCTCGCAGCGGGATGCCTGGCTTTCACCTTGGGGATGCCCAGTAATGGGTTATCTAACAGGGGAATACCTGGACGGGTTCCCTAAGCAAGCGCTTAGAAACCGGTCGGTGATACAGCGCTATATAAATGAACTACATTTACATTATTCACAGAAGGCACTTACTCATTTCGGTATTCACAGAAGTTATGAGTTCTAACTTTAGGACTCCTAAATGCCTTCTGTGAATACCGAAAATCCTAAAGTTGGTATTTTTCTCAGTTTAGGAGTAGTAAAGTTAGGAGTCCTAACTTTACTACTCCTATACTGAGAAAAATCCTAACTTTAAGACTTTCGGCACCCTTCTAGAGTGTGCGTAATTGCAGGCAATACAGGAGGGTTACTGCGACCTAAAGAAGCTCTGCGCTCATTATTAATTTGGTTAACCTTTTTAACCAAAAAGTTATCCATAGTGTTCAGCCCAGCAGCTGGCCTGTCTTTGGTGAGTTTCGACATAGTACTAACACTACCAACTATACTCTTGTGTTTAAGTTAGTGGATCAGGCCACCATTAATAACAGACAATTTTTACAGAAAAACAATAAGTATTAAAACACAGATTAAACCTAATTAAAAGTCCAAAGTCTCACGTGAATGAAGTAGGTCATAAAATAGATCCATGGTCCGTGGCCCGTCCCGGCCTCCTCAGGCCTCTGAGGGCCACAGAGGGCCCGCCATTTGCCTGGACTTAGCCCGGCGTCCCGCTCGCATCCCGCGAGGCGGAGGTGCGAGCGTCTTTAAGCACCTCCTGGCGCTCCTCGCCCGTCACTGACCCGCGCCGCCGCTGAGGCTGCCGGGCTTCATGGTCCCGGTGCGGCTGTGGTGATGGCAGTGGTGTCAGGGGAAGAGGCTCTGCACTACAGCGTTCTTTGCCAGGCTACAGGACTCTTGGCGGTGGATTCGGCAAACCCCAAGCCTCCCCTTCACCCAGGTGTATGTATGTATGTATGTATAGGCATTTATATAGCGCACTACTTACCCGGAGGGTCCCAAGGTGCTTCGACCGCTGCGAAACCCTTCCTGGCTTCCCTGAGAGATGGTCCCTTAATGGGTATCTCCAGGGAGAGACCAGGCATCCCCGGCGGTCTGGTGGGGCCGTTAGTGAAGATGAGGCAAGCTAATGCCCAGAGTTGCCGAGTGTGATCGCTGATCAGAGTGGGCACCGAGGCGAGAGAATTATCGAGTCCGCTGACCCTGGTCCAGAAACCTGCCACGCCGGGAATCGAACCCTGGTCCCGGGCCGTCCTCTGCTCTCGGGTCTGCCGCCTCTAACCAGTGAGCCACACTACTTCACTGTGAGCTCCCCAAACTTCAGGTGAGCTCCCCTAAACTAAAGCACACTGCAGACTGCAACACATGTATTGTAATTTATGCCATAAAATGCCCATATGGGCTGGTATATGTAGGACGCACCCCAAGAAAAGTGAAAATCTGCATAACTGAGCACAAAAGCATGATTAGAACCGCTAACGTCAAGTCGTGTTTAGCAGTACATTGGGGTAAATGGTAGGGTGTTAAAATATCGATTACAAAAATATAGCTAACATAAATATAGTTGTAAAAATATCGTTTACAAAAATATCTTTTCCCTATACTTAAACAGGTAAGTACATAAATATCGACTCCAAAATATCGTTGTAATTAATATAGATGTAAAAAATATCGACTTTTTAAAATAATTAAAATTACATTAAATAATAAATAAATATAAGTACTATTAACAAAATACATTACATTACTTTTATTTTTTAACTATTTAAAACAAATTTACTACACTTTTTAATTATAAACTTAATAAATGTGGACATATACATATATTTAACACATTACTTTATATAACAAAAATAATACATACATATAATTAAAATATACAATATATTACTAATTAAAACATTTGATAGCGTAGGAGTAAAGATTACTATTCCCACTCCAGAGGGTGCAACAGTAGGGAAAGCGTTGGATAGCATAAGGGTAAAAATTACTATTCCCACTCCAGGGGGTGCAACAGTAGGGAAAGCGTTGGATAGCGTAGGGGTAAAAATTACTATTCCCACTCCAGGGGGTGCAACAGTAGGGAAAGCGTTGGATAGCGTAGGGGTAAAAATTACTATTCCCACTCCAGGGGGTGCAACAGTAGGGAAAGCGTTGGATAGCGTAGGGGTAAAAATTACTATTCCCACTCCAGGGGGTGCAACAGTAGGGAAAGCGTTGGATAGCGTAGAAGTAAAAATTACTATTCCCACTCCAGAGGGTGCAACAGTAGGGAAAGCGTTGGATAGCGTAGGGGTAAAAATTACTATTCCCACTCCAGGGGGTGCAACAGTAGGGAAAGCGTTGGATAGCGTAGGGATAAAAATTACTAAATGTATTTAATCATGTATAAAATAACAATTATTATTATGTTTTTTTTAATCATTAATTAAATAATTAATCAATTAAATAGTAATTAATTTACTACATTTTCACTATAAAATTCCTGTACACACACCTAAAATTATTTTAAAAAATTAACATAATTAATTACATAATTTTTAATCAATTAACTAATTGAAATTAATTACCTATTATTTATTACACTATTTATATTCATTTAAAACATTAATTATTCTATTATTTCATTATATTTAAATTACTTCCCACCCTACTCCCCTATAAACCCACAACCCGCTACGGAACTATTAATACTAAATTCAACATAAAATACATTATTAACTAATAAAATACTACTAAAAATACTACTTTATCTACAAATACTCATTAAAAACACTACATTACTTATAATTATTTAATAAACGATATTATTGTAAACTATGTTTTTGTAAACGATATTTATTACAACTATATTAATGTTAACAATATTACTTACCTGTCTGTCGATATTCTGGTCAGACTATATTTTTGTCATTGATATTTCTCCCTGTAGATATTTTTGCAGCGATATTTAGGTAAGTCGATATTTTTGCGATGATATTCCCGCTCTGTACCGGGGTAAATGAAGCATATCATACCACAATTGCGGTTTACCATCTTGGAGAGGGTCATAGAGTCTGAACATATTGATGTCACTTGACATTTGTCACAAAGTGAGACATTTTGGATACGTTTTCTTAAAACATTAATACCTTGTGGAATGAATGATAAAATAGAAATGATGTGTTTTCTATGACAATCCGTTGATGATGTATAACATTGGTATTCTGTAACTGTTTCTAATGTTTATGATAGTACATTTAGAAATTATTTTATAATCACATTGTTCCTCATGCTCACTGAAGATATGGTTAGCGTTTGTAAAATACATATATGCTTTTTATAACATTAGCAGTACACTGGGGACTCATTAATGGGATTGCATATGCTTGAACTATGATTGATATTTAACATATTATTTTTAAGTATTGGGGATTATTTAACATTGTTTTGGATTCTTTTTTTTTTTTTGTCCTCATCTCACCTTAAATCTGGGCAGATTTTACAAGCCGAGTAGAATTAGCCCGGGCGCCCTTCGGCTCGCTGCGTAGATCAATGCCCCCCCAGGGCTTCCTCACGTGGTTGAGGTCAGGTGTAATCATTGGACCAGGATTCGATCACCATTGATCTAGTAATTAATCAGGTGCAAACAGCGCCCCCAAACTAAAAGGGGAGACCAGATGTTTTCATGTGCTCCTGTCCTATCTCCCTGGTCCAGACGTGGCATATTCAGCACAGCTTTTACCCAGTTTTCTCTGTTGGGGGGATTGGGTCTTTCCACCTTAGGCAGATCTCCCTCCTGGCAATGATTATAAGATATAGTAATAGCCCCTTGTCTATCTGTGACAACGCCTCTCCTGTAAAATCATTTGAGCCAAAAATCACCAGGTTAATGTAAATTTCCAGATCTATACCTAAAATGGCAATCAATATTTCCCCCACGTTCTTCCAGAATAAACTTAATTCCCTACATTCAAAGAACATATGGACATCATCAGCTTTATCTCTTTTACATCTGGAGCATTGTGGGATCGGAACTGGGGTGAACTTAGCAATTCTAGCCGGAGTATAATAAAGCCAATTTAACACAAAAAAGTGGTTCTTTTTTAACCTTGCTGGCTTTATAAATCTGTAAAGCAATTTAAGGGAAGATTCAAATCGAGCTTCTGTAGGGAGGGCCTGAGGAAGGGAGTTCCAAACCGAAGATTGGGACGGGATCTCGCTATCTTCTGCCTCAAGCAATCTTGCATACCAATAAGATATTTCTTTTTTCCTTCATTGCGGGTCTAGAAATAGCTGCTCAAGATCCCAGTTCCCTTTAATTTCACTCTCTTCCGCCTCGTACCATGATCTCAACTGAAGGTACTAAAACCTAGAAAAGGTGGTACCAATCTTAACTAATAACAATTCCCATGGAAGTAGACCATCCAAATCAACCAGTTCCGACCATCTCCGCAAGCCAGCCTCCCTTAGGGGTGTCGCTAAGCTGTCATTCAGACATTTTGGGGTCCCTGGTGAGTCCCATATTGGGGCGAGATCAGAAAAATACCCTATACCCAAGATTTGCCTCAATTTAAACCAGATTGACAGGGTGGTTTTCAAAACCTTGAGGCGGACACGTTTAAAGAATCTGGGAGCCCCAAATTTATACAGGAACCCACCTTGCCCGTTATCCCCCTCAGCTGAAACCATTTCCCTCAACAGGCTACCCCACTTAGTCTCCACTGGTGTTGTTAACAACATCCTAATACCTTTGAACTGGAATGCCATGAAATACCAGTTAATGTCTGGTAAAGTGAAGCCGCCCTTGAAGAGCTTTCTTCTAAGCTTCTTCCAGGACAATCTTGCACTTTTCTGCCCCCATATAAAACTTCCAATATTGCCGTGAATATTATTAATAATTTTCTGTGGAAAAGTGAGAGGGATCGTGTTGAACAAGTATGTCAATTTGGGGAGAACCGTCATCTTTACTAGGTTAACCCTTCGGTAGATCGTCATTGGAAGGTTTTTCCACCTAGCATAGAGATAATCTATGTCATTTTCAATTTTGACCAAATTTAAAAGGGGGATTTTCTTCAGGTCCTTCACTATTTTAATCCCGAGATATCTAAACTCCCCACTTTCTGCGCCTCCTCTGTAGACTGTGTTCCAACACATAATTTCAGTTTTGGCCGAATTAGCAAGGTATTCCGACAATGAGCCAAACTCCTGTAACAATATCTCGATCCAAAGGGTGGCAATATTGGGGTCACTGGTATAAATAATAACACCATCAGCGTAAAGGGCAATTTACACTGATAATCTAGTGATTTAAATGGTCTAATACCGTTATCCAACCTGATCATCATCTGCGCCAGGGGGTCAATATATATATTGAATAAAAGCGGGGACAGAGAGCATCCCTGCCTTGTTCTTCTCTGTATTTCAAAGCTAGGAATCAGGGAACCATTTAACAAGATTTTCGCTGACGCCCCTGTGTAAAATTTTTTTAAGGTCTGCACAAATACTGGGCCCATTCCCACAGTCTCTAACACCCCCTAAAGATATCTCCAGCACACTCGATCAAATACCTTAGCGGCGTCTAAGGCCACTACAGCTAAGGGGTTGTTCCTTCTCTCTGCCAAGTCAATATTACCAATCAAGATTTGAGTTTGCTCCTGGATGGATCTCCCTACCATGAAGCCTTTCTGATCGGGGTTTATTAGGCTTGGTGCCATTTTTGCCAACCTCCCTGCTAAAATTCCCATAAAGATCTTATAGTCGGCATTTAGCAGGGAGATTGGACGGTAGGAATCTGCCAACAGGGGGTCTATCTCTGGCTTCAATATTAAAACTATTGTGGCCTCTTTCCAAGACCCTGGAATCACCCCAGAGGTGGAATAGACTGAATTAAAAAGTGTATGGAGAAAAGGCAAAAGCTCATCTGCTAGCAATTTATAAATCTCATTAGGAAGAGAGTCAAGGCCGGCTGCTTTTTTGTTTTTTGCCCTCTTGATTTGGACCTCTATCTCCTCCAGAGAGATGGGTGCTTCTAACGAGTCTTTGGCAGCATAATTTAACACGGGAAAGGACTTGTCCCTTAACCATGAGCTAATTGCTTCAGAGGAAGGTGTTATTTCCTCACTATACAGGGTTAAAAAGAGGGACCGAAGACAATCCTGCATTTCTGTAGGCTTGCTTGATTTTGTACCCGCACTATCTATGATAAGTTTGTTTATATCATTTTTTGCCGGGTCCAACCTTGCTTTCCAGGCCAGTAGTGCTCCGGCTCCGTATTAAAAATTCTCTATTTTCTGTGCTTGCCACTGGGCCTTGCATTTCTCATCTAAAAAAATCCTAAGATTCTGCCTGGCTTTCTCAATTTCCTCCTCCGAATGGACCAAGTCCCTAGGGTTCTCTTGGTTAACGAGGTTGCTTTCTTTTTCAAGAGCCGATATTCTTGACTCCATGGACTGTAGTTCCAAAATCTTTTTTTTATTTTTTATTCTAATTTGGGTACCTGGCACCCCTCTCAAATTGACTTCATAAGCATCCCAGACCTGATCTATTGAAGTGGAGCCAATGTTAAAAGTGAAAAATTCTGTGGTAGCCTCTTTGATTGCCTGGATGATCTCAGAATCAGACAAGAATGCTCTATTCAAAGTCCACTTTGTTTGTAGACAAATCCATTTATCCCTTAGACCCACAAGGAGGTCTGCTCTATTGTTAATCAGTTTTTTATAAATCAGGGAAATAGTACTCTCTGGCAAGTGCCTGTCTAATATTCTGTCCTCTAGCGGCGAAGCCTCAGGTATCTCTTCCTCCACTGGCAGTGCCGACTTTAGTGCGTGACTAACTTGCGCATAGCGGAAATATTCCGTCCTACTTAACTCAAATTCGGTTTGTAATTCAGCAAAAGACTTAATCCTCCTTTTTACCCAGATATCGCCAATGGTAGCAATCCCTATCAGGTCCCAACTATCAAAACCCTTCAAATTCCAAAGCTTGCCCAGCTTCTCCGATCCAAACAGTGGGGAGGCTAGGGTAAGTCGGTCTCTCCATCCTAACGAACTAATAGCGTCGTGCCATATCCGCACCGCCACCCTCGTTGGTACCGTCAAACTCCTCCCTGCAGCTCTGGGATATAAAGCTCTATTATAATTGCCACCTGGGCGTAGCCATTTATATCCATCGCATATCTCAGATCTGTTGCAGGCCCGTAAGTACCCAGGTTTATGGCACCTAACTGTGAACCCCAATAATACCTCTTAATGTCAGGGAGGGCTTTACCTCCATCGAACCATGAAATCGTTAGTTTGGTCAACGCAATATGGGGCCTACCTTCCCATAACAAATTACACTGCAACCCCTCCACCTCTCGAAAATAACTAGCTGGCACTATAATCATCATATTCTGAAGGGCGTAGAGAAAACGGGGCAAGGACATCATCTTGAAAAGAGCTGCCCGTCCCAATAGGGAGACCGGTAGTTTCTTCCAACCGGCCGCGTTACTGCTTAACCTAATCAAGGAGGGAAGGAGGTTTCTCTCATATCTGATTTTGGGGTCCAATGAAATAAAGATCCCCAGAAGTTTAAATCCATCCTTGGAGATCTGAATTGGACAGTATCGCGGGGGAACAGGGGTGTCTCCACTCAGAACAGACAGATGGCATTTCTGCCATTTTATAACGAGCCCTGAATTTCTACCATAGGAGGCCAAACCATCACAAACTACTATGAGGGATTTCCAAGGTGAGGTCAAATGAAGCATAATGTCATCCGCATATAAAGAGATCCGGTCTTCCAACTGCGGGGACCAGCGAATCCCCCGAATCGAGGGTTCCCAGCGGATCCAGGCCGCCAGGGGCTCGTGAGCCAGCGAAAACAGAAGGGGAGAAAGCAGACATCCCTGCCTAGTGCCCCGCCCAAGACAAAATGGCACTGAGACACGATTATTCACTACAACCTGGGCGAGAGGTTCAGTATACAACAAACGCACCCAACTGATGAATTCAGGACCAAATCCGAACTTTGCCAAGACTGCCCATAAGTTCAGCCATTCCACCGTGTCAAAGGCCATTGTTGCGTCTAACGACGCTAATATGGCCGGTTCTTTCAGGGTATGCGCTCTGGCCAAAACTCCATGCAACCGACGTAGATTTAAAGCCGTATTTCTATGTGGGATGAAGCACGATTGATCAGGGTGTATCAGCTCACTAATCACCTTAATAAGCCTATTGGACAGCAATTTGGCCAGGATCTTAGGCTCCGCATTCAATAACGAAATAGGCCCATAAGAAGCGCAGTTGGATTTAGGCTTCCCTTCCTTGTGTATAACCACAACCGAGGCCACTCTTTGATCTTATGGCAATACTCAGCGCTCTCGAGCTTTCACAAAGATACCTTTAAGATAGGGGCGACCTTATCCGGCCTGAGACTATACAACTCAATCGGGAGTCCATTCGGGCCCAATGCCTTACCATAATTCAAAGAAGGCACCGCCAGGGCTACTTCATCCGCGGTGAGCGCACAGTCCATTAAATAGCGGACTTCCTTAGTAAGGCAGGGGAGTTGAATATTTCTTAACAACAAACGAGAATCCTTCTCAGGCCGTTCTGACACCGAGGTGTACACCGTTTGAAAATAATCCGCGAAACCATCCAATATCCCCTGGGGGTCTGTTATTCGCACTCCCTCCGCTGTCTCAATTTCCGGGACAACTTGGTCTGCTCTATCCTTTTTATCCAACCAAGCAATCAGTTTCCCGGCCTTATCTCCGACATCATATAACCTACCCTGCTGCTCCCTGCTCAAAGCTCTGGCACTATCAGTGACCAGCACTCTATATTCAAGCTGCTTAAGATTTAGAACATGTAGCCTGGCACGGGTCACTTCCTGTTCCAAATCAGCCTCGACGCTAGCTATCTCAGACTCCACCTGTACGACTTCTTCATTCCTATCTTTTTTAGCTCCTGCAATCAGTGACAAAGCCTGGCCCCTCACGACTGCCTTAAAAGCCTCCCAAAGCGAGATCGACAATGACACCAAACCCTCATTTTCCTGAAAATAATGCTCTAACGTCTTCAACAGGTCCTTACAAATTTTAGGACTACGCAAATACCAGGGGTTAATTGGGGCCACTCTGCCTCCCGATTACCAGGTGCGCGACCTCATAACATACAACGCCTGGGCCGCCGGCACCAAAAAGTAATCAATACGAGAGAGACTAACATGGGCACCGGAATGGAAGGTGTATTGACGTTGGTCTGGGTGAAACAATCTCTAACCGTCAACCAAAGCCAACGCATCCATAAAATCAGGAAGCCATCTTAGCGCCCGCCCCATATCTCTAGGCGGATGCCTGTCCATGGTGCCGGAGACCACAGCATTGAAATCACCTCCCACGATCAACAATCCCCTCGGGAGGTTCAGAAGGACCTTCCCCAAATCAGTGAAAGTAGTTGCCTGCATACCTGGGGGGACATAAATTGACACTAAAGAAACAGTGTAACCCTCCCATCGCCCAGACACCGCTATGTATCTTCCCCTATCATCCTCCACAACGGCGTCTATTACCATCGGGTGTCAGGTTTCACCTAGCTGCGCCTGCCTAAACTGTTTAGAACTACATCTTCCATGAGCCTTTGCCAACAGGAAGTATATTGGCTGATGGAAGCGGAGAGAGGATGCGCGTAATTCTGAGTCCTTCATCAGTTGTGCTGAGAGGTTCCCTCTGGTGTTTGTGTAGGGAGCGGGCTATTGTTCCAGGACTTGCTGTATGGAACCGACAGTTGTTAAGGTACTGTTTTAGAGGGAAACGCTGGGAGCCGTTGCTCACGTGAACTCTTGCTCATTTGTTTGGCTATTCTGTATCGGAGGAGACGCATCAGCTGATGCGTGCCGATTATGGGAATACGGCTGAATCCGGATTTGGTCAGCGGAACGCCATAGTTTTAAGCTGTGCGTTGCCGTGTACGTTTGTGTGAACCTTTGTTTGGCATTAGCAGCGGAGCGTAGTAGAGTTTCTACACGCCACCGTGTGCTAACAGATTGATTAATTCCGGGGCAGAGTGGTGGTCGCAACCACCCATTGCCGGATTTGTTGGTATATCTTTCTTTTGGACAAAGCGGAGCATAGTGGTGGTCGCAACCACATGTTGCCGTTTTATCGAAGTATCAGATTCTACTTGAAAAGAGTTCAGAGTGGATTCAACTCATTGTAGTCTTCTGTTGTTGTTCGAGTATTAAACGGGGAAGGTTGTAGGAATTTCCCAATTGGAGTGCTTTCAGAGACTTTGACTCTCCAACTCTGATAAGGTTTTAAACATTAACTGGGGATGAACAGTAATGGGTCTGAGTAAAGATACGACATGTTACTTAAAAACAAGGGACATAAGGCAGTCCATCTTCACATTACATGGTGTGTAAAACGTGGGTCTGATTTAATGTTTATGGTGGGAAGCATCCTGAAAACGTGTTAACCAATGTGTTTATTCACAGGAGGCTGGACTAGGGTTTTCTTGTTTTGGCTGAAGGAATGAATACAGCTTCTAAAGGTATTCTAGTTCTAATAAGAATTATTGAGAGTAGCACTTTGATATAGTTCAGTATTTATATATATTGTGCTTTGTCATTTCAGATCCCTTGTCCCTGCTGACCCTTCCCTTCCCCGGTCCTTTCTTTCTCATATATCCCTCGCCTGATGGTTCGAACACCTTGTGATTCTGTTTCATGGTGTTGGTAACATCTGGAGGTGGACCCCTGTATTCATCAGCCGAAGCCTGCGAGGTGGGCCCTGACATCAGGAGCGTCTTCCTGAGTATGATCCCAACTCCCCTGGACCCAGAAGTGAATCCCGCATGTGCAATCAGCCGATATCCCGTTCTATGGATCGCTTAACATGAATTCCCTACCAAATGTGGCTCCTGCAGTAGGACTACATCGGGGCGTGATGTTTAAGAAATTGTAGAACCACACTACGTTTAATTTTATCCTCCAACCCGTTCACATTCCAACTCAACACCCTCAACCCCCTACCCCCATCATAAAACATGAAAAGGGTTCGACCCCCCTCCGACTCCTGCACCACGAACATGCTGCTATTCAACTCGAAGCCTTGCAATGTAATGCCTTGAAAAAACATCAACATCAAAACAACAAAACAACAACCCCCCCACCGACACCTTCCCCAACCATTCCTTCTCCTCACCCCCCACCCTGCACCCCTGCTCATGACTATTGCGCATCCCCAACTTGCAGTGTGACTGTCGCCCCATAATCTAACAAAAAAAACTACCAAAATGTAAATCCGAGGACGGGAAAGACCCATTAATTCCCCGTATGACCCCTCAACATTCTTGTGCCTACAGAACCAACATCTGTGATAAACATGTTAGTGGAAATGTTACATCAATAGTCCGTTTCCCGACCAACACCGGTCCCTCCAGCAACTATAACATTCTTCAATCTTGTTCTTGCGAACTCTCTTTGTCTTCCCTACTTTGTCTCCGGGGTTCATCTCAGGAGGAGAGACTATCCAACCAGTCCGAGGCCATTTCTGGATTATCAAAAAAGTAAACTCATGTTCTATCCTCAGCTTGGCAGGGTACATCATGGCGTACTTGAGTCCCTTGTCACAGAGCTTCTGTTTGACACCCATAAAGCTCTGTCTCTGTTTCAGGACCGCCTGCGTAAAATTCGGAAAGAAGCTGATGGAAGAGTTTTCATATTTTAGGGGGCCTCCAGATCTGGAAGCCTGCAGGATTGCGTCTCTGTCCCTAAAATTAAACATCCTCGCTATCAATGGCCGAGGTGGAGCCCCGATTCGCAGCCTTCCTCCGGGAACCCTGTGTGCTCTTTCCACAGTAAAGAAATTACCCAGGTCTTTGGGCTTAAGATGGTTGGTTATAATATCCTCCACAAAAAGATCAGTGGTCTGTCCTTCTGCTTTCTACAGCACTACAATAATGCATACATTATTTCTTCGTGCCCTACCTTCGAATTCGTCCAATTTGCGGCTTACAAGTTCACCAGAGGCCCTAAGGGTCCGAACTTCCAATTGTAACTGTGCCACGTCATCCGTAAGGCTAGTCGTTTTAATATCCAAGGACTTCACTTTTTCACTCGTTTTCGTGAGGTCCGCTCGAATCAAGTTGACTTCAATAGAGACCGTATCCAGTCTGTGATCCAAGGATTCTATCTTCTGACCAAGGGATGTCTTCACCCCCTCAATGGCGGCCATCACGTCCTGTAGCGTAGGCTCCGCTGCCATGGACGAGGCTTCTACTGCTCCATCTTGCGATTTCCCCAATCCAGCAGGCGAACCTTAGGTTGCGTGTATTGATCCAATTTATTGGATTGGGTGTATCTTGCTCCTCTAGCAGCCTTCGATTGCTGTATCTCCAACTCCGGCTTGGTCGCTATTTTAGGATCGTCCGAGGAGCAAGATACACAATCTCTGTCCTGAAGTGGCCCAGCTATACGGGTGCCACAGCTGGGAGAAGGCAAAGTTCTTCACTCTTGCTCTTTGAGGGTGCTCTGCCCACTGTCACTAGACCCGGTGTGCCAAAAATGCAGCAAAACACAAGTCTACACCAAGTGAGTCTCAGCACACTCACAGGCGCGATCTCAAGACAAAGGGATATAACTCCGCGATCTGGGCCCTTAAGTAATCACTAGTTCTTCTTTAGTTCACCAGTTGTTTGCCATTCGATCAGGGTTTATCTCCATCTGATATGTTCAATAGCGGAGGCACTGGGGGCTCGCTTGTCAACTCGGGAAAGAAACTAAGCCCAATTGTGAGGCCGGGCCAGCGACTTCCAGTCTCCGGCTCCGTTGTTGATTCACTATGGCCTGGGTCCAATGCCAACTCAAGTCCCCGGGCATCCAACCTAAGCAGGCCGCAAACTTCCCGGTTCTCCAGCTTCGGTTTCCGGCGGTTGATCGGGATGCGACTTTCAGCGCCCGTTTCTACTTTGGTTCCACTACAATAATCCACCTTCAGGCATTTGGATAAGTGACAGGATGTAGCCGGGGGGCAGCAGGGTTCTCGGGAGCCCTAAGCTCAAGTGGCCATCTTGCACGTGCACGAAGCTCCTCCTATTGTTTTGCCCCTTTATTAACGGCTCTTGTAAATCTTGCTTACCCATTCCACGCCCTCCCTCCACCCTGGGTTGAGTTTGTTGCTTACTGGGTAGTTGGTCTAACCCCTGGTTGCCCTTCTCCTGCTGGTCCAGGATGGAGAATCTATTAACAAGGGTAATAGCTGGATGTACTTCTAGAACCTGATTAGATTTTGATGTACATTCTGCCGTTTCATCCGTACCAGCTACGCCTCTCAACTCAGATAAGGGAATCTCCTTCTGCTGCACACTGTTCTGCTACTTCAGGACTAGAAGGTATTTGGGGTTGGGGTTGAGGAATCTTTTTTGTGGAGGTAAGAGACATGACCTGGTAATAGAATTTCAAAGAATGAGTCATTCTTACTTTAGCCTCTGCAGGTTTCTGATCCCTTAATTTCACCTTACCCCTTTGCACTTTTAAGAAAACCGGGGTCGCTGGAGTTCCTAAACGCGCCTCCTGTTTAATCTGTTTTCTCTTCCTGGTCCCAACGCTAACTTCAGCCATCGGCAGGGAGACTCGCTGGGGAATAATTGAGTGGGTTATCAATTTATTTGAAACAAAATGTGCCGCCCTGGCCCTTAACATGTATCCAGTGGGTTTGGGGGCAGAGGTTCCCTCTTGCGCAAAGACCCCACTCTCCATACAGTCAGGCAGAACCTTACCTAGAATATACCCCTCTGCTGTTACAAGTGTGCATGCAAGAATGCCTTTCCTAATACTGTGGGAATGTAGAGATGATTTGTTCTTTGTTAAATCAAGGATAGCCACCTCTACTCCCGAGGATACTGCTCCCACAGGTGGAAGATGTGGCTGAGAAACTTTCACAAAAACCACTAAGATCTCCTCAGCCTTGAATCCTTGCCAGTCTTTCCCGGTCCCCAATCCAGCCCCCTCTACCTGCTCCGGAGACACACAAGCAAAATCCGGGCCAGGAGCACAGTCCAAACAGCAGCGCGGCAGCCGCCCAGTCCGCCTCAGTACATCCGCCGCGTTTCCCACCCCCAACTCGGCGGCCGCTCAGCTGTTCTTCGTCCACTCTCCCCCGGCGCCTCGAGCACAGCCCAGCTCTCCAATCATCCTCTCCCACTACACACACTGGAACTGGATCAGGAGAGTCGAGAACAGGTTCTCTGCCTCCGCCCGTCTCTGCCACAGCCACTATTGCTGCTGATACCGGAAAAAAGACAAGTACCGGGACTGGGGAGAAAAAATACAAATCTCCATTTGCTGCGGTCCACACCATATCTATGCCAGGATGATGAGGGAGGGTCTATTATTGATTTCGCCCCGAAGTCACGCCGCCATTAGGAGCCCGGAGAGGAGCGCCTGCGGCCGTTCAGTCAACGGCCGCCATGTTCCTCCGCTACCTCTCTCTCTCTACCTCTCTGGTTTTGTTTTGGATTCTTTGCGTTTTTTATATTTGACATTTTTAGCTTTGTATTTCTTTTGTCAGGAGGCTCGTCTTGAAAATCACCCATGTCTATGTTGGGACAGCGGACATTGCAGTGCTCGCTTGTAAAATATCTATTTGTTACTGGTATTTCCAGCTTGTTGAAGTAAGGGGAACCATTGGGAAGTTGTTTTTCCACAATTTAACCTTGGCACGACATAGTCTGTCTTTCATTTTTGACTACGGCAAAAGACGTCTCACGCTGAACAAGAATTTTTGTGTAGGGAGCACTGTGCTTGATAAAAGGTTAAAGCACAGTTGACACGGAAGTTGGAACTGCACGGGTTGAAGTTGGAGGCGCCTCATAGTTAACATTAACAAGGTACGTGGGGTGCTTTCATTCAGAGAGGTTGGGAGTTACTGGTTTTGTGAGCTGGACAGGAAATTAAACAACCGTTTCTTTTCCTTTCTTGCCGGTATTTGCAGCGTGATATATAGTCGACTCAGCACACGGGAGAGTGCAAACAGAAGAAGGTTGCTTTCGAAGGATATCAAGTAGGTTTTCTCCCGTTTGAAATTAATTGGGCTGCGGTCTGAGCACAGAGTCGTTGATTCACGTGATATATAGTTGGACTTTCCATTCTCAATTTCATATGTAAGCTATGTCAACCATGATCTCCATATAAACACATTTTGATTTTGTCACTTGGCTATAGACCTTCCTTAACTTAGTTTGTTCCCTATGTATAGCAGGTGCAATAGTAATATATAGGGGTCCCCTTTTTTCTAAATAGTTGATTCACGTGATATACATATATTGGTTTTGTGTCTTACAGACGGCATAAGTTTGCTGGTATTCATTTGCATTTCTGGTACAGGTGAGCGTTTGATGCGCCCGGATTTTTTCAGGATGATTTTTTTGGGATGGATTTTTTGGTAGGGACAGCACGGGTTTGGTGTCGGGGTGAGCAGTTTTTTTCACAGAGAATCTAGCAATATGCACACTGGGATATAGGCACAAACAAGGCATGTTGATATCTGTTGAGTGAGCACGAAAAACAATAACAGCATCGCACTGATGGTGGGATCCAGAGAGTTTATCCCATACTCCGTATTTCATATAAATCTGTGATAAATGTTGTAAGTTGGCGCTAGAGTAGTTAAAGATTTATTTTACATTATTTTCAGTAATCCCCTGATGAAGGTATTTTACTGAAATGCATTGGGAGATGTAAATACCTCAAGACCTTCATGCATACAATGAAGAATATGAAAAAATGAAAAATGAGAACATGAAAACAAGCACAAAAAAATAAACAAGAATGAATTGTTGAATCATTGGTTGCCACATGTTTATGTGTTGTCATATTTGATGGGAATACTTATTGTGTGGAATTATTGATGTACTCAATGGATTAGTTTTGTATTGATATAGAACTACAACATTAGTCTGAATTTATTATATTTGCACCGTAAGGGCAAGTGAACAGTGCGTCCCACATACAAACAAGTTTTGTTTGTTTTTGGTTCAGTTAAAACTAGTACATTTTGAGGTGCAAATTTTGTGTCATAGCAGAATGGACTGTATCTTAGTTATATCAGCAAGGAATAATAATCCCAATTCTGTATGTCAAACAAAAGAAGATGAGCTTTTAGGTACGGCAAGGAGGTGCCTCAAAAATTAATTCTCTACAGTTTGTAGCGCCTTACAATTAATTTTACCCCACAGACCTGCCCCATGTGTAGCAAAAAGATAGGCATTTAGCCTTACATATCTTTAGCATTTTACAAGGCAGGTTTGTGCCAAGCTTTCTGGCGAAATTAAACAGGGCTATAACTGATTTCACAAACAGCAGATTCCTTGTCTTTATAGCTTGTATTCATGTGTCCTTCTTATTAATAAGTATGCCCAAACAGAAGAAGGTCACTGTAGTGCTGATCTTTACATCAGATAGTTTAATACAGCAGCTTTTCGTAGCCCTCCTTACACATTTCGTATGTCTTGCCTTGATTAACTAAAAAACCCAAGTCCTGCAAATAGGTGACAAAGTTAGTGAGCAAACTTTATAAGCCCATTGGTGTTTGTACCATTAGAACAGCATCGTCTGCATAGAACAGGACCAGAATGGAACAATGACTGATTCCCTGGAGGTCCTTACATTTGCTAGCTAATTCACTCCCCAGACTATTGATAAAAAAGGAAAATAAAAAGAGAGAGAGTACACAGCCCTGCCACAACCCACTCTCAATGCGGAAGGGTTGAGTGCACTCACCCCTAATACCATAGTGAATCCTGGCACTACTACCTGAGTCTAGTTCACTTAAAAAATGGAGTTGTCTCTACCTCCTGATCTGTTAAAATATTGCACAATTTACCACAGCTAACGCAATCAAAAGTAGATGCAAGGTCTAAAAAAGCACAATAGATATTCTCCATTAATCATAGTGCATTTCCCAATTATATGACTTAAATGTAGTCTCTGTTCTATAGTTCCAACTCTGGGGAGGAAGCCATACTGTATATCTGAAAGAATTTCATTTGATTCCGCCCAATGTTGTAACTTATTCAAAATAATTCAGCAGACTATTTTCACTGTTGAATCAAGTAAAGAAATTGGCCGGTAACACGCAGGATTTATATGGTCACCTTTTTTGTAAATAGGGATTATGATGCACGCAGCACAAGTTGATGGAAAATGTATTCTACAATAATTGTTTAGTACCAATGTTAGTAGGGGTCCCCGTCATGAAATATTGTTTTTAAACATGTCCACCAGGATACCATTGGGGTATGAGGCTTTACCCCTTTTACTAGCATTGATTCCCCTAATAGCTTCATCTAGGCTGAATGAGATGTCAATAATGCTGTGATGTCAATTGTTAGGTACGTTATCATCAGCCATATATACTAAGATCACGGACTCACTAGATGGAATAAAATATATTCCATAAAAATGGTCAATCCAATCCTTTGTTAGTATTGCTATCTCTAGCCAAGGACACTCCTCCTCCATTAAAGTGGGAGAATTAGGCACACACCAGAACTCATTATTATCCTTATTCAAGCTTGCTTCATGTGAAGATTCCCAAGCTTTATCTCTTAGGAATTTTTTCTTGTGCTTCACAGCTCTCTTATAGTCAGCTCTACAAGACTGTACCTCAAATTTACATCCTTTAACCTTCGTGGGCCTTGGAACATTCAGAGTCAAACCATCCTCTCCTCTGTTGCATTGGATGCCATCTAAAAACAGAGAGATCCTCCTTAACCCTCCTCGTGACCTCCAGATAAGCCTTAATATGAACGTGCGGATCAGCTGTCTCATCTAGACATGTCTCAAAATTGTTGCCATGTGCACATATCAATTGCTCCAAGAAACCTTCTGATTTAACCTCCATCCAGTGCATGGTATAGCCTTTCCGGGATGCTAACACAGTATGTCCAACTGCGGCCAATATATTACTTAAAGGTTGGTCGCAAGGGAGTGAGTTAAAAGTCAGTTGAATAATCTGAGGAAAATGGTCACTTAGGGCCAGATGTAGGTAATCCCAATTTACCTATTCTTAAATACCGAATTTTACCGATTCAGTATTTAAGAATTGGTAAATGGGATGTAGATAAATTTTCGGTAACAATTACCGAATCGGTAAGATTCGGTATTTACCGAATCGGTATTTACTTTGACACCCTGTTGCACCCCTGAATCGTGCTTGTGTGCAGATGTGGCACACATACATGCCCCAAGGGCATGTATGTCTGCCACATGGCACAGTTGAAAATGCACAAATTTGTATTTTCAAAGGTATTCCTTATTTACCACCAACTTATAGTTGGTGGTAAATAACGAATCCTAAAATGGGAAAAGCACTCATTTGAGTGCTCCCTACATTGCAAATTCGGTAATTTACCGATTCGGTATTTTAAGGAATCGGTAATTTACTGATTCCTTAAAATACCGAATCAGTAAATTACCGAATTTGCAATTTAGGCCACCTACATCCCAAACGGCTGAAATTCGGTTATTTCGGCCGTTACCGACCGGTATTGGGCCACCTACATCTGGCCCTTAGTGAGATGCCATGAGTAACAAATTTATGAGCTCTGGCCATGGACTTCGCAGTCCCGGTGTGAGGAGGGAACCCTATGATGAAGCATGTCTCCCTAGGGTGGGTGAGATTTCTTGACCTAAGCGGATCGTTTTTCTAGCAGTTCCATCATACATGCATTTGGCAAACACGCAGGACAATATTTGGCTATGAACTAGTCGCTGGTTCTGCTTGTATTGGAATATCAGTCATACTTCTTTGTGAGTTATATGAAATAGAGGGATCAGTACATTTTGGTTGGGCCCATCTCTTTAGATCCCCGGTGTGAACATTAAATCATAAAACGTCCCTTACTATGGGGAGTCCAGTCCTGCGGCCGGGTGTAGATTTGGCAAACCAAGCGGGTGGCCCTGCCCTTGCTCTTCCTGACTCTGACAGGCTCGGGACGGGCCTACTCTTCGCCTGGGCTTTGCTTAGGCACATCCTGTGCTGCAGGACAAAAGTGCATATTTTTAAATGATGGTAATCGGGCACATGTGAGATGAAGGAGGGAATTATGGGTTTTGCAGTCCCCAGCGGCGGGAGTCGGTCACAGTGGCTCATCCTCACTTGTGTCTGTGCCCCTGATAGTAATGAGGCGATGCTGGCAATGCAAACCCCAGCATTGCATAGAAAAGGATTTTTGCCCCAAAAAGAAATCCTCAGCAGTCCGATGCATCTGTTAAAAAGTAATTATGTTAACAAATTCTTCTAGCTTGCATAAGATGGAAACTGGAACGTTGAGCCAACACCTTGATGTCATAGCTTTCAATACTCTTGTACAGAATAGGTATATGTGGTTCCCCCTTGAGAGGCAACCCCCTCTATTGTCTTGACGTGGGCCCCTTTTTTAGTAATAACCTCTCATGCCCGACTAGGGTTTCCTGAATATTGATGGTCATCTCAAACAGCCCAAATTGCGACCAGTTGTACATACATCCAGCCCTAAATCTCTGAACGCCAAAAACATTGTGACATACAAAATACTTTCATAGAAATCTAATCACAATACCGATCCATGGACCAGAATAAAAAGGGGTAAACAATACCTGTTTGATGGAATACTGAAAGAGAAAGTATGTTCAAGGTTTCCAATATTTGCAACAAATAGTCTTGCTTTGAATCAAATAGGGCTTGGGTGGGTCAGACACCACTCATTTAGGGTGGTAGAGGTCATGGCTTCTTCGTCTGTTTATAGAGGCCTGCTTCCTGCCTAATTATGAAATGCCCGTACTATGAGGCAGGATACTGTGACCATTGTACTTCTTCTGAACACATGGAAGTACATTTCAGCAAAATTACAGAATGGCAGCCAGCCTGGCATACCATGGAGGCATCATAGACTAACCTCCGTCATTTTTCTCAAAGAAGAGATTTGTTTTTGAAAAATGAGGGTCCCTGATTCGTGGTGTTTTCTCTCAGTCCACTAAGGAAATCTTGGGGTTGTATTCATCCCTGGACCACGATGCACATCATGGTGGTCCTAGCCAGGAAAATCACGGTGGACATGTCATCAGCAGGCGCACCTTTAATAGGGCAGAGGGCAGACCATGTCAGCTGCCAGTTCCTGGCTGCTGAGCCACCATGACAATGTTTGAGACAGCTGAGGCTCGGCCACCAGAAGCACCCGAAATAGGGCAGGAAATCAGGAACTGGTAGACGGGATATCTGCCAAAAATCTACAAATGTCTTTTTACCCACCGACACTAATAAACCTCAATAGATTGTATAGAAGTGTAATTCTTCCTTTAGATACTAGCAAAAGTATAAGAGAATCATCAAGGGCATTTGCAATGACATTTGCATGGTCATGAGGGACATTAAATCAGGCAGGAAAGAGATAATACTTTTGCTTAACGAAATAAGTTGTGTGTTAAAGTTAAAACATTTAACCATGTAAACATTGTATATCGAAAAATAATATCAACTGATCTGACCACTGGCACTTTACCGTTCATACACTGGACAACAGATCTTCACATCACCTTGTAAAGGAATGGGAGGATTGTGGTGAGGAGGAGGCAATAAGGGCTAGTAGCTAAGCAAGAGTCAATGGGCCTGGCATGGGACACAATGTGGGACACAATGGGATCACCAAAGTACGGCGAGATGCGGGAAGGTGGAAAAGCACTGCCCAATTTGTCACGGTGAAGATGTTTACTTCTTTTTATGCACTATCACATATAACAGTGAAAGGCAACACACAGAAGAGGAAAAAATAAGCACAACGAAACAATTCATGTGCCCAAAGAGAGAAAGATCGCGGGCGCATAAGCAAAGAGATTAACATTTAGCATCGAGCAAAAAAGGATGCCCAGGAGGCAGAACACCCAGCAGTGGGTGTAGCAGGCAGTAGAAACGGACCTCCGTGGGAATATGTGGCAATGTGTGGCTTATGTCCAAGAAAGTAAGTGGTGGCCTACTATGTGAAGAATGCAGCAGTGACAAGGCCCTAGAACTCACTCTGAAGACTTTTCCTGCTAACCATGCCATTTAAGTTCATTATAGTGTGAACATATTCTTGATGATTCAGGGGATTTGGAAGGAAAGGGAAACTTCATAACGAGGAAATACAATGCTGTGTTACATCGCATCTAAGCTGATGATTTGCAACTTGCTGTCTGCCGTATTTGTATGACTGGGGGGTATTTATTCCCTTGGAGTCCTTCATGATTCAGGGCATGAGAAGGAAAGGGGAAATGTATCAAGACGCATGCCAGTACAATCTTTTATTGGATTGCATATAAGCTGATGAGCTGCCATTTGCTGTCTGAAATATTTGTATGGCTGCGTGTGTGTGTGTGTGTGTGTGTGTGCGCGCGGGAGGTTATGTTTCCACTGAGCTGATTCAGGGCAGTTGAAAGAAAGCAGCAAAGGCTTAATGGAGGATTAGAAAGCATTATTTCTAATGCATGGCGTCTGAGGGCCTGATTAGCAGAGGGTCATTATTTTCAGACCACTGTATAAAAACCTCTGTTTCCGCAGGGGTCTGAATTACGAGTTTAGTGTTATTTAACACATACAATAATTATCAGATGCATATCATTTTGGCAGGTTATCAGGAAAAAAGAAAACAGTATTCACCGTCCACATGCGGATTTTGGTGCATTAGACACCAAAATCCACATGTTACTAATACCCCAGAAACTCGATTTGAAACACAGTATCATTAAAAGAAAATTCTAATTTAACTAGAAAACAAAAGATAAAGCTAAGTTATAGTTAGAAAAACTTTATTTATTGTTTGTATACACCAAAATTAAAAATATACAAACCAGAAAATGATAAAGTAATAGGGGCCACATGTATTTAAGTTAGAAATTGCGATTCCTAAATTGCGATTTTTAAAAAAATAGCAATTTAGGAATCGCAATTCCTTATGTATGTAGGAATTGCAAGAAAAATTGTGATTCCTACACATTCCTTATTTGCTACTCGCAAATTGAGAATCGCAAATAAGGAATTGCTTCCCAATCATTTCTATGGACCTAGAGTCCCATAGGAATCTTAGGGAATTGCATGCACATTTTGCGAGTACCAAATAGGTACTCGCAAATCGCACATGCAATTTCAATTGTACATGGGTGCCAAAAGGACAACCTGATGCACCCCTCAAATCAAAATTTGAAAACATGTTGCACACACACACATGCCCCAAGGGCATGTGTGTGTACAACATAGAACTTTGAAAAATGCACTTTTGTGCATTTTTCAAAGTACTCGCAAATTACCATCAACTTTGAGTTGATGGTAATTTGCATTTCTTTATAGCAAAACATTTTTAAAAAATTTTTGTTGCATAGCATTTGGCAAATCGCAATTTGCGATTCCCTGAATGCATTCGCAATTTAAGTATTCCCTAATTTAGCGATTACTTAAATAGGGATTTTCGCGCTTGGGATGATGCATCCCAAATGCAAAAATTGCAGTCGCATGGGGCAGATTTGCCACCGCAATTTCCAATGATGCATGTGCCCCATAGCTATGAATTAAATTTTTAATTCATGCACTTTTAGTTATAACTTACATTTAAAATTTACACACCAGCTTCAATTTACTATACGTCGCACACCTCCATACACATTCTTCTAGCAACAGTCACCACACTACATAAACTATAACTCGCCTCTCTAAATAATGTACCCTGTGGTATTGTTATTTATCAGGTGCCATTAATAGCATCTATAGTTGTAATCAGGCCACAACTGTTGATTAGGAATTTGGAGTCAGAAATATTCGAATGGCTTGTACGGCTATGGAGGTATATATTAGATTACATTTCAAAATAAGAATTAATGTTTGTGCTTTAGTTATAGTGAATATATTTCAGAATCTAATATCACTGCTTGAAATAGAGAAACATGCAGTGATTCACCATAAATAACCCTCTCCCTAGCAACAGTGATGACAACTCTTCAGACGTATCAGACACTTATGAAACACCAGTGACAGTGGCTGAGTCACATTACGTCGTTTTCTCACATTGTTATATTTGGAACTGTGTCTCAATTGATATTATACCTGACAGCATATTTAAACACAAATCCGTCCAGTTTCAACCTACTTCTGAGCAATGTTCATAGAATATTTTGTTACAATCATCATGATTATTGACGGGCGTATGTTCTGCTGCTTACTGTATGATAGCACACTCGATGAAGCGAATTGGCCTGACTTTTTATATATACACACACACACACAAACACACACACACACACGCGCACACACACAATGAAAAAAGGTTAAAGCAAAGTTATAGTTAGGTAGTTAGAAAAACTGTATTTATTCTTTTTACACAAACCCAACTTACACTATACAACCTTGAGACATTGTAAAGTTATGGTTATAACTTACATTTCTAATTTGGGCACCACTAGTTATAACTCACATTTATATTTTATGCCCCTGCTTCAATTTACTATATGTTGCGCACCTGTGTATACATTCTTTTTGCAACAATAGCCACACTACATGAACTATAATTTGCCCTTTCTCCATGCACTGATTATACCCTTACATTGTACAGTACATAAAACATGTGAGGTCAGAGCAGTAATAATTACACTTATGAAATCTGAAATGACAGTTTTTCTCAGAACACATTGCACTCTATCGAGTGGTGAGTTATAGTTAATGTAGTGTGGCGACTGATGGGAGAAAACGTTGTATGGAGGTGTGCTGTAGAAGCCTGCTCAGGAAATACAGGTCTGTCAGCACATATTATAAAAGGAAAACACTTTTATAAGACAAGGTACAAAACCAGAGTTCATGCAGCACAGGAACGGACAGCAAAACTGCTGAACGTCCGATAAGGAGAAGTCTTCCACTATCTTTTATGCACCCTAACCACAAAGGGAAAAACATCATTATTTATGCAATACAAGTTCAGTAGAAGAACAAGCTTAATACATTTTCTAGGGGAATTAAGCAAAGGGGTGGCTCCTGTTCATCAGTAGTCTCGTCAGGTTATGTAAGTACAGAACTCAAGTTGTCAGCAAATTGTCAGCGTCACTCCCACTCATACATTGTCCAAAGCTCTTTAGGTCTTGACACTCACTACACAGCTACCGCAGCGTCTTGTGAGGTATAATGCGTCAATGTCCATCATGTGGGGGATTGCGTATAGAGGATGCTAATGTCGGGGCTTGCAGGTCCTTTATATCTGCCAGCATGGTCGTCCATGCCCGCAGTCATCCTCCAATTTCTCATCCTGTCGCACTCTCTTCATTCTGACTGCTTCTGCCGCCGCCCACTCACCCAAATCTTGCAACCACAGTTCAATCTTTGGAGGAGCAGTGCCCATCCATGATATAGCGATCCGTCGTTTGGCCAATGCCAACCCCAGCACCACAAACCTCCTGCTTAGTTTCTTTTGCTTCAGAGCTGGCAAAAGACCCAGCAGCACCTCCCGTATACCTTTGGGCACGGACAATCCCGTCGCCTCCTGTATTTTCTCCAGAACGAGGTCCAGTACTGAGACAGCATCTGGCATGTCCACACTATGTGAATAAAGTCAGAGGCAGCAGCCCCGCATCCAGGGCAGCTATCAGGTCTGGTCGGGAAGATTCGCCTAAGTGTTTTGGGGTGAGGTATGTCTGGTGTACAAAGGTATATTGGACTAATTTAAACCTGACATTCGAGTTGACAGCTTTGACCCCTTCATGAATCCTAATCCAGTCTTTCCCAGACAAGGGCTCCCCCAGTATCTCCTTCCACCTACCCGGGACTGGTAGGGGTGCACTGGTCAAGTCCTCCTGCAATGCTCTGTACAGGTGTGTAATAAAAAGCGCCTCCCCCGCGCCATATACAGCATAACCTGCAAAACGCTGGTTACCGCAGGTTCATCAGGGGTGGAAGTCCATATCCCCTGTGCTATTCGGTTAATCTTCCCATATTGAAGATATTGACCTGTCCCCAACTCGAACAGTGATTCCACTTCCTCCCTAGTAATAAATTATTTGTTTTGGAACAAATCCCCCATCGTCAAATACCCGCCCTACTTCCATCGCCGGACTGTCATGGAGGCCTCTATTTTTGCAAATGGTTGTACCACCCAGAGGGGCATATCTGGGGAGTATGGGGCATGTCTCACCACTTTTTTAATGTCACATTCCCAGACCCGTGCCACATGCCGAATTATGTATGGTACTGTCCATGGGGTACTCGCCCCCATCATTAGTATTGCTGCCAGCGAGTGTCCCTCATAGGTGCCCGCCAGCAACCTCCTCTACCAGTTGTCATTCTCGTCCAGCCAATGAATTGCATGCTGGAGCTGTGACGCCATGTAATATAATTCCATGTGTGGGACCTCCAGTCCTCCGCTCTGCCATGTTCTCTGCAGTGTCTCGAGACTTACTCACTTTCTTTTTGGCCCCCATAATAATTCTATCAACAATGTGTTCAGGGACTTCAATATCCACGACCCCCTTGAACCATGGTATTTAAGTTCATTATAGGGTGAAAATATTCTTGATGATTCAGGGAATTTGGAAGGTAATGGAAACTGCAAACCGATGCAATAGAATGCTTTGTTACATCGCATCTAAGATGATTATTTGCAGTTTGCTGTCTGCCATATTTGTATGGCTGGGGTATATATTACTTCGGAGTCCTTCATAATTCAGGGCATTAGAAGGAAAGGGCAAATGTATCAAGACGGATGCCAGTACAGTCTTTTATTAGATTGCATCTCAGATGATTATTTGCCATTTGCTGTCACAAATATTTGTATGGCTTTGGGGCACAGGGGGTATATATTTCCTCTGAGGTCTTGATGATTCAGGGCTGGTAAAAGAAAGGGGAAAAGGCTTAGTGGGGTTACAATGCATTTTTTTTAATGCATTGCATCTAAGGGCTTGATTATCAGTGGGCCTTTATTTTTAGACCCCAGCATAAACCTCTGTTTCCACAGGGGTCTGAATCATGAGTTTAGTGTTATTTAACACATCCAATAATTATCAAATGCATTAAATACCTCAATGTTGTAGCAGATTTTAGTGAGTTAAACACCAAAATCCGCATGTGATTCCTCCAGAAACTCGATTTGAAACACATAAAAAAAAACATTTAACATAAATGAAAAAACAAAGGATAAAAGTAAGTTATAGAAAGGAAAACATTATTTTTTCTTTGTATACGTCCAAATTTAAAATTTACAAACCTGAGATATTATAAAGTTATATTTGTAACTTATGTTTCTAATTAACACACTTCTAGTTATAACTTACATTTATAATTTACGTGACAGCTTCAATTTACTATACATCGCGCACCTCCATACACATTCTTCTTGCATCAGTCACCACACTACAATAACTATAACTCGCCACTCTAAATAACGTACCACCTGGTATTGTTATTTATCAGGTGTGAAAAATAGCACCTATACTTGTAATCAGGCCATAACTGTTGATTAGGAAATTTGGAGTCAGAAATATTTGAATAGCTTGTATGACTATTGAGGTATATATTCGCTTGCATTTCAAAATAAAAATGATTATTTGTGCTTTAGTTATAGTGAATATATTTCAGAAACTAATATCGCTGCTTTAAATTTAGAAATATGCAGTGATTCACCAAAAATATCCCTCTCCCTAGCAACAGTGATGACAACTCTTCAGACGGAACCAGACACTTATGTCAAACCAGTGACAGTGTCTGAGTCACATTACGTTGTTGTATCACATTGTTATATTTGGAACTGTGTCTCACTTGACATTATACCTGACAACATATTTAAACACAAATCTGTCCTGTTTGAACCCACCACTGAGCAATGTGCATTGCATCTTTTGTTACAATGGTCATGATTATTGAAGGGCTTATGTTCTGCTGTTTATTGTATGATAACACACTTGATCAAGCCAGTTGGCCTAACCTTTTACACACACACACACACACACACACCCACACACACCCTCACACACACACACACACGCACACATACACACACAAACATTATTAACTATAATGAAGTGTGTAATTACTATTCTAACTCAACAAGTGCTGTGATAGTAGGGTAGGTTATAAAGCGCACCAAAGCAAGTCTAACTGCACCCTTAGTCTTTTGATACATTCGCACAAGGGAACCTAAACACACAACTGGGACCAGTCCTCATAAAGATAATGTTTTTTTGGGTCTGTCAAAGTTAACATATGCTATGAGGACCGAGATGGTCCCCACAGTGTAGGTTATACATGCCCGCCCACACACACATACACACACACAAACCCACAGATACCCACCCAGACACACATATATAATGAAAAAAAAGTTGAAAGCAAAGTTATAGTCGGGTAAACTGAATTCATTATTTCTATACAAACCCAATTTACACTATACAATCTGGAGAAATTGTAAAATTATAGTTATAACTTAAATTTCTAATTTAAGCACCACTAGTTATAACTTACATTTATATTTTATGCCCCTGCTTCAATCGACTATATTTCGCGCACCTCTGTATACATTCTTTTTGCATCAATTGCCACACTACATGAACTATAATTCACCTTTTTTACATGCACTGGTTATACTCTGCATAGTATATAAATTATAGAATGTGAAGTCAGAGCAGTCATAATTACACTTATGACATCTGAAATGACAGTGTTTCTAAGACCACAGTGTTTGGTAGATTGGTGAGCTATAGTTAATGTAGTGTGGCGACTGATAAGAGAAGAATTTGTATGAAGGTGTGCTGTAGAAGCCTACTCAAGAAATACAAGTCTGTCAATGCATATGATAAAAGAGAAAATCTATTATGAGACTAGATACAAAATAAGAGTAAGTGCAGCCCGGGGACAGACAGCAAAGCCACTGAATGTCTGATAAAGTGAAGTCCTCAACAATCTTTTGTGCATCCTAACCACAACGGGAAAAAAGTCATTATTTAAGTTCAAGTTCAAGTTTAAAATTTGTATAGCGCACTACTCACCCCGAGGGTCTCAAGGCGCTTGAGGGAGGGGGGGTACTTTACTTATCGAATATCCAAGTTTTTTGTTGTTTTCTGAAGGAGAGGTGGTTCTGTGTAAGGCGGAGGTAGGTGGGGAGGGAATTCCAGGTCTTGGCCGCTAAGTAGGAGAAGGATCTTACTCCCATGGTGGATCTTTGGATGCGTGGAATTGCGGCGAGGGCTTGATTGGACGATCGTAGTTGGCGGGTGGGGGTGTAAAAGGACAGGCGCGTGTTGAGGTATTCGGGTCCTAGGTCGTAGAGGGCTTTGTGTGCGTGGGTGAGGAGTCGGAACGTTATTCTCTTGTTGACAGGGAGCCAGTGGAGGTCCGCATGATGAACTCCATCCACTCCGGATCTCCAACCGACCCCTGCCCTCACCACGTCTTCAACAAGGCCGACGCTGTCATCGCACCCCACCTGCGGGACATCGTCAACACCTCCTTCGACACCGCCACCTTCCCGGAGAGCTGAAAGCACGCCGAACTCAGCGCCCTACTCAAGAAACCTACAGCGGACCCCACCGAACTCAAGAATTACCGCCCCATCTCGCTCCTCCCGTTTCCAGCCAAAGTCATCGAGAAGACCGTCAACGAACAGCTGGCCGCCTTCCTCAAGACGAATGGATCCCTCGACCCCTCACAGTCTGGCTTCCGAGCCAACCACAGCACCGAGACCGCCCTCATCGCTGCCACCGATGACATCTGAGCCCTGATGGACAACGGAGAAACAGCGGCCCTCATCCTCCTAGACCTCTCCGCGGCATTCGACACTGTCTGCCACCGCACCCTAGTGCAGCGCCTCAGCAACGTCGGAATCCAGGAGAAGGCACTGGAATGGATCATCTCCTTCCTCGACGGAAGAACACAGAGAGTCCATCTACCACCGTACAAGTCAGAGGCCACCGAAGTCATCTGCGGCGTCCCTCAAGGATCCTCGCTGAGCCCCACCCTCTTCAACGTCTACATGAGCCCCCTCGCAGCCATCGCACGCCAACACAACCTCAACATCATCTCCTACGCTGACGACACCCAGCTGATTCTCTCCCTCACCAACGACCCTGCCACCGCCAGAGCCAACCTTCACGAAGGGATGAAAGACGTAGCCGAGTGGATGACAACCAGCCACCTGAAACTGAACTCAGACAAGACGGAAGTCCTCATCCTGGGCTCCTCGCCCTCCGCCTGGGACGACTCCTGGTGGCCCCCCGCCCTGGGCACCGCACCCAAACCGACAGACCACGCACGCAACCTGGGCTTCATCCTGGACTCCTCCTTCTCCATGACCAGACAAGTCAACGCCGTCTCCGTGTCCTGTTTTAACATCCTGCGCATGCTACGGAAGATCTTCCGGTGGATCCCCACTGAGACCAGGAAGACGGTCACCCAGGCCCTCGTCACCAGCCGACTGGACTACGGCAACACCCTCTACGCCGGAACCACCGCCAAGCTCCAGAAGAGACTCCAGCGGATCCAGAACGCCTCAGCCAGACTCATCCTCGACATCCCCCGACGCAGCCACATCTCCGGACATCTAAGAGACCTGCACTGGCTCCCCGTCAACAAGAGAATCACCTTCCGTCTCCTCACCCATGCACACAAAGCCCTACACGACCAAGGCCCGAGCTACCTCAACAACCGCCTCAACTTCTACGCTCCCAAACGCCACCTCCGATCGACCAACCACGCCCTCGCCGCCGTCCCCCGCATCCGAAGAGCGACAACATGAGGAAGGTCCTTCTCCTACCTGGCCGCCAAGACCTGGAACTCCCTCCCGACCGACCTGCGCCTGACCCAAGACCACCTCTCCTTCAGGAAGAAGCTCAAGACCTGGCTGTTCGAGCAGTAGCAGCACCCCCCCCAAGCGCCTTGAGACCCTCCGGGTAAGTAGTGCGCTCTACAAATGTCTTTGATTGATTGATTGATTGATTGATTCAGGTGACCAGAAATGTGAGCTTGGCGGGGGATGTCTAGGATGAGTCTGGCTGAGGCATTTTGGATGCGTTGGAGTTTTTTCTGTAGTTTGACTGTGGTTCCAGAGTAAAGGGTGTTTCCGTAGTCCAGTCGGCTTGTGATCAGTGCATGGGTGACCGTCTTTCTTGTTTCGGTGGGGATCTAACTGAAGATTTTTTGAGTATACGTAGGATGTTGAAGCATGATGATGAGACGGCGTTGACTTGTCTGGTCATCGAGAGGGAGGAGTCCAGGATGAAGCCCAGGTTACGTGTGTGGTCCGTTGGTATTGGTGCGTTTCACAGGGCCGGAGGCCACCATGAGTCGTCCCAGGCAGAGGGGGATGATCCTAAGATGAGGACTTCCGTTTTGTCAGAGTTCAGTTTTAAACGGCTGTTCTTCATCCACTCGGCTACTTCTTTCATCCCTTCGTGTAGGTTGGTTTTGGCGGTGTTTGGGTCTTTGGTGAGGGAGAGGATTAGCTGGGTGTCGTCTGCGTAGGAGATGATGTTGAGGTTGTGTTGGCGCGCGATGGATGCGAGGGGACTAATGTATACGTTGAAGAGGGTGGGACTGAGTGATGATCCTTGTGGTACGCCGCAGATGACTTCTGTGGCCTCTGATCTAAAAGGGGGGAGGCGGACTCTCTGGGTTCTTCCGGCGAGGAATGAGATGATCCAGTCCAATGTTTTTCCTTGTATTCCGACGTTGCTGAGGCGTTGTATAAGGGTGCTATGACAGACTGTGTTGAAGGCTGCGGAGAGGTCAAGTAGGATGAGGGCAGCTGTTTCTCCATTGTCCAGTAGAGTTCGAATATCGTCTGTTGCTGCGATTAGGGCGGTCTCGGTGCTGTGTTTGGCTCAGAAGCCGGACTGTGAAGGGTCGAGGGATTTGTTGGATTCGAGGAAGGCGGCGAGCTGATTGTTGACGGCTTTCTCAATGACTTTGGCAGGGAACGGGAGGAGCGAAATGGGGCGGTAGTTCTTAAGTTCAGTGGGGTCTGCTGTGGGTTTCTTCAGGAGGGCGCTGAGTTCGGCATGTTTCCAGCTTTCCGGGAAGGTAGCGGAGTTGAGGGAGCAGTTGATGACGTCTCGGAGATGGGGTGCAATAATGGAGTCTGCTTTGTTGAAAATGTGGTGGGGACATGGGTCGGTTGGCGATCCTGAGTGGATGGAGTTCATCAGGCGAATGGTGTCTTCAGTGGTGATTGGGTCCCAGGCGCAAAGGTTGTTGGAGGGTTGTTTTAGTTCGGAGGTGGGTGGGGTGGACTGGTCTCCAAAGCTGTTATGTATGTCAGCGATTTTGTTGTGGAAGAATGAGGCTAGAGAGTCGCAGAGGTCTTGGGAGGGAGTGATGTCGTTGGTGCCGGCGGTGGGGTTGGTAAACTCGTTGACGAAGTTGAATAGTTCCTTGATGTTGTGGGCGTTGTTATCGAGTCGATCCTTGAATGCTGATTTCTTGGTGGATCGGATCAGTTGGTGGTGTTTGCGGGTGGCGTTCTTGAAGGTGGCTAGGTTGTCAGTGGTTGGGTTTTTTTGGCAAGCTTTCTCGAGGGTGCGACAGATCTTCTTAGATTTCTTGAGGTCATCATTGAACCAGGGTGCTCTTTTGCTACTTTGCTTGATTTGATGGTTTTTCAAGGGTGCTAATTCGTCAGCGCTGTGGGTGATCCATTGTGAGAGGTTGGCGGCTGCCTGGTTCGGGTCCGATGATTTGGCAGGAGGGTTTTGGTGAAGCGATGTGAAGAGCTGGTCGGTGGTAATTTTGTTCCAGTTTCTGCGGGGAATTGTTTGTGGGTGGTTGTGGGTCGTAGTCTTTTTGTAGTTGAAGTGAACGCAGATGTGGTCCGTCCAATGGAGAGCTGTGGTGTGATTGAAGGAGATGTGCTTGCTGGAGGTGAAGATTGGGTCGAGCGTATGCCCGGCATAGTGGGTGGGGGTGCCAACAAGTTGTTTGAGTCCGAGATTAGCGAGGTTGTCCAGAAGGGTAGTGGTGTTGCTGTCGTTGTTCTTTTCCAGGTGGAAGTTGAGGTCTCCCAGTAGAATGTAGTCCTCGGAGGGGAGGGCGTTTGGGCTGATGAAGTCAGTGATGTCTTCGCTGAATTGTGTGCGGGGTCCTGGTGGCCTGTAGATGAGAGTGCCTCTGAGTGTGGTCTTGGGGAAGTAGAAGTTGAAGTTCAGTAGAAGCACAAGCTTAAGAATATTTCTACAATAATTAAGCAAAGAGGCAGCTCCTGTCCATCAGTAGCCTCAGCAAGTTACATAAGTACAGAACACTAAGCCAATCAGAAGAGGCTAATACTGAGTGATACCTGCATGATGTGATATGGTGTGGCTGTTGCTACCCACGTGTCCTTTGCTTGTGTCATTTTTGGACTTTCTGGACTACTGCAAAATGCAGGTAACAGTCACATCAGAGACACATAAGCTTTGCCACTTCTAAATATGGTGTTGTGTCAGTGCCTGTTGCTAAGCTAGCACCATGTGCTGTCTTAATGTGGTTCTTAAGCAAGCCTTGCAATGGCAGTTTACTTCCAGCAACTGCAGAAGATTTTATCAAAGTCTTTTCTGTGCACATTTTACAGGCCGTTGGTGTCCCCCTTGTGTAACATTAGAAGTCACCAGTACTTGACTTTCACAGAGCACTTGAAGAAAACACGATGATCCTTGAAAGGTAGGAGGCCAGGCCCGCTTGCACTCTTCTGATCCTGCGATGGTGTGCACCAGGAACAGTCTCTTTTAGCTCCTGCTTGCTGTTTGTGCTTTGTTGGAGCGAAGGTTATATCTGTTAGGTGCCTCTGGAGCAGCTGATGGTGCAGGTGGCACCTGACGTTCTTGCTCCAGCTCCAGTGTGAGAGCCATGGGTCCAGGAGATCAGCCCCTCAAACTTGCCAGCTGGACAGACAAATGGTGCCTAATGTAGGCATTGGCAGGGGTTTTTACAGGAAGACTGAAGGCCCAGCCATGCGTGCTTATGATGGACAACAAAACTAGTGGCATCCCACCAGACGTTCTTTGTCTTCCTCAAGCTTGTGGCCATACTGCTTTGTAGTAGTAGATCTGAGTTGCTCTAACCGCGCTGGTGGCTGTGGAGGGGCATGAGCACGCAGCAAGAAGACTTATAGTTTGCTCTCCCATTCGCCCTTGACGCTACTTCGGATTGTGTACTGCAGGCCTTAGCACAAGCATGTCTGAAACATGTCTCTAGTTCATTGCAAGAGCCTCAGAAAGATTAACAAAGCCAAACCTCGGGGTTGATAAGTCTCTCATGAGGAAACAATAATCCTTGATAAACAATTCAAAATCATATGAGAGAAATCAGTAACATATCTCCTCCCTTTTTTGTGCACACCTGAACCATCCATTGCACCACATGTGTGCTCTACTCCTCAGCAAACACTCCCTGTCTGTGACCTGTGGCTAGGTGTGAAGACAATAGTTGTGTAACTGCAATGTAAAACATATTTGCAACAGTGAAACTCCTAACCAGACATGAGAGGGTGGAAACGTTATTAGGGAGCATGTGCATGCAAACATTTTGAAAACAGGAAAACCTATTACACTGCCTAAGGATACGAGGGAAAGAATCTAAAAATAATGTTGTCATCAGTGTTCAAACCTCAAAACATCAAAAAGGGCCATATGTATTATCATGACCATTTGCGATTTCTAAATAGCGATTTTTAAGGAATCGCTATTTAGAAATCGCAAAATAGTATGTATGTTGGAAATTGCTTCTTTTTAGCGATTCCTTAACATTCCTAAATTGCGATTAGCAAATTGCTAATCGTAAATTTCCCATTCATTTCTATGGGCCACGAGGCCCATACGAATGAAGGGGAATTTTGCGATTAGCAATTTGCTAATCGCAATTTAGGAATATTTTCAAGGGTGCAGGGGTGTCACAAGAACACCCTGCTGCACCCCTGAAAATGACATGTGTGGGCATATGGCGCACATACATGCCCTTAGGGCATGTGTGAGCGTCATATGGCACCTTTGGATTTTGAATAAATTGCTTTTGTACAAGAATTCGCAACTTACCACCAACTAGAAGTTGGTGGTAATTTGCGAATCCTTATGGGCATTTTTGAATTAATTTTCCTTTGATACATTGCATTTAAGAAATTGTACAATTTGCGATTCATAAGTGCAATCTCAAAATAAGGAATGGCAAATTTTGCGATTCCTTATTTTGCTGCCAAAATGTTTCATACCATTTAGCAAATTAGCATTCGCAAAAGCTGAAATTCTGCGAATTTCGGCCTTTGCGAATGCTAATTTGCTTGATACATATGGCCCTTAGATCCGAAAGAATATGCAAATCCCTTTCCCCATACCTGGAAAATATTAATATTTCCAGCCACCGCTAAAGTCTACACCTGCAGTCTCAAAGGCATTTCAAATCTGTACACATTGAATTCTGAAAATATTATAATACAAAGCATATTTATTTAAAGTATATTGTCCATCTGCATTGGAATAAACTGTTTCCTAACTAAAACATCAATACATAAACATAACATTATAACTCATTATCCATTTGTTGCAGTCCCTAGCGAATGCACTGCATCAACATGCATTTTAGCGCATCCTGCTTACAAACTTAGCCTTTAGAAGAATATTGCCTGCAAGCCTGATTACCCTAGAAAAAGAAAACATCAAAATTCATGCACATAATTACATATATATTTACATAAAAATCGTTCTTCTATTCTTGCCGTTAATTATGCAAAATCTCTAGAAGTCAATATTCTTAGTGCTATTCTATACAGGCTTGTTTTTTTGTGTAAAATACAAATCTAATTAAAAGTACCCTATTTTGCCGAATGTATTTGCATGGTCACTGGGACATGTGTGGGGGAAGTCGGTGTGGTGGGTGTGGTGGTGGTCCATGGTAAGATATTTATCCGGACCTCTTGTGGCTCCTACATTGTCATACCCTGTTTCACTGTATCATTTATCGTATGCTGCACAGAATTACACATATCCCACAACCAATGTTCCCTCTAATTTCTTTATTCTGTGTGCAGCAGTATAAGGTCTCAGCCAAGGATATGTGCGCCAAGAACCCAACCGCATTTGTGGGTGCAGTGACAAATATCAGTGCAAATATCACTCAAACGTTTGATAAATTAAGTGAAGAGACAGTGCATTTCTACACATATAGCACCACATGAAGGGTCTTAAGGCAGGTTTGCAACATACAACAAACATAAAAAGGAAACTGTATTCAAAAACATATTCTCCATTAAAAGTCATTTAGCATAACAATGTGTCCCTTACTATCACTTGTCAAATGTGAATGCCACATCCCAGATAGTTGTCTGTATTATTGAAAATTGCACCACAATGGAATCTATGAAAATACATTATTGTGTACTATCCTTAGCCAACCACAGAACATTCCTGATATGCGTTTTATCTCCTGCTGCATTTCTTACATGCCTTTTGCAGGCCTGCCAAGTACCACGCATCAGACTTAGACTAACACATTTTAGTGTGTTTGTCTGCATCACCACACTAAAATGCATTAATCACAACATTTGTAGCGCCTTGACAACACCTGCGTGCTTTGAGGGAGAAGCTGGAACTACAGTAGCAATGTGCACGACATTTGAGGGGATTTGCCTTGCGGCTAGAGCGGTCGACCTTGAAGCTAGTGAACCGGGTTCGAGTTTCGGCAACAACGCTCAACATCCTGTGATTCTGGGCAAATTACTTAATCTCCCCGTGCCTAACAATAATAAATGTGTCCTTCTGTAACAAAACTGGTGCTCATGTAAAGTGAGCTGATACCCGATTCGGGTCTAGTTCGCGCTATATAAAACTCTATAAAAAAATTAAAAAATGTGCACTATTGCAGTAGATAACCATGCTTTATTCAAGCTGCCAGTTTGTGGTCTCATTGTGCAATTTACTTTTGATCATCTGGATATTCTTCTGCTACCGACACTACTAGACAAGTAGTCATAATCAGGGACAATAAAATACATGGTAGTCTTATCTAACCACCAGCATGCTTCTGTCTTTTTTCTAAATCACACAGAGAACATACTGGCTGTTGGATTGCAGAAAATGCCAGTTAAATTTAAGCACTGAGGTGACATTTGCAAACAAAGGAAGTGTTGCTGTAGAGAAGTTAGATGGTTGCTATGCGGCGGCCAGGTTGAGACCCTAATCTCTTTCTGTTCTGGATGTGTGGGAGGCCGGGGCCTAGAGGACATTTGCGTCTGTCTGAAAGGGTAGTTAGTGCCATGGTGGGATGCACCACTGAAAGCATCATGTAGCAAAAACATAAGAGGTAGCACTGCAGTAGAGGGACCCCTCTGCTGTGGGGAACTGGTGGCCTGTCGCTTGGGGTGCTCAGTGAGTGAAGCAGCCCAGGTCCACTGGGGCCTCCCCCGACCCCTCACTTGGTGTGAGATAGAATGAAAGGGCCCATCTAACATTCCACTCACCTCCTGGGCGCAGTACCCAAAAACAGATTCGCTGTCTGCTCATTTCCAGCACTGCTGTTGCCTGGAACACCCAGCTGCGGAGCTCCACTTTGTTTGTGGACAATTTGTGTTGCCCTTTGACTGGACCACCTGGGAAACTGACAGTCTTTGGAAAGTGTGAGTGCCTGATTGCCTCTTAGTAAGAGAGCAATAAAGAGTGCAGGCTATTTTCCCACTGGAGGAAGAAAAGCACACAAGTAAGAAAGCTAGAAGAGCACAGTGGAGGGAGAGTTTGCAGGTAAGAGAAACACAGGAGTGAGAAAGCAGCATGGAGCAGTTGGGATTGCAGTGACAAGCACAAGAGAACAGAGAGATTCACAGAGAGCAGAAGTATTTTGTAGATAGAGAAACACACAGAGAGGAAAGCAACATGGAGCAGGAAAGCATACACCGAGTGCAGGAGGCAGTGCCTCAGTGACACTACTTCAAAATGTCCTTTTAAATTTTATTAACAGATCTAGCACGCCGCAGTGGTGCCTGTCCGACTACCTCCCACATTGATTGTGCTCGTGAGAAAGTGTCACTCATAATCATTGAAATGGCACTCATAATACACTGAAATTAAGAAAATGTTACAGGTAGCAATCTGATACCTTCGTAGCTATGCATTTGTTAATAAAGTGTGGTAAAGTGTGTGCCTTTTTGAAAGTTTTCATGTTAATTTCAGCACCCGTCTTGCCTGTACGCAGTGCCGCAATTAACTTGAATACTTTCAAAAAAGCATCTAATTTACACAGCTCTATCAATATGTTGACCATACGTCACGGTTTTGCCGGGACAGTCCTGGTTTTCCACCACCTGTCCCAGTAGATTTTGGCAAATTTGGCCTTTGTCCTGGTTTTTAGAGCGGGTCAACTGAAAACGGTGGTAGGTGCCTTTTTATGTTTTCCAAAGCACGGACAGTTAGCAGCTGTTATAAAAAATCTATTTAATTAACTGGCATGATACTGGCTTAAACATCTTTATTTTATCAATGTTTTTTCTGCCTCTTCTGTAATTCTATGCTGTTGAGCTCGGTTATTTTGTGTGCTCCATTAAAGTAAAAATTGTAGTCAGCCCTGTCAAGTACCATGCATCAGGAGTTAGACAAATGCATTTCAGTGTGGTGGTCCACATCACTGCACTTAAATGCAAAGTCATGCATTAATAAATCCTTGTCCGATGTCAGGCTCATGCCAGCTGGTAACTACAGTAGCTGGCAGCGTACTGTGAGCCCTGCTTGGGCGGACTTGGGGGTTGGCTCAGCTAGGTTTGGGCTGGCTTTAGGAGCTACAATATAACAACTTCACATATAGTGAGCTGGCGTTGTATTCAACTTCACTGACCTCAGGTGACAACGTGAGTGAATCAGTGTATGTGTAATTACCCTGTGCCCAATGTCCAATAATTGAGACCGCCGCCCTGACGCCTGCGGTGCGAGCAGCAGCACAACAGTCAGCTTACATTTGGCAATGGGCACCGGGCATTGTTGTGCTTCTAGTCAGGGTAAGGGGGATACACACTTTAGATAACCCCAGCTTACCCCCTTAGTAGCTTGGCACGAGCAGACAGGCTTATCCCAAAGGCAATTTGTAATGTATTTGTACCAACACTGACAGCAACACAGTGAAAACACTACAAAGGGACATCATACCAGTTTAGAAAAGATGAGACAAGAAGGCAACTCGATGCGTTGCGACGATCCGGTGCAATGCAACAAAATAGCTTCAATGTAACAATGTGGGGGAGATGCGTACACGCCAAAGGCCATGCGGTGAAATCCGTGGTTTCCTGAGCCGCGACAGGCCCTGCGACATGCTTCTCCGGTGATGTGATGGCACCCTCTGTGCGACTGCACGCTTCTATGGTGATGTGGCGTAGAACAGTGGCAGAGGCGGCACGCTTCCTCGGCGACGCGACAGGCCCTGCGGCATGCTTCTTCAGTGATGCGCAGGCACCCTCTGTGGCGGCGGCACGCTTCTCCGGTGATGCAGTGGCAAACAGCGGCAGCACAGCACGCTTCCTCAGCAATGCGGCAGCGGCTGCTGCGGCGGCGACATGCTTCTCCCTTGTTGCGTTGTGCTTCCAGCCCCCAACAGCAAAAGCCTCACACACAATTACAGGAAGTTCAGAACTCCCAGCTAGGAAGTTCAGGGAATCTGTAGGTGAATTCCTTTTGTTCCTGGGACTTCAAAAACAGGAGGCCAGCTCTTCTCAGGCCCTTGGTGACTTTTCTTCAGATGGACACAACACACAGCAAAGTCTTTCTTCAAGCAGGGGACACAGCACACAGCAAAGTCCCTTGGTCCTCTCCTCAATAGAACAGCCAACTGCAGGCCAACCCCAGACACCCAACAAGGGCAGTACTTCTCCTCAGTCTCTTCAGCTGTCCTCTTTGGCAACAGGTTCCTCTTGATCATGAAGTAGTCTTACAGTGGTTTCAGCTCTCATATTTATACCCGACAGTCTTTGTTCCCTATGTGTGAGGGTCCTGAACCCAGTCCAAACTAGTTCTGGGTGTACTCTGCCAGAGCACGACTTCTTCCTTTGTCAGTGTGGGACAAGGTCTTCAGACACACTGCAGGAGGTGGAGCCAGCATTGTGTAAGGCAGGCACAGCCCTATTCAGGCCCAGGTGCTACTCCTCCCACCACTCCAAATGCGGACCAGCCTATTCAGCCTAGTGCTGACTCACCCAGACTCATGGAGCCACCCGAGCCCCTGTCACTCTCAAGCCAGACAATAAATCCACAAACAGGCAGAGGCACACAGAAAGGTTTTACAAGAAAACAGCCACTTTCTAAAAGTGCTATTTTCAAACACAGAATTTAAAAACCATCCTTCCTAAAAGATGTGTTATCAAATTCTGAGTTCAGGGATACCAGACTTCAAATTTCTATCTCACTCCTATCAGAAGATATGCTGGTAATATGTCACACATCATTCCCCATTCTGTCCTACGGGCAAGATAGCCTTTCAATAATGAAAAACCAAATTGGCAGTATTTCACTATCAGGACATGTTACACACACTAGTACATGTCCTACCTTTCACATACACTGCACCCTGACCAGGGGGGAACCTTGTGCCTGCCATAGGGGTGTCCTATGTGTAAGAAAAGGGAAGGGTAAGGCCTGGCAAGTGGGTAAACTGGCTGTAATGAATTCCAAGCAGGTTCTGCAGGAGCGTCAGGAATCCGAAGAATATTCCACAGCCTTCCCCTACGGCCTTCCGACTCTATCAAACACTAGAGTATCGAAAGGCTCGCCAGGGGAAAACAGGGAGACAAAACATGGTTGGGGGAGAAACAATAGAGCTTGATGGTGGTCTTCAGAGTGGATGCGTGGCAACTCAGAGTAACAGGTAACAGGTAACTTGGTAACAGGTAGGCTGGAAAGAAAGATAAGTGTACAGTCTATCTTAGTTTAAACACAATATACATATATACCCTGTTAATCTTATGTATATAATCACTACATACCACATGTGTTTGTTCGTATCGCAGAAGCTGATAAGTAGGATAATATAAGGTGTTCGTCTTGAGCTATTACAAAGATGACGGAAAACAATGGTAAATAACTCCTTCTAACCCTGCGCTGGTAAGTATCAAGTTTCTAACGTGTAAACTCTCACTTTGTGTGTTGTAGGAGGCTACTGGTAGACATCCACTTTTCCTATGGGTATGGTAGTGAGCTGGAGCCAACTCCACTGAACGTTGCATTGAAATCTATTAAACAAACATACATTCAGGTCTTCCGCAATAGTCACAAAACCAACAACATATATCTAAATGCAGCGCACAGCGCTGTTACCGTGATTTTACGTAGAGACGGCTGAAATATGCACCACACTCAGGACCACGCAAGAACCCCAGAACACATATGAAGCTGGCCAAGGAATGGGTAAAATGAAGACGTGCACAGGGGAAACCAGCAACTAGTGAGGGACAAATAACCACAGTGGCAGTGCCGAGCCGGATGGCGGGGAAAAACCCGGCCGCCAGGCGAAGCACCAGGAAAGGATACTGGAAGGGGAAGAAAGTCACCTAACTAACTAATGAGACCTGTGAACAAGCCCAGCCGGACAGCGGAAACCAAGCCCGGCCGCCGGGCGGAGCAACTCAGGATGGAAGGAGAAGCGAGGCTGAGCCCAGCCGGATGGGGGCGATGAACCCGGCCACCAGGCGAGACTCAAGGAACGGGGGAAATACACGCTACAGCAAAGACTGTAACGGCTGCATAGGCGGACGTCAGGTAGAGAGACATCAGCTAAACAAAAGTAACACTGAAGGATTAAATGAACGCCGAAGCCCGCAAAACAGGATGAGAGGGCAGGAATCAATCCACCAGCGTAAACGGAACCAGATTCACCAAACCGGAAGTCAGGCAATTCAGAAAAGGGACGGAACCCACAACAGAAGGAGCTAGACGCAAGAACGTAAAGCGTCGTTCTGTAGGTCCTAGTGTCTTAAATAGTTGTAACATGTAAAGGTACAGTGTTGTAGGGAAGTCGGGGCATGAAACTGGCCAGGTCGACATGGCAGTTAACAAACTGCTCACAAGCACTGCAGTGGCAGGCCTGAGACCTCTTTTTAGCGCTACTCATGTGGGTGGCGCAATCAGTGCTGCAAGCCTACTAGTAGCATTTGGGTTACCAGCCCTGGCACAATTAGTGCACTTTACTAGGGCCTTACTGGTTAAACAAATATCCCAATTATGGATAACCAATCACAATAACAATTTACACAGGGAGCACTTGCTCTTTGGCACTGACTAACAGTGGCAAAGTGCCCAAAGCATCTAAACAAGCAAAAACTAAAAGTTGCACATTGTCAAAAATACAGGAGGTGGAGGCAAAAAGTCAGGGGAAACCATGCCAAGGATGCCAGGTCTAACAAGGCCCTTGGCAGACTTTACTGGAAACTTAGAAAGTGTGGCGCAGCCCAGGATGGCGATATGCAATAATTTATTTAAAATCTTACCTGCTCATTTAATTAGTCCCCGGCAGCCTCACCGACAGGTTAATTCTGCTGAACGTTGTTCAGTTGTTGACTGAACAACCAACCGTTCACCACATGCCCTTTTTCAATCGTGTGACACAGTTACAGTGTACTGGCACCAGGGTCATCATCACTACCCGGGTGACAGCGAGCTGAGACTTAGAGATACCCAGTGCACTTTACTTTAGGACTGGAACTCGGTGCTCCCCCTAGGACACACAGGCAGCAGCCCCTCTCTGCTGACACAGACCAAAGGCTGCGTGCAATACCCATAACAAAGCACCATACAATCTGAGGCCAGTCCTGAAAGGCCAGGCCTGGCCTCTCTCCTGCAATAATCAGCAAAGCAACAGCAATGACCCCTAGCCCCATCTCAACCTGGCCCGAGTCTTGCTTGGCACAGGTGAACTGAACACTGTGGATGTGAATGTGGTTAAGATGGACTGCAAAGGAGCAAGTTGGTTCTGGTGAATATGAACAGAGTTAGTTCTAATGGCTGTGTGGCGTTTGAATGCACTGTGTGTAGCAGGTTGGTTCATATTGGGAATGGGGTTCTAGTGTACTTGTTAGAGCCAGGCTGATTTTGCTCTCAAGAAAGTGTCACTCAAAGTCATTGAAATGTCAGTCATAATTGCACTGACATTTTGAAAATGTCACACACACCAATCTGAAACCTGGCAGCTATGTTAGTAGTCCATTTCCTGTTTGTGTGAAATGTCCCAGTTTTTGGCTTTAAAATTCTGGTCACCCTAGCTATCAATAAAAGGCACACAGCAAGCCTAACAGCACTTCACAATCTCTAGCATATATTAGGGATTGTGAAAGCACACGTCGTGCTGTTAGGCTTGCTGCATGCCTTTTGTTAATAGAGCGCAGCAGATTGTGTGCCTTTTTGAGTGTTCATGTTAATTGCACCTCTCAACATGCTTACACTCGGGCTGCATTTAACATAAAACCTTTCAAAAAGGCACACAATCCGCTGCGTTCTGTTAAGAAAAAAGCATGCAGCAAGCCTAACAGCACGACATGTGCTTTCACAATCACTAATACATATTGGTGATTGTGAAAGAACAAGTTGTGCTGTTATGTGCTATTATGCTTGTTGCATGCCTTTTGTTAATAGAGCGAGTCAAATTGTGTGCCTTTTTGAAAGTTGTCATGTTAATTGCAGGGCCTGACATGCTCACACAGGGATCTGCATTTAACATGAAAACTTTCAAAAAGGCACATAAACTGCTGTGCTCTGTTAAGAAAAGGCAGGTAGCAAGCCTCAAGGCCGATTCATTGCGTTTAGAATTAAGCATGTGCACTTTTTAAAACATTTCTTGCTACTAGTCATTTATTGTTAGGATTACAATTTTTGTACTAAATTTGTTTTGCTGCTAAGTCATCATTTATTAGATGTTTTATGCTCAATTTATTAGGTTGGAATTAAGCATGGACTTCAATATAAACTTCGTCTTCTAGTTACTGACCTTTAGGATCTGATGCACTTTACTAAATCCTTGTTTGGCTGCTAAACTATTGTGTACTGTATATTTAAATAGGCGAGTGTATGTTAGTGAACTACTATACTCTGTTATCATGCTGCTGGTTACACAGAATAGTTCAGTGAATAGATAAATTACCTTTATTATGCCCATGATCCAGTACTTTATATTACATTTTATATTTTGGTATTTTACAATTAGTTTTATTATCGAATATTTTTAGGATAGTATTAGATTAGAAACTCCTATAAATTAGTAAGAATTCATGTATGACAATTTGATTATTTAAAGTTCACCCCTTTTCGACTGTGTAAATTCTAAGATTGATTACTACTGCTAAGTTCATTCGTGCTTTTAAATGAAAATGATAACTTGAAATGATATTGGAAATTCTTTTAAAATGTTTTAAAATGTATTTTTATGTGGAATTCTGCGGAATTCTAAATCATAATAAAAAATAAATTGAAATTGAAATTGCCCAACACCACGACATGTGCTTTCACAATCACTAATACATGTTAGTGATTTTGAAAGCACACGTTATGCTGTTAGGCTTGTTGCATGCCTTTTGTTAATAGAGCGCAGCAAATTTTGTGCCTTTTTGAAAGTTTTCATGTTAATTGCAAGGCACGACATGCTTACATATTAGTGATTGTAAAGCACACTTCGTGCTGTTAGGTGCTGTTAGGCTTGTTGAATGCCTTTTGTTAATAGAGCACGGCAAACTGTGTGCCTTTTTGAAAGTTTTCATGTTAATTGCAGTGCCCGACATGCTTACACAAGGGGCTGCATTTACCATAAAAACTTTCAAAAAAGGCACATAAACTGCTGGTCCCTGTTAAGAAAAGGCAGCAAACCATACAGCACGTTTATTGCTTTCACAATCACTAATATATGTTAATGATTGTGAAAGCACACAACGTGCTTTTAGGCTTGCTGCATGACTTTTCTTGATAGAGCACAGAGGGCGCAGATTGTCTGCTTTTCTTCAATTATTCATGTTAATCGCAGCACCCATCATTTTTTTTTTTTTTTTTAAATATATTTTTATTGCAGGAATCAGTAAATCAGTACAGTAGCGACCAGCATTGTATCATAAGCAACATAAACAGAATAAAGCCCTCTGGCCCCCCTCCGTAAAGTCTGTACACAGCCAACCGGCCCACAACCCTGGGGTCGGGCGGCGAAATGCAACGGGGGTCAGTAGGATGCTAGAGCCGGTCCGGATAATACACTGTCCGTCATCTGCTTTTCCAAACAAGCCTAAAACCCCCAAAATAAACCCCCCCCCTCAAAATGTCTACTAACTGAGAAACCCCCCCCCTCCCCCCCACCACCAGCGCCAGGGAGCTATCAACATAGGATCTGCTATTTGACCCACGGGGAAGGTAATAGGACTGTCAGTGCTGACGTTCATCGGGACTCGGGGCGAGTCGCTTCTTCACTTTCGGAGTCGCTGGGGGCACAATAATCCCTGAGGGCCTGCACCAGCATTTCCCACTCCAACGCGGCCTCCTGCGCCTTCTCATTACCCTGCCTCCAAGCCAGTTGATATCTCAGCGCGCTCTCTCCCGCCGCCCACTTCAAAAGCTCACTGTGCCATCTGCTGCCTGCCGGACCAGCTCGTGCCTTCCAGTTCCTGGTCACCTCTCGCTTAGCAAGGAGGAGCCCCAGGTCGATAAATTTACTGGAAATTTTATTCCTGGGGGTATGGGGGAACCAGTGCAAGAGCCCCACCGCCGCATCTAATGATAAGAGTCTCCCTGTCACCTCCTCCAGAGTCGTCGCTACCTCCTGCCAGTAGGACGTCAGTCCTGGACAGGCCCATAACATGTGTAGGAGGTCCGCCTCCTGGGCCGGGCATCTAGGGCATTCCGCCGAAGCCGTGGCAAAATAACGCCTGATTTTCATCGGGGTCAGGTACGCTCTATGGAGAACATAATAGTGGACCAGTTGGAAACGGGCGCTACGTGTGCCCTTCCAGGCTCGTCTCACCAACTGGGCCCAGGTCGTCTCCGGGATCTCCCTACCAATGTCCTCTTCCCAACGGGACCTCAAAGTGGTAAGAGGAGCCAATCCCTCGGTAATCAACCTGCCGTAGAGGCAAGTGACCGCCTTCACCGTGCCCGCCGACATCATTACGTATTGGCACACCTGAGACAAGTGGGGTTCCTCCTGCCTGTTCTGCCAGTGTGCCTGGATCGCTCGCACAATGGCCGAGTGCAGCAGAAAGTCGCCCCGGGAGATCCCGAAGCGGTCAATGAGATCCTGAAAGGACAAGAATGCTCCGTCCTCGTACAGATCACCGACGAGCTGTAAACCGGAATCCTCCCAGGCCGCCAAACGTGACCAATCCCCTCCGTGGGGGAGGGCCGTCAGCATCCCCAACGGTATTTCAGGCGCATACGGTGTTCTCAGTTGGCCTCGGGCGTGAGCCCGATTCCAACACAGTCGGACAGTCCGCTCCTCCATCGACAAGTCCCGCAGGACCAAACGTTGTCGCAGCGCTATAAAGGAGAGAACATGCCTGGCCATACCCGTCCCTCTACCGTCTTCCGGGCCCCGGAATTCCCTGGCGATCTCCTGGGTGAAGGTCTGGAGCTGCGCCGCCAGATAGTACTTCTCGAAGTCCGGCACAGCGAGCCCCCCCTCGTCTTTCGGCCTCATCAAGGTATTGAGGGCCACCCGCCGCTGGCCCGTTCCCCAGAGGAATCCGACCACCATAGAGCGTAAGCGACGAAACGTGGCCGGTGGGACCCAGATCGGCAAAGTTCGGAAGTAATACAATAACCGGGGAAGCGCCACCATTTTGAGCAGGGCGATACGTCCCGCCACTGAGAGCGGCAGCGTGGCCCAAAAGTCCATGCAACCTCGGAGTGCTCGAATGCAGCGGGCAATGTTCCCATCTAGGAGGTCGGGTTGGTCGTGGTAAACGAATACCCCAAGGTACTTAAAGCAGTCGGGCTCCCATCTAATCTCCCTACTTAGCGCAGGGGTGGGGGCACCCCTGCGTACCGGAAAAAGACAGGTCTTAGACCAATTCACTCGGAGGCCCGAGACCTCTCCGAACTCCGTGAGCGCTAATTCCGCTCCCCGTAAAGCGTCGACCGGGTCCTCTAGGAAGAGCAACAGGTCGTCCGCATATAGCGAGACATAATGCAGGCCCGCAGCCGTCCATAAGCCCGTATAGTGGGCTCCCGAGCGAAGGTGCATCGCCAGTGGCTCCACCGCTAGCGCAAAAAGAAGCGGGGACAAGGAGCACCCTTGCCGCGTGCCTCGTTCCACCGGATACCGCGATGAAATCAATGGGCCCGCTCGGACCCTGGCCGAAGCAGAAGCATAAAGAACCGCGGTCCAGCTGACAAATCCCTCCCCAAGGCCGAATCTCCGTAACACCGTGCAGAGGTAGTCCCACTCTAGGCTATCAAAAGCCTTCTCCAGGTCCACCGACAAGACTACCGGGGACGGGGCATCCACAAATGGTTCCCCTAGCAAGCGGAACAACCTACGGATATTCATAGTCGTGTTCCGCCGTGGGATAAAACCGGCCTGGTCCTCATGCACCAGGGAACTCATATGTCCCAGCAGCCTCGAGGCCAAGATGCTGCTCAATATTTTGTAGTCCACCGTCAACATTGATAGGGGACGGTAGGACCCCGGGTCGGATGAGTCTCGGCCCGGTTTGAGGAGAGGAACCACCAACGCTTCACACATCGAGCTCGGGAGTCGCCCCAGCCTCTTCGCCTCCCTGTAGACCACCAGTAACCGAGGGGCTAGGAGGTCAGCGTAAGCTGCATAGAACTCCACTGGTAGGCCATCTAGGCCCGGGGTCTTGTTCCTCGCCATCCGTTTGATGGCCCCGCGGATCTCCCCCAAGTCGATGTCGGAACCCAGAGTTTTCGCCACTTCCCGCTCTACTGTGCGTAGCTCCAGTGGGCGAAGATAATTATCAAGCCGGTCTGGGTCACGTGCGGAGCGACTGCGGTATAAACACTCATAATAATGCCGGAAGCAACTAAGAATCTCCGGTTGGGTGCATACCTCGGTCCCGTCTGCCCCACGCATATTTGTCGTCGTCTGGGACTGGCGCGTAGGGTTGGCCAACCACGCCAACAACGCACTCGATCTGTCTCCCTCCGCGATAGACCGGACCGTATAGGCCTTATAATCAAAACAGCGGAGCCGTTCGACCTCCACCGCTACCCTCTCCCTCGCCTCCGCCGTTTGTGCTTGCAATTCCGGGTGTCCGGGGCGGCGAACTTCCAGCTCGCGGAGTGCCCGGTCCGCTGCGTCTAAATCAGTCAGGATGACGCGCCTCATGCCCACCTTCTTAGAGATACAGTAGCCCCTCACCACTACCTTAAAAGCGTCCCATTCCAACGCCCTAGTACTCGCGGAGCCGCCGTTGGATGCAAAATAATCCGATATTCTCTCCCCCAAGTCCGCCTTGAAGACACTGTCCTCGAGGATCTCGGGTCGCATCTTCCAGGTGGGCACCGCCGGCGTCCCAGGAAACCAGCGAAGGTCCAGCAGGAGGGGGTTATGGTCCGAGATGGTCCTCGATAGGTACTCCGATCGGATCGCTGCCGAAACCAGTTCGGGCGAACCAAGAAAGCCATCTAGTCTGACATGCAGCTCATGGAGGCTCGAGAAATAAGAATAATCCCTAGATGCGGGGTGATGCGCCCTCCAAATGTCCGTCAAACCCCAGCGGGTCTGCCAATCCTGACGACCCTTAGCCGTGCGACGGACCGGGGAATCGGGGAGCGGGGGATGCCAGCGGTCTATGTCCACATCTACTACGGAGTTAAAGTCTCCCCCCAACAGGAGGGGCCCGGCGAAAAAGTGGGCCAACGAGCCCGATAACCTGGAAAGAAAGGCAGTCTGGTCTACATTAGGAGCGTATACACAGCAAACGTTCAGGTCCCTCCCTCCTAGAGTGCCTGATATGGCCACGAAACGCCCCTCTGGATCCAACACTGTCCTCGTGACCTGGAAGGGGACCCCTGCCCTGATCCATATTAGCGCCCCCCTGGCATAAGCAGAGTACGATGTGGAAAAAACCTGCCCCCGCCATCTACGCTGAAGCGCCGCCCCTTCCGCCTTGTTCAGATGAGTTTCCTGCAGCAGCGCCATTTTCACTCCCCTACGCACTAAATAAGCATGGACCTTGTGGCGCCTGGACATAGTGTGAAGCCCCCTCACGTTCCAAGTAACACATTTCAAGTTAGCAACATCAGCCATTGTCCCAGATTGTTCTTGCACAGTCCCCCCATCCGGGTCCCCACAAAGAAAAGGCATCAATCCTCCCAGCGCTGGTGGCGGCCATTTTCCCCAACCAAAACCAAACCACCCAAAAACCAACCAAGCCCCCCCCCACCCACCCCAGAACAGGACCCAAACTGCACCATCTAGATCCCATCCAAACCTCGTCTTCCATCAACCCCAGAACCCCCACTAATCCTACGGTCGCCACCGTAGGAAGGCCTTATGGGCCAGGTGCGGGCTGGGCGGAGGTAGTGGGCCCTCGTCGCCCAGGCCACCAGGACTATAACAAGCCCCAAACAGTGCCAAATCCTTCCGGGGCAAAAGCAGAGGCCCCCCAACCCTCTCTCCCACTATGTCTGCAATAAAGGACGGCAACCGCCTCCCCCCTGCCGGGCCCCCACCCAAAACAAGGCAGTACACCCCGTTACCCTTGTCCATCTAGAAGGTCCTCCACCGATTTCGGTGTGATCACCGGTGTATGGGTACTATCTGCCACTGAATCCTCCGAGTCCGATGGTGCTCCCTCAGCACCCGGGTTTTCCTCCTCCTCGATGGCTTCATCCCTTGCTCCCGACAGCTCCGACAACACTTCCAGCACTCCCCTCCGTTCCGATGATGTCTCCGTAGTCGAGGGCCCTCCCGTGCGGCCGCGGCGATTCCTGACCCTCTTGGATCGCCTCCTTTGTTCCGGCTCATCTGCCTGTTGGGACGAGGAGCCACAACCATCTTTCCCTGCCCGGTATAGTTCGAGCCAGTCACAGACCTCCTCCGGGGTGTCGAAGAACTGGGTTCTGTCATCGACAATGATGCGGAGCCTTGCAGGATATAGGAGTGAATACTGAATGCCCTCGCTCCTGAGTTTGCGCTTAACCGCTAGGAAGGAGAACCGCTTGCGCTGCGTCTCGTAGGTGTAATCAGGAAAAATATTCACCTGACTGTTCGCCACTTGGAACGGGCCATTGTGCCTGGCGGCATTGAGGATTAAGTCCCTGTCCTGAAAATGCAGCAATCGCGCCACCACCGGCCTCGGGGTACGTCCCTGCTGTGGGGGCCGTGCTGGGACTCTGTGGGCCCGTTCCAGAGTGTAGAAGGAGGACAGCCCCTCCGGGACCACCGTGTCTCGGAGCCAGGTCTCCAAGTATCGCAGCATGTCGCCATCCTCGATCTTTTCCGGCAGGCCCACCACTCGGATGTTGTTCCTCCTGTTGCGGCCTTCCGCATCCTCCGCCCTCCGTTCCAGGGTCTCAATTCGGGATAAGGCGTCCTTCATCGTCGCAGCCAAGGTTCGCTGCGCCGGCTCCAAAGTTTTCACCGTGCCCTCCACCTCCTTGACCCGGTCTGAAAGTTTGCCATGGTCCGCCCTGAGGAGGCCCAGGCTCGTTGCCACCTGAGCAATGTCCTGTTGGAGGGCCGATCTCGTAGCCTCTATCGCCTCTAGGACACGGTCGAACTGTTGCTGCATCGGCGCGCTACCAGAACTTTTTGGGTCCCCATGCTCCTCTTTGTCCTGGGTTTCAGAATCCGAGGTGGTCTGGGTGGATCCCTTGGCTCCTCTAGGTTTCCCCATGCTTCCAGGGGCACTCCGTGAGGGTCCCGGAGTAGGCGCCTCCGTGTACAGGTGTCGATCACGACCTTCCCGGGTGCTTGTCCTCGATTTGGGTATGGGCGACCTCCGTCTCCAGAGCCTGTGGAGACTCCGCCGCTTCGGCTCACGCCACCGCCATGGTGTCCGAGGGCACCGATGAGGGGGCGGAGACAGCCGTCGCCGAGTCGGGCAGACCCGTTCACCCACTATAGCCCCGGGGTGAGGGCCATCAACTCCCTCGGATGATCTGTGGCGCCAGAGTGTCGCGCCTCCCATGTAAGTGGACTGGCCAGGAAGACGTAGCTAGTTGCGGAGTCGCGAGGTGGGCCACCGCCTGGATCACAGGGCGTCCGCTCCCGGTGCCCTCCAGTGCGTGGGCACCCGTCCAGACGTCCAACCGCGTGCAACTCCGTTGCAAAAGGTCCAATCCAGTAAATGTCCAATGTCCAGAACAGCCGGGGATAGCGAAGCCGGGCGCCAGTCAACACCCGCGGCACCTCTCCAACTCAGTAGTTTCGACCAGGGGGACAAAGGAGTCCGGGCGCCATATTGGGTCGCACTCCGCAACTCCGCAAACTTCGGTATTACTTCGGAGCAACCCTCGTCCAAGCTCCACCAGGGGCCCCGGCAGGTTGCCGTCGGCACGCTCAGCAGAATGCGGGGTCTGGGGTGCCCCGCAGCCTCCGATTTTCAGGATAATCCCGGGCTCAGTCCCGGAGCCGAGCTCTCAGGCGACCATCGCCATCGGCGCCCAAGCCACGCCCCCTCGCAGCACCCATCATGCTTCTACGGGGCGCACGATTAACATGAATACTTGCCTCTTGTGGTGTGTCGCTTCAAAGAAGTCGCTGCGCACTCAGATTCATATCAGTCCTACCAATTCGGACGCTTGTCATCAATAGTTGAGATATGTTAATGCAGAGGACAGGCAGACAGTCCTCACATAGTCATTGTGTTCCAAGAGAGACACAAAATGCAGGGCGTATTATATTGTGTTTGTAGAGCACTTACTACCCCTATGTGTAATGCTGAAGCACTTGTCCATGCGAGTAGCAGGTTACACCTTGTGGGAGTGTTGTCTTTGCTTTGAGTCTCTGTGGAAAGCATCTCCATTCAGTGCATGATGAATACCAAGGTGCAGTTTTGTATTGCAGAATCGCCACTTCGGTTTCTACGCTATGACCTGAGCATTACCTGATCTTGATTGTCTGCCATTTTAGCTCTGCCCCCATTGATTAACTTTAGCTACGCCCCTCATTTCCCATGTTAGCCGCCCCCACAGTTAAGACCTAGTTGCTCCCCTGGTCGTGGTCACAGTGTGGGAAAAGTATGATTTTAGAATGTATATATATATATATATATTACCTACTGGCTATCGCCAGTAGGTATATATAGTTAGAATTTTTTCTCTATGGGACTTTTGAAAATTCTATGTCTAATAACTTTGGCGTTTGTGGACGGAATCGGCTGAAATTTTCAGGAAAATGGAACATTTTGTTCCTGAGCAGCCCCCGAAAATTTGGTGGGGTTTCGTCAAGGGGGGGCTGAGAAAAAAGGGGGGTCCCAAAACGCGTTTTTTGCATTGAGTTTTCCATAGGGCGGTTGGACTCACTTTAAGCTCGAACGGCTGAATGGATTTGCACGAAACTTGGCAAAATTGTAGGGACTGTTAGCCCGATGTGCCTTTGCTAGGTCTCAATATATGTGCTCCAGTAGTTTTTGAGAAATTAACGTTCAAACCAAGATATATATCTGTAACAGCGCTCTGGGCAGCGATCCGGTCCGCTTACTTTTCGCTTATCGGAACTTTGCGCGCAGAAAGCTGATTGGCTCTCCGGTGTCTGTCAACATTCTAAACAGTCCGGAGCGGACGCCATCTTGTCTCTCGGTAGGATCGAGAGAGAAGAAGAGGTGGAAAACGAAAGGGGAATTTAATGAAAGGGGGCAAGGTATCCCCCTCTTGACCCCCTAGGAATGTTGTTGGGGTTATTAAAGGGTCCCGTGGGGAAAATAAAAAAAAAATGATTTTTCACGGTAGAAGCGCGGCCGCGAACTGGTAGCGAAACGGGAATTCGCCATTTTGTGCTTCGTTAATTAAATTACTAGTTATAAGTGGGTGCGGGAGACGTATCCTAATCCCCTATGTTTCCTGAGGGTGGCTGAGGAGGCTGATATATGTTGATACATCTCTTCCAGCGGCTGTGCGTGAGCTTTTTTTTTTTTTTGCTGCGTGACAGTCCGGAGCGGCCGCCATCTTGTCTCTCGGTAGGATCGAGAGAGAAGAAAAGGTGAAAAACTAAGGGGGAATTTAATGAAAGGGGGCAAGGTATCCCCCTCTTGACCCCCTAGGAATGTTGTTGGGGTTATTAAAGGGTCCCGTGGGGAAAATAAAAAAAAAATGATTTTTCACGGTAGAAGCGCTTCACGGGCCGCGAACTGGGCCGCAAACTGGTAGCGAAACGGGAATTCGCCATTTTGTGCTTCGTTAATTAAAGTACTAGGTATAAGGGGGTGCGGGAGACGTATCCTAATCCCCTATGTTTCCTGAGGGTGGCTGAGGAGGCTGATATATGTTGATACATCTCTTCCAGCGGCTGCGCCATCTTGCCTTTTTTCGAATGCCACAATTTTGTCGTGCACGGCAGCCATTTTAGATGCCAGGCTGGTCCCAGGCTATCACCTAACCCTGCGGATGTAGTTTATGGCCCCAGCTGTAGAGAATTCAGACATGCCAATCCTCCTGATTCAGGCGTGTGAGTACTGATTTCAGTGCTAGTCTCCCGCCTCCCGATTTCTGCAAGCAAAAACCCGGGGGCATATTACGAACAACTAGCGATAATTTTTGTCTCTAACTTGTTTAGAGACAAAAATTATCGCCGCACATCGGCGATTTTTATCGCAGATAAACCTTGCTATTATCGCAGAAAAGTCAGCGATATTCATGTATTATCGACCTAATGCTCTTAGCCATGTTATCCACCTCCCATTGGATAACATAGCTAAGAACTGCTCAGGGCAGGTGTTAGATTTTGGAGATATTCGCGCTTAGCGCGAATATCTCCAAAAGTTGGTAATAGAAGGTAGCGATGTTAGGGACTGTTTCCAGTCGCTAACATCTTGGCACGCCACTTTGCATGTCATTAGTGATAAGTATCACTGACATGCAAAGCGGGGCCCAAGATGGTCGCTATCTCCTTTTAGCTGTCACTAACTGGTGTTAGCGACAGCTTGGTAATAGGGAAATAATTTTATCTCCGCTTTCATGGCTTTTAAAGCCAAAAAAGCGGAGATAAACCCCCTTGATAATATGCCCCACGATTCCTTGGGGGTTTCAGCTGACAGGGCTTGGTATTGTGTTACATGGTAATTTTTCCATGAAACGTCAGAGGGTCGATGCAGGGGTTCTAGAAGAGGTGATAAACCATTTAAGCCTCATGAACAAGCGCATGGTCTTTTAAAGATTTGTGAAGTACTCGGGGCGGCGGTGTGTGTGTGCCCTCTTTCAGGAGCGGGCGGGGGGGCACTGCCAGCAACTTGCCAGGCCAGGAAGTGTTCAACACGTGCATCACCCTTTCTCTGCCTGCTATTGCGCTCCATGCTTCGGAAAGGTAAGAAAAAGAACGTGCATTTGAGTTTGAAATGTCCGATCCTGCAGCAGCACACTTCCAAAGTCCACACATGACAATAACCCGATTCAAGGCCCCATTCACCCGTTTTTAAAAAAAATAGATAACACTCCAAGAAAGTAAGGTTATAAAACTTTATTAACTACTAACTTTAACGAACGGAACAAAAACTAAAAACATTTAAACATTTCTCAACACAAAAAGCAACAATGGTTAGAAGCTGTCTTTTTTGCGAATAGTCCCAAGGCAGCACAACGTGCAGAGTTCTGGACGGCACCCAGGTGATGTCGCCTGGGTGCCGCACTGGTTTAGGGATCCTACAATGCTGCTCCGAAAATTGGCGTGGGGCGTCCCGGGTGGGGCGGGGGGAGGCCTCGTCAGTAGCGGTCTGTTGTGCGAATAGTCCCAAGGCAGCACAACGTGCAGAGTTCTGGACGGCACCCAGGTGATGTCGCCTGGGTGCCGCACTGGTTTAGGGATCCTACAATGCAGCACAGAAAAACAGCGTGGGGCGTCCCGGGTGGTGCGAGGGGAGGCCTCGTCAGTAGCGGTCTGTGTCCAGTGTCACATGGCTGACACAACATGTACGACAGGCACCCAGGTGATGTCCAGTAAACTGCCGCACTGGTTTTGGTATCCTACAATGCTGCTCCGAAAATTGGCGTGCGGCGGCCCGGGGGGGGGGGGCGTGGGGGAGCCGGCGTGAACGGGCCTCCCCAGGTGGCGGCCATCTAGCTGAGTTGCGCTCGCTCTTGCGGCCACAGCGTCTCGCTCACCATGTTGTTGAGTTGCTCCCACTCTTGCAGTGCAGCGATAGGCGGCTGCCACATGGCTCTTAAAATGGCGGACAGCTCCTCGGTTTTAGGCCTGGTCCACTGAAATGGCCCTGGGACACTTTGGAACTCGGACGCTTGCCTGCTAGGGCTTGGGTTCCATTCTCGAAAAGCGTCCCCTCAGCCGTGAAGATTGTATAAAAGTCTTGGGGGGCCCCCGACTCCCGCAGGCTTCCGGTGGGGAGCGGCTGCCATGATTGCTCGCGGAATGACCACGACGGAGCCACGAGATGGTGGTGTTCTCATGCTGACGCCAGCTTCAGTCTGAATGATCCAGAAACAAGGTGGGGCTTTCATCGTTTGGGAAAAAAAAATGTTCTAAACCAATGAAAAGTGTTATTTTTAGGTCATATGACCAAGCCTTCCATCTTTAGGAAACCAAAAGTAAAATGAACCAATGAAAAGTTTTATAAACAAGTCACATGACCTGTTATGCGGCATAGGGCTACAAAAAGCGTAGAAAATCCGTTGGCACGTGAGGCGGCGTCAGTAGCGGACCGATGTGCGAATAGGCCGAAGGCAGCACAACGGGCCGAGATCCGGATGGTACCGAGGTGGTGTCCAGCAAATTGCCGCACTGGTGTGGCCATCCTACAATGCTGCGCCGAAAGACGGCGTGTCCAGCTGAATTGCGGTCACTGTTGCGGTACAGTGACTCGAACGCGCCGAGATCCGGATGGCACCGAGGTGGTGTCCAGCAAATTGCCGCACTGGTGTGGCCATCCTACAATGCTGCGCCGAAAGACGGCGTGTTCAGCTGAGTTCCGGTCACTCTTCCGGCACAGTGACTCGAACGCGCCGAGATCCGGATGGCACCGAGGTGGTGTCCAGCAAGTGGCTGCACTGGTGTGGCCATCCTACAATGCTGCGCCGAAAGTCGGCGTGGGGTGCCCCGTTGGCTTATGAGGTGATGTCAGTAGTGGACTGATGTGTGAATAGGTCGGAACCAGCACAAGGCGCCAAGATCCGAATGGCAAGTCCTGGATGTTGAGTGCCTCAGTTGAGATTTCTGAGCAGTGCTTGTAGGACTGTCTGAAGCTTATTTGCACCTGCTGCAGCTTCACTATTGCCCTGGTGTGGCCAAAGGTGGCACATGACATAGGCGGCCGGCTCCCGAGGTCCGGCGGAACTTTTTTCCTTTTCCTTTCTGCTTCTTTTCCTACAATGCGTTTCATCTGAAGACACGACCAGGTCCCTGAATGTGTGCAGGGGGACGCTATTGATTGAATGAAAATGGCGGCTTGACACAAAGCTGACTCAAGCGTTACTGTTGGTGCTATACAGACAAAAATTGGTTTTCAGTTTGTACATTCTTCAGGTTTTTTTTTTCCATCCAAGTCTGATTGAGAGTTTGTAGAAAAATGGCTTCAGATTTTCCACATACTACTCTTCAACATTCTTCCTAAATGTAACAATGTGAAACTCACTAGGAGAACGGCTGTTTCTGTTTCTTTTCAAAATGCTGCCACCAATATTTTCTGAATGGAAGACACCATCTTGTAGCATAAAGGGCCGAAAGGGGTTCTGGTCTGGCCGATGGTTGGTGGAGACATTTTGACTATATCTTGGACCTGCCCGGCCTCGCCCAAAATGGCGCCGGTATAAATGGGACTCGTAACTCCTTGCCCGTAAATGTATATCTAGAAAATGTTATTGTAAGTGGCCCTGTCGTATTTTAATTACAAAATGTACGTCCACCGATTCCGCAACTGTTAGACACCTTTGTTCTTGCAACCTAATGGCCCGCTCGTTACGTTCTTCTACAGTGTAAATGTCTCCTCATCATATACGATTTCAGTTTGCTCCGTGGCCGGCCCACTTGGTTATAGGCCCGTATTTGTATACTGACATTTTCACAATAAAGGTTTTTAAAACAAAACACGGTAGTAGTATTTACATTTGTAAAGTTTTTACTTTTAGTGACTGTTTTCGAATCAGTAAAAGGCAAGTGAAATAAAGCAGTCCAATTACATGACGGATAAAAGGTATAATATGTAGGAACGCAGTAAAGATAAATGGTCAAGGGCAGTTGTGTTTTTCATGTCTGCAACATAAAGTGATCGATAAGAATCTGATAATCAGGCGTATCGGCGACTAAGACAGCAGGCCGAATCTCTTTTACTCAACGGCTCCGTCATGGAAGGAAGAAACGCCCTTTTTCTCGAAAAAGGAATATATTTTACTTGCAAGACAGTTGTAAATTTTCCGGGAAAGTACATTAGCCTGGAATATTATAACATATGTTTGAAAAAAAAATATTGTTCGAAAATAATAAAAAGCGTAATTTTTAGGTCATATGACCAAGCTTTTCATCATTAAATTAACAAAAGTAAAATGAACCAATGAAAAGTTTTATTAACAAGTCACATGACCTGTTATGCTTACGTTACGCGCTGCGCGCCGCGCCTCGGATCACTTCCGGGTGCGCTAACGCGGCGTGTCATAAAACGCATTACGCGACAACGTAGGTCAAGAATATAGTCTAAATGTCTCCACCAACCAGCGTTCAGAACACAACCCCTTTCAGCAGTCCAAAAAGTTCTGTTAAATGACAACAGAGGGGACAGGCAACAAGAACCATCAGTCAAAGAGGGGAGGGCAAGTTCTTCTCTTCCGGTTCATGTTGGGGCGCTACCGGAACTGATCGAATTGGTAGTCTATAGTGTTTCTGGATGTTTCAGACTAAAGCTGGCGTCAGCATGAGACCACTACCATCTCGTAGCTCCGTCGTGGCCATTCCACGAGCAATCATGGCAGCCGCTCCCCACCAGAAGCCTGCGGGAGTCGGAGGCCCCCAAGACTTTTGTAGAATCTTCACGGCTGAGGGGACGCTTTTCGAGAATGGGACCCAAGCCCTAGCAGACAAGCGTCCGAGTTCCAAGGTGTCCCAGGGCCATTTTAGTGGACCAGGCCCAAAACCGAAGAGCCGGCCGCCATTTTGAGAGTCCTGTGGCAGCCGCCTATCGCTGCACCGCAAGAGCGGGCGCATCTCAACTACATGGTGAGCGAGACGCTGTAGTCGCAAGAGCGGGCGGTAAACAGCTGAATGGCGGAAGAGGCACAGTGTAGCAAAAGCGGGCGGAATGGCAACTAAAACGATAAAGGGGCGCCCCACTACAGCTTGTCTTCAGGTCAAACGGATTGTGGGACAAGGTCCAGAATTGAAGAGTCATCAAAAGGCAAAAAGTTCCGCCGGACCCCGGGAGCCGGCCGCCTATGTCGGGGGCGATCTCAGGCTACACCAGTGCTATAAGACTTGGGGAGGGTGTCGGAGCCAAGCGTCTTCTCCGAGTCCATGGCCATCACACCGCCCCTCAGGGGCCTCCGTCAAGCTGTTTAGGAAGGTAACATATCACATTGTTTTCTAATGCAGTCAGGTCCACAAACGACACTCACTTACTTTGAGAATAGTGAAGCTGCAGTAGGTGGAAATAAGCTTCAGACAGTGTTACAAGCACTGCTCAGAACTCTTAACTATGGCACCCAACATCCAGAACTTATGCTATTTGAGAATGGTAGTGACATCGAAGCATCTCAGGGACCAAAACCATTAACGTACTTTCACGTATGAAAATCTTACTTGGGGAGGGGGCAGGAGCGAAGCGCCCCCTCCCAGTCAGCGCCACCACACCGTATGTTGAAAATCTGAAGCCATCGTTCTACAAAGTCAACCAAACTTGGATTGAAAAATCTAGAAAAATGTACAAACTGAAAACCAGTTTTGGTCTGCATAGCATTAGTAGCAACGCTTGAGTCAGCTTTGTGTCAAGCCGCCATTTTGATTCAACAAAGCACAGGCATTGAAAAAGGCTGAAATTCAGAACTCTAAACTATGGCACCCAACATCCAGGAGCTTGCCATCCGGATCTTGGAGCCTTGTGCTGTTTTCGTTCTATTCACACATCGGTCCACTACTGACATCATCTTATAAACCAACGTTATGTAAATAGTTTTTTAATAAAATGTTTTACCCTGTTTCTTTGCTGGTGTGTTGTCTACATTTTTAATATTTGCATAGGGTTTGTCGTTATTTTGTGCGGGATGTGTGATGGAGCCGAGCTGTCTTGCAGCCCTCATGGTGTGGAGCTCAGTTCATCTCACTATTTTCGTATTTCTCATGAAGGGTTGTTCCTAATATTTCTATTTTAGCGAGGTCAAAAAGAGATCCAATTAGTGGCCTACTGATTTTGCTCGATTACTTTTATTTTTTTACACGATTTTTCACTATCTGCAAAGACTAAACAGAGTATTGCGCCTTTGTGCTTGTTTGTAAATAGAGAATGATCCAAAGAGAACCAATTCTAAAACAGTAAATGCTTGGACAACAATCAATCAAATGGAGAGACAAGGAGGCACGACGGATTACAACGGGGGTAAAGGCCTGCGTTAACTACCCTTCAGTATCTGCAAAGAGAGAGTACTACTAAGGCAAAAGAGGGGAGGGGGGGGGGGGTGCAGCGTTCAAAGCACATCAGCGTGCATAAATACGAAAATGTTTTTATCTATCACGTACTTGACATTTTAAAGCTTTTCATATTTGCTATTAAAAAACCAATGAAATTCACAGAAAAAACCATAGGTTATAGTGGATATATAGTTAGGAATTTGCATTTACAAAACCTTGAAAATTCAATGAAAAAACCATAGGTTATAGGCCATATATAGTTAGGAATTCGCATTTACAAAACCTTATTTTACTCGCATAAAACCATTGAAATTCCATATATAGTTAGAAGCGCTAACTATATATCGCGCACCCGCAATCCACTGCTGATGATGTCACATATTACATCATTCATGACATGGTCAGTGACATCACTGATGACATCACTGATGACATCTCAAATGACATCACTGATGACAACTCAAATGACATCACTGATGACATCTCAAATGACATCACTGATGACATCACTGATGACAACTCAAATGACATCACTGATGACATCTCATTTGTCATCACTGATCACATCACTCATGTGATAATACAATGAACCTCTTCAGACTCTAATATAACCTTACATACACTCAGTATAAACAGACACTCACAGACTGTCACTCATCCATGGAGTTACTCACACACCTAGTCAGTCATGCAAAGAATCAATCACACCTCCATTTCCTCAACTATAAAGTTATACACATCTTACTTATTCAAACATATAATAACACATATTTATTCTCTTATATAATCCCTGATACAAGCTCACAGTGATCGATACAGCCACTCACACATTCACTGGCTCTTATGTTCAGTTATTTATATATCTCAACTCTCACATGTATTGTGTTTTACATACGTACTTACTTGCACATGTAGCAATGAGAAATCCATTCACTCACCAACACACCCATGCACAGTCAACCGCCCATATAGCTGTTTCCACATGCACTCTTGAACTCATACTCCTAGTGAATCAACTGCTTACACATCTATGCAAAGAGTCACGCACCTCCCAGCCACCCACACACACACTCAGCCTCCCATTCAAATACTTGGGCAACCAATCAATAACCCATATGGCCACTCTTATAGCTACTGATCAACACATGCAGCAGCTTACACAACAACAAACATACTGATGCACAAATTAAGACAGTTTAGTCACTAACCCATGCACTCAGTGAGACACATTTAATCACTCACTCATACAGTCAGTCATGCACCTACTAAATTCTTCATCCAGACACTTATACATCCACTCATTCTTCAATATGTGAAACATATTTAAACTTTACAGACACATACAATCACTGGATGTTGTGATCAGTGATGTCATCAGTGATGTCATTTGAGATGTCATCAGTGATGTCATCAGTGATGTCACTGACCATGTCATGAATGATGTAATATGTGACATCATCAGCAGTGGATTGCGGGTGCGCGATATATAGTTAGCGCTTCTAACTATATATGGAATTTCAATGGTTTTATGCGAGTAAAATAAGGTTTTGTAAATGCGAATTCCTAACTATATATGGCCTATAACCTATGGTTTTTTCATTGAATTTTCAAGGTTTTGTAAATGCAAATTCCTAACTATATATCCACTATAACCTATGGTTTTTTCTGTGAATATATATATATATATATATATATATATATATATATATATATATATATATATATATATATATATATATATATATATATATATATAAATATATATAGGCTCAACTGGCTTTTCCTTCATGGCAGCGGTGATGCTGGTGGTATTGAACATAGTGACATAATCCCTTATTTGACTTTTCAATTGCTACCACAAACCCCACAAATTCCTCTACCATCTCATTTCTTACGCACTGTAGCATGTCACTTATTCTAGCACCTGCCAAAGATCATAAGGTGGACCCTGGATCTAATTGTAAAGAGGTCTAACTTGCACATATGGGACAAGGGAGGTCCGTGAGCAAAGTCCTGACGTGCTGTGTATGCATGCTGAATACTCTTCAGATGGAACTAGCCCACTCTGAAGCCAGCACAGTGCTTTGAATTGATGCCACCAGAGAGGTGGACTTTTCCTTTATTATCACATACTAGAAGACCTCGCCAAACAGGACACCCAGAGGATGCACATAACAACTTGCTTGCTTGCATCTTTGTCAGGGTGGGGAAGAATTCATATCTTCAAAGTCATACTTGAAAACTATCACTTGAAACAAGAGAAATACTTCTCAACCCACTGATGTAAACTGATTTACACAGGAGGAACTGTTCTGCATGTTAATGAACTACAGTTTTGGGATGTTGGAGACATCTAATAAAAACCTTTTACACTTTTGCTGCAAGATGTGTTTTTTTTGGCTTTCAAAAACGATGAAAGTGTTCTTAAAGTGAGGAGGTGCAGGACACCCTAGTTACTTTCCTTCATTAACTTCACTTAACCTTAAGTAAATGTTTGCCTGATTATTCAACGTATTTTTAATGTTAGTGCTGAGTCAAGTAAACAGCAGTCTTCTGTTGACCAGGGGCCGCATGTGAAGGGCAGGAGGGCCGCATGTGGCTCCCGGGCCGCACTTTGAGTATCAGTGATGTGGTGTATCACATACATTTGCAGTATTGCTTCCTAAAAACAATTCAATGCGATCAGTCATTCTTTAAAACAATGAATGTCTCCTGTTGCAATATACCCTGGGGGAAGTTGGGAGCGGTGGGACACCTTGAAATGCAATCACTTAGGGTCCTTACTCGTTGTGTTAACCCCCCCCCCCCGCACTTAAAAGGGCTATCAGCTGACAATAAGTAAACCATGAAACAAAACACACACGTATGAAAAACAGCATCTCCTCTATCACGTTCTTGCACCTGAAAAAGAAAATGTTAGGAAACAAACTTTTCCACCAAAACTTATTAAAGTACAAATATACATAATTACACTTTTCTTTGTCTATCATTTACGAACTTTACACAAACTATAAATTATAAAAGGATTCACTCCTATTTATTAATACACTTGTAAGTGTTTGCATTTCTTTCCATTCTCCACTACTAAGAATATGTGCTTAAACCGACAATACTAACTATGTGTTTCTGTTCTGTTCATAACAAGAGGAAACTATTGCTTTATGTGGTTTGGGCATGGGCTCAATGGCCAGAGTCTGTGGTCATCCAGGAGAGTCAATAAAAGGCAGCCCAAAAGGGTCATCTTTAACCCTTCAAAAAATTGTTATATCAAAAGCCTTGCTGAACAGAACAGTGCTCATGGCACCCAAATTCCAGAGCCTTAATAACTTCACTGAGCAACCAATCATGTTCCTCCAGCATAATGCTACTGTTATTCTGTTTAGTTCCGGAAACATGCTTAGGAGCTGTCGCAAACTCAGTTCCTGACTTCCCCAGTCTATGGAACTATCGGGATTGCTAGGTTTCTCAGGAGATGTTAATTCTTAAATTTGTAACCGAAATAAGTGCCCATTGAGTTTTTTAATACACTTTCCAAATGTCCGTATTTAGGCAAGGACCTGTTGAAAGTTATGCAATATTTGTGCTGGACCCCGATTCGACATCTTGCTAGCATTAAAATTGAGCCGATCCTGTTGTGCAGTATATGTATCATGCATATTGTGGTCTCCCAGGCTAACCCCAAACAATACACATGATCTTCTAGTGTATTGCTCATAGAGGCCATAGAATAGACATGAGTCCTCAACCATGCAATCACAAGCAAGGCGTAGTAGTTCTATTAGCTGATGTTGTGAACCTATGCATTTGGGGCAAGTCAGGTATCTCTACTTGGGGGCCTGTTAGCCTGTCTAACAACATTGTGGATGCAATTGCATCTATTGCTGTGAGCAAATGTATTGGACCTACATTTTGAAGTATGCTATGTTCCTGTCTATTGTCCCTATTCTCATCCAGAATTTTCATTAAACCATATTTGTATGTACACCATTGTTGCGCTTTAGCAATCATTTCCAAGATGATGCTATTAAGTACAGGGGGTGTTGTTGGAGATAGGGATCCATTCCGAAGATGACACTATTAAGTGTATGAGCTGTTGTTGTGGATAGGGAATATGTGTCATTGAATCTTTGGTGCCAGGAAATGTTATGTGTTATCCAAGATGGAACTCTACCCCTCCCTGCGAACACTGGAGAATAACATCATGTACAGCTTGATAAGTGTTTGTCAGGTCGTCTAGTGCGGCCTGAAAGACATTGTCCAGTATATCCTTGTGTATTAAAAACTGGATTTCCGAAGTAGCCAGCTCCATGTACATTAATTGAGAGACAATTGTTCCTATATTTAAATCTAGTGCCCTTTGAAACATGGGTGTAGTTAGTGTATAGTCCTTTCCATCGATGTATCCCCTTTCTTGTCACCCAAGTTCTGCACACTTGAAATCGCTAGGGAAGAACAAGCAAGTTTCGCTAATTCCTCCCCTCTGCAGTTGTTTGAATCCCCGTATATATAACTAATACCTGTTACAAATATGACAACAGTGCCATATCATATCTACTGGAAAGTTATAAAGGGGTTCTGCCCAAATTACCCTCCCATACCTGGGCAAGGAGCATCACAAGGATGAGGAAGTAGAGAAGAAAGGTACTGAGGAATCAATTCAACATTTATTTTTACAACAAGATATATTTAATTATCCTGTTTTTTATCAGTTATTTGTATCAAAATCAAATTTAAACAAATTTTTTAAGGACATGTATACGTGTCACAAGACAAGGTGGTACAAAACAACAAGGTAATCGGAATATTACAAAAATTCACTATATATACAACCTACATACACAATATATAGATTACATGTACAACAATGTACCCTACAAAGAAAAAAGGAAAAAACTAAATTTGTACAATACCCACTCCTAATTTAGAGTGATATATCACAACAAAGGAAAGCCCTCACAGCGCTTGGGTTGTAAATTCTCCTTAACAAAGAAATATATATTAATCAGGGCGCCAGAAATCAAACACAAAATACAAATATATGGGGACTCCTTATCACAAAGGTGTCGACGCAGTCGCGGTCGCGTTTCCGCCAGTTGTCTCTTTTGGCTTCATCACGACAAGGATACTTGCAAAAATGATATAATCCACACAGGGTAACTACTCCTGGGGAGAGTGAAAGCTTCCGTGTCTAGTGCACACACAGCCGGCCCTCCGTTAAATGAGAGCATCCGCTCTCACTTCCAAGTGTCCACACTCACGCCCAATTAATGGAGACAGAGCTGTCTATATCGATGTACTCCTAACCTTTCCTTGTTCGTGAATCGGGAACAGGAAAAAAACGCACTTCAAGCTGCAAACATATCTATCAGTCGATGGAAACTCCGGGCCTCATGTATGAGAAATGACGCATCCCTGTGTGAAAGCAGCGATGCGTCACTTCTCAGTGCGCACTCCTTGCGACATTCCTGATGCGTCATATTTAATGTATGATGCATCATGTTGCAAGGAGTTATAGATACGTCAGTATTTCTGATGTATCTGTAAGCGCATAAGTGACGCATTGCTGTAGTGTGTCACAAAAGTGACGCAACTCCAGCAATGTGTCCTTTCACATGGGGCAAGCCCCATGTGAAAAGGCCTGCATCAGTCTTACACCTGCTGTGAGGCAGGCGCAAGATTTTGACGCAACGTCGTCCTAACAGTGACGCAGTGAAATCTCATAGATTTCACTGCGTCACTTCTATGACCCTTCCTTGCGTCAATACGCCCCCCTTGCATACATTATACCTGGCGCAGGTATAATGTGGTGCAGAGATTTACAAAGTGACGCATCTACCTAGATGCTCCACTTTTTAAATATGGCGCAATGAGGCGCATTTTTTACGCCACTGCTGCTTCACAAAAAGTGACGCACCGGTGGCGTAAAAGTGACGCACAGCCTCATAAATGAGGCCCTCTAAGTCTAGTCTTTTGGCTGTCAAAGCATGACATGTCATATTAGACTAGGTGTCTACTGCTCAAATCTCTTCTGTCTCAGTGGACTTCCCATGGCGTTGTGTGAAAGCAGCTGACCCTATAGCAGCTACAAACAATAAGACATACGTCATTACAGTGACAGGGGGTAAGGCAGAGGTCAATAAACATCACACATTCAATACCACATTCAGCCTTCCATGAGGCAGCACTTCTGTTAGTAAAAGCAGAGAATGATGCTTCGGGCAAAACAACAGTTCAGTTGCTACAAGTTCAACATAGAACATTCACAAGTGAGAATTGTGTAGAGAAGTGTCTAAAGGTGCTGGTACTGGGGTCCTTATGTACCCAGAAAAAAGAAAACAAAAGAATTAGAAAAAAGACAGTATTGTAATCCCCTTGTGGGGTACCATTTAGAGTTTTAGTGCAATAGTGATGAACTCTGCATACAATCCATTCATACACATATGACACAAATATCTAAGGTCTGTCCCTTGATATAGCGCAGGGTTCACCTGCCTCAATTACCATACTCACCTGGGCCCATAAATATAGCAATACCTTGAAACAGGGAAAAATCCATGCGCTATACCAGGATAATATTTACTTTACTCTTAGGACCTTTAACCTGTATACCTTGACTTACCAATCCTTACATCGGTACCTAAAGTCCTAAGGAATTAAAGGGATTTAGCAAGAAAATAGGTAGAAAATAACATTTCCTGTATAAAATAATCACAGACTCGGGAACGGTTTAAACACTTTATCTATGAAAATTTGGGAATGTAAGAGTCCATGCAAGATTGATTAACGCTTGTTCAATTAAGAAGAGTATGATAAAATTGAAATAAAGTGAAAATATTTTGAGACTTTCTTTAAGAATTGAAACATAAGAAAGGGAGAAAAAGGAAACAGTACTTTGACATTACCCTAGCAAGTTATATTTACCTAGAATGGTGTGAAGACCAACCCTGGCCACGGGCTGGGACAAAGGGCAGAACCCCGATAGTGCAGGTGCCAGCAGGATAGAACAGATGCAAACCAGAATCAGGACAGGTACGGACCAAATTGGATCAGGACAGGACCACCACAGGATAAGACCAGCACCCACAGCTAAAGTGCAACGCCAGCGTCACACCCCTCTCTGCAGCTAAGAGTCGAACCCTGATTGGGTTATCGAATCTTCCGACAGAGTGCTCCGCCAGCACCTCGGCTCCCAACCCCCCATTGGGTTATCTATTCTTCTGACAGAGTGCTCCGCCAGCACCTCTGCTCTCGATCGCCTATTGAGTGCATTGGGTCAGTGACAGGTCAGATATTCGGACAAGTCGGACAATCTAACCAGCTAAGCCTACCTTACTTATACAATTTTCCAGGGCAGTGTACCACCCTCCAATGTTGCAAATGTGTGAATCCCCAATTTTGAATGGACAAAAAGACAAGGAGAGGGTCATCACACCATGTCAATATGAGGTCACTTCCATCTAATATTAAAATTAAGGTTCCCTCCCATAGCTTTATTTTCCCATGCACTTTTATTCCACCTGACAGTGAATGCATCAATAACAATTACAATGTATTTCAAAAGTATAGTTCAGCTTCCTTCCATGAGGTCAAAAAGTAAGGTTCTCATGAACATCTTCTAGCAAGTCAGGAGTTGGCCGGGTTTCAATGCCAGTGCTTCAGGGATACGGGCTTCTCTGCGCAGGCACAGCTATGCCAAGATGGAGTTCAGAAGAGCATATCAGGCCCAAATACGAGCTAATAGCAAATTAATGCACTGTATACCACTTATCTCTACTCTATTCCCATTATTTTATTTTAACTACAGCGTTAAGGATTAGGCAAAATGAACAACTTAGTAAAAACAGCAAGGCAAGCGGTTAACATGTGAAACTTACAGCAGCCATATTTAGCTTTAGTGCGCAGAAGCAAACTTTTCACTCCAAAGCAGAAAGTACGTCATGTCAAGTGAGTGTGATAGACGCATGCGCAGAAAGATTCCCACATTGCGGCGGCCATATTAAGTTACTTGAGTTACGATTAGTAAAGAAGCACATAGACAAGGCTGAATCCAAGCAAGTCGCTTTACGTGCGAATCCTTGCTCCATCGATCCCCTCTTTGATGATATTTATATCATCACAAATAACAGAAACAGATGCCAACTTTCAACATTTACTCATTTCTATTTCTTCAAACACGCTTTTAGGTCTTTCCCCATTATTCATGTGGGAATTCTTCATCTTCTTATATAAATCCCCATTTACTTCTTCAGGCTCTATTTCATTGAAGTTTCATTTATTTCCTTTCTTATTTACTGTGTATGCCTTTTTATGCTTACGGCATTTGCAACAAATTATTATCCCTAAAATTAGTAGGGCTATTCCCACCATTGGTATCAGTATTCTACCTACAAAACTGTTTCCTACATTAGATAACCAATTACCTATTGAAGAGAGACCATTAATTAGTCTCTTACAGGCACTGTCAAACTCCAGTGGTTTTAATTCTTCTCTCAAATGTGGAATGTTCCTTGCATATTTCTTTATTTTGACACTTTCATCTGGAATGTAAGTGCAACAATGTTGCGTCTTCAGCATTCTACAGACTCTGCCCTCTTATGCCAATAATATATCAAGAGCAAGTCCATTTTGTAAAACCATTGATCTCACCGCAACTAATTCGGTATTGATCATCAAGAATCCACTAGCAGTGTCAGTCGATAAGCGATCTACCACTGTTGATAATTTGCAAATTCTTTGAGTGTTCAGAACCACTCCCACTGAAGGTATTAATGCACTGAATATAACACCTACTATTTCAGCAAACGTTGCTCTTTTACTACGGGTTAGTTCATCAGCTTCTTCATTGTTTCCAGTGATTATCTTTACATGGTATATCTTTGGGAATACTATTCTGAAACGCACTGGCAGTTGCATTAAAAAACATCAAGCAAAAAATAACCGGGCTGAGTCTTCTCCCATTATTAGAAGTGCTTAGAGCGTGACTGCTACCTTCGATAACATATGGAAGCGAATCAATGAGAGGAAGAGACAAGGTTACCTTGGACAAAGTGGTCGCAAGGCGTTCAGAATAATATTCAATCTTCCGCAATTCACCTCACCAGCCCAAATAAGGCTAGAGTTACGGACTCCAAAAGCAGCAAATCTCACAGAAGGGGGCCTATGCCAAGTGCTGGTTTAAAATAAAGGAAGCCGAGCCGGGCACATTGAACTCACACCTTTGGATGGAAAGCACAAGGAAAAACGATAGTCCAGATATGAGTTACCTTCAATCAGCAATCAGGCTGCTAGCTCTACAGGACCTATGGGACTCCTGCTCATCCCAAAAAAGTTTCAAGAACCTGGTGAACAAATCAGTAAAGATTGCATCTCTTGTAGAAGACAAAGCAGGCCTCAGTAGGAGGGCCCATGGCTGGTTTGTAATCCAGAGTTACTTGTCGACAAAGCCCCAGTCATATTTAGGAACAGGTTTCTCAAGAATTACAAAAGAAAGGTCCCTACATCTGAGGCTGGGAATTCTACCAGCAAAGCGCCACCTCCCTCCATGGAAACAAACAGACATTTCAAACTGTTGCAGATTGTGCGGAGACCAAAATGAAGATGTAATACATCTCCTATGCATATGCAACGGCTTGGGAATGGAAAGAAGACCGTTTCTAAAGCCGCTCCTGATCGCAAGCCAGGTTCGATCATGCAGGGAGGCGGTAAAGGCCTATTTTGAGGACAGCAACATCCGCCTTGCTTGCAGCCTTGTCCCGTTTATGAGAGAAGCAAACACAAAGTTAAGCCTAGAAGTACCACAAGATACCGGTCTTCAGGCCACGCCAATTGGTTTATGAGACAAGCCAAACTACACCGGCCATTAGGATTTTGACCGGATCTCTGCCTAATGCCATGGTCCCTAAGTTGTCAGCAGTCATCCTGGGCCGGCTGCAAGTTCATCGACCAAAAAAATGTTCATATACATTTCTTCACGGGGCGCAACTAACCAAGAGAACAAGCGTTTTGATGAACCGCCTCACCTATTAGTTTTTAATCCTCCGCAATTTTATAGAATCACTGCACAGCTGCAATCTCTTTTAGCATTATTTAATGAAGCTGCTTTTTGTGAATACATGTTTTACTTGTTTGCGAAGGTTTTAATTTATCATGCAATAAAGTGATTATTATTCTGAAATAGCAACTCCCATACCAATCATCAGGCAATTTAAAATAGGCTTTGTTCCCACAAATATAATAAATTCCAGGAAAAACAGGTTCAGTTCCATCTTTGAAACCCCAACCCCACAATTACTTTGAAATTGTGTTCAAACTCAGTAGAACCAATGAATATGTAATTATAATATTCAGTTTTCTCTCTATGGAGACAGAGTTTCCCTTTCTATTCAAAATCCAGCAACAGAGCAGCTTGAGTCTTGCCATTGGAGGTAAACTCTTTACTTTCAGCCCATTTAGGAACATTCCGTTTCTGATCAGAGGTTTTTCTATGGAAATACTGTCTCCTTTTATCAACTAAGTTTAAAAATATTTCCCCTTTTCATGTAAAATACATGTTAATTTGTTCTTGTGTGCTTCAGCTGTATCTATTGTACCTATTGTTAGAAAATATTCACCCATATAACGAGTTATGTCACTTTTAGTATGTACAAGATTCAGGTTACTACGTACAGGAAGTTCAGGAAAAATTACATCTGAATTAGAATAGTAATAGTGTAAGGGTCCTTTCTTATCAAATAAACCAGCTAAAATACTACATGAAATACCATAGGTCAGGGGTAAATGGTGGTAAGTGACACCTTCTGCTACTGATGTGGGCAACTTCATGCACACATAACAATCACTAATCTCCATAGCATCTACATAATGTACTTACAAATTAGCAAATATATTTAAATCTGTTCTATTTCTAGTTCATCTAAAATGTAAATCCATCTCATCTGGTGCTTCTAATCCTACCTCAGGTTGCTTAAGACTAACTGCTTTCTCATATGCATGTGTATCTATATTCTTAGTTACATCTATTTGTTCAGGTATATTAGTATTATTCTGCATATCTTTGCTCATTAAGTAAGGAATAGCTAATGTCCAAACCCTTCTATAACTACCATTACTATACTGCCTATGCATATTCTACAACATGTCTTTAGACAATTTCTTTTCGGTTTTCCATCAACATTATAAACAGCCATTTCTGACTAAGGAGACTTATCCCCTCTTTGTAACTTTTCACAGACTTTAATCTGTGAATTATTTCTCAAGTCGGTCACACTTCTTCATCAGCCTGTTCAGCAATTAATTTGTCATCAATTTTGTCACTTATTTCTAGGTTTTCAAAGTCTTCAAGTATGACGTAGGTCCACTCAGGGGCTCTGAACTTGTTATTCAGTCTTTTCAAACGTGGACTCCTCCTTCTCGGTTGCTCTGTGGATAGTCCAGCTTGGCTCGATATTTCATTTACTTGTTCTGGTTCTTCATTCATTGTTTTAAGGCAAAGTTTCAGTCTTTTGACAAAACCAGCCCATTTATCCCCTTTTCTGAGTGTTTTAGCTGGCATTGTGCTTTGATCTTCTTCAGATGATCTTTTATTTTCATTAAGTTGTGGCACCTCTATTTCAATGTGTCCCTCTCTATCTGACTTTGTCCAGGTCTTATTTCTACTTCTTCTGCCTGGAAATAATCTGGCCTTGTTCAGGAATCAATTGAGTTTGACTTTGTTTTTGACTTTGTTTGCCTTCTTCCTCCTGAACATGTTTTTGTACACCTATCTGGTCCTGCTCAGGTCTTTGAGTTTCTTGATTGTCTTCTGCCTAAGCCTTCACCCTAATACCTATCTGTCCCTCCTCATACACAGGAATTCTGGCTGGAGTTTTAAATGTCTAAGTATATTGATCTTGCCTTATCTGGTCCTCCTCAGCATTACTATTGGCTTTGGTTTCTGTAATCTGAGTATGTTCTTCTATTTCTGACTCATCCTCACTATAACTCTGTCTATCTAGACAAGTTTGACTTCTGGTTCTCACAAATTCAGCAGGTATGTCAACTACGGGAATCCATTCATCCTGACTGGTGTTTGGTTGTTTCCCTCAGCTGCACAACCTTCAGATCCTGTCTCATCAGGTTCTTTCACCCTTTTGGTGTGACTGGCAGGGATCCAATTCGGAATTCTCCTGCACTTCACAGCTGTGGTGGTGACCAATATTACTTGATGTGGCTCTCCCCACCTTGGTGCTAGGCAAGATTCTCGTGTATGTTCTTTTATCTCTACCCAGTCACCTGGATTCAGATCATGTGCTGGAGTTGGTTATCTGGCGACAGCGTCGTCTCCAACTTGGTGAGAGATAGAAAGCACTAGGTCAGCCAGTTCTTTGCAGTACTTGAGTACTAAATCATCAGTTATATATATATAGTGGAGGAGTGTGGCTCAATGGTTAGAGCGGCAGACCCTGATGCAGAGTTCTGGTCCGGGACCAGGGTTCAATTCCCGCCTCGGCGGGTCTTGGGCTCATAATTCCTCGGACCTGATTTCTCGCCTCGGTGCCTATTCTAATCATGGGTCCCACGCTGCAACTCTGGGCAATAGCTTGCTTAACCTCCACACCGGCCCCAACAGCGCTGTGGATGCCTGGCTTCACCCTGGGGGTGCCCAGGAGTGGACACTTCACAGGGAAAGCCAGGAGGGGTTCCACAGCGGTATGAGTAATAGCGCCAGGAAACCGCTTGGTGACAGTGCGCTCTACAAATACCTTGACATTTACATTCATCAGCTTGTGTCCTGGTACCCATGCCTGCCTCGTTGCTCTTCCCATGATTATCTCATGGGGACTCAAGCCACTGTTTCTGTCTGGGATGCTTCTGAGTCCCATCAGAACAAGAGGTAAAGCATCAGGCCACTCCAATCAGGTAGATTCATACATCTTTCCCAATCGTGACTTGATTGTGCAATTCAGTTGTTCTACCACTCCAGAAGCTTCTGGGTGGTATGCACGGTGCAGCTTTTGCTCAATTTGGAATGCTTCACAGATCAGACAAATTATTTTATTATTAAAATGAGACCCTCGGTCTGATTCAATCGTTACTGGAAAACCGAACCTTGGTATAAGTTCCCTAAGTAGGAGTTTAGCTACAGTAAGGCTATCATTTCTGCGAGTGGGGTAGGCTTCCACCCATTTTGAAAACAGGCAAACAACGACAAGAACGTATTTTAGTCCTCAACAAGGAGGTAACTGGATTAAATCAATCTGGAGTCGTATAAAGGGACCTTCAGCCTTTCCGATCTTTCCTGGCAACACTACAGTTCACTTACCAGGATTCATTCATTGACAAGTTATGCACCTCTGGCAAAGACTCTCTGCTACATTCCTGAACCTCGCATTGAACCAACTCTGTCTGAACAACCTAACCATGGCATCCCTACCTATATGGGAATCTCTATGGTACATCCTAGCCATAGGAGCAAGCATACAATCTGGTAACACAGGTCTCCCATCAAGGTAAACAATGACACAATCCGCAACTCTTCTTCGACATCCTATATTCTCCCACTCTTCCTTTTCTTTTGTTTCTGCTTCATTTTGCAAATCTCTCACTTCCTCCCATATTTTCACTCTTCCAAGCAAAATAAGTTGGCAGCTGTTTCCACATGCGTCAATTTTCTTATTTATTCCCATCCTATGTTTGGCACAATGCTTGGTTAATTGGTCAGTATATCGATTATCTGCTGTCACTTTGTCATTTCCAGATTGGTGAGCAGCACACTTGACCACAGCCACTGTTTTTGGCAACCAAATTGCTTCTAGCAAATCTTTTACATAATGGTAATTTTTAATAGGAGTACCTGAAGAAGTTAGAAACTCCCTTTGCATCCAAAGCTGGCCAAAGTCAGGCACAACTCCGTAACCATACTGACTATCAGTATATATGGTTACTCTTAAATGTTTCCCAAATTTGCAAGCCCTTGCCAATGCAACTAATTTGGTTACTTGTGCAGACTTGACTCCAGGTAAATAGGATGCTTCAACTGGTCCCCACAAAGTACACACAGCATAAGCAGCAAACAATCCTCCCTCCTCATGTCTCATGCATGAGCCATCTACAAATAGTTCATACTCTGATTGTAATAATGGCTCTTCTCTTATGTCTGGACGTGGTTTAGTACTGTATTCTGTGCGGTCGATGCAATCATGCTCGACTTCCTCCTTTACCTCTTCAAAATGTGAATCAGGCAACAATGTAGCTGGATTTAGGACAGTGCACCGGGCAATGGTCACATTTTCTGCACCTAGAATTATTCATTCATATTTAGCCAGCCGACTAGGAGTCAAATACTGTGTCAGTGTTCTTGTTAACAAAATTACAACTGCATGTGGAACATACACAGTTACAGGATGTCCCATAATGATAGATTCCCTATGCTCAAGACTCATGCAAGTTACAGCTACTGCTTTCAGACATCCCGGCAATGCAGATGCTACTGGATCCAGTGTAGCAGAAAAATATGTCACAGGACGTCTTATTAGACCATGTGTCTGGGTCAGAACTGACAATGCACAATTGTCACGTGCATCACAGAATAATGTAAATTCTTTTGAATAATCAGGCATACCTAAGGCTAGAGCTGAGCACAGATAGTCTCACAGCTTAAGGAAGGCAGTCATGCTCTCATCATCCCACTCTACTGGGTCCTTTGCTCTTTTTGTTTTCATCTGTATCAGAGGTTTAGCCAAGACTGCAAATCCCACAATCCACTGTCTGCAATAACCTACAACTCCAAGAAACATTCTGATTTCTTTTTGTGTTTGAGTTAGATTCATGTTCTTGATTATTCTCATTCTTTCTAAGGTAACTCTTCTAAAACCTCTCTCTATCTGGTGCCCCAGATATTTCACTGATGTGGTGCAATATTGTAATTTTTCAGCCAAATCATTCAGTAATGCAATGGTATCAACAACACAGTCATTTCGGGTCTTAGACGCCACCAATAGGTCGTCTATGTACTGCACGAGGACAGATTGTCCAGGTAGCACCAAAGACTCAAGACATTTTTTCAAAATCTGATTAAAAATCGATGAACTTTCTGTGTATCCCTGAGGGACACGGTTCCAAACGTAAACATGGTTGTCGAATTTGAATGAGAAAAGATATTTGCTATCTGGATGTAAAGGTATGGAGAAAATTGCATGGCAAAAATCAATTACCGTGAACCATCCGGCTTCCCACGGTATCTGATGCAAAATCACTGCAGGATTTGGCACAACCGGACAAAATGGGACAACAATTTTATTATTTTTGAGCAGGTCTTGTACAACCCTATACTTTCCGCGCGGTTTCTTTATGCCGATTATCGGTGAATTACACGGACTGCTCATTATTTCTTTGAAAATACCTTGTTCAACTAGACGTTTTATTTCTGCTGCAACACCTGCTTTTATTTTTGGGGATATTTTGTACTGTCGAACGTTTGGGTAAACTGCATCTTCTTTCACGGTCACTTTTATTGGATAAACACTTGCTATTAATCCTACATCTTATCCAGTGAAATTCAACACTTCAGGATTTACTGTGTGCTGTAATTCTTTTGGTAAATCTTCTACAGTCATCTTTTTATTCTCAGTTTCTTGTTCTGCTAACATTAATTTATAAACTCCGTCTTCATCTGGAGTTTGAATTTCTACACCAATTCGGGTGCATAAGATTGCGCAATTCATTTTACACAATTAGTCCCTACCTAATACGTTCACTGCAATAGAGTCACACACTACAAATTTGTGCATTTCTTTATAATTCCCTATCCTGGTTTTCATTGGTTCTGTGACTGGGGTACTAATGTGTTTATTAGAAACACCCACTACTTGGATCGCTTCTCCTGAGAGGGGTAGGTTTGGAACGTCTGCTGTTCTCACAGTAGAACGGGTAGCGCCAGTATCCAATTAAAAAGTAACATAATTTCCCTCAACCTTTCCCTCAATGTATGGACCTGACTGATCTACCGGCAAGGATGCGCTAAGTACGCACTCCTCGTCCTCCCCTCTCAGGCACCGTCAGAAGCTGTCTTCCTTGAAAAATGTGTCACTCAAAAGAAATTGTGATGTCACTGCGTCTCTCCTACCACTTCCTTCCCAATCTGTGGTATCCACACTGTACTTTACTTTGCTCCCAGAATCTGGCATAGGTTCAAAGGGTTGCTGGTTTTGTATTACCTGTTGCTGCTGCTTCCTTGACACCCCATACTGTGTCTGTGGATTCAAATGATCATTTTGGACATTATTATTCAATACACCCTTACACTCGTTTTTCCAATGCCCCAATTTTCTGCACTCATGACAGGGAAATGTATTCTTTGCCTCATCTCTATTGAATTTTCCCTTTGGTTTGACCCCATTTCCTTCTCCTTGATTCTGATTGTTTTTCGTTTGACTTAATTGAAATTCCTGTTGCTCTGCTAACTTTACCTGTGCCTACATTACTTTTTCTTCTAGAATCTTTCGCCTATTGTCAATTTCGTCCCCACAGTATTTTGCATATTTTAAAATTTCATCGATAGGTTTGGCTTGCCAGCAAATGTTATGATCTTTAATCATTTGTGAAATTTCTGGCCTTAACCCTGACACAAAACGATAAATAAAATGCGTCATGTCTTTCGTATCAATATTTTCCAAACCACTGTACTGCTTGAATACTTGCAGGAGACATTCATAATATGCATTCACTGATTCATCTTTATTCTGAGTAGTTCTGTCTGTTCTAGTCCAATCGGTTTCTTTTGGGGGTACCTTTCCTTTCAAGTATAGTATTACTTGGTTGTACTTTTTCATAACCTCATCTGAAGGGGCACCTTTCTTTGGGTCACTAGGGTACTCATCATTAGGCCAATCAACGCCAACTTTACATTCCATCCATAGATCTACAGGGACAATAATGTCAAATAACCCATCTAAGTCTTTTAACAAACAGTTTGAAACCTTCACAAACCTTTCAACCTGCCTGTACCATTCTACAGGTTTTTCTCTGAGTTTTGGGAAATCATTTGTAAATGATAAAATATCTTGTTGAGGCAATGGGACATGTAGGTACCCTCCTCCTGGTACTTCCCTCATCGGGCATAACCTTTCCACTTTTTCTGGTTCTTTTAATACATATTCAGATGCATTGCTTTTTCCCTGTGCTTCCTCCTTTTTCTTTGTCCATCTAGCTTTCCATCTTTCTAAATCACCCCATTTTTGCAACAATGACAATAGTTCCTTAATTTGCTATTACGTCCTGACACATTCATATTTTCTAAATCTTTATCAGACAATTCAGCTCGATAAGGTTTTTGCAACACATTAGATTTACAAATATCAATTCCCATGTCGGCAGCCATATTCATTCATTTCTCATGAAATACCTTGGTGCTCCGAGTACTGCTCCGACATATAAACAACAATTCATCTTCATTAAGTGTATTCAATCTTTCTAGTACCATATTTTCAGCAATCATTTCTTCTAATTCAACTCTTAATTTAAATATATCCAATACTTTCGGGTGTGATTTAGTTTTTTCTATTTCTCTGGACCATCTCCCTATTTCTTCCGGAGTTACTACAGTAGCACTTCTCGTACCTGAGGATGTTTCCATCCGTACCTCTCTAGAGCTTCCAGGAGTGTTTTTCCTGACCGAATCACCCACCGGTTCTCTTATAGGTAAATCCATCAGGGAAATCACTGACTCACATTCACTTGTTTGATCGTCAATTATCAAGGGTTCTTTTCTAGGTTGCACTACAGGTGTAGCCAAAACAGGAGTTTTAGGACAAGATTGTTTCTCTTCTTATAATGGAACAACAGGACCTATGGTTACTGGAATAGTCAAGGCTTCAGGACTAGTATTTAACCCCTTTGCTGCTAGGCCTTTTCCTCTCCTGTGCTAAGCCTTTTTTTGGCGATTTGGGGTAGTGCGCGCTTAGGCCCCTGTAACTTTTTGACCACATAAGGTATCCACGCCAAATTTGCGTCGTTTTCTTCCAACATCATGTGGATTCTAAAGGTGCCCAGGGTTTGTGGATTCCCTTGGAGGGGTCCAAGAAATTAAGCAAAATACAGTGAAATGTTTTTTTTTTTCAGAACAATGGGAAAAACAGGCTGCAAATGAAAGCCTCTGGGTTTTTCCCTGCAAATGTTATCAAAAAAGGGTTTGTGGGGCTGAAATCTCCATTTTCTCAGCATTTAGGGAATGACAGTCTTTTGTCAGAGAACCAACATTTTTCACACAGTTTTGGCATTTTTCTGGGACATAGCCTTTTTTGGCTATTTTTAGAGCTTTCAGCCTCCTTCCAGGTAATGGTAGAAATGGGTTTGAAATCAATAATGGATCCTGGAAAGCTAAACATTTTCGGAATGTAGACAAAATTCTGAATTCATACAGGGGTCATTTGTCTAAACCCATGAAGGTTTCTTTATAGAAACTAACAGTTAAATATTGGAATAATTGAAAATTAGTTGAAAACAACTGCCTTTTGTCTCAACGTTTTCACCTGTAACTTGTAATTTTGACAGCTCATTGAAAGCAATATACCATTACATCTGCTTGATCTTTCCGGTTGTGAGGATATATAGGACTTGTAGTTTCACCAAGAACCCGACGAACCCAGAGCCAAAAACTGAGCAGCAACTTGCAATGGTATTTTATTATTTCCGGGTATAGAGCATTTATTCTTGGAAAAAGTATACATGGAAAAATCGGTACCAAAGACACCTATGTATTTCTGAATTTGGTATAAATTATAGAGTTTAGAAACAGTATATATTTGCACATTTTCAAAATTGTGAATACTCATACTAGCTTGTGAATTATTGTTCATTTTTCAAAATGATTTTATTTTTACACAATGTCTTTCATTGGGAAGGGAGAAATGCATAAAAACTCAAAAGGTAATAACAGTTGATTCACAAATCTGAATTACCCTAAGTCTCCCGATAAAAACGGTACCTCACTTGTGTGGGTCGGCCTTGTGCCTGTGACAGGAAACGGCGCAAAATGCAACGTGGTCACACCTCAAGTTTGCAGTTAGAAATTGACCCTTTTATGGCAAAGTGCCTAGCTGTAGTTTTTGCATCCTAACTCTGCCGTCACCTAGGGAAACGTAGCAAACCTATACATTTATAAAAAACGAGACACCCAGGGGAATTCAGGATGGGGTGAATCAACTGCCTCCCACCAGGTTCTGTTACCCAGAATCCCTTGCAAATCTAAAAAATTCACAAAAAAACGCATTTTCCTCACATTTCTGTGGTGGAAAGTTCTGGAATCCGCGTGGATCAACAAATTTCCACACACCCAGTGTTTCCCCATGTTTCCCAAAAAAAATGGTACCTCACTTGCCTGGGTCTGCTTAGTGGCTGCGACTGGAAACAGCGCAAAACGCAACGTGGTCGCACCTCAATTTCGCAGTAAAAACGGGCCCTTTTTTGGCAAAGAGCCTACCTTTCGTTTTTGAACCCTAGCTCTGCCGGCACCTAGGGAAACCTAGCAAACCTATACATTTTTGAAAACTAGCGCCCAGGGAAATTTAGGATAGGGTGACTCGACTGCCTCCCACCAGGTTATGTTACCCAGAATCCCTTGCAAAGCTAAAAAATTGACCCAAAAAACGCATTTTCCTTACATTTCTGTGGTGGAAAGTTCTGGAAACTGAGTGGATCAACAAATTTCCACCCACCCAAGTTCTGGAATCTGCATGGATCAACAAATTTCCACCCACCCAGCGTTCCCCCAGGTCTCCTGAAAAAAAATTGTACCTCACTTGCCTGGGTCTGCCTAGTGACTGCGATAGGAAAAAGCGCAAAACGCAACGTGGTCGCACCTCAATTTCGCAGAGAAAACTGGCCCTTTTTTGGCAAAGAGCCTACCTTTCGTTTTTGAACCCTAGCTCTGCCGGCACCTAGGGAAACCTAGCAACCCTATACATTTTTGAAAACTAGACACCCAGGGAAATTCAGGTTGTGGTGAATCACCTGCCTCCCACCAGGTTCTGTTGCCAAGAATCCCTTGCAAAGCTAAAAAATTGACAAAAAAAACTAATTTTTCTCACATTTCTGTGGTGGAAAGTTCTGGAATCTGTGTGGATCAACAAATTTCTACGCACCCAGCCTTCCCCCTGGTCTCCCAAAAAAAATGGTACCTCACTTGCCTGAGTCTGCCTAGTGCCTGCAACAGGAAACTGCACAAAACGCAACGTGGTCGCACCTCAAAATCGCAGTGAAAACGGGCCCTTTTTTGGCAAAGAGCCTACCTTTCGTTTTTGAACCCTAGCTCTGCCGGCACCTAGGGAAACCTAGCAAACCTATACATTTTTGAAAACTAGACACCCTGGGAAATTCAGGATGGGGTGACTCCACTGCCTCCCACCAGGTTCTGTTACCCAGAATCCCTTGCAAAGCTAAAAAATTGACAAAAAAAACGCATTTTCCTCACATTTCTGTGGTGGAAAGTTCTGGAATATTCGTGAATCAAACAAAATTTCCACCCACCCAGCGTTCCCCCAGGTCACACCAAAAAAATGTACCTCACTTGCCTGAGTCTGCCTAGTGCCTGCGACAGGAAACAGCGCAAAACGCAACGTGGTCGCACCTCAATTTCGCAGTGAAAATGGGCCCTTTTTTGGCAAAGAGCCTACCTTTCGTTTTTGAACCCTAGCTCTGTTGGCACCTAAGGAAACCTAGCAAACCTGTTAAGCATGGTCAAATTTTGCGAATCTCGCGTTCGCGAATTTTGCGGATTTGCGAACTCGCAATCCGCAAAATCCGCGAATTCTCGCGAATTTGCTGATTTTTTTTTGTGTGTTTGCGCGGGTTTCTGCCAGTTCGCGAGGGTTTTGTACAATGTCGCAAATTGCGAACTTACCTGTCGGGTTGCAAGTTTCGCGAACTTGTTGTTTCTACGTGTCCAGCCTGTTTGGGACACTCTTCTTCATCACTGCCACTCTCTGTCACCACTGCCACTCTCTGACTACTCATGCCACCCTCTGGCCCACCCATGCCACCCTCTGTTTCATCACAGCACCCTCTGGTTGTCCAGTCAGTGTACATTATTGTGGCAACGCAAGCACACCTTCCCTGCCTCAAGTGACCTGAATTAATTTGGGGCTGATTAATGTGTCACAGAATATTTTTTTAGCTGGCACCTGCTTCCTTAGTGCTTCCTGATTAGTGATCTTTTGAACTTGCTAAGTGCTTTCATTGTTGCAAAATTAGTTACAACACCTGCCCTGCCCCAACTGACAATAATGAATTAGGAGCTGATTAATGGATTTGAACCTCCAGCCTGGCTCCTGCTTGTCTCCCTTAGCTGTAATTCAGGACCTTTGTGGCATATGTGTAACTATTCTGAGGTTCAGAGCAGGGTCACATAATAGTTGCAACTGGCAACTGAACTCTGGAGGGGCCCCTCAGGAAGCACTACAGGAAATGGCTACTAATGATGAGCCTGAACTTTTGAACCTGGTAAGTAGTTTCAGTTTTGCTAAGATCGTATTTCTGCAATTTTGCACTTATTCGCGGGGCGCGAAGTTGTACTGGGAAGCCGCGAACTCACGCGAACAGAGCGAGCAGTGCGAGCAAAATCCGCTGCTCGCGGATTTGCGGATTTTGCGGGAGATTCGCAAATCTCGCGGATTGCGAATTTACCGAAAATCCGCAAAATCCGCGAGCGAAACGGATTTTCCGCCCATGCTTAAAACCTGTACATTTTTTAAAACTAGCACCCAGGGGAATTTAGTAGAGGGTGACTCGACTGCCTCCCACCAGGTCTGTTACCCAGAATCCCTTGCAAAGCTAAAAGATTGACCAAAAAATGCATTTTCCTCACATTTCTGTGGCGGAAAGTTCTGTAATCTGCGTGGATCAACACATTTTCACCCACCCAGCGTTCCCTCAGGTCTGCCGGAAAAAATGGTAGCTCACTTGCCCGGGTCTGCCTAGTGCCTGCGACAGGAAAAAGTGCAAAACGCAACGTGGTCGCACCTCAATTTCGCAGTGAAAACGGGCCCTTTTTTGGCAAAGAGCCTACCTTTCGTTTTTGAACCCTAGCTCTGCCAGCACCTAGGGAAACCTAGCAAACCTATACATTTTTGAAAACTAGACACCCAGAGGAATTCAGGATGGGGTGAGTCGACTGCCTCCCACCAGGTCTGTTACCCAGAATCCCTTGCAAAGCTAAAAGATTGACCAAAAAATGCATTTTCCTCACATTTCTGTGGTGGAAAGTTCTGGAATCTGCGTGGATCAACAAATTTCCACCTACCCAACGTTCCCCCAGGTCTCCCGAAAAAAATGGTACTTCACTTTCCTGAGTCTGCCTAGTGCCTGCGACAGGAAACAGCGCAAAACACAACGTGGTCGCACCTCAATATCGCAGTGAAAACGGGCCCTTTTTTGGCAAAGAGCCTACCTTTTGTTTTTGAACCCTAGCTCTGCCGGCACCTAGGGAAACCTAGCAAACCTATACATTTTTGAAAACTAGACACCCTGTGAAATTCAGGATGGGGTGACTCGACTGCCTTCCACCAGGTTCTGTTACCCAGAATCCCTTGCAAAACTAAAACATAGACAAAAAAATGCATTTTCCTCACATTTTTGTGGTGGAAAGTTCTGGAATATGCGTGAATCAAAAAAATTTCCACCCACCCAGGGTTCCCTCAGGTCTCCCGAAAAAAATTGTACCGCACTTGCCTGGGTCTGCCTAGTGCCTGCAACAGGAAACAGCTCAAAACGCAACGTGGTGGCACCTCAATTTGGCAGTGAAAACTGGCCCTTTTTTGGCAAAGAGCCTATCTTTCGTTTTTGAACCCTAGCTCTTCCGGCACCTAGGGAAACTCAGCTAACCTATACATTTTTGAAAACGAGACACCCAGGGGAATTCAGGATGGGGTGACTCGACTACCTCCCACCAGGTTCTGTTACCCAGAATCCCTTGCAAAGCTAAAAAATTGAAAAAAAAACGCATTTTCCTCACATTTCTGTGGTGGAAAGTTCTGGAATCTGCGTGGATCAACACATTTCCACCCACCCAGCGTTCCCCGAGGTCTCCCAAAAAAATGGTACCTCACTTGCCTGGGTCTGCCTAGTGCCTGCGACAGGAAACAGCGCAAAACGCAACGTGGTCGCACCTCAATTTCGCAGTGAAAACGGGCCCTTTTTTGGCAAAGAGCCTACCTTTTGTTTTTGAACCCTAGCTCAACCAGCACCTAGGGAAACATAGCAAACCTATACATTTTTGAAAACTAGACACCCAGGGGAATTCAGGATGGGGTGACTCGACTGCCCCCCACCAGGTTCTGTTACCCAGAATCCCTTGCAAATCTAAAACATTGACAAAAAAAACACATTTTCCTCACATTTCTGTGGTGGAAAGTTCTTGAATCTGCGTGGATCAACAAATTTCCACCCACCCTGCGTTCCCCCAGGTCTCTACAAAAAAATGGTACCTCACTTGCCTGAGTCTGCCTAGTGCCTGCGACAGGAAACAGCGCAAAACGCAATGTGGTCGCACCTCAATTTCGCAGTGAAAACTGCCCTTTTTTGGCAAAGAGCCTACCTTTCGTTTTTGAACCCTAGCTCTGTTGGCACCTAGGGAAACCTAGCAAATGTATACATTTATTAAAACTAGCGCCCAGGGGAATTTGGGATAGGGTGACTCGACTGCCTCCCATCAGGTCTGTTACCCATAATCCCTTGCAAAGCTAAAAGATTGACCAAAAAAAACCATTTTCCTCACATTTTTTGTGGTGGAAAGTTCTGGAATCTGCGTGGATCAACACATTTCCACCCACCCAAGTTCTGGAATCTGCGTGGATCAACACATTTTCACCCACCCAGCGTTCCCCCAGGTCTTCCGAAAAAAAATGGTACCTCACTTGCCTGGGTCTGCCTAGTGCCAGCAACAGGAAACCGCACAAAACGCAACGTGGTCGCACCTCAATATCGCAGTGAAAACGGGCCCTTTTTTGGCAAAGAGCCTACCTTTCGTTTTTGAACCCTAGCTCTGCCGGCACCTAGGGAAACCTAGCAAACCTATACATTTTTGAAAACTAGACACCCTGTGAAATTCAGGATGGGGTGACTCGACTGCCTTCCACCAGGTTCTGTTACCCAGAATCCCTTGCAAAACTAAAACATTGACAAAAAAAAGCATTTTCCTCACATTTTTGTGGTGGAAAGTTCTGGAATATGCGTGAATCAAAACAATTTCCACCCACCCAGGGTTCCCTCAGGTCTCCCGAAAAAAATTGTACCGCACTTGCCTGGGTCTGCCTAGTGCCTGCAACAGGAAACAGCTCAAAACGCAACGTGGTGGCACCTCAATTTGGCAGTGAAAACTGGCCCTTTTTTGGCAAAGAGCCTACCTTTTGTTTTTTAACCCTATCTCCACCAGCACCTAGGGAAACCTAGCAAACCTATACATTTTAGAAAACTAGACACCCAGGGGAATTCAGGATGGGGTGACTCGACTGCCTCCCACCAGGTTCTGTTACCCAGAATCCCTTGCAAATCTAAAACATTGACAAAAAAAACACATTTTCCTCACATTTCTTTGGTGGAAAGTTCTTGAATCTGCGTGGATCAACAAATTTCCACCCACCCTGCGTTCCCCCAGGTCTCCCAAAAAAAATGGTACCTCACTTGCCTGAGTCTGCCTAGTGCCTGCGACAGGAAACAGCGCAAAACGCAACGTGGTCGCACCTCAATTTCGCAGTGAAAACGGCCCTTTTTGGCAAAGAGCCTACCTTTCGTTTTTGAACCCTAGCTCTGTTGGCACCTAGGGAAACCCAGCAAACGTATACATTTATTAAAACTAGCGCCATGGGGAATTTGGGATAGGGTGACTCGACTGCCTCCCACCAGGTCTGTTACCCATAATCCCTTGCAAAGCTAAAAGATTGACCAAAAAAACCCATTTTCCTCACATTTTTTGTGGTGGAAAGATCTGGAATCTGCGTGGATCAACAAATTTCCACCCACCCAAGTTCTGGAATCTGCGTGGATCAACACATTTTCACCCACCCAGCGTTCCCCCAGGTCTTCCGAAAAAAAATGGTACCTCACTTGCCTGGGTCTGCCTAGTGCCTGCAACAGTAAAAAGAGCAAAACGCAACGTGGTTGCACCTCAATTTCGCAGTGAAAACTGGCCCTTTTTTGGCAAAGAGCCTATCTTTCGTTGTTGAACCCTAGCTCTTCCGGCACCTAGGGAAACTCAGCAAACCTATACATTTTTAAAAACTAGACCCCCAGGGGAATTCAGGATGGGGTGACTCGACTACCTCCCACCAGGTTCTGTTACCCAGAATCCCTTGCAAAGCTAAAAAATTGAAAAAAAATGCATTTTCCTCACATTTCTGTGGTGGAAAGTTCTGGAATCTGCGTGGATCAACACATTTCCACCCACCCAGCGTTCCCCGAGGTCTCCCAAAAAAATGGTACCTCACTTGCCTGGGTCTCCCTAGTGCCTGCGACAGGAAACAGCGCAAAACGCAACGTGGTCGCACCTCAATTTCGCAGTGAAAACTGGCCCTTTTTTGGCAAAGAGCCTACCTTTTGTTTTTGAACCCTAGCTCAACCAGCACCTAGGGAAACATAGCAAACCTATACATTTTTGAAAACTAGACACCCAGGGGAATTCAGGATGGAGTGACTCGACTGCCCCCCACCAGGTTCTGTTACCCAGAATCCCTTGCAAATCTAAAACATTGACAAAAAAAACACATTTTCCTCACATTTCTGTGGTGGAAAGTTCTTGAATCTGCGTGGATCAACAAATTTCCACCCACCCTGCGTTCCCCCAGGTCTCCCAAAAAAAATGGTACCTCACTTGCCTGCGTCTGCCAAGTGCCTGCGACAGGAAACAGCGCAAAACGCAACATGGTCGCACCTCAATTTCGCAGTGAAAACGGCCCTTTTTTGGCAAAGAGCCTACCTTTCGTTTTTGAACCCTAGCTCTGTTGGCACCTAGGGAAACCTAGCAAACGTATACATTTATTAAAACTAGCGCCCAGGGGAATTTAGGATAGGGTGACTCGACTACCTCCCACCAGGTCTGTTACCCATAATCCCTTGCAAAGCTAAAAGATTGACCAAAAAAACCCATTTTCCTCACATTTTTTGTGGTGGAAAGTTCTGGAATCTGCGTGGATCAACAAATTTCCACCCACCCAAGTTCTGGAATCTGCGTGGATCAACACATTTTCACCCACCCAGCGTTCCCCCAGGTCTTCCAAAACAAAATGGTACCTCACTTGCCTGGGTCTGCCTAGTGCCTGCAACAGTAAAAAGAGCAAAACGCAACGTGGTTGCACCTCAATTTCGCAGTGAAAACTGGCCCTTTTTTGGCAAAGAGCCTATCTTTCGTTTTTGAACCCTAGCTCTGCCGGCACCTAGGGAAACCTAGCAAACCTATACATTTTTGAAAACTAGACACCCTGGGAAATTCAGGATGGGGTGACTCCACTGCCTCCCACCAGGTTCTGTTACCCAGAATCCCTTGCAAAACTAAAAAATTGACAAAAAAAACGCATTTTCCTCACATTTCTGTGGTGGAAAGTTCTGGAATATTCGTGAATCAAACAAAATTTCCACCCACCCAGCGTTCCCCCAGGTCACACCAAAAAAATGTACCTCACTTGCCTGAGTCTGCCTAGTGCCTGCGACAGGAAACAGCGCAAAACGCAACGTGGTCGCACCTCAATTTCGTAGTGAAAACGGGCCCTTTTTTGGCAAAGAGCCTACCTTTCGTTTTTGAACCCTAGCTCTGTTGGCACCTAAGGAAACCTAGCAAACCTGTACATTTTTTAAAACTAGCACCCAGGGGAATTTAGTAGAGGGTGACTCGACTGCCTCCCACCAGGTCTGTTACCCAGAATCCCTTGCAAAGCTAAAAGATTGACCAAAAAATGCATTTTCCTCACATTTCTGTGGCGGAAAGTTCTGTAATCTGCGTGGATCAACACATTTTCACCCACCCAGCGTTCCCTCAGGTCTCCCGAAAAAAATGGTAGCTCACTTGCCCGGGTCTGTCTAGTGCCTGCGACAGGAAAAAGCGCAAAACGCAACGTGGTCGCACCTCAATTTCGCAGTGAAAACGGGCCCTTTTTTGGCAAAGAGCCTACCTTTTGTTTTTGAACCCTAGCTCTGCCAGCACCTAGGGAAACCTAGCAAACCTATACATTTTTAAAAACTAGACACCCAGAGGAATTCAGGATAGGGTGAGTCGACTGCCTCCCACCAGGTCTGTTACCCAGAATCCCTTGCAAAGCTAAAAGATTGACCAAAAAATGCATTTTCCTCACATTTCTGTGGTGGAAAGTTCTGGAATCTGCGTGGATCAACAAATTTCCACCCACCCAACGTTCCCCCAGGTCTCCCAAAAAAAATGGTACCTCACTTTCCTGAGTCTGCCTAGTGCCTGCGACAGGAAACAGCGCAAAACACAACGTGGTCGCACCTCAATATCGCAGTGAAAACGGGCCCTTTTTTGGCAAAGAGCCTACCTTTCGTTTTTAAACCCTAGCTCTGCCGGCACCTAGGGAAACCTAGCAAACCTATACATTTTTGAAAACTAGACACCCTGTGAAATTCAGGATGGGGTGACTCAACTGCCTTCCACCAGGTTCTGTTACCCAGAATCCCTTGCAAAACTAAAACATAGACAAAAAAATGCATTTTCCTCACATTTTTGTGGTGGAAATTCTGGAAAATGGGTGAATCAAAAAAATTTCCACCCACCCAGGGTTCCCACAGGTCTCCCGAAAAAAATTGTACCGCACTTGCCTGGGTCTGCCTAGTGCCTGCAACAGGAAACAGCTCAAAACGCAACGTGGTGGCACCTCAATTTGGCAGTGAAAACCGGCCCTTTTTTGGCAAAGAGCCTATCTTTCGTTTTTGAACCCTAGCTCTTCCGGCACCTAGGGAAACTCAGCTAACCTATACATTTTTGAAAACGAGACACCCAGGGGAATTCAGGATGGGGTGACTCGACTACCTCCCACCAGGTTCTGTTACCCAGAATCCCTTGCAAAGCTAAAAAATTGAAAAACAAAACGCATTTTCCTCACATTTCTGTGGTGGAAAGTTCTGGAATCTGCGTGGATCAACACATTTCCACCCACCCAGCGTTCCCCGAGGTCTCCCAAAAAAATGGTACCTCACTTGCCTGGGTCTGCCTAGTGCCTGCGACAGGAAACAGCGCAAAACGCAACGTGGTCGCACCTCAATTTCGCAGTGAAAACGGGCCCTTTTTTGGCAAAGAGCCTACCTTTTGTTTTTGAACCCTAGCTCAACCAGCACCTAGGGAAACATAGCAAACCTATACATTTTTGAAAACTAGACACCCAGGGGAATTCAGGATGGGGTGACTCGACTGCCCCCCACCAGGTTCTGTTACCCAGAATCCCTTGCAAATCTAAAACATTGACAAAAAAAACACATTTTCCTCACATTTCTGTGGTGGAAAGTTTTTGAATCTGCGTGGATCAACAAATTTCCACCCACCCTGCGTTCCCCCAGGTCTCTACAAAAAAATGGTACCTCACTTGCCTGAGTCTGCCTAGTGCCTGCGACAGGAAACAGCACAAAACGCAATGTGGTCGCACCTCAATTTCGCAGTGAAAACGGCCCTTTTTTGGCAAAGAGCCTACCTTTCGTTTTTGAACCCTAGCTCTGTTGGCACCTAGGGAAACCTAGCAAATGTATACATTTATTAAAACTAGCGCCCAGGGTAATTTGGGATAGGGTGACTCGACTGCCTCCCATCAGGTCTGTTACCCATAATCCCTTGCAAAGCTAAAAGATTGACCAAAAAAACCCATTTTCCTCACATTTTTTGTGGTGGAAAGTTCTGGAATCTGCGTGGATCAACACATTTCCACCCACCCAAGTTCTGGAATCTGCGTGGATCAGCACATTTTCACCCACCCAGCGTTCCCCCAGGTCTTCCGAAAAAAAATGGTACCTCACTTGCCTGGGTCTGCCTAGTGCCAGCAACAGGAAACCGCACAAAACGCAACGTGGTCGCACCTCAATATCGCAGTGAAAACGGGCCCTTTTTTTGGCAAAGAGCCTACCTTTCGTTTTTGAACCCTAGCTCTGCCGGCACCTAGGGAAACCTAGCAAACCTATACATTTTTGAAAACTAGACACCCTGTGAAATTCAGGATGGGGTGACTCGACTGCCTTCCACCAGGTTCTGTTACCCAGAATCCCTTGCAAATCTAAAACATTGACAAAAAAATGCATTTTCCTCACATTTTTGTGGTGGAAAGTTCTGGAATATGCGTGAATCAAAAAAATTTCCACCCACCCAGGGTTCCCTCAGGTCTCCCGAAAAAAATTGTACCGCACTTGCCTGGGTCTGCCTAGTGCCTGCAACAGGAAACAGCTCAAAACGCAACGTGGTGGCACCTCAATTTGGCAGTGAAAACTGGCCCTTTTTTGGCAAAGAGCCTACCTTTTGGTTTTTAACCCTAGCTCCACCAGCACCTAGGGAAACCTAGCAAACCTATACATTTTAGAAAACTAGACACCCAGGGGAATTCAGGATAGGGTGACTCGACTGCCTCCCACCAGGTCTGTTACCAATAATCCCTTGCAAAGCTAAAAGATTGACCAAAAAAAACCAATTTTCCTCACATTTTTTGTGGTGGAAAGTTCTGGAATCTGCGTGGATCAACAAATTTCCACCCACCCAAGTTCTGGAATCTGCGTGGATCAACACATTTTCACCCACCCAGCGTTCCCCCAGGTCTTCCGAAAAAAAATGGTACCTCACTTGCCTGGGTCTGCCTAGTGCCTGCAACAGTAAAAAGAGCAAAACGCAACGTGGTTGCACCTCAATTTCGCAGTGAAAACTGGCCCTTTTTTGGCAAAGAGCCTATCTTTCGTTGTTGAACCCTAGCTCTTCCGGCACCTATTGAAACTCAGCAAACCTATACATTTTTGAAAACTAGACCCCCAGGGGAATTCAGGATGGGGTGACTCGACTACCTCCCACCAGGTTCTGTTACCCAGAATCCCTTGCAAAGCTAAAAAATTGAAAAAAAACGCATTTTCCTCACATTTCTGTGGTGGAAAGTTCTGGAATCTGCGTGGATCAACACATTTCCACCCACCCAGCGTTCCCCGAGGTCTCCCAAAAAATTGTACCCCACTTGCCTGGGTCTGCCTAGTGCCTGCGACAGGAAACAGCGCAAAACGCAACGTGGTCGCACCTCAATTTCGCAGTGAAAACGGGCCCTTTTTTGGCAAAGAGCCTACCTTTTGTTTTTGAACCCTAGCTCTGTTGGCACCTAAGGAAACCTAGCAAACCTGTACATTTTTTAAAACTAGCACCCAGGGGAATTTAGTAGAGGGTGACTCGACTGCCTCCCACCAGGTCTGTTACCCAGAATCCCTTGCAAAGCTAAAAGATTGACCAAAAAATGCATTTTCCTCACATTTCTGTGGCGGAAAGTTCTGTAATCTGCGTGGATCAACACATTTTCACCCACCCAGCGTTCCCTCAGGTCTCCCGAAAAAAATGGTAGCTCACTTGCCCGGGTCTGTCTAGTGCCTGGGACAGGAAAAAGCGCAAAACGCAACGTGGTCGCACCTCAATTTCGCAGTGAAAACGGGCCCTTTTTTGGCAAAGAGCCTACCTTTCGTTTTTGAACCCTAGCTCTGCCAGCACCTAGGGAAACCTAGCAAACCTATACATTTTTGAAAACTAGACACCCAGAGGAATTCAGGATAGGGTGAGTCGACTGCCTCCCACCAGGTCTGTTACCCAGAATCCCTTGCAAAGCTAAAAGATTGACCAAAAAATGCATTTTCCTCACATTTCTGTGGTGGAAAGTTCTGGAATCTGCGTGGATCAACAAATTTCCACCCACCCAACGTTCCCCCAGGTCTCCCAAAAAAAATGGTACCTCACTTTCCTGAGTCTGCCTAGTGCCTGCGACAGGAAACAGCGCAAAACACAACGTGGTCGCACCTCAATATCGCAGTGAAAACGGACCCTTTTTTGGCAAAGAGCCTACCTTTCGTTTTTGAACCCTAGCTCTGCCGGCACCTAGGGAAACCTAGCAAACCTATACATTTTTGAAAACTAGACACCCTGTGAAATTCAGGATGGGGTGACTCAACTGCCTTCCACCAGGTTCTGTTACCCAGAATCCCTTGCAAAACTAAAACATAGACAAAAAAATGCATTTTCCTCACATTTTTGTGGTGGAAAGTTCTGGAATATGCGTGAATCAAAAAAATTTCCACCCACCCAGGGTTCCCTCAGGTCTCCCGAAAAAAATTGTACCGCACTTGCCTGGGTCTGCCTAGTGCCTGCAACAGGAAACAGCTCAAAACGCAACGTGGTGGCACCTCAATTTGGCAGTGGAAACCGGCCCTTTTTTGGCAAAGAGCCTATCTTTCGTTTTTGAACCCTAGCTCTTCCGGCACCTAGGGAAACTCAGCTAACCTATACATTTTTGAAAACGAGACACCCAGGGGAATTCAGGATGGGGTGACTCGACTACCTCCCACCAGGTTCTGTTACCCAGAATCCCTTGCAAAGCTAAAAAATTGAAAAACAAAACGCATTTTCCTCACATTTCTGTGGTGGAAAGTTCTGGAATCTGCGTGGATCAACACATTTCCACCCACCCAGCGTTCCCCGAGGTCTCCCAAAAAAATGGTACCTCACTTGCCTGGGTCTGCCTAGTGCCTGCGACAGGAAACAGCGCAAAACGCAACGTGGTCGCACCTCAATTTCGCAGTGAAAACGGGCCCTTTTTTGGCAAAGAGCCTACCTTTTGTTTTTGAACCCTAGCTCAACCAGCACCTAGGGAAACATAGCAAACCTATACATTTTTGAAAACTAGACACCCAGGGGAAATTAGGATGGGGTGACTCGACTGCCCCCCACCAGGTTCTGTTACCCAGAATCCCTTGCAAATCTAAACATTGACAAAAAAAACACATTTTCCTCACATTTCTGTGGTGGAAAGTTTTTGAATCTGCGTGGATCAACAAATTTCCACCCACCCTGCGTTCCCCCAGGTCTCTACAAAAAAATGGTACCTCACTTGCCTGAGTCTGCCTAGTGCCTGCGACAGGAAACAGCACAAAACGCAATGTGGTCGCACCTCAATTTCGCAGTGAAAATGGCCCTTTTTTGGCAAAGAGCCTACCTTTCGTTTTTGAACCCTAGCTCTGTTGGCACCTAGGGAAACCTAGCAAATGTATACATTTATTAAAACTAGCGCCCAGGGTAATTTGGGATAGGGTGACTCGACTGCCTCCCATCAGGTCTGTTACCCATAATCCCTTGCAAAGCTAAAAGATTGACCAAAAAAACCCATTTTCCTCACATTTTTTGTGGTGGAAAGTTCTGGAATCTGCGTGGATCAACACATTTCCACCCACCCAAGTTCTGGAATCTGCGTGGATCAACACATTTTCACCCACCCAGCGTTCCCCCAGGTCTTCCGAAAAAAAATGGTACCTCACTTGCCTGGGTCTGCCTAGTGCCAGCAACAGGAAACCGCACAAAACGCAACGTGGTCGCACCTCAATATCGCAGTGAAAACGGGCCCTTTTTTTGGCAAAGAGCCTACCTTTCATTTTTGAACCCTAGCTCTGCCGGCACCTAGGGAAACCTAGCAAACCTATACATTTTTGAAAACTAGACACCCTGTGAAATTCAGGATGGGGTGACTCGACTGCCTTCCACCAGGTTCTGTTACCCAGAATCCCTTGCAAAACTAAAACATTGACAAAAAAATGCATTTTCCTCACATTTTTGTGGTGGAAAGTTCTGGAATATGCGTGAATCAAAAAAATTTCCACCCACCCAGGGTTCCCTCAGGTCTCCCGAAAAAAATTGTACCGCACTTGCCTGGGTCTGCCTAGTGCCTGCAACAGGAAACAGCTCAAAACGCAACGTGGTGGCACCTCAATTTGGCAGTGAAAACTGGCCCTTTTTTGGCAAAGAGCCTACCTTTTGGTTTTTAACCCTAGCTCCACCAGCACCTAGGGAAACCTAGCAAACCTATACATTTTAGAAAACTAGACACCCAGGGGAATTCAGGATAGGGTGACTCGACTGCCTCCCACCAGGTCTGTTACCAATAATCCCTTGCAAAGCTAAAAGATTGACCAAAAAAACCAATTTTCCTCACATTTTTTGTGGAGGAAAGTTCTGGAATCTGCGTGGATCAACAAATTTCCACCCACCCAAGTTCTGGAATCTGCGTGGATCAACACATTTTCACCCACCCAGCGTTCCCCCAGGTCTTCCGAAAAAAAATGGTACCTCACTTGCCTGGGTCTGCCTAGTGCCTGCAACAGTAAAAAGAGCAAAACGCAACGTGGTTGCACCTCAATTTCGCAGTGAAAACGGGCCCTTTTTTTGGCAAAGAGCCTACCTTTCATTTTTGAACCCTAGCTCTGCCGGCACCTAGGGAAACCTAGCAAACCTATACATTTTTGAAAACTAGACACCCTGTGAAATTCAGGATGGGGTGACTCGACTGCCTTCCACCAGGTTCTGTTACCCAGAATCCCTTGCAAAACTAAAACATTGACAAAAAAATGCATTTTCCTCACATTTTTGTGGTGGAAAGTTCTGGAATATGCGTGAATCAAAAAAATTTCCACCCACCCAGGGTTCCCTCAGGTCTCCCGAAAAAAATTGTACCGCACTTGCCTGGGTCTGCCTAGTGCCTGCAACAGGAAACAGCTCAAAACGCAACGTGGTGGCACCTCAATTTGGCAGTGAAAACTGGCCCTTTTTTGGCAAAGAGCCTACCTTTTGGTTTTTAACCCTAGCTCCACCAGCACCTAGGGAAACCTAGCAAACCTATACATTTTAGAAAACTAGACACCCAGGGGAATTCAGGATAGGGTGACTCGACTGCCTCCCACCAGGTCTGTTACCAATAATCCCTTGCAAAGCTAAAAGATTGACCAAAAAAAACAATTTTCCTCACATTTTTTGTGGAGGAAAGTTCTGGAATCTGCGTGGATCAACAAATTTCCACCCACCCAAGTTCTGGAATCTGCGTGGATCAACACATTTTCACCCACCCAGCGTTCCCCCAGGTCTTCCGAAAAAAAATGGTACCTCACTTGCCTGGGTCTGCCTAGTGCCTGCAACAGTAAAAAGAGCAAAACGCAACGTGGTTGCACCTCAATTTCGCAGTGAAAACTGGCCCTTTTTTGGCAAAGAGCCTATCTTTCGTTGTTGAACCCTAGCTCTTCCGGCACCTAGGGAAACTCAGCAAACCTATACATTTTTGAAAACTAGACCCCCAGGGGAATTCAGGATGGGGTGACTCGACTACCTCCCACCAGGTTCTGTTACCCAGAATCCCTTGCAAAGCTAAAAAATTGAAAAAAAACGCATTTTCCTCACATTTCTGTGGTGGAAAGTTCTGGAATCTGCGTGGATCAACACATTTCCACCCACCCAGCGTTCCCCGAGGTCTCCCAAAAAAATTGTACCTCACTTGCCTGGGTCTGCCTAGTGCCTGCGACAGGAAACAGCGCAAAACGCAACGTGGTCGCACCTCAATTTCGCAGTGAAAACGGGCCCTTTTTTGGCAAAGAGCCTACCTTTTGTTTTTGAACCCTAGCTCAACCAGCACCTAGGGAAACATAGCAAACCTATACATTTTTGAAAACTAGCGCCCAGGGGAATTTGGTATAGGGTGACTCGACTGCCTCCCACCAGGTCTGTTACCCATAATCCCTTGCAAAGCTAAAAGATTGACCAAAAAAACCATTTTCCTCACATTTTTTGTGGTGGAAAGTTCTGGAATCTGCGTGGATCAACAAATTTCCACCCACCCAAGTTCTGGAATCTGCGTGGATCAACACATTTTCACCCACCCAGCGTTCCCCCAGGTCTTCCGAAAAAAATGGTACCTCACTTGCCTGGGTCTGCCTAGTGCCTGCAACAGGAAAAGGAGCAAAACGCAACGTGATCGCACCTCAATTTCGCAGTAAAAACGGGCCCTTTTTTGGCAAAGAGCCTACCTTTCATTTTTGAACCCTAGCTCTGCCGGCACCTAGGGAAAGCTAGCAAACCTATACATTTTTGAAAACTAGACACCCAGAGGAATTCAGGATGGGGTGAATCACCTGCCTCCCACCAGGTTCTGTTGCCAAGAATCCCTTGCAAATCTAACAAATTGACAAAAAAACAAATTTTCCTCACATTTCTGTGGTGGAAAGTTCTGGAATCTGCGTGGATCAACAAATTTCCACCCACCCAGCGTACCCCCAGGTCTCCCCAAAACAATGGTACCTCACTTTCCTGAGTCTGCCTAGTGCCTGCGACAGGAAACAGCGCAAAACGCAACGTGGTCGCACCTCAATATCGCAGTGAAAACGGGCCCTTTTTGGCAAAGAGCCTACCTTTCGTTTTTGAACCCTAGCTCTGCCGGCACCTAGGGAAACCTAGCAAACCTATACATTTTTGAAAACGAGACACCCTGGGAAATTCAGGATGGGGTGACTCGACTACCTCCCACCAGGTTCTGTTACCCAGAATCCCTTGCAAAGCTACTAAATTGACAAAAAAACGCATTTTCCTCACATTTCTGTGGTGGAAAGTTCTAGAATCTGCGTGGATCAACACATTTCCACACACCCAGCGTTCCCCCAGGTCTCCCAAAAAAATGGTACCTCACTTGCCTGAGTCTGCCTAGTGCCTGCGACAGGAAACAGCGCAAAACGCAACGTGGTCGCACCTCAATTTCGCAGTGAAAACGGGCCCTTTTTTTGCAAAGAGCCTACCTTTCGTTTTTGAACCCTAGCTCTGTTGGCACCTAGGGAAACCTAGGAAACCTATACATTTTTTAAAACTAGCGCCCAGGAGAATTTGGGATAGGGTGACTCGACTGCCTTGCACCAGGTCTGTTACCCATAATCCCTTGCAAAGCTAAAAGATTGACCAAAAAAACCCATTTTCCTCACATTTCTGTGGTGGAAAGTTCTGGAATCTGCGTGGATCAACAAATTTCCGCCCACCCAAGTTCTGGAATCTGCATGGATCAACACATTTTCACCCACCCAGCGTTCCCCCAGGTCTCCCAAAAAAAATGGTACCTCACTTGCCTGGGTCTGCCTAGTGCCTGCAACAGGAAAAAGAGCAAAACGCAACGTGGTCGCACCTCAATTTCGCAGTGAAAATGGGCCCTTTTTTGCAAAGAGCCTACCTTTCGTTTTTTAACCCTAGCTCTGCCGGCACCTAGGGAAACCTAGCAAACCTATACATTTTTGAAAACTAGACACCCAGGGGAATTCAGGATGGGTTGAATCACCTGTCTCCCACCAGGTTCTGTTACCCAGAATCCCTTGCAAATCTAAAACATTGACAAAAAAACGCATTTTCCTCACATTTCTGTGGTGGAAAGTTTTGGAATATGCATGGATCAACACATGTCTACACGCCCAGCGTTGTGCCAGGTCTCCCGAAATAAATGGTACCTCACTTGCCTGGGTCTGCCTTGTGCCTGCGACAGGAAACAGCACAAAACGCAACGTGCTCGCACCTCAATTTCGCAGTGAAAACGGGCCCTTTTTTTGCAAAGAGCCTACCTTTCGTTTTTTAACCCTAGCTCTGCCGGCACCTAGGGAAACCTAGCAAACCTATACATTTTTGAAAACTAGACACCCAGGGTAATTCAGGATGGGTTGAATCACCTGCCTCCCACCAGGTTCTGTTACCCAGAATCCCTTGCAAATCTAACAAATTGACAAAAAAACACATTTTCCTCACATTTCTGTGGTGGAAAGTTCTAGAATCTGCGTGGAACAACAAATTTCCACGCCCCCAGCTCTCCCAAAAGAAATAGTACCTCACTTGCATAGGTCTGCCAAGTGCCTGCGACAGTAAAGAGTGCAAAACGCAACGTGGTCGCACCTCAATTTCGCAGTAAATATGGGCCCTTTTTTGGCAAAGAGCCTACCTTTCATTTTTGAACCCTAGCTCTGCCGTTACCTAGGGAAACCTAGCAAACCTATACATTTTTGAAAACTAGACACCCAGGGAAATTTAGGATGGGGTGAATCGACTTTCTCCCATCAGGATCTGGTTCCCAGAATCCCTTGCAAAGCTAAAAAAGTGACAAAAAAAGGCATTTTCCTCACATTTCTGTGGTGGAAAGTTCTGGAATCTGCGTTGGATCAACACATTTCCACCCACCTAGCCTTCCCCCAGGTCACCCATAAAAATGGTACCTCACTTGCCTGGGTCTGCCTAGTGCCTGCGACAGGAAACAGCGCAAAACGCAACGTGGTCGCACTTCAATTTCGCAGTGAAAACGGGCCCTTTTTTGGCAAAGAGCCTACCTTTTGTTTTTTAACCCTAGCTCCACCAGCACCTAGGGAAACCTAGCAAACCTATACATTTTAGAAAACTAGACACTCAGGGGAATTCAGGATGGGGTGACTCGACTGCCTCCCACCAGGTTCTGTTACCCAGAATCCCTTGCAAATCTTAAACATTGACAAAAAAAACCACATTTTCCTCGCATTTCTGTGGTGGAAAGTTCTGGAATCTGCCTGGATCAACAAATTTCCACCCACCCAAGATCTGGAATCTGCGTGGATCAACACATTTTCACCCACCCAGCGTTCCCCCAGGTCTCCCGAAAAAAATGGTACCTCACTTGCCTGGGTCTGCCTAGTGCCTGCAACAGGAAAAAGCGCAAAACGCAACGTGGTCGCACCTCAAATTCGCAGTGAAAACGGGCCCTTTTTTGGCAAAGAGCCTACCTTTCGTTTTTGAACCCTAGCTCTGCCGGCACCTAGGGAAACCTAGCAAACCTATACATTTTTAAAACTAGACACCCAGGGAAATTTAGGATGGGGTGAATCACCTGCCTCCCACCAGGTTCTGTTGCCAAGAATCCCTTGCAAAGCTAATAAATTGACAAAAAAACACATTTTCCTCACATTTCTGTGGTGGAAAGTCCTGGAATCTGCGTGGATCAACACATTTTCACCCACCCAGCGTTCCCCCAGGTCTCCCCAAATAAATGGTACCTCACTTGCCTGAGGCTGCCTAGTGCCTGCGACAGGAAACCGTGCAAAAAGCAACGTGGTCGCACCTCAAAATCGCAGTGAAAACAGGCCCTTTTTTGGCAAAGAGCCTACCTTTCGTTTTTGAACCATAGCTCTTCTGGCACCTAGGGAAACTCAGCAAACCTATACATTTTTGCAAACTAGACACCCAGGGGAATTCAGGATGGGGTGACTCGACTGCCTCCCACCAGGTTCTGTTACCCAGAATCCCTTGCAAATCTAAAACATTGACAAAAAAAACACATTTTCCTCACATTTCTGTGGTGGAAAGTTCTGGAATCTGCGTGGATCAACAAATTTCCACCCACCCTGCGTTCCCCCAGGTCTCCCAAAAAAATGGTACCTCACTTGCCTGGGTCTGCCTAGTGCCTGTGACAGGAAACAGCGCAAAACGCAATGTGGTCGCACCTCAATTTCGCAGTGAAAACGGGCCCTTTTTTGGCAAAGATGCTACCTTTCGTTTTTGATCCCTAGCTCTGCCGGCACCTAGGGAAACCTAGCAAACCTATACATTTTTGAAAACTAGACACCCAGGGATATTCAGGATGGGGTGACTCGACTGCCTCCCACCAGGTTCTGTTACCCAGAATCCCTTGCAAATCTAAAACATTGACAAAATAAACACATTTTCCTCACATTTCTGTGGTGGAAAGTTCTGGAATATGCGTGAATCAAAAAAATTTCCACCCACCCAGCGTTCCTCCAGGTCTCCCAAAAAAAATGGTACTGCACTTGCCTGGGTCTGCCTAGTGCCTCCGACAGGAAACAGCGCAAAACGCAACGTGGTCGCACCTCAATTTCGCAGTGAAAATGGGCCCTTTTTTGACAAAGAGCCTACCTTTCGTTTTTTAACCCTAGCTCTTCGGACACCTAGGGAAACTTAGCGATCCTATCCATTTTTGAAAACTAGACACCCAGGGAAATTCAGGATGCGGTGACTCGACTGCCTACCACCAGGTCTGTTACCCAGAATCCCTTGCAAAGCTAAAAGATTGACCAAAAAACCGCATTTTCCTCACATTTCCGTGGTGGAAAGTTCTGGAATCTGCGTGGATCAACAAATTTCCACCCACTCAAGTTCTGGAATCTGCGTGGATCAACAAATTTTCACCCACCTAGCGTTCCCCCAGGTCTCCTGAAAAAAATGGTACCTCACTTGCCTAGGTCTGCCTAGTGCCTGCGACAGGAAAAAGCGCAAAACGCAACAAGGTTGCACCTCAATTTCGCAGTGAAAACGGGTCCTTTTTTGGCAAAGAGCCTACCTTTCGTTTTTGAACCCTAGCTCTGCCGGCACCTAGGGAAACCTAGCAAACCTATCCTTTTTTTTTAAAACTAGACACCCAGGGGAATTCAGAATGGGGTGAATCACCTGCCTCCCACCAGGTTCTGTTGCCAAGAATCCCTTGCAAAGCTAAAAAATTGACAAAAAAATGAATTTTCCTAACATTTCTGCGGTGGAATTTCTGGAATCTGCATGGATCAACAAATTTCCACCCACCCAGCGTTCCCCAAGGTCTCCCCAAAAAAATTGTACCTCACTTGCCTGAGTCTGCCTAGTGCCTACGACAGGAAACAGCGCAAAACGCAACTTGGTCTCACCTCAGTTTCGCAATGAAAACGGGCCCTTTTTTGGCAAAAAGCCTACCTTTCATTTTTGAACCCTAGCTCTGCCGGCACCTAGGGAAACCTAGCAAACCTATACATTTTTAAAAACTATATACCCAGGGGAATTTAGGATGGGGTGAATCGACTGCCTCTCACCAGGTTCTGTTACCCAGAATCCCTTGCCAAGCTAAAAAATTGACAAAAAAAATGCATTTTCCTCACATTTCTGTGGTGGAAAGTTCTGGAATATGCGTGAATCAAAAACATTTCCACCCACCCAGCGTTCCCCCAGGTCTCTCAAATAAAAAGGTATCACACTTTCCTGGGTCTGCCTAGTGCCTGCGACAGGAAACAGCGGAAAACGCAACTTGGTCGCACCTCAATTTCGCAGTGAAAATGGGCCCTTTTTTGGCAAAGAGCCTACCTTTCGTTTTTGAACCCTATCTCTTCTGGCACCTAGGGAAACTCAGCAAACCTATACATTTTTGCAAACTAGACACCCAGGGGAATTCAGGATGGGGTGACTCGACTGCCTCCCACCAGGTTCTGTTACCCAGAATCCCTTGCAAATCTAAAACATTGACAAAAAAAACACATTTTCCTCACATTTCTGTGGTGGAAAGTTCTGGAATCTGCGTGGATCAACACATTTCCACCCACCCTGCGTTCCCCCAGGTCTCCCAAAAAAATGGTACCTCACTTGCCTGGGTCTGCCTAGTGCCTGTGACAGTAAACAGCGCAAAACGCAATGTGGTCGCACCTCAATTTCGCAGTGAAAACGGGCCCTTATTTGGCAAAGATGCTACCTTTCGTTTTTGATCCCTAGCTCTGCCGGCACCTAGGGAAACCTAGCAAACCTATACATTTTTGAAAACTAGACACCCAGGGATATTCAGGAAGGGGTGACTCGACTGCCTCCCACCAGGTTCTGTTACCCAGAATCCCTTGCAAATCTAAAACATTGACAAAATAAACACATTTTCCTCACATTTCTGTGGTGGAAAGTTCTGGAATATGCGTGAATCAAAAAAATTTCCACCCACCCAGCGTTCCTCCAGGTCTCCCAAAAAAAATGGTACTGCACTTGCCTGGGTCTGCCTAGTGCCTCCGACAGGAAACAGCGCAAAACGCAACGTGGTCGCACCTCAATTTCGCAGTGAAAACGGGCCCTTTTTTGACAAAGAGCCTACCTTTCGTTTTTTAACCCTAGCTCTTCGGACACCTAGGGAAACTTAGCGATCCTATCCATTTTTGAAAACTAGACACCCAGGGAAATTCAGGATGCGGTGACTCGACTGCCTACCACCAGGTCTGTTACCCAGAATCCCTTGCAAAGCTAAAAGATTGACCAAAAAACCGCATTTTACTCACATTTCCGTGGTGGAAAGTTCTGGAATCTGCGTGGATCAACAAATTTCCACCCACTCAAGTTCTGGAATCTGCGTGGATCAACAAATTTTCACCCACCTAGCGTTCCCCCAGGTCTCCTGAAAAAAATGGTACCTCACTTGCCTGGGTCTGCCTAGTGCCTGCGACAGGAAAAAGCGCAAAACGCAACAAGGTTGCACCTCAATTTCGCAGTGAAAACGGGTCCTTTTTTGGCAAAGAGCCTACCTTTCGTTTTTGAACCCTAGCTCTGCCGGCACCTAGGGAAACCTAGCAAACCTATCCTTTTTTTTTAAAACTAGACACCCAGGGGAATTCAGAATGGGGTGAATCACCTGCCTCCCACCAGGTTCTGTTGCCAAGAATCCCTTGCAAAGCTAAAAAATTGACAAAAAAATGAATTTTCCTAACATTTCTGCGGTGGAATTTCTGGAATCTGCATGGATCAACAAATTTCCACCCACCCAGCGTTCCCCAAGGTCTCCCCAAAAAAATTGTACCTCACTTGCCTGAGTCTGCCTAGTGCCTACGACAGGAAACAGCGCAAAACGCAACTTGGTCTCACCTCAGTTTCGCAATGAAAACGGGCCCTTTTTTGGCAAAAAGCCTACCTTTCATTTTTGAACCCTAGCTCTGCCGGCACCTAGGGAAACCTAGCAAACCTATACATTTTTAAAAACTATATACCCAGGGGAATTTAGGATGGGGTGAATCGACTGCCTCTCACCAGGTTCTGTTACCCAGAATCCCTTGCCAAGCTAAAAAATTGACAAAAAAAATGCATTTTCCTCACATTTCTGTGGTGGAAAGTTCTGGAATATGCGTGAATCAAAAACATTTCCACCCACCCAGCGTTCCCCCAGGTCTCTCAAAAAAAAAGGTATCACACTTTCCTGGGTCTGCCTAGTGCCTGCGACAGGAAACAGCGGAAAACGCAACTTGGTCGCACCTCAATTTCGCAGTGAAAATGGGCCCTTTTTTGGCAAAGAGCCTACCTTTCGTTTTTGAACCCTAGCTCTTCTGGCACCTAGGGAAACTCAGCAAACCTATACATTTTTGCAAACTAGACACCCAGGGGAATTCAGGATGGGGTGACTCGACTGCCTCCCACCAGGTTCTGTTACCCAGAATCCCTTGCAAATCTAAAACATTGACAAAAAAAACACATTTGCCTCACATTTCTGTGGTGGAAAGTTCTGGAATCTGCGTGGATCAACAAATTTCCACCCACCCAGCATTCTCCCAGGTCTCCCGAAAAAAATGGTACCTCACTTGCCTGGGTCTGCCTAGTGCCTGCGACAGGAAACAGCGCAAAACGCAACGTGGTCGCACCTCAATTTCTTAGTGAAAACGGGCCCTTTTTGGGCAAAGAGCCTACCTTTCGTTTTTGAACCCTAGCTCTGCCGGCACCTAGGGAAACCTAGCAAACCTATACATTTTTGAAAACTATATACCCAGGGAAATTTAGGATGGGGTGACTCGACTGCCTCTCACCAGGTTCTGTTACCCAAAATCCCTTGCTAATCTAAAAAATTAACAAAAAAAACGCATTTTCCTCATATTTCTGTGGTGGAAAGTTCTGGAATCTGCATGGATCAACAAATTTCTACCCACCCAGCGTTGCCCCAGGTCTCCCAAAAAAATGGTACCTCACTTGCCTGAGTCTGCCTAGTGCCTGCGACAGGAAACAGCGCAAAACGCAACGTGGTCGCATCTCAATTTCGCAGTGAAAATGGGCCCTTTTTTGGCAAAGATGCTACCTTTCGTTTTTGATCCCTAGCTCTGCCGGCACCCAGGGAAACCTAGCAAACCTATATATTTTTGAAAACTAGACACCCAGGGTTATTCAGGATGGGGTGACTTGACTGCCTCCCACCAGGTTCTGTTACCCAGAATCCCTTGCAAAGCTAAAGAATTTACAAAAAAAACGCATTTTCCTCATATTTCTGTGGTGGAAAGTTCTGGAATCTGCATGGATCAACAAATTTCTACCCACCCAGCGTTGCCCCAGGTCTCCCAAAAAATGGTACCTCACTTGCCTGGGTCTGCCTAGTGCCAGCGACAGGAAACATCGCAAAACGCAACGTGGTTGCACCTCAAGTTCGCAGTAAAAACGGGCCCTTTTTTGGCAAAGAGCCTACCTTTTGTTTTTGAACCCTAGCTCTGCCAGCACCTAGGGAAACCTAGCAAACCTATACATTTTTCAAAACTAGACACCCAGGGAAATTCAGGATGGGCCTCCCACCAGGTTCTGTTACCCAGAATCCCTTGCAAATCTAAAACATTGATAAAAAAACACATTTTCCTCCCATTTCTGTGGTGAAAAGTTCTGGAATATACGTGAATCAAAAAAATTTCCACCCACCCAGCGTTCCTCCAGGTCTCCCAAAAAAAATGGTACTGCACTTGCCTGGGTCTGCCTAGTGCCTGCAACAGGAAACAGCGCAAAACGCAACGTGGTCGCACCTCAATTTCGCAGTGAAAACGGGCCCTTTTTTGACAAAGAGCCTACCTTTCGTTTTTTAACCCTAGCTCTTCCGACACCTAGGGAAACTTAGCAAACCTATCCATTTTTGAAAACTAGACACCCAGGGAAATTCAGGATGGGGTGACTCGACTGCCTACCACCAGGTCTGTTACCCAGAATCCCTTGCAAAGCTAAAAGATTGACCAAAAAAACGCATTTTCCTCACATTTCCGTGGTGGAAAGTTCTGGAATCTGCGTGGATCAACAAATTTCCACCCACTCAAGTTCTGGAATCTGCGTGGATCAACACATTTTCACCCACCTAGCATTACCCCAGGTCTCCCGAAAAAATGGTACCTCACTTGCCTGGGTCTGCCTAGTGCCTGCGACAGGAAAAAGCGCAAAACGCAACAAGGTTGCACCTCAATTTCGCAGTGAAAACGGGCCCTTTTTTGGCAAAGAGCCTACCTTTCGTTTTTGAACCCTAGCTCTGCCGGCACCTAGGGAAACCTAGCAAACCTATACATTTTTGAAAACTAGACACCCAGGGGAATTTAGAATGGGGTGAATCACCTGCCTCCCACCAGCATCTGTTGCCAAGAATCCCTTGCAAAGCTAAAAAATTGACAAAAAAACGAATTTTCCTAACATTTCTGCGGTGGAATTTCTGGAATCTGCATGGATCAACAAATTTCCACCCACCCAGCGTTCCCCCAGGTTTCCCCACAAAAATTGTACCTCACTTGCCTGAGTCTGCCTAGTGCCTACGACAGGAAACAGCGCAAAACGCAACTTGGTCGCACCTCAGTTTCGCAATGAAAACGGGCCCTTTTTTGGCAAAAGCCTACCTTTCGTTTTTGAACCCTAGCTCTGTTGGCACCTAGGGAAACCTAGCAAACGTATACATTTATTAAAACTAGCGCCCAGGGGAATTTGGGATAGGGTGACTCGACTACCTCCCACCAGGTCTGTTACCCATAATCCCTTGCAAAGCTAAAAGATTGACCAAAAAAACCCATTTTCCTCACATTTTTTGTGGTGGAAAGTTCTGGAATCTGCGTGGATCAACAAATTTCCACCCACCCAAGTTCTGGAATCTGCGTGGATCAACACATTTTCACCCACCCAGCGTTCCCCCAGGTCTTCCAAAAAAAAATGGTACCTCACTTGCCTGGGTCTGCCTAGTGCCTGCAACAGTAAAAAGAGCAAAACGCAACGTGGTTGCACCTCAATTTCGCAGTGAAAACTGGCCCTTTTTTGGCAAAGAGCCTATCTTTCGTTTTTGAACCCTAGCTCTGCCGGCACCTAGGGAAACCTAGCAAACCTATACATTTTTGAAAACTAGACACCCTGGGAAATTCAGGATGGGGTGACTCCACTGCCTCCCACCAGGTTCTGTTACCCAGAATCCCTTGCAAAACTAAAAAATTGACAAAAAAAACGCATTTTCCTCACATTTCTGTGGTGGAAAGTTCTGGAATATTCGTGAATCAAACAAAATTTCCACCCACCCAGCGTTCCCCCAGGTCACACCAAAAAAATGTACCTCACTTGCCTGAGTCTGCCTAGTGCCTGCGACAGGAAACAGCGCAAAACGCAACGTGGTCGCACCTCAATTTCGTAGTGAAAACGGGCCCTTTTTTGGCAAAGAGCCTACCTTTCGTTTTTGAACCCTAGCTCTGTTGGCACCTAAGGAAACCTAGCAAACCTGTACATTTTTTAAAACTAGCACCCAGGGGAATTTAGTAGAGGGTGACTCGACTGCCTCCCACCAGGTCTGTTACCCAGAATCCCTTGCAAAGCTAAAAGATTGACCAAAAAATGCATTTTCCTCACATTTCTGTGGCGGAAAGTTCTGTAATCTGCGTGGATCAACACATTTTCACCCACCCAGCGTTCCCTCAGGTCTCCCGAAAAAAATGGTAGCTCACTTGCCCGGGTCTGTCTAGTGCCTGCGACAGGAAAAAGCGCAAAACGCAACGTGGTCGCACCTCAATTTCGCAGTGAAAACGGGCCCTTTTTTGGCAAAGAGCCTACCTTTTGTTTTTGAACCCTAGCTCTGCCAGCACCTAGGGAAACCTAGCAAACCTATACATTTTTAAAAACTAGACACCCAGAGGAATTCAGGATAGGGTGAGTCGACTGCCTCCCACCAGGTCTGTTACCCAGAATCCCTTGCAAAGCTAAAAGATTGACCAAAAAATGCATTTTCCTCACATTTCTGTGGTGGAAAGTTCTGGAATCTGCGTGGATCAACAAATTTCCACCCACCCAACGTTCCCCCAGGTCTCCCAAAAAAAATGGTACCTCACTTTCCTGAGTCTGCCTAGTGCCTGCGACAGGAAACAGCGCAAAACACAACGTGGTCGCACCTCAATATCGCAGTGAAAACGGGCCCTTTTTTGGCAAAGAGCCTACCTTTCGTTTTTAAACCCTAGCTCTGCCGGCACCTAGGGAAACCTAGCAAACCTATACATTTTTGAAAACTAGACACCCTGTGAAATTCAGGATGGGGTGACTCAACTGCCTTCCACCAGGTTCTGTTACCCAGAATCCCTTGCAAAACTAAAACATAGACAAAAAAATGCATTTTCCTCACATTTTTGTGGTGGAAAGTTCTGGAAAATGGGTGAATCAAAAAAATTTCCACCCACCCAGGGTTCCCACAGGTCTCCCGAAAAAAATTGTACCGCACTTGCCTGGGTCTGCCTAGTGCCTGCAACAGGAAACAGCTCAAAACGCAACGTGGTGGCACCTCAATTTGGCAGTGAAAACCGGCCGTTTTTTGGCAAAGAGCCTATCTTTCGTTTTTGAACCCTAGCTCTTCCGGCACCTAGGGAAACTCAGCTAACCTATACATTTTTGAAAACGAGACACCCAGGGGAATTCAGGATGGGGTGACTCGACTACCTCCCACCAGGTTCTGTTACCCAGAATCCCTTGCAAAGCTAAAAAATTGAAAAACAAAACGCATTTTCCTCACATTTCTGTGGTGGAAAGTTCTGGAATCTGCGTGGATCAACACATTTCCACCCACCCAGCGTTCCCCGAGGTCTCCCAAAAAAATGGTACCTCACTTGCCTGGGTCTGCCTAGTGCCTGCGACAGGAAACAGCGCAAAACGCAACGTGGTCGCACCTCAATTTCGCAGTGAAAACGGGCCCTTTTTTGGCAAAGAGCCTACCTTTTGTTTTTGAACCCTAGCTCAACCAGCACCTAGGGAAACATAGCAAACCTATACATTTTTGAAAACTAGACACCCAGGGAAATTCAGGATGGGGTGACTCGACTGCCCCCCACCAGGTTCTGTTACCCAGAATCCCTTGCAAATCTAAAACATTGACAAAAAAAACACATTTTCCTCACATTTCTGTGGTGGAAAGTTTTTGAATCTGCGTGGATCAACAAATTTCCACCCACCCTGCGTTCCCCCAGGTCTCTACAAAAAAATGGTACCTCACTTGCCTGAGTCTGCCTAGTGCCTGCGACAGGAAACAGCACAAAACGCAATGTGGTCGCACCTCAATTTCGCAGTGAAAACGGCCCTTTTTTGGCAAAGAGCCTACCTTTCGTTTTTGAACCCTAGCTCTGTTGGCACCTAGGGAAACCTAGCAAATGTATACATTTATTAAAACTAGCGCCCAGGGTAATTTGGGATAGGGTGACTCGACTGCCTCCCATCAGGTCTGTTACCCATAATCCCTTGCAAAGCTAAAAGATTGACCAAAAAAACCCATTTTCCTCACATTTTTTGTGGTGGAAAGTTCTGGAATCTGCGTGGATCAACACATTTCCACCCACCCAAGTTCTGGAATCTGCGTGGATCAGCACATTTTCACCCACCCAGCGTTCCCCCAGGTCTTCCGAAAAAAAATGGTACCTCACTTGCCTGGGTCTGCCTAGTGCCAGCAACAGGAAACCGCACAAAACGCAACGTGGTCGCACCTCAATATCGCAGTGAAAACGGGCCCTTTTTTTGGCAAAGAGCCTACCTTTCGTTTTTGAACCCTAGCTCTGCCGGCACCTAGGGAAACCTAGCAAACCTATACATTTTTGAAAACTAGACACCCTGTGAAATTCAGGATGGGGTGACTCGACTGCCTTCCACCAGGTTCTGTTACCCAGAATCCCTTGCAAATCTAAAACATTGACAAAAAAATGCATTTTCCTCACATTTTTGTGGTGGAAAGTTCTGGAATATGCGTGAATCAAAAAAATTTCCACCCACCCAGGGTTCCCTCAGGTCTCCCGAAAAAAATTGTACCGCACTTGCCTGGGTCTGCCTAGTGCCTGCAACAGGAAACAGCTCAAAACGCAACGTGGTGGCACCTCAATTTGGCAGTGAAAACTGGCCCTTTTTTGGCAAAGAGCCTACCTTTTGGTTTTTAACCCTAGCTCCACCAGCACCTAGGGAAACCTAGCAAACCTATACATTTTAGAAAACTAGACACCCAGGGGAATTCAGGATAGGGTGACTCGACTGCCTCCCACCAGGTCTGTTACCAATAATCCCTTGCAAAGCTAAAAGATTGACCAAAAAAAAACAATTTTCCTCACATTTTTTGTGGTGGAAAGTTCTGGAATCTGCGTGGATCAACAAATTTCCACCCACCCAAGTTCTGGAATCTGCGTGGATCAACACATTTTCACCCACCCAGCGTTCCCCCAGGTCTTCCGAAAAAAAATGGTACCTCACTTGCCTGGGTCTGCCTAGTGCCTGCAACAGTAAAAAGAGCAAAACGCAACGTGGTTGCACCTCAATTTCGCAGTGAAAACTGGCCCTTTTTTGGCAAAGAGCCTATCTTTCGTTGTTGAACCCTAGCTCTTCCGGCACCTATTGAAACTCAGCAAACCTATACATTTTTGAAAACTAGACCCCCAGGGGAATTCAGGATGGGGTGACTCGACTACCTCCCACCAGGTTCTGTTACCCAGAATCCCTTGCAAAGCTAAAAAATTGAAAAAAAACGCATTTTCCTCACATTTCTGTGGTGGAAAGTTCTGGAATCTGCGTGGATCAACACATTTCCACCCACCCAGCGTTCCCCGAGGTCTCCCAAAAAATTGTACCCCACTTGCCTGGGTCTGCCTAGTGCCTGCGACAGGAAACAGCGCAAAACGCAACGTGGTCGCACCTCAATTTCGCAGTGAAAACGGGCCCTTTTTTGGCAAAGAGCCTACCTTTTGTTTTTGAACCCTAGCTCTGTTGGCACCTAAGGAAACCTAGCAAACCTGTACATTTTTTAAAACTAGCACCCAGGGGAATTTAGTAGAGGGTGACTCGACTGCCTCCCACCAGGTCTGTTACCCAGAATCCCTTGCAAAGCTAAAAGATTGACCAAAAAATGCATTTTCCTCACATTTCTGTGGCGGAAAGTTCTGTAATCTGCGTGGATCAACACATTTTCACCCACCCAGCGTTCCCTCAGGTCTCCCGAAAAAAATGGTAGCTCACTTGCCCGGGTCTGTCTAGTGCCTGGGACAGGAAAAAGCGCAAAACGCAACGTGGTCGCACCTCAATTTCGCAGTGAAAACGGGCCCTTTTTTGGCAAAGAGCCTACCTTTCGTTTTTGAACCCTAGCTCTGCCAGCACCTAGGGAAACCTAGCAAACCTATACATTTTTGAAAACTAGACACCCAGAGGAATTCAGGATAGGGTGAGTCGACTGCCTCCCACCAGGTCTGTTACCCAGAATCCCTTGCAAAGCTAAAAGATTGACCAAAAAATGCATTTTCCTCACATTTCTGTGGTGGAAAGTTCTGGAATCTGCGTGGATCAACAAATTTCCACCCACCCAACGTTCCCCCAGGTCTCCCAAAAAAAATGGTACCTCACTTTCCTGAGTCTGCCTAGTGCCTGCGACAGGAAACAGCGCAAAACACAACGTGGTCGCACCTCAATATCGCAGTGAAAACGGACCCTTTTTTGGCAAAGAGCCTACCTTTCGTTTTTGAACCCTAGCTCTGCCGGCACCTAGGGAAACCTAGCAAACCTATACATTTTTGAAAACTAGACACCCTGTGAAATTCAGGATGGGGTGACTCAACTGCCTTCCACCAGGTTCTGTTACCCAGAATCCCTTGCAAAACTAAAACATAGACAAAAAAATGCATTTTCCTCACATTTTTGTGGTGGAAAGTTCTGGAATATGCGTGAATCAAAAAAATTTCCACCCACCCAGGGTTCCCTCAGGTCTCCCGAAAAAAATTGTACCGCACTTGCCTGGGTCTGCCTAGTGCCTGCAACAGGAAACAGCTCAAAACGCAACGTGGTGGCACCTCAATTTGGCAGTGGAAACCGGCCCTTTTTTGGCAAAGAGCCTATCTTTCGTTTTTGAACCCTAGCTCTTCCGGCACCTAGGGAAACTCAGCTAACCTATACATTTTTGAAAACGAGACACCCAGGGGAATTCAGGATGGGGTGACTCGACTACCTCCCACCAGGTTCTGTTACCCAGAATCCCTTGCAAAGCTAAAAAATTGAAAAACAAAACGCATTTTCCTCACATTTCTGTGGTGGAAAGTTCTGGAATCTGCGTGGATCAACACATTTCCACCCACCCAGCGTTCCCCGAGGTCTCCCAAAAAAATGGTACCTCACTTGCCTGGGTCTGCCTAGTGCCTGCGACAGGAAACAGCGCAAAACGCAACGTGGTCGCACCTCAATTTCGCAGTGAAAACGGGCCCTTTTTTGGCAAAGAGCCTACCTTTTGTTTTTGAACCCTAGCTCAACCAGCACCTAGGGAAACATAGCAAACCTATACATTTTTGAAAACTAGACACCCAGGGGAAATTAGGATGGGGTGACTCGACTGCCCCCCACCAGGTTCTGTTACCCAGAATCCCTTGCAAATCTAAAACATTGACAAAAAAAACACATTTTCCTCACATTTCTGTGGTGGAAAGTTTTTGAATCTGCGTGGATCAACAAATTTCCACCCACCCTGCGTTCCCCCAGGTCTCTACAAAAAAATGGTACCTCACTTGCCTGAGTCTGCCTAGTGCCTGCGACAGGAAACAGCACAAAACGCAATGTGGTCGCACCTCAATTTCGCAGTGAAAATGGCCCTTTTTTGGCAAAGAGCCTACCTTTCGTTTTTGAACCCTAGCTCTGTTGGCACCTAGGGAAACCTAGCAAATGTATACATTTATTAAAACTAGCGCCCAGGGTAATTTGGGATAGGGTGACTCGACTGCCTCCCATCAGGTCTGTTACCCATAATCCCTTGCAAAGCTAAAAGATTGACCAAAAAAACCCATTTTCCTCACATTTTTTGTGGTGGAAAGTTCTGGAATCTGCGTGGATCAACACATTTCCACCCACCCAAGTTCTGGAATCTGCGTGGATCAACACATTTTCACCCACCCAGCGTTCCCCCAGGTCTTCCGAAAAAAAATGGTACCTCACTTGCCTGGGTCTGCCTAGTGCCAGCAACAGGAAACCGCACAAAACGCAACGTGGTCGCACCTCAATATCGCAGTGAAAACGGGCCCTTTTTTTGGCAAAGAGCCTACCTTTCATTTTTGAACCCTAGCTCTGCCGGCACCTAGGGAAACCTAGCAAACCTATACATTTTTGAAAACTAGACACCCTGTGAAATTCAGGATGGGGTGACTCGACTGCCTTCCACCAGGTTCTGTTACCCAGAATCCCTTGCAAAACTAAAACATTGACAAAAAAATGCATTTTCCTCACATTTTTGTGGTGGAAAGTTCTGGAATATGCGTGAATCAAAAAAATTTCCACCCACCCAGGGTTCCCTCAGGTCTCCCGAAAAAAATTGTACCGCACTTGCCTGGGTCTGCCTAGTGCCTGCAACAGGAAACAGCTCAAAACGCAACGTGGTGGCACCTCAATTTGGCAGTGAAAACTGGCCCTTTTTTGGCAAAGAGCCTACCTTTTGGTTTTTAACCCTAGCTCCACCAGCACCTAGGGAAACCTAGCAAACCTATACATTTTAGAAAACTAGACACCCAGGGGAATTCAGGATAGGGTGACTCGACTGCCTCCCACCAGGTCTGTTACCAATAATCCCTTGCAAAGCTAAAAGATTGACCAAAAAAACCAATTTTCCTCACATTTTTTGTGGAGGAAAGTTCTGGAATCTGCGTGGATCAACAAATTTCCACCCACCCAAGTTCTGGAATCTGCGTGGATCAACACATTTTCACCCACCCAGCGTTCCCCCAGGTCTTCCGAAAAAAAATGGTACCTCACTTGCCTGGGTCTGCCTAGTGCCTGCAACAGTAAAAAGAGCAAAACGCAACGTGGTTGCACCTCAATTTCGCAGTGAAAACTGGCCCTTTTTTGGCAAAGAGCCTATCTTTCGTTGTTGAACCCTAGCTCTTCCGGCACCTAGGGAAACTCAGCAAACCTATACATTTTTGAAAACTAGACCCCCAGGGGAATTCAGGATGGGGTGACTCGACTACCTCCCACCAGGTTCTGTTACCCAGAATCCCTTGCAAAGCTAAAAAATTGAAAAAAAACGCATTTTCCTCACATTTCTGTGGTGGAAAGTTCTGGAATCTGCGTGGATCAACACATTTCCACCCACCCAGCGTTCCCCGAGGTCTCCCAAAAAAATTGTACCTCACTTGCCTGGGTCTGCCTAGTGCCTGCGACAGGAAACAGCGCAAAACGCAACGTGGTCGCACCTCAATTTCGCAGTGAAAACGGGCCCTTTTTTGGCAAAGAGCCTACCTTTTGTTTTTGAACCCTAGCTCAACCAGCACCTAGGGAAACATAGCAAACCTATACATTTTTGAAAACTAGCGCCCAGGGGAATTTGGTATAGGGTGACTCGACTGCCTCCCACCAGGTCTGTTACCCATAATCCCTTGCAAAGCTAAAAGATTGACCAAAAAAACCATTTTCCTCACATTTTTTGTGGTGGAAAGTTCTGGAATCTGCGTGGATCAACAAATTTCCACCCACCCAAGTTCTGGAATCTGCGTGGATCAACACATTTTCACCCACCCAGCGTTCCCCCAGGTCTTCCGAAAAAAATGGTACCTCACTTGCCTGGGTCTGCCTAGTGCCTGCAACAGGAAAAGGAGCAAAACGCAACGTGATCGCACCTCAATTTCGCAGTAAAAACGGGCCCTTTTTTGGCAAAGAGCCTACCTTTCGTTTTTGAACCCTAGCTCTGACGGCACCTAGGGAAAGCTAGCAAACCTATACATTTTTAAAAACTAGACACCCAGAGGAATTCAGGATGGGGTGAATCACCTGCCTCCCACCAGGTTCTGTTGCCAAGAATCCCTTGCAAATCTAACAAATTGACAAAAAAACAAATTTTCCTCACATTTCTGTGGTGGAAAGTTCTGGAATCTGCGTGGATCAACAAATTTCCACCCACCCAGCGTACCCCCAGGTCTCCCCAAAACAATGGTACCTCACTTTCCTGAGTCTGCCTAGTGCCTGCGACAGGAAACAGCGCAAAACGCAACGTGGTCGCACCTCAATATCGCAGTGAAAACGGGCCCTTTTTGGCAAAGAGCCTACCTTTCGTTTTTGAACCCTAGCTCTGCCGGCACCTAGGGAAACCTAGCAAACCTATACATTTTTGAAAACGAGACACCCTGGGAAATTCAGGATGGGGTGACTCGACTACCTCCCACCAGGTTCTGTTACCCAGAATCCCTTGCAAAGCTACTAAATTGACAAAAAAACGCATTTTTCTCACATTTCTGTGGTGGAAAGTTCTAGAATCTGCGTGGATCAACACATTTCCACACACCCAGCGTTCCCCCAGGTCTCCCAAAAAAATGGTACCTCACTTGCCTGAGTCTGCCTAGTGCCTGCGACAGGAAACAGCGCAAAACGCAACGTGGTCGCACCTCAATTTCGCAGTGAAAACGGGCCCTTTTTTTGCAAAGAGCCTACCTTTCGTTTTTGAACCCTAGCTCTGTTGGCACCTAGGGAAACCTAGGAAACCTATACATTTTTTAAAACTAGCGCCCAGGAGAATTTGGGATAGGGTGACTCGACTGCCTTGCACCAGGTCTGTTACCCATAATCCCTTGCAAAGCTAAAAGATTGACCAAAAAAACCCATTTTCCTCACATTTCTGTGGTGGAAAGTTCTGGAATCTGCGTGGATCAACAAATTTCCGCCCACCCAAGTTCTGGAATCTGCATGGATCAACACATTTTCACCCACCCAGCGTTCCCCCAGGTCTCCCAAAAAAAATGGTACCTCACTTGCCTGGGTCTGCCTAGTGCCTGCAACAGGAAAAAGAGCAAAACGCAACGTGGTCGCACCTCAATTTCGCAGTGAAAATGGGCCCTTTTTTGCAAAGAGCCTACCTTTCGTTTTTTAACCCTAGCTCTGCCGGCACCTAGGGAAACCTAGCAAACCTATACATTTTTGAAAACTAGACACCCAGGGGAATTCAGGATGGGTTGAATCACCTGTCTCCCACCAGGTTCTGTTACCCAGAATCCCTTGCAAATCTAAAACATTGACAAAAAAACGCATTTTCCTCACATTTCTGTGGTGGAAAGTTTTGGAATATGCATGGATCAACACATGTCTACACGCCCAGCGTTGTGCCAGGTCTCCCGAAATAAATGGTACCTCACTTGCCTGGGTCTGCCTTGTGCCTGCGACAGGAAACAGCACAAAACGCAACGTGCTCGCACCTCAATTTCGCAGTGAAAACGGGCCCTTTTTTTGCAAAGAGCCTACCTTTCGTTTTTTAACCCTAGCTCTGCCGGCACCTAGGGAAACCTAGCAAACCTATACATTTTTGAAAACTAGACACCCAGGGTAATTCAGGATGGGTTGAATCACCTGCCTCCCACCAGGTTCTGTTACCCAGAATCCCTTGCAAATCTAACAAATTGACAAAAAAACACATTTTCCTCACATTTCTGTGGTGGAAAGTTCTAGAATCTGCGTGGAACAACAAATTTCCACGCCCCCAGCTCTCCCAAAAGAAATAGTACCTCACTTGCATAGGTCTGCCAAGTGCCTGCGACAGTAAAGAGTGCAAAACGCAACGTGGTCGCACCTCAATTTCGCAGTAAATATGGGCCCTTTTTTGGCAAAGAGCCTACCTTTCATTTTTGAACCCTAGCTCTGCCGTTACCTAGGGAAACCTAGCAAACCTATACATTTTTGAAAACTAGACACCCAGGGAAATTTAGGATGGGGTGAATCGACTTTCTCCCATCAGGATCTGGTTCCCAGAATCCCTTGCAAAGCTAAAAAAGTGACAAAAAAAGGCATTTTCCTCACATTTCTGTGGTGGAAAGTTCTGGAATCTGCGTTGGATCAACACATTTCCACCCACCTAGCCTTCCCCCAGGTCACCCATAAAAATGGTACCTCACTTGCCTGGGTCTGCCTAGTGCCTGCGACAGGAAACAGCGCAAAACGCAACGTGGTCGCACTTCAATTTCGCAGTGAAAACGGGCCCTTTTTTGGCAAAGAGCCTACCTTTTGTTTTTTAACCCTAGCTCCACCAGCACCTAGGGAAACCTAGCAAACCTATACATTTTAGAAAACTAGACACTCAGGGGAATTCAGGATGGGGTGACTCGACTGCCTCCCACCAGGTTCTGTTACCCAGAATCCCTTGCAAATCTTAAACATTGACAAAAAAAACCACATTTTCCTCGCATTTCTGTGGTGGAAAGTTCTGGAATCTGCCTGGATCAACAAATTTCCACCCACCCAAGATCTGGAATCTGCGTGGATCAACACATTTTCACCCACCCAGCGTTCCCCCAGGTCTCCCGAAAAAAATGGTACCTCACTTGCCTGGGTCTGCCTAGTGCCTGCAACAGGAAAAAGCGCAAAACGCAACGTGGTCGCACCTCAAATTCGCAGTGAAAACGGGCCCTTTTTTGGCAAAGAGCCTACCTTTCGTTTTTGAACCCTAGCTCTGCCGGCACCTAGGGAAACCTAGCAAACCTATACATTTTTAAAACTAGACACCCAGGGAAATTTAGGATGGGGTGAATCACCTGCCTCCCACCAGGTTCTGTTGCCAAGAATCCCTTGCAAAGCTAATAAATTGACAAAAAAACACATTTTCCTCACATTTCTGTGGTGGAAAGTCCTGGAATCTGCGTGGATCAACACATTTTCACCCACCCAGCGTTCCCCCAGGTCTCCCCAAATAAATGGTACCTCACTTGCCTGAGGCTGCCTAGTGCCTGCGACAGGAAACCGTGCAAAAAGCAACGTGGTCGCACCTCAAAATCGCAGTGAAAACAGGCCCTTTTTTGGCAAAGAGCCTACCTTTCGTTTTTGAACCATAGCTCTTCTGGCACCTAGGGAAACTCAGCAAACCTATACATTTTTGCAAACTAGACACCCAGGGGAATTCAGGATGGGGTGACTCGACTGCCTCCCACCAGGTTCTGTTACCCAGAATCCCTTGCAAATCTAAAACATTGACAAAAAAAACACATTTTCCTCACATTTCTGTGGTGGAAAGTTCTGGAATCTGCGTGGATCAACAAATTTCCACCCACCCTGCGTTCCCCCAGGTCTCCCAAAAAAATGGTACCTCACTTGCCTGGGTCTGCCTAGTGCCTGTGACAGGAAACAGCGCAAAACGCAATGTGGTCGCACCTCAATTTCGCAGTGAAAACAGGCCCTTTTTTGGCAAAGATGCTACCTTTCGTTTTTGATCCCTAGCTCTGCCGGCACCTAGGGAAACCTAGCAAACCTATACATTTTTGAAAACTAGACACCCAGGGATATTCAGGATGGGGTGACTCGACTGCCTCCCACCAGGTTCTGTTACCCAGAATCCCTTGCAAATCTAAAACATTGACAAAATAAACACATTTTCCTCACATTTCTGTGGTGGAAAGTTCTGGAATATGCGTGAATCAAAAAAATTTCCACCCACCCAGCGTTCCTCCAGGTCTCCCAAAAAAAATGGTACTGCACTTGCCTGGGTCTGCCTAGTGCCTCCGACAGGAAACAGCGCAAAACGCAACGTGGTCGCACCTCAATTTCGCAGTGAAAATGGGCCCTTTTTTGACAAAGAGCCTACCTTTCGTTTTTTAACCCTAGCTCTTCGGACACCTAGGGAAACTTAGCGATCCTATCCATTTTTGAAAACTAGACACCCAGGGAAATTCAGGATGCGGTGACTCGACTGCCTACCACCAGGTCTGTTACCCAGAATCCCTTGCAAAGCTAAAAGATTGACCAAAAAACCGCATTTTCCTCACATTTCCGTGGTGGAAAGTTCTGGAATCTGCGTGGATCAACAAATTTCCACCCACTCAAGTTCTGGAATCTGCGTGGATCAACAAATTTTCACCCACCTAGCGTTCCCCCAGGTCTCCTGAAAAAAATGGTACCTCACTTGCCTGGGTCTGCCTAGTGCCTGCGACAGGAAAAAGCGCAAAACGCAACAAGGTTGCACCTCAATTTCACAGTGAAAACGGGTCCTTTTTTGGCAAAGAGCCTACCTTTCGTTTTTGAACCCTAGCTCTGCCGGCACCTAGGGAAACCTAGCAAACCTATCCTTTTTTTTTAAAACTAGACACCCAGGGGAATTCAGAATGGGGTGAATCACCTGCCTCCCACCAGGTTCTGTTGCCAAGAATCCCTTGCAAAGCTAAAAAATTGACAAAAAAATGAATTTTCCTAACATTTCTGCGGTGGAATTTCTGGAATCTGCATGGATCAACAAATTTCCACCCACCCAGCGTTCCCCAAGGTCTCCCCAAAAAAATTGTACCTCACTTGCCTGAGTCTGCCTAGTGCCTACGACAGGAAACAGCGCAAAACGCAACTTGGTCTCACCTCAGTTTCGCAATGAAAACGGGCCCTTTTTTGGCAAAAAGCCTACCTTTCATTTTTGAACCCTAGCTCTGCCGGCACCTAGGGAAACCTAGCAAACCTATACATTTTTAAAAACTATATACCCAGGGGAATTTAGGATGGGGTGAATCGACTGCCTCTCACCAGGTTCTGTTACCCAGAATCCCTTGCCAAGCTAAAAAATTGACAAAAAAAATGCATTTTCCTCACATTTCTGTGGTGGAAAGTTCTGGAATATGCGTGAATCAAAAACATTTCCACCCACCCAGCGTTCCCCCAGGTCTCTCAAATAAAAAGGTATCACACTTTCCTGGGTCTGCCTAGTGCCTGCGACAGGAAACAGCGGAAAACGCAACTTGGTCGCACCTCAATTTCGCAGTGAAAATGGGCCCTTTTTTGGCAAAGAGCCTACCTTTCGTTTTTGAACCCTAGCTCTTCTGGCACCTAGGGAAACTCAGCAAACCTATACATTTTTGCAAACTAGACACCCAGGGGAATTCAGGATGGGGTGACTCGACTGCCTCCCACCAGGTTCTGTTACCCAGAATCCCTTGCAAATCTAAAACATTGACAAAAAAAACACATTTTCCTCACATTTCTGTGGTGGAAAGTTCTGGAATCTGCGTGGATCAACACATTTCCACCCACCCTGCGTTCCCCCAGGTCTCCCAAAAAAATGGTACCTCACTTGCCTGGGTCTGCCTAGTGCCTGTGACAGTAAACAGCGCAAAACGCAATGTGGTCGCACCTCAATTTCGCAGTGAAAACGGGCCCTTTTTTGGCAAAGATGCTACCTTTCGTTTTTGATCCCTAGCTCTGCCGGCACCTAGGGAAACCTAGCAAACCTATACATTTTTGAAAACTAGACACCCAGGGATATTCAGGAAGGGGTGACTCGACTGCCTCCCACCAGGTTCTGTTACCCAGAATCCCTTGCAAATCTAAAACATTGACAAAATAAACACATTTTCCTCACATTTCTGTGGTGGAAAGTTCTGGAATATGCGTGAATCAAAAAAATTTCCACCCACCCAGCGTTCCTCCAGGTCTCCCAAAAAAAATGGTACTGCACTTGCCTGGGTCTGCCTAGTGCCTCCGACAGGAAACAGCGCAAAACGCAACGTGGTCGCACCTCAATTTCGCAGTGAAAACGGGCCCTTTTTTGACAAAGAGCCTACCTTTCGTTTTTTAACCCTAGCTCTTCGGACACCTAGGGAAACTTAGCGATCCTATCCATTTTTGAAAACTAGACACCCAGGGAAATTCAGGATGCGGTGACTCGACTGCCTACCACCAGGTCTGTTACCCAGAATCCCTTGCAAAGCTAAAAGATTGACCAAAAAACCGCATTTTACTCACATTTCCGTGGTGGAAAGTTCTGGAATCTGCGTGGATCAACAAATTTCCACCCACTCAAGTTCTGGAATCTGCGTGGATCAACAAATTTTCACCCACCTAGCGTTCCCCCAGGTCTCCTGAAAAAAATGGTACCTCACTTGCCTGGGTCTGCCTAGTGCCTGCGACAGGAAAAAGCGCAAAACGCAACAAGGTTGCACCTCAATTTCGCAGTGAAAACGGGTCCTTTTTTGGCAAAGAGCCTACCTTTCGTTTTTGAACCCTAGCTCTGCCGGCACCTAGGGAAACCTAGCAAACCTATCCTTTTTTTTTAAAACTAGACACCCAGGGGAATTCAGAATGGGGTGAATCACCTGCCTCCCACCAGGTTCTGTTGCCAAGAATCCCTTGCAAAGCTAAAAAATTGACAAAAAAATGAATTTTCCTAACATTTCTGCGGTGGAATTTCTGGAATCTGCATGGATCAACAAATTTCCACCCACCCAGCGTTCCCCAAGGTCTCCCCAAAAAAATTGTACCTCACTTGCCTGAGTCTGCCTAGTGCCTACGACAGGAAACAGCGCAAAACGCAACTTGGTCTCACCTCAGTTTCGCAATGAAAACGGGCCCTTTTTTGGCAAAAAGCCTACCTTTCATTTTTGAACCCTAGCTCTGCCGGCACCTAGGGAAACCTAGCAAACCTATACATTTTTAAAAACTATATACCCAGGGGAATTTAGGATGGGGTGAATCGACTGCCTCTCACCAGGTTCTGTTACCCAGAATCCCTTGCCAAGCTAAAAAATTGACAAAAAAAATGCATTTTCCTCACATTTCTGTGGTGGAAAGTTCTGGAATATGCGTGAATCAAAAACATTTCCACCCACCCAGCGTTCCCCCAGGTCTCTCAAAAAAAAAGGTATCACACTTTCCTGGGTCTGCCTAGTGCCTGCGACAGGAAACAGCGGAAAACGCAACTTGGTCGCACCTCAATTTCGCAGTGAAAATGGGCCCTTTTTTGGCAAAGAGCCTACCTTTCGTTTTTGAACCCTAGCTCTTCTGGCACCTAGGGAAACTCAGCAAACCTATACATTTTTGCAAACTAGACACCCAGGGGAATTCAGGATGGGGTGACTCGACTGCCTCCCACCAGGTTCTGTTACCCAGAATCCCTTGCAAATCTAAAACATTGACAAAAAAAACACATTTGCCTCACATTTCTGTGGTGGAAAGTTCTGGAATCTGCGTGGATCAACAAATTTCCACCCACCCAGCATTCTCCCAGGTCTCCCGAAAAAAATGGTACCTCACTTGCCTGGGTCTGCCTAGTGCCTGCGACAGGAAACAGCGCAAAACGCAACGTGGTCGCACCTCAATTTCTTAGTGAAAACGGGCCCTTTTTGGGCAAAGAGCCTACCTTTCGTTTTTGAACCCTAGCTCTGCCGGCACCTAGGGAAACCTAGCAAACCTATACATTTTTGAAAACTATATACCCAGGGAAATTTAGGATGGGGTGACTCGACTGCCTCTCACCAGGTTCTGTTACCCAAAATCCCTTGCTAATCTAAAAAATTAACAAAAAAAACGCATTTTCCTCATATTTCTGTGGTGGAAAGTTCTGGAATCTGCATGGATCAACAAATTTCTACCCACCCAGCGTTGCCCCAGGTCTCCCAAAAAAATGGTACCTCACTTGCCTGAGTCTGCCTAGTGCCTGCGACAGGAAACAGCGCAAAACGCAACGTGGTCGCATCTCAATTTCGCAGTGAAAATGGGCCCTTTTTTGGCAAAGATGCTACCTTTCGTTTTTGATCCCTAGCTCTGCCGGCACCCAGGGAAACCTAGCAAACCTATATATTTTTGAAAACTAGACACCCAGGGTTATTCAGGATGGGGTGACTTGACTGCCTCCCACCAGGTTCTGTTACCCAGAATCCCTTGCAAAGCTAAAGAATTTACAAAAAAAACGCATTTTCCTCATATTTCTGTGGTGGAAAGTTCTGGAATCTGCATGGATCAACAAATTTCTACCCACCCAGCGTTGCCCCAGGTCTCCCAAAAAATGGTACCTCACTTGCCTGGGTCTGCCTAGTGCCAGCGACAGGAAACATCGCAAAACGCAACGTGGTTGCACCTCAAGTTCGCAGTAAAAACGGGCCCTTTTTTGGCAAAGAGCCTACCTTTTGTTTTTGAACCCTAGCTCTGCCAGCACCTAGGGAAACCTAGCAAACCTATACATTTTTCAAAACTAGACACCCAGGGAAATTCAGGATGGGCCTCCCACCAGGTTCTGTTACCCAGAATCCCTTGCAAATCTAAAACATTGATAAAAAAACACATTTTCCTCCCATTTCTGTGGTGAAAAGTTCTGGAATATACGTGAATCAAAAAAATTTCCACCCACCCAGCGTTCCTCCAGGTCTCCCAAAAAAAATGGTACTGCACTTGCCTGGGTCTGCCTAGTGCCTGCAACAGGAAACAGCGCAAAACGCAACGTGGTCGCACCTCAATTTCGCAGTGAAAACGGGCCCTTTTTTGACAAAGAGCCTACCTTTCGTTTTTTAACCCTAGCTCTTCCGACACCTAGGGAAACTTAGCAAACCTATCCATTTTTGAAAACTAGACACCCAGGGAAATTCAGGATGGGGTGACTCGACTGCCTACCACCAGGTCTGTTACCCAGAATCCCTTGCAAAGCTAAAAGATTGACCAAAAAAACGCATTTTCCTCACATTTCCGTGGTGGAAAGTTCTGGAATCTGCGTGGATCAACAAATTTCCACCCACTCAAGTTCTGGAATCTGCGTGGATCAACACATTTTCACCCACCTAGCATTACCCCAGGTCTCCCGAAAAAATGGTACCTCACTTGCCTGGGTCTGCCTAGTGCCTGCGACAGGAAAAAGCGCAAAACGCAACAAGGTTGCACCTCAATTTCGCAGTGAAAACGGGCCCTTTTTTGGCAAAGAGCCTACCTTTCGTTTTTGAACCCTAGCTCTGCCGGCACCTAGGGAAACCTAGCAAACCTATACATTTTTGAAAACTAGACACCCAGGGGAATTTAGAATGGGGTGAATCACCTGCCTCCCACCAGCATCTGTTGCCAAGAATCCCTTGCAAAGCTAAAAAATTGACAAAAAAACGAATTTTCCTAACATTTCTGCGGTGGAATTTCTGGAATCTGCATGGATCAACAAATTTCCACCCACCCAGCGTTCCCCCAGGTTTCCCCACAAAAATTGTACCTCACTTGCCTGAGTCTGCCTAGTGCCTACGACAGGAAACAGCGCAAAACGCAACTTGGTCGCACCTCAGTTTCGCAATGAAAACGGGCCCTTTTTTGGCAAAAGCCTACCTTTCGTTTTTGAACCCTAGCTCTGCCGGCACCTAGGGAAACCTAGCAAACCTATACATTTTTAAAAACTAGGCACCCAGGGAAATTCAGGATGGGGTTGACTCGACTGCCTCCCATCAGGTTCTGTTACCCAGAATCCCTTGCAAAGCTAAACAATTGACAAAAAAACACATTTTCCTCACATTTCTGTGGTGGAAAGTTCTGGAATCTGCGTGGATCAACACCTTTCGACCCACCCAGCGTTCCCCCGGGTCTCCCAAAAAAAATGGTACCTCACTTGCCTGGGTCTGCCTAGTGCCTGCAACAGGAAACAGCGCGAAACGCAACGTGGTCGCACCTCAATTTTGCAATGAAAACGGGCCCTTTTTTGGCAAAGATCCTACCTTTTGTTTCTGAACCCTAGCTCTGCCAGCACCTAGGGAAACCTAGCAAACCTATACATTTTTGAAAACTAGACACCCAGGGAAATTCAGGATGGGGTGACTCAACTGCCTGCCACCAGGTTCGTTACCCAGAATCTCTTGCAAAGATAAAACATTGACAAAGAAAACGCATTTTCCTCACATTTATGTGGTGGAAAGTTCTGGAATCTGTGTGGATCAACAAATTTCTACCCACCCAGCGTTTCCCTAGGTCTCCCAAAAAATATGGTACCTCACTTGCCTGGGTCTACCTAGTGCCTGTGACAGGAAACAGCGCAAAACACAACGTGGTCACACTTCAATTTTGCAGTGAAAACGGGCCCTTTTTTGGCAAAGAGCCTACCTTTCATTTTTGAACCCTAGCTCTGCCAGCACCTAGGGAAACCTAGCAACCCTATACATTTTTGGAAACTAGACACCCAGAGGAATTTTGTATGGGGTGACTCGACTGCCTCCCACAGGGTTCTGTTACCCAGAATCCCTTGCAAAGCTAAAACATTGACAAATAAAATGCATTTTCCTCACATTTCTGTGGTGGAAAGTTCTGGAATCTGCGTGGATCAACAAATGTCTACCCACCCAGCGTTCCCCCAGGTCTTCCGAACAAAATGGTACCTCACTTGCCTGGGTCTGTTGAGTGCCTGCGACAGGAAACAGCGCAAAACGCAACGTGTTCGCACCTCAATTTCGCAGTGAAAACGGGCCCTTTTTTGGCACAGAGCCTACCTTTCATTTTTGAAACCTAGCTCTGCCGGCACCTAGGGAAACCTAGCAAACCTATACATTTTTGAAAACTATATACCCAGGGGAATTCAGGATGGGGTGACTCGACTGCCTCTCGCCAGGTTCTGTTACCCAGAATCCCTTGCAAAGCTTTAAAATTGACAAAAAAACACATTTTCCTCATATTTCAGAGGTGTAAAGTTCTGGAATCTGCATGGATCAACAAATTTCTACCCACCCAGCGTTGCCCCAGGTCTCCCGAAAAAAATGGTACCTCACTTGCCTGGGTCTGCCTAGTGTCTGCGACAGGAAACAGCGCAAAACGCAGCGTGGTCACACCTCAATTTCGCAGTGAAAAAGGGCCCTTTTTTGACAAAGAGCCTACCTTTTGTTTTTGAACCCTAGCTCTGCTGGCACGTAGGGAAACCTAGCAAACCTATACATTTTTTAATTCTAGACACCCAGGGGAATTCAGGATGGGGTGACTCAACTGCCTCCCACCAGGTTCTGTTACCCAGAATCCCTTGCAATGCTAAAAAATTGACAAAAAATTGCATTTTCCTCAGATTTCTGTGGTGGAAAGGTCTGAAATCTGCATGGATCAATAAATTTCCACCCACCCAGCGTTTCCCCAGGTCTCCCGAAAAAAATGGTACCTCACTTGCGTGGGTAGGTATAGGTGCTGAAACAGGAAAAGGCCCAAATCGTAAGGTGGAGACTTAAAAAGTAACCTATCGCAAAAGTACCTTATTTTTGGGGGGGCACCTGAGTTTTTGGCCCTGGGCTCGGCGGCAAACTTTGGAAACTACCAAACCCAAACAGTCCCGAAAAGTAGACACCCGGGGGAGTCCAGGGAGGTATGGCATGCGTGGGTACCCTAACGTTTTCCTGCCCAGATTTCCTTGCAAACATTAAAATTAGGTAAAAAAACACTTTTCCATTCATTTTTGCGTGGGATCTCCGTGCCGGCATAAATGTCCTACCACCCAGTGTTCTCCTTGTTCCCCCGAGTAAAATGATACCTCACTTGTGTGGGTGAGCCAAAGCAGAACAGGCCAAAAATGTATTTGTAAGAAATTGTAGCGTGTGGGGCTGACAAATTAAGCACAGAGAATTGTACTGTTTTGGGGTCATCCTAATCACAGGCCTTTGGCCCACCCACACAAGTGAGGTATCATTTTACTTGGGAGAACAAGGGGAACGCTGGGTGGTAGGACGCTTGTGCCGGCATGGAGATCCCACTCAAAAATGTATGGAAAAGTGTAAGGTTTGCAGGGAATTCTGGGTTGGAAATCGTTGGGGGACCCACGCATGCCATACCTCCCTGGACTCCCCCGGGTGTCTACTTTGCAAAACTGTTTGGGTTTGGTAGATTCCAAAGATGGCCGCCGAGCCCCGGGCCAAAAACTCAGGTCCCACCCAAAAAAAGAAGGTAATTTTGCTAAAGGTAATTTTTAAGTCTCCACCCTACGATTTGGCCCTTTTCCTTTTGCAGCCACTATTCCTACCCACACAAGTGAGGTACCATTTTTATTGGGAGACCTGTGGGAACGCTGGGTGGGAGGAAATTTGTGAGAGCCTAGTGATGCCACGCTTTCCCTCACAGAAATTTGTGAAAGATCATATTCTTTTCAGCCAAAATCGAGGTTTGCAAGGGATTCTGGGTAAAGGAACATTGGAGAATCCACACAAGCCATACCTCCTTGAAAGCCCCTGGGTGTCTACTTTTCAGAAATGTGTGGGTTTGGTAGGTTTCCCTAGATGGCCATCTAGCACTGGGCCAAAAACCCAGGTGACCCATCTCGTAAAAGCTGGTGGTTTAGCCTATGTCAAAACCAGGTCTCCCGATAAAAATGGTACCTCACTTGTGTGGGTAGGCATTGTGGCTGCAACAGGAAAAGGCCCAAATCGTACGGTGGTGACATAAAAATTACCTATAGTAAAACTACCATATTTTTGGTGGGGGGCACCTGAGTTTTTTGCCTGGGGCTCGGTGGCCATCTTTGGAAACTACCAAACCCAAACAGTTTTGAAAACTAGACACCCGAGGGAGTCCAGGGAGGTATGGCATGCGTGAGTCCCCCATCATATTCCTACCCAGAATTCCCTGCAAACCTTAAAATTAGGTAAAAAAGCACTTTCCATACATTTTTGCGTGGGTTCTCCGTGCCGGAAAAAATATCCAACCACCCAGCGTTCCCCTTGTTCTCCAGAGTAAAATTATACCTCACTTGTGTGGGTGGGCCAAAGCAGAACAGGCCAAAAATGTATTTTTAAGAAGTTGGAGCTTTCAGGATTGACAAATTAAGCACAGAGAATTCTACAGTTTTGGGGTCATCCTAGTCACAGGCCTTTGGCCCACCCACACAAGTCAGGTATCATTTCACTCGGGAGAACAAGGGGAACGCTGGGTGGTAGGACATTTGTGCCGGCACGGAGATCCCACGCAAAAATTTATGGAAAACTGTTTTTTTAACCTAATTTTAAGGTTTGCAGGGAATTCTGGGTAGGAAAACATTGGAGGACCCACGCATGCCATACCTCCCTGGACTCCCCCGGGTGTCCCTCAGAACTGTGTGAGTTTGGTAGTTTCCAAAGATGGCCGGCGAGCCCCGGGCCAAAAACTCACCGGATTCCCCTTGCAAAACCAAATTGTTTTGACTGAATTAAGTTTTCAATTTGAGAGCGTGAGATTCTTGAGACAATATTGCATGGAAATTGTGACAGACATTTTCAAGTTTGCAGGACATTGTGGATAAAAAAACAATAGAATTCACAAGAAAGACATGACCATATACTCCCATGGTTTAGCAATAATATCTACATTTAGTAAGTTATTTATAGCTGTAATGTACACCTTAACAAAGTTACTCAAAAGTCAAACATTCCAGCACGGCTATCTATTCCTCAAAGACACACACATACAGATTGGATTTGGCACGAGGGCGAGTTGTGGTTCAGTACATAAAATTTTATTAACAAGATATTTCAAGGAAATGAAATGCTCTGTCAATAAATAATTGCATAAAAACCAAACCAGTGACTCGCAACTCTTGAGCTGTAAAGCCACGACAAGGCACCAACCGTTTTACAGGCCATTCACGCACCTTTCATACCTGATACACACCAGACCATTGACACCATCCGGAAGGAAAAGCAACACATTACAACATTCACAAAAAGGGACAAGGTACACCCTACTTCAGAAAGCGAAAAAAGACAAATATTACTGCACAGCCATCTAATCCGCAAGCACTCACACATACTGGTTGGATTTGGCACGAGAGTGAGTGATGATTCAGTACATACAATTGTATTCGCAAGTAATTTCACAAAAATGAAATGCACTACAAATAATTGAAAGTATGAGAAACTGAACTACTGACTCACAGCTCATGAGCTGTAAAACCACGTCAAGGCACCAACCTCTTTACAGGCCATTCATACACCTTTCATACGTGTGACACATACAAAACATTCACACTGCCAGCCGCGGACCCATCACAATACAACACTCACACCAGCAGACAGCGCCATTCAAGGGCCCATCACTTTCACACGCCCACATTCCTGACACTGCAACTACACAAAATGATGGACTGCGTGGAGTGTCACTCAACTAGCAATGTGTGTAGTGACCAACAGAAAGTAACTACTCACACACTGCCAGCCGAGCGCCAGTCCACCCACACCACCATCTAAGCACCAGACCATGCACACCGCCAGCCAAACACCACTCCGCGCACACCGACAGCCAAGTACCACTCCACGCACACCACCAGCCAAGCACCACTCCATGCACACCACCAGCAAAGCACCACTCCACACACACCACCAGCAAAGCGCCACTCCACACACACCGCCAGTCAAGCACCACTCCGCGCACAGACAGCCAAGTACCACTCCACGCACACCACCAGCCAAGCACCACTCCACGCACACCACCAGCCAAGCACCACTCCACGCACACCGCCAGCCAAGCACCACTCCACACACACCGCCAGCCAAGCACCACTCCACACACACTGCCAGCCAAATACCACTACACGCACACCTCCGGCCAAACACCACTCCACGCACACTGTCAGCCAAGCGTCACTCCACGCACACCGCCAGCCAAGCACCACACCACGCACACCTCCAGCCAAGCACCACTCCATGCACACCGACAGCCTGGAAAACTGAGAAAAATCCTAATTTTAAGACATTCGGTATTCACAGAAGGCATTTAGGAGTCCGAAAGTTAGGAGCCCTAACTTTACTACTACTAAATTGAAAAAAAATCCTAATTTTAAGACTTTGGGTATTCACAGAAGGCATTTAGGAGTTCAAAAGTTAGGAGTCCTAACTTTACTACTACTAAACTGAGAAAAATCCTAATTTTGGGACTTTCAGTTTTCACAGAAGGCATTTAGGAGTCCTAAAGTTAGGACTCCTAACTTCTATGAATACCGAAATGAGTAAGTGCCTTCTGTGAATACCAAAATGAGGAAGTGCCTTCTGTGAATACCAAAATGGTAGTAAGTTTAGGAGTTTGTCTTAAGTTAGTTGTGTGAATCGGGCCCTACATCTCCTAGTGGGAAAGTCTTTTGTAGATGTGGGAGCAATGTAATCAGGAAAGTGGTGATCTTTCAATCGAGCAACATCCTCCACCACTCCAAATCTAGGAACACTTACTTGCTCCACAACAACAAGGCTAGATATCACAAAGTGCTGAAACTAAAGAAAGGTCAACTTTGACCCAGGAGAACACGTCTTGAACACAATAAAAGCATTGAAAGTTGCTAAGTTGAAAAAATTAATGGCCAACTTCTAATTCCAAACATAAGCCTTCCGAATAGCAGTGTAAGGTTCCAACCTCTGATCTACTCTGTCAACACCACCCATGTGCTTATTGTAGTCCTGAATGCACACAGGTTTGTGGACTTCAGCAACCTGACCCCAAACTGGCAGAGGTGGCAGACAAAGCAAAAGTAATTGCCCCCTAAAGGGGAACAACCCTTGTCCAAGGGGTTGCTCCCCAAAACAAAAACAAAAAACATTAGGGCTACTCAAAATGGCCTCCAAAAGGAGAGTGACCCTTGCCCAAGAGGCCACTCCCCTGCTCTTTGCCCCAGTGCATAGAAACATTTGTATGCTACTGCCCCCGAAAGGGGAGCGACCCTTGTCCAAGGGGTCGCTTCCAAAAACTAAAAAAAAACAATAGGGCCACACAAGATAGCCCTCAAACAAAGAGTGGCCCTTGCCAAAGGGGCCACTCCACTGTTCTTTGCCCCAAGAGAAAAACTATATATTTTATAATGCCCCCCCAAATACAGGAGCGTCCCTTGTCCAAGGGGATGCTCCCCAAAACAAAAATAAACAAAAGGGCAGCACAAAATGGCCCCAATTATGAGAGTGACCACTCCCCGTACGCACAAACAATGTCGCTTTTTTTTAAAACTTTTGCAAAGTTCTGCCCCCCCCCCCCGGACCAGACAAAGCTAAACAATTTGCCCCCAAATATGGGAGTGACCCTTGCCCAAGGGGCCGCTCCACGAACGTACACACAACCATTACAACAACAAAAAAAATCCATGGTGTCTAGTGTGCATTCCTGCTGTATGATCGCACGATCGTGCAGCAGGAATGCTCTAAAGAGGCATTGGGGGAAAGGAAAACCCTTTTCTTTTCCCCAATGCCTCTTTAGTTTAAATCCCACCCGCCCCAGGCCCCAAACTTACCTCTTTCTCCTCGTAGGAGAAAGGGAACCTCCAATGACGTCAGCGCGCCTCGCGCATTGACGTCATTGATGACTGGCGCTTCCCCGCGAGTGGGGCTCATGACGAGCTGAGCTCATGAGCACCCGAGCACTGTATGCCATGACGAGCTCAGCTCGTCATGAGCATACAAGGGGTTAACTGGAAGATTTTCTGAATTAACTAACTTCTGTTTATTTATTGCTTCTCGCTCCTTTTCTTGTAAGACTTTTTCCAATGAAAATACATGTATGACTTGTGGAACCAAAGGTGGAGATAAAAACGGGGCACAAGGGTTGACTCTACTTGCTTCCTCATGGTAAGGAGGCGGATTTTTCATTAACAGATCCTCTAAATAATCTTCTTCTGAATCACCACTAGTCATTAGATTTCTTGTCTTTTCTGTACTCTTACTTCCTGATGGTCCTTCTAATGCAAAGACAGGATACAATCCTACAACTAACATAGATTGTCTCCACTTCTTCATTTGCTTATCATTTGTTTCTTTTGGAAATCTGGGATAAAACTTACTCCAATGAATGTCACTTCTGGGTCTATCTCGCTCAAAAGCCTCAGTTTACCACTCTTCTAGCGCTACGTACTGAGTTAATCTAGGTCTGAGATCTAATTTGTTCATGCATGTTCTCAAATTGTACAAAATTCTTCCATTAAAAGTACCATTTACTGGAAATGCTAAAACACCATCATCTTTAGTGTACTCCATCCAGTTCTCTAACCACACACAGGTGTGATAGCCCCTTTCTACCATCATATATGATGCAGGCGTATTAGGTGGTGGAATACTAATCCCTTCTCTGGTTTTAATAATTTTATCTTTCGTGAAAAAATTCTTTACTCGTTTAAGAAATTAAATTTTTCTCTTTCCTCCGTACATGATATGAGGTCTTCCCCTTACAAATTGCTCTTGTGCAAATCCTAAGTCACTCCTGTTGGGTCTATTTCCTATAATTGCAGGACCTATATGCCACATATGTTTTGTAAAAATAACATTTATATATGGTTACACTCAATTGTTTACTAAATGCTTCACCAATACCAGCGCATTTCTTATTTTCAATAACCGATCAGTGTTCGGTATTTAGAATGTTTTCCAACCAATATTTGCGCGGATTTTCTCGTGAGACAAGTTCTCACGCTCCTGAACTCACCCCTTCTGTGCAATTATGACCTCAGCCACACACCAGCTGTCTCAAACAATACCAGCGCTGCTCTAGGTGACATCAGCGCAGCTCCACAACTGACTCCCTCTTTTGCAAGGTAATACGAAAACTTCTTTTCAGTTTCAAAATGTAATTTTCTCATTAATCAACAAATGTAGAAACATTCGCCACTGTGCCTGAGTGACTAATTCAAAGGAAAGATAATTTTGCACTCACTACGAGTAAATCCCTTCCGCTTACTCTTCATACACTACAAGTAGATCCCTTCTGCCTACTCCTCATACAAGCATTAGAGAACCTGTTACTCGCTCGGGCTTACCCTTTCTAGGTTATATAAGGCCAAAGTTTCACCAGAGAACTCCTTTGCCTTCATTCATTCACACATTTATACAGAAACTCCCTAATCAGTGCATCCGGTTTTACCTAACCTTGCACTTATTTCCTCAGACAAGTGACCTCACTGCAGTGTGGCTTCCATTTACCAACCACTATTCTGCCCCCGGGGATTCCAAAACAAACACAAAACAATACAAACGGGTTTTGGTTAATACATAAAATCAATACAATATCAATATGCAATCAAATCAGTACAATCAATATAAGATCAATAATCAAAATACGACTAACTACCTATCTTACCGAACCCTAACAACTACTCTGCTACCAAAAGAAATACTGATAGAGCGCGGGGTTCACCTGCCTCAATTACCATACTCATCTGGGCCCATAAATATAGTAATACCTTGAAACAGGTGAAAACCCATACGCTATACCAGGATATTATTCACTTTATTCTTAGGACCTTTAACCTGTATACCTTGACTTACCAATTCTTACATTGGTACCTAAAGTCCTAGGGGATCAAAGGGAGTTAGCAAGAAAATAGGTAGTAAATAACATTTGCTGTATAAAATAACCACAGACTCGGGACAGGTTTAAACACTTTATCTATGAAAATTCATGAATGTAAGTCCATATAAGATTGATTAATGTTTGTTCAATTAAGAAGAGTATGATAACATTGAAATAAAGTGAAAATATTTTGAGACTTTCTTTAAGCATTGATACATAAGAAAGGGAAAAAAGGGAAACAGTACTTTGACATTACCCTAGAAAGTTATATTTACCTAGAATGGTATGAAGACCAACCCTGGCCATGGGCTGGTATAAAGAACAGAACCCCGATAGTGCAGGTGCCAGCACGAAAGAACAGATGCAGACCAGAATCCGGACAGGTACGAACAAAATTGGATCAGGACAGGACCACTACAGGTTAAGACCGGCACCCACAGCTAAAGTGCAACGCCAGCGTCACACCCCTCTCTGCAGCTAACAGTCGAACCCTGATTGGGTTATCGAATCTTCCGACAGAGTGCTCCACCAGCACCTCAGCTCCCGAACCCCGATTGGGTTATCGATTCTTCTGACAGAGTGCTACGCCAGCACCTCTGCTCTCGATCGCCTATTGAGTGCGTTGGGTCAGTGACAGGTCAGCTATTCGGACAAGTCGGACAATCTAATTAGCTAAGCCTACCTTAGTTATACCATTTTCCAGCACAGTGTACCACCCCCCAATGTTGCAAATGTGTGAATCCTCAATTTTGATTGGACAAAAAGACAAGGAGAGGGTCATCACACCATGTCAATATGAGGTCACTTCCATCTAATATTAAAATTAAGGTTCTCTCTCATAGCTTTTTTCCCATGCACTTTTATTCCACCCAGCAGTGAATGTAACAATAACAATTACAATGTATTTCAAAAGTATAGTTCAGCTTCCTTCCATGAGGTCAAAAGGTAAGGTTCTCATGAACATCTTCTAGCAAGTCAGGAATTGGCCGGGTTTCAATGCCAGTGCTTCAGGGATACGAGCTTCTCTGTGCAGGCGCAGCTATGCCAAGATGGAGTTCAGAAGTGGATATCAGGCCCAAATACGAGCTAATAGCAAAGTAGAAGAGAAACAGTTTTAAAACAAACAATAAATGAATGCACTGTATACCACTTATCTCTACTCTATTCCCATTATTTTATTTTAACTACAGCATTAAGGATCAGGCAAAACGAACAACTTAGCAAAAGCAGAAAGGCAAGCAGTGTACATGTGAAACTTACAGCAGCCATATTTAGCTTTAGTGTGCAGAAGCAAAGTTTTCCCTCCAAAGCAGAAAGTACGTCATGTCATGTGAGTGTGATAGATGCATGCGCAGAAAGGTTCCCACATTGCGGCGGCCATATTAAGTTACTCGAGTTACGATTAGTAAAGAAGCACATAGACAAGCTTCCCCAGCTTACTAGAAATGTTGCGTGGTGCATAGTTAGTAATACAAAACATGTTGATTAGCATATTTAAATGTTATTTTAAGAGGGCAGAATCCAAGCAAGTTGCTTTACGTGTGAATCCTTGCTCCATCACCCTAGGTGATGCTTAGCTACCCGAGCACCAGTTACCAGAGTTTTAGTCCCAAAGAAGTAAGAATGGAACCAAGAAGAGAATGGAAATATCGAGTATCATATGGATTGCCACAAAGACAAAGGTAATGTCTGACATCATAAGTTTATCAACACATCTGTTGAATCAAAAGGGAAATCAAACAATATTAGTATACGTCATGGTCATGTCAAAAATCATATCAGTCAAAACACAGTCCTTAAAAAGGATAGCAGCAGATAAATGTTAGTTCGATGCAGATGCTTCCCCTCATCAGCACTCAACTGGTGATTCTCCGCACCCATTACATGTGAGCCGACACTGACGGTTCTTTGTGAAACCTGGCTAGCACAAGAGTGTGTGCACCAACTGCAATCGCACCCTACTGCAACGGTCCCTTATACCATGCTGCCACTGTTCCTTCATGGATCATTATGAATCATGTCCCCTATGGACATAGATTAAGCAAGCTCTCCTCTGGGGTAAACAACATGCTGAAACATTTGCAGAACAGCAACTTTGTTGAGCCACAGAATCCTTACTGCAAAAAAAAACAATAAGGAAAATAGAACTACCCTTAGCCCGGGGAGCAATTTCTTCTACCATCTGTACTTGGGGAGCAATACTTGCACCAACACTAAAACGTGGAACAATACCTGCTACAACCCTAACCTGGGGGGCAATACCTGCTACACCCAAACCTGAGGAAGAGGTGCCTGTCTCAGTACTCACCTATAGATTTCCCATCTCGGAACGCTCATGGACCTTTGTGCTACTCACGGGCTGAAGCATTCGGCCTCCGTCCGGGAGTCTTCGCTGGCAGGACAGGGAACTGCAGAAGTACGCCCTCTCTGGCCCACTGCCAGAGAGTTACTGCAGGCAAGGTAAGAGGCAGAAGGATGCCGTCTCCTGTCATGTAGTTCCTATAAACCTATATCGGATCTGAGCATTTAGACAACATACACTGTAGGACTGGTGTCCAGACTGATTCCAGACACCCCACTGGGTAGGTTAGACTGTTGTACCAGCAAGCTCACAGTACCACTAGAAAGCCCTCTTACCAAGGAGAGAATAGTTCTTGGCTATTATCGTACATGACAACCCTGGTCCCTCAGGATCGTGGAAACAGTGCTATACTTTTAGCTCAGTCACTCGTGCTCACTTCGTCTCAAAGAAATACACAGAATAAAGGGTGGGGACATTTTCCAATAAGTATTTATTGAACCAGCGTCATTCTAGTGTAAAATAGGTGTGCTGAAACAACCATTAAACAGAAACAGATATAAATGATTTGAATCAATAATAGAGTAAAAGGATGTTAGATTTCTACCATTGTGCTAAAACAATGAATACAGGCAAGTATATAAAATACATGACAGTAGAATGTGTACTCCCATGATACAACCCTAACTAGATGTACCTAGCATGTATATAGGTTTAAAAGTCAAGAATCGCTCTAGGATAAAGTGAACCCCATTGTCTGAAGTGAGAGACTGTGGTCTGGAGATGGACCCCACTGCAAGCTGGGGTGTCTGTGCAGGAACCTAAGCATCTCGCGTCAGTGCATCATAATGGAAGTCCTTTTCTCCACTGACTACTGCAGCAAGATATGGTGTTTATATACCCAAAGTGGTACCCTCAGGAGTTCTACCTTGCTGTGTCATGGCAGAGTTAGGATGACGGAAGGAATGACCCTTGTACATAGTTATTATGCAAGAGATGGTAGTCCTGCTGAGTTTCCAAGAATCCTCATGCATATTGGATGTAGCTGGTTTTCAGGCAAAACCCCTTGTCCTGTATGCAGTACCGTAACTAGGCAAAAGGTCAGTCCCAAGAACTGTTATGTAGTGTAACGGTAGAGAGAATATAGATGAAACATTAGCGGACTCTCTGAGCCTATATTTGGGTACCAATATGACACAATACACTACGGTACCCCAGGGGTGAAGGCTATAGCTCAGCAGCTAAAATCTAAATTAAAATGTACATATGTGAATAGAGAAGAGCATGGTCAGGCAGCATAGTCGTTAAGAACAGCACAATCAGATAACGTCTATGGATAGGAATCCAAAATGATGCTCAAAACAAATGCTCCCCCCCTTTGTAACTGGGTCACCGCCAGAAACAACCAAAGGGAGACACGCAAAGACACAGCAAGTGCAAGATAGGTTTCCACTGTTGCAGCACCAGAAGTGCACAGCATAGAGATGCTGCAAGACTGAGCATTGAATGCATGCAAGGGAAACAGGCTCAAACAGCGCCGTCATTGACAGTTTGGAAACAAACCTAAAAATACATAACCACAGCAACTATTACCAGGCAAATGGAAAATAATTTTATAAAACGGCTTCCACAGTGTGACGTATAGTGAATTGAAGGTGGTTCATACATTTTAAGTCTAAGTTATAGCCAGTTGTGCGTCAATTTGAAATTTAAGTTATAACTATATCATTTCTCAGGTATGTATAGTTTAAGTTTGGATGTATACAAAGAATAAATAAGATTTTCCTAATTATAACTTAGCTTTAATCTTTGTTTTTTCCATCACATTTAAATGTTTTTTTTAAGTAAAAATATGTTTCAAATCGTAGTGTTTTAGGTAATTTAAACAAGTGTCCTTAAGTGCAGTGTCTTAGAGTGAAGGACAGTGTTGTGCAGTGTAGTATTATGGAGTCTAGTGTTGAAGAGTGAAACAGAGTGCAGTGAAGTAGAAGTGGAGTAGCATTGTGTATAGTGGAGTAACATATTATGCAGTGGAATGGTTTGGTGTGTCCTACAATGGAGTGGAGTATTTTATAGTGGAGTTCCAAGTTGGACTGCGGAGTGGTGTGTCGACCAGTTCAGTTGACTGTCGTATGGTGTAATATCATCAACTGTAGTGTTGTGGCATTGAGTATCATGGAGTGGAGTATCGTCACAGCATAGAGTTGAGTAGAGTGTTAAAGAATGCATACAGTGGAGTAGAGTGTTTTATTGTGCAGCGTAATGGCAAACAGTGTAGTACTGTGTCATAGAGTGGCACAGAGTGTAGTGGGTGCTGTAGAGTGCGCTTTTATGGAGTGGAGTGTTGAAGAGTGGAGGCACGTACATTGGAGTGTTGTACACTAGTGGGTATTGGGCTAAACTGTCGTACAGTTTAGTCAAGTGGAGTGGTGTAACATAGAGTGGACTATAGTGTCTTATAGTGGATTGGTGTCTCATACAGTGCAGTGTCTGTCATGGAGTGTTGAACAGTGTTGTGGAGTAGCACAGAGTAATGCAAAGTGATATAGAGTTGAGTGGCGTGTCGCACAGTGAAGTGGTATGCCATGTCGCACAGTGTAGCGAACAGTAGAGGGGCTTAGAGAGTGGAGTGCAGTGTTGTACAATGGAGTGAGGTAGAGTAGGCGCTAAAGTGTGTTGCATGATGGTAAAGTGGAGTAGCTAACAGTGTTGTAGAGTGTAGTGACATTCTGTGATACTGGGTAGATTGGCAAACAGTGGAGTGGCATACAGTCAAATAGAGTAGACTGAAGTGGCCTCCCATGGAATAGCATACAGTGGAGGGCATACAGTGGAGTGGCGTAGAGTGGAGTCTCGTCTAGTGGAGCTGCATGTAGTAGAAAAGCTTAGAGTTGAGTGGCACATAGCGGAATAGCATAGAGTGGAGTACTGTACAGTGGAATAGCACAGAGTTGAGTAGTGTCCAGTGGAATTGCTTATATTGGAGTGCTCTAGCTTGAACTGGCACACAGTGGAGTGGGTCAGAGTGGAATAGTATACCGAAAAGTAGAGTACAGCGGACTAGCATATACTGGAGTGCCATTCAGTAGAATAGCGCACAGTGGAATGGTGTACAGTGGAGTGGCATACAGTGGAATAGCATGGAGTGGAGTGGGGTACAGTGCAGTGCTATAGAGTGAGATAGCATAGAGTGGAGTGGAATACAGTGTGCTGGCATACACTGGAGTGGTTTACAGTCGAGTAGGGGAGAGTAAAATAGCATACAGTGGAGCAACGTAGAGTGGAATTGCATACAGTGGAATATCGTAGAATAGAGTGCAATACAGTGGAGTAGCATACAGTGGAAAAGCATAGCGAAGTGGCATACAGTGAAATAGGAGTGCACTGGCATATAGTGGAGTGGCGTAAATTGGAGTGGCATTCAATGGAGTGGGTTAAAGTGGAATAGCACACAGTGAAGTGGTGACAGTGGGGTGTCTTAGAGTGGAGTGGCATAGTGTGGTGTTCAGTGGAATAGCATAGAGTTGAGTGGCGTAGAGTGGAGTAGTGAATGGAGGAATAGCATATAGTAGAGTACAATGGTGTAGAGTGGAATAGCGCACAGCTGATTTGAATACAGTGGAGTGACATAAAGTGGAGCACCTTACACTGGAGGGCATACCATGGAATAGTGGAGTGGAATATAGTGGAATAGCGTAGAGTGTCGTACAATGGAGTGGCATAGAGTGGAATAGCAAAGAGTGGCATAGTACACAGTGTAGGGGTGTACAGTGGAATGTCATACAGTGGAGTGGCAACAGTGGAGTGGCGTACTGATGTATATTAAATTTGTCAGGAATGTAGAACATGGTGTGCAGATTAACACACCGATTTAGGCTCCCTTGCGTTTCACCATATTTGCCAGGCAATGCAGTTCAACCGTACTCATCTTGTGTGTGTGTAAAAGTGACTTCATTATTGCATTGGCCATGCGAGCCACAAGGATAACGCAGTACAATAATACATGTGTCCCATAGTTATATATTGTGCCATGGTATACTGCAGTAACTTCACGGTATACTGTGGTACATGCCAATGAATAGGCAGTATACAATTGGCTAATGACTGCCTTTACAAAATTAAAAGACAAGCATACTGTTTTTTTTGTCAATTTTCTTTATTGGTTTTTCAAAGGTACGTCATCAAAGCACTGTCAAGTGTAGTCCCTGTTGCACAGTATGTATCAGCTATTAACAGGTTCAGTTGCTCCGGTTCTCGGGACTCTCCCTTTCACAATTCTGAAACAAGTGCTTTAAATTACCCTAATTATAACCTAGGCATACCTGTTCCCCCAAAACCCCTCCCCCCTCCCACAAATAAACAAAGGGTGCATGGATTAAGCAGCTGATGCATACAAGGTAAGTATGGTATGTAAGTCAAAACTATAGGTGGCAGTGGTTTTGGTGAATTACTAGAGTTGTCGATTAACAATGTTCCACTGTGGTGAGACTCTTAAAATTGGAAGAGGTGAAGTGCCCTTTTACATTTAGGGCTTGCTATCAACAGCATACCCTTAGAGAGATATGTCACTAATGGGCCCCAGATATATTCAGAATTCTTAAAATTATCGGTGAAAATATCTACCATAAGCTTCATTTTTTAGGGCTTGCCACAATTTAGCATGCCATTGCATAAGGGATGGGCCTTCCCTTTTTTCCCAGGCGTGCTCTGCTGCCATCTTTGTTGCCCCGAGGCATAACTGCAGTATAGAGCAGTCTCCAGTGGTTTAGAATTTGAGGGAGTTGTCCAAAAGACCCAGAAGCTGGAACCCCAAAGTATCTGTTAAGGGAAATCCCAGGATGTCTTTAATCTAATCAAAGTATTTCTGTGCAAAACAGTTGGATCGTGGGGGCAGTCCCACCAGATATGCCTAAAATCCCCCCTCAACTTGCATCCTCGCCAGCAGAGATCCGAGGTAGTTGGGAATATCTCCTGCAACTTTGTGGGACAAAGGTACCAACCATAGACAACCTTATAATAAGACTCCCTAATTCCCATTGAGTGGTTAAATCTAGGTATGCCTCTCCAAAGCACCCTCCACTGCACCTCCGGCACTGAGGTGCCTAGTATGTCCTCCCAGAAAGCCTGTGTCGTGGCTGAGGAGAATTGAGTGTTGCAAGCAGTAGAGAGTATAAAAAGGAAATGCACCCTTTTGAGCCAACTCCTCTTCAAGCAAATTGTTCAATGGGTCGAAGATCTCTAGTGGCATCTTCCCACATCTCAGGATAGAGGACCCAGTGTCTGAGCTGGGTGTAGCGAAAGTGTTCCGTTACTGGTAATTGAAAGTCTCTCTGACGATTCTCAAATGTTTAGATGCCCCAGTTGTGGAAAAGGTCTGATGCCGTGAGACACCCTCCCTTCCTCCACGCATCAAAAGGGCCAGAATATAAAGCTGGGGATAAATCTGGGTTTAAATAGATTGGGTGTAGGGGGAGGGAAAAGTCTCCCACCCCAGTTGTCTCGTAACTGCACACCAGACTTGCAGAGTAGTTTTGGTGGGAGTACTAAGATAATTCTTTGGTAGACGGTCTATCTTGGGTTTCCACTGAAGGCCCCATATGTATCTGCCTGACACCACACAGTCCATATGGAGCCAGTTTTTATCAGACTCCTGTGCTGACCACTCCGCTATTATTCTCAATTGGCCTGCTTGGTAGTAAAGCTCTAAGTCAGGCAGTGCTAATCCACCAGCACTTTTTGGCAGTCGGAGTTGTCAGTAGGGGACACAAGCCTTCTTTCCCTGCCAAATGAAATGGATAATCAAAGATCTCAGTAGTGGGAGAAAACCCAATTCAATTCAATTGGAAGTCCTTGTAAGAGAAATAGTAATTTAGGTAAAAAATTCATTTTGACGACCTGTATACTCCCCAACCATGAGATATACATTGGGGCCCACCTGAGAAAATCTTCCCTGAGTCGTTGGAGAAGTGGTGGAGAGTTAACCCGAAAGAGGTATGAGATCCGAGGTGTAATCTTAACGCCGAGATATGACATATCCTTCTTGGCTTCACAGAAGGGTGTTTATGCTACTGATCCCTCCATCTTCCGTAGGGAGGTTAAGGAGTTAAGACTTGGATGGATTGACTCGGAAGCCAGGTACCCACGAAAAGGTCTGTAACTCCGATTGCACTGTGATCAGGGTCGTGCTGGGGGAGGTCAGCATCATCAGCACATTGTCAGCATAGAGGGAGATCTTGTGGTCATCCTTGTCAAAGGGAATGCCTTAGATTGTAGGGTTTATGTGCACCCTTGCCACAAAGGGTTTGATGCTAAGAAAAAACAATAAGGGCAAGAGGGGACTGCCCTGTTCGTTCCCCTTTCCAAGTAGATGGGTTCTGAGCCAACTCCGTTTACCAAAACTCTGGCACATGATTGCACATAGTTGGCTTTAATTATGGTGATACATTTCTGACTAAACCCAAAGCGTTGTAGGGTGAAAATAAAAAGTCCCAGTGCACTCTGTCAAATGCCTTCTCTGTGTCCAATATGAGTAGGACCGACAGCACCAATTTTGAACTGCTTGTTCGACAAGGTGAATGACTCTTCCAAGATTATCGTGGGTTTGCCTACCAGTTATAAAGCCTGATTGATACGGATGGATCAACTACGGTATTGTGGTTTCCAGTCTAGTGGTTACAATTTTTGTGTAGAGCTTGGCATTTAGGTTGAGTTATGCTATTGATCTGTATGATACACACTGTTGTGGATCTTTTCCCTGTTAGTGTATCACTGAAATCAGTGCCTCACTCATTGACAGAGTCATGGCCCCAGAATCCGCCATTGAGATAAAGAGAGTTACATGATGTGGTATGAGCTCCAAACCAAAGGTTCTGTAGAGGTGTGCCGTCAAGCCATCCGGGCCCAGGGATTTGTGGAGCTTAAGTTCCTTAATAGCAGTATGGGCTTCCTCCTCCTCTATGGGACTTTGCAGTAGTTCATTTTGTACTATTTTTGCTTGCAGGAGAACAGTTCCCTGCAGATGTTCCCTCAGATCGGTCTCATTGTGGGGTTCTGACTTGTAAAGGTTTTTATAAAAGTCCCGAAAGCTTGAGCTTTCTCCTGGTCTTCAGTAATCACCCTCCCCGGTTCTAACTTGATGGAGCCTCTGTATTCCCTTTCTCTTGTTGTGTTTAATTGTCTGGCTAGTTGAGCCCCTCTTTGTTACCATTGAGTGCTCCGGTTGCGTTCTCCAACTGTCAGGGTCACATCAATCACCAGCCATCGTTGCGGAGGGGGTCCTCACCCTCTAAACATTGCCCCAACTCTAGGGCTCACAAGGTACTCATTAGCGGGTGTGTGTGGGTCTGATGTATGAGGATGCATTGTCTTTCCACTACAGATGTGGCAGAACCTACACGAATCACGTTCATTCAGCAATCTTCTCTAGCCATGGCTAGGCATATTGTTTTTTAATACATTTTACCTGTATTGTGAGTTAGGGTCTTAATTAAAAGTAAACAATTTTAAAATGAATCCCTACCTATTACCACTTTATTAAAGTATTTATAGGTAGGAAAGTTAATTACATTTTTCTATATATATATATTTTTTAAATTACAGAGTACTGCGCTACTACCCAGGAAGTACCATTTTTAAAAAGAAATATGCCTATTTTTTTAAAACTATTTTTCAGTTGTGCAATTCTTTCTCAGTATTTCTGTGGTACTCTATCCACTTTTTTTTTCTAAAAGAAACACTTTAGTAAACTATATTTGTTAAATATAGTGTATTGCAGTGTTTTTTAAAAACAGTTTACATCCATATTTTTTTAAGTTATTTAATGTTCTGCAGTACCTCCTTGGTAGTGCTGTGGTACCACTTGACATTTCTTTTAAATATATAGAAGCAGTATATATTTGTACTCTACCTATTACCACTTCAATTAAGTGGTAAAAGGTAGGTAAACATCATAAAACTTAACACTCACCTATATCTAAGCCCTAACCCAGAACACAGGGAAAGTCGGCTGAAAAACAACATGGCTGCCTTTAACTTTTGTAAAGGCAATCATTAACTAATCAAATAATGACTTGTTACCTCTATGTACCGTGGCACTTTCGTGAAAATCCACAAAATTACTTCAACAACAGATATCACTGTGTTAGAATAGCTTATAAATTTAAAAAACACTACCCCACTTACCTGTAGTACCAAAAAATATAATCTACACACTGTAATCTATATTCCTGACAAATTTCATTCAAATCTATCTAGGTGTTTTCGCACTACGGGTGAGTACAAAATGCATAGGAAATGCATTGGTGCCAAAACATGTGTGGGACCCCCTTTTTTCTTTGCACCTTCTTGACGAATCTCAGCGAAACTTTGCATACTCTGCTAATGTAGAACAAGCATTGGTAAATGCATTAGATTTCACCTATCTGCTTTATAATAAGCTGTATTTTGTCGTAAGTTGTAGCTTGGTGAACAGTTCTACAATATAAGTTACAGGAATTCGTGTTATGACTTGTTTATTGAGAAAGGTAATATATATTGTGCTGGACACAACATGTCTGGAATGGCCAACATTTTGACAGGGGCAAAACATGCCCTCTTTATTGAGGAATAGGTTACTACATATTAACCCCCTTACCTTTGTTAGAAAAATAAAAAAGACGGGCACTAGAAAGACCCCCCATCTATATCTTAAAAATAAAAGGTGACAGGAGAAATGTAAGCACACCACCATGACAGGCTGACCGGGCATACAGGGATGAAGGAAGTAAGAGAAGCTAAATCAGTATTTAACTTAGACCCTCTGCATCCCCTCTTTTGACTATAATATATTCTAATGTCCCGCAAAATGCAATCACACTAAGCTTTAATTCCATCCATACATGCGTTGAAGGAATAAAACTCCTCACACTGCTGACAAATCAGAGGAGTTGTACGGCACCCACAGTCCCTAAAACAAACAAAGTAAGTTGCAACCCAAGCCACGAAACTAAGTTTGAAACTGGTCTGGGATGCTTTTAATTCATACCTTTGGAGATAATGTCCAAGGCTTTCAGATAAAGTAGATTAGAGAAGAGTTAATTAAAATAAAGCTGAAAAAGTCCAGAGTCCAATTAGCCCCCCAAAAAAATCTTTCCATAAAGTGTTTTGCGGGATATCTTTGTGCTTTTTGTAGCTCTTAGAAAGTTTGTATGTGCATGCATTTTTCTGCCACCAATCGTCTCCACCGGGTACAATAAATGATCTCTACCTAGGTACCTCAAGGAGAATCAAAGTTAAGCGGCTGCTTCCTTCCCTTGCATCCCATAAAAAAATCGACGTGCTAGTACCTTTTTGCAATGGTCAGGACATCCTGTACAGGATAAAAGTGCACTGTTTGAAATGTTTATCATTCACTTATTTGGTGGCACAATTATAGTGTCTTACAACAAATGCCAACAAATGTGATGCAAAATAACAAAGGGAGAGACAGGGAAACTCAGGAACACTCTCTTGATCCCCGGTTTAATGCAAGTAAACAAGATAAGAGAGGTTGAAGTATCAAAAAAGCCACATAGATGGAGCGAAACAACTAGTGGAACTCACACCCTATTTGGGTGGAGAAGAAAGCCCTCACACACCGACCTAGTCAGTGTCATGCTTCATCATTGGGCCCCATCGAAGAGGCCGAGTGCCTCTTCGATGTGCTGCGACGCCAGAAGACTGCGGAGCTGGTTGTGTGAGATGGGTGTGTTGTGAGGTAAATTAAAGGTAAAAAGTGTCTAAAGGGTATCTACAAAAAAGTTTATTGGATGTTTATTGGATATGTGCCTAGAAATGTCAAATTGATGGCTTTATGCATATATCAAATGCAAAATAAAAAGCATTTGATAGTGCAGTAATCACAGAACCCTAAGGTTGGTTAAGTATAGAAACAACATTTTAAATGTTATGCTTTGGTTACAGGCTGCCTTTCTGGTAAAAATCTGGCAACCACCACAAATGCAAATGCTGCTGCAGGCGCCCCTTTAAAAATAAAGAAAACAAAATGTTCATATCAGGCAGTCTATCCCTCTTATTTACCTAAACCTTGCTGTAGTTTAATTTTACAAAGGCAGGTAAAGGTGTCAGATGCAGGGAAAACATTCATATCCGTTAGGCTAAATATTGTGGGGGTCAGAAGAGAGCGTTCTCGGTCACTGAGGTAAAATCAAGTGCCTGCTTCTAAAAAAGAAATTAGAACCAAGCTTTTCCTAAAGATACATGTTTATATTTTTCAACCAAAGCACACATTGATTTGTATTGTCCAGCAAAGCTTTAAAGTTCACATCCAGACAAGAACTGGTATTTGGATGTAGACGAGGAATGCTAAAAATGCAGCTGTAGTGTAAACATGAGTGTAGAAATTGCATTAGTCTGAAAGCGGGGCACCAACTAGGCCTCCATCTTTATTTACACAAGGGCCTTCAGTGAGTGTTAAAGAAATGTCCTCAAACTTCAAAGTGGCATGAGGCAGAAAACAATGCACGTCTTCAGACACGCCACGACTTCAGTAACTCTGACAGACATGTTCCCCAAAATAACTTTTCTATATAGCATTCGGAGCAGAAGCTGCTATATGTCATCTTTAATACTGCTAAGCAACTGACAATTTCCAATACAAACATCCAGTGTGATTCGGGATTACTCCACAAGCAATCGGGAATCGGGAAGTGTACCACAGGTTGGTGCAGAAACCACCACTGCTAATGCATTCAAGGAGCATGAACGAAAGATACTGTGTGAAAGGCATGCACACACACAGTAAGAGCAGACGATTGTCTCAGAGCAACATGCTGCATATCAGCTTTTAAGTCATCAAGAAAGAAGTAGCACTCATGTGCACATGCATACAGCCACCGCAGTAGGCTGATTTTCGTGGCCAGAATACCATTTTTGTTTAATAAGCACAGTGGAAGCGCTGTGCAGGCTAAACATAATTAAACAAAGTTCCCCAAAAGTGTGTGAAAACCGTACTTGGTCCCAGGGAGACTGAAAAGAGAAGCACATGAGGAAGTACAGGAAATAGTATTCTGTAGCCAATTGAAATGGAGGAAAAGTAAGAGACAAACACAGGAACCAATCAAAATGAAGGGGGTGAAATGTAAGCCCATTTTAAGATTTATATTGAAAACAATCGATTTCACAAGCACAGCGCAAGCCCTGTGTGGTGGTCAAGCCTAAAAAGGAATAGGTCTGCCAAGTTTTGTGGAGATTCATCAATTGGGCACAAAGTTATAAGTGACCAAAATTCTGAAGGATTTCTATCCCTGGTAACACATATATATATATATATATATATATATATATATATATATATATATATATATATATATATATATGTATATATATATATATATATATATATATATATACATACATATATATATATATATATATATATATTTATATATATATATATATTCACAGAAAAAACCATAGGTTATAGTCCATATATAGTTAGGAATTTGCATTTACAAAACCTTGAAAATTCAATGAAAAAACCATTGGTTTTAGGCCATATATAGTTAGGGATTTGCATTTAGAAAACCTTATTTTACTCGCATAAAACCATTGAAATTCCATATATAGTTATAAGCGCTAACTATATATCGCGCACCCGCAATCCACTGCTGATGATGTCACATATTACATCATTCATGACATGGTTAGTGACATCACTGATGACATCACTGATGACATCTCAAATGACATCACTGATGACATCACTGATTACAACATCCAGTGACTGTATGTTTCTGTAAAGTTAAAATATGTTTTACATATTGAAGAATGAGTGGATATATAAGTGTCTGGATGAAGGATTTACTAGGTGCATGACTGACTGATTGAGTGAGTGATTAAATGTGTCTCACTGAGTGCATGGGTTAGTGACTAAACTGTTTTAATTTGTGCATCATTATATCTGTTGTTCTACAAACTGCTGCATATGTTGATCAGTAGCTATATGAGTAACTGTATGGGTTATTGATTGGTTGTCCAAGTATTTGTATGGGAAACTGAGTGTGTGTGTATGGGTGGCTGGGAGGTGTGTGACTCTGTACATAGATGTGTGAGTAGTTGATTCACTATATGTATAGATTCAAAAGTGCATGTTGAAACAGCTGTATGGGCGGTTGACTGTGCATGAGTGTATTAGTGAGTGAATGGATATCTCAGTGCTACATGTCAAATTAAGTACATATGTAAAACACAGTACATGTGAGAGTTGACATCTATAAATAACTGTGCATAAGAGCCAGTGAATGTGTGAGTGGCTGTATGGATCATTGTGAACATGTATCAGAGATTGTATAAGAGAGTAAAGTAAATATGTGTTAGTATATGTTTGAATAAATAAGGTGTGTATAACTGTATAGTTGAGAAAATGGAGGTGTGATTGATTTTTGGCATAACTGACTAGGTGTGTGAGTAACTCCATGGATGAGTGACAGTCTGTGACTGTCTGTTTACACTGATTGTATCTAAGGTTATATTAGAGTCTGAAGAGGTTCATGGTATTATCACATGAATGATATCATCAGTGATGTGATCACTCATGTCAAATGAGATGTTATCAGTGATGTCATCAGTGATGTCATTTGAGATGTCATCAGTGATGTCATCAGTGATGTCACTAACCATGTCATGAATGATGTAATATGTGACATCATCAGCAGTGGATTGCGGGTGCGCGATATATAGTTAGCGCTTATAACTATATATGGAATTTCAATGGTTTTATGCGAGTAAAATAAGGTTTTCTAAATGCAAATCCCTAACTATATATGGCCTAAAACCAATGGTTTTTTCATTGAATTTTCAAGGTTTTGTAAATGCAAATTCCTAACTATATATGGACTATAACCTATGGTTTTTTCTGTGAATTTCAATGGTTTTTTAATAGCAAATATCAAAAGCTGTCAAATGTCAAGTACGTGATAGGTAAAAACGTTTTCGTGTTTATGCACGCTGATGTGCTTTGAACGCTGCCCCCCCCCACTCCCCTCTTTTCTCTTAGTAGTACTCTCTCTTTGCAGATAGTGAACGGTAGTTAACGCAGACCTTTACCCCTGTTGTAATCCGTCGTACCTGCTTGTCTCTCCATTTGATTGATTTTTATCCAAGCATTTACTGTTTTACAATTGGTTCTCTTTGGATCATTCTCTATTTACAAACAAGCACAAAGTCGCAATACTCTGTTTAGTCTTTGCAGATCCATAGCAACCACCTCCTGGAAGACCTCTCATGTTTGCAAATTCACACAACAATGTTTCAATTGAACTCTGAACTCTCAGTGCACCTGCGTATCCAGTGCAATCTTTCATTAAATGTTTCTTCCTTGACCATTCAAATTACATCTTTCAAAGAACACATCCATGCACCCTAACTTTCTGTTTTCAGAAATGGAAATGCACCAATCACTGCTAATGAATCATTAGCATTGTAAATCCACAGTTTTTTTTCTTTAGAAACTCCTACTGTTTCAACTGCCCTTTCATTACCACACTTCATCTGACTGCAGAACAACCTTCTTCCACCATGTTTAACGTCTGGATTGTTGGACATAGTTACATCCACTGGGCTCAAAGGTATGCTGAGAGCAGAAATTTACACAACCTCAATTTACAAGATGTGGAAATTAAGTGGTTGGGCCAAAGAGGATTAAAATGTCACCAATTGATACCATTGGTGAAAACCTTTATGCATTTGCCAAAACCTGACCTGTTAATAGTGCACTGTGGAGGTAATGATTTGGGCACTTTGACAGGGGTAGGTCTGGAAATGCTTTTAAAGGACACCTTGGAGCAATTAATGGCACTTTTTCCTCAAACTGCCTTGGTATATTCCAATATATGCCAAAGACAGAAATGGAGGTGGTCCAACCAATTTTGTCCACAAATTGAGAAAGCGAGGAAGCATGTAAACAAATCTGTTTCAGCTTACATGAGAGACCATGGAATGGGCTCTCTGTACAACAATAACTTGCGTTACTACATGCAAGATATCTACAGAGGAGATGGAGTTCACTTCTCAGATGAGGGCAACAGAATTTTCATTCTGAATTTAAGACTGTGCATTGGTACCTACTTATAAGTACCTAAATGTACCATAAACCCAAAAGCTCTTCTCAGAGCTACCCTACATCTGATCACTCACAATTATTATTTTTCTCTAACTTTTTTCACTAATTTTCCACAAAATTCGCTCCCCGGAGCGCTACCCGGTTCGCTAACCGAAAGCTAACCTCGCGGAATTTTTTTAAAAAAAAATTTTTTTCCGCACATATAAGCCTCCTCAGCCACGCTCAGAAAACCTAGGGGGTCAAGATAAGTCTACCATGACCCCTTCTACCCATTCTAAACATTATTTGCCCTCCATCTTGTATCTTAATGCGAACGAAACACAAAATGGTGGACTCCCGTGACGCTTAAGGTTCGCTAACCGGGCAGCTTCCCGGAAAGCGGTCCTAAAAAAAGGCGGGAAAGTAATTTACAGAATAACGACTAGAAACACTCTCACCAAATATAGATTAGCTCATACTACATAACAATCCCTTCCATTCTCACAAATTTCATTGAAATTCCATTTAGCCATTTAGCCTGTAGACCTCTCCAAGTACCGTGAGGTAAATTACTTCACAAAACACATCTGAATTGTTGGAATTGACAACCAATGAAAATGTTACTTTCATTTTCTACTTTTATTACCTGACATTTGATTGGTTATATACCTGTATATATATAAAGGGAGAGAAGGAAACACAGCCATTTTGACTACTACTTCTTGTTGTACCTCCTATTTCAAAAGCTTCAAAAAACTTCAACTTCTTTGTGAAGGTAAGTTATAATTTAATATATTGTGCACTATGACTTAATATAGTAGACTTTTTCTGCTACATATACACTATCCCTCTGTAGTAGTAGTGTCTTGGTTAAATCACATACACTTTTTTTAGTCCTATTTCCACTCTCATACTATACACTGCCAAAAGATAAATTCACTGATAAAAACTGCCTATCTAAAATTAATCCCAACAGTGCCCTATCTCTACTAATATATATTTTTTTAATCCAAATTTCAGGCAAAATGGAAGGCGAGCAGCAAGTTTCATTTTCGATTGAACTGAAGGAGAGCAGCCAAGACAAACTTGATGACTTTATGGATGACAGTAGAGACCACGAACTTCTACAATGTGTTGAAGCAGTAGACAACTTGCTTCAAAATGAAAAACAATTACACCCTATAATAAATTATGACATTTCTGACAATGAAATGTTAGAAAATTTAATAAAGTATGAAACACAATCATAATAAAAAAAATAAATAAATAAAGAAAACAAAAAAAAACAAGAAAAACAACAAACAATTAACATACAGTATTAGAAAAGTCTTTCATTCTTTTATCCATAAAGTTCGCTGCCCAGAAAGCTATCCGGTTCGCGAACTTGGCGCTTACCACGCAAAAAAAAATTTTTTTTTTTGGACCCTCCTAGGCCCTTTTAAAACCTCCACATAAAACCTAGGGGGTCAACGAGGATCTACTATGCCCCCTTATGGTAATTTCCCCCTTTGTTTTGGCCTCCTCTTGTCTCTCGATCCTACCGAGAGACAAGATGGCGGCCGCTCCGGACTGTTTAGAATGTTGACAGACACCGGAGGGCCAATCAGCTTCTCATCGCAAAGTTCCGTTACGCGAAAGGTTCGCTAACCGGATAGCTGCCCGGAGCGCTGTTACAGATATATATCTTGATTTAAACGTTAATTTCTCAAAATCCACTGAAGCACATATATTGAGACCTAGCAAAGGCACATCGGGCTAACAGTCCCTACAATTTTGCCAAGTTTCGTGAAAATCCATTCAGCCGTTCGGGCTAAAAGTGAGTCCAACCGCCCTATGGAAATTAACATGGGAAAAAGGCGTTTTGGGACCCCCCTTTTTTCTCGGCCCCCCCTCCACAAAACCCCCCCAAATTTTCAAGGTCTGCTCAGAAACAAAATGTGCCATTTTCCTGAAAATTTCAGCCAATTCCGTCCACGAACGCAAAAGTTATTAGGCATAGAATTTTCAGAAATCCCATAGGGAAAAAATCCTAACTATATATACCTACTGGCGACCGCCAGTAGGTAATATATATATATATATATATATATTCACTGAAAAAAACATAGGTTATAGACCATATATAGTTAGGAATTCGCATTTACAAAACCTTATTTTACTCACACAAAACCATTGAAATTCCATATATAGTTAGTTGCACTAACTATATATCGCGCACCCGCAATCCACTGCTGATGATGTCACATATTACATCATTCATGACATGGTCAGTGACATCACTGATGACATCACTGATGTCATCTCAAATGACATCACTGATGACATCTCAAATGACATCACTGATGACATCACTGATGACATCTCATTTGACATTACTGATCACATCACTGATGATATCATTCATGTGATAATACGATGAACCTCTTCAGACTCTAATATAACCTTAGATACAATCAGTGTAAACAGACACTCACAGACTGTCACTCATCCATGGAGTTACTCACACACCTAGTCAGTCATGCAAAGAATCAATCACACCTCCATTTCCTCAACTATACAGTTATACAAACTTTACTTATTCAAACATATACTAACACATATTTACTCTCTTATACAATCCCTGATACAAGTTCACAATGATCCATACAGCCACTCACACATTCACTGGCTCTTATGCACAGTTATTTATATATGTCAACTCTCACATGTACTGTGTTTTACATATGTACTTACTTTGACATGTAGCACTGAGATATCCATTCACTCACCAATACACTCATGCACACAGTCAACCGCCCATACAGCTGTTTCCACATGCACTTTTGAAACCATACATCTAGTGAATCAACTGCTCACACATCTATGCACAGAGTCATACACCTCCCAGCCACCCACACACACACTCAGTCTCCCATACAAATACTTGGGCAACCAATCAATAACCCATATAGTTACTCATATAGCTACTTATCAACACATGCAACAGTTTACAGAACAACAGACATAATGATGCACAAATTAAGACAGTTTAGTCACTAACCCATGCACTCAGTGAGACACATTTAATCACTCACTCATACAGTCAGTCATGCACCTACTAAATCCTTCATCCAGACACTTATACATCCACTCATTCTTCAATATGTAAGACATATTTTAACTTTACAGAAACATACAGTCACTGGATGTTGTCATCAGTGATGTCATCAGTGATGTCATTTGAGATGTCATCAGTGATGTCATCAGTGATGTCACTGACCATGTCATGAATGATGTAATATGTGACATCATCAGCAGTGGATTGCGGGTGCGCGATATATAGTTAGTGCAACTAACTATATATGGAATTTCAATGGTTTTGTGTGAGTAAAATAAGGTTTTGTAAATGCGAATTCCTAACTATATATGGTCTATAACCTATGGTTTTTTCAGTGAATTTTCAAGGTTTTGTAAATGCTAATTCCTAACTATATATGGTCTATAGCCTATGGTTTTTTCAGTGAATTTTCAAGGTTTTGTAAATGCTAATTCCTAACTATATATGGTCTATAGCCTATGGTTTTTTCAGTGAATATATATATATACATACATATATAAACATATATCATCTGTATATCTATATAAATACAAACATAAATGCATGCATACATATACTTATATGCATTTTAGGGTTGTTAGGGCGTTTTCGTGTGTATTATGTTGCTTTTTTAGGGCTTTTGGGTCAATTAAGTAGGGTTCCCGGAGCCTAGGGCTGAGGGGCCGGTTCAGTTTCGTGCGTATTGGTGTTGGCAAGGTTTTGAGGGATTTTGGCGGTTTTTGGTTGAGATTTGGCCGTTTTATGGCTTTTTTTTGTGTTTGCGGGGGGCGCGTATTCGGGTTGAAATTCGTCCCCGTTTCAGTGGATGGATTGGGCTGATTTTTGGTGAGATGTTAGGGAATCGCTGGAACTAGTGTCCAGCCAAGTTTGAAGCGGATCGGAGCAGTGGAAGTGCTTTAAAGAGCAATTTTTGTGCGGAGTAGCGAATTGCCATGTTATTCAATGGGAGTTTTTGGTGCGCATGGAGAAGGTGAATTTGGGGTGTTCCAGTTGCGCTAGAGGGACGGGGCTTGGGTGAGCTGTAGGGAGAGTGGATCGGCAGGTGTGCCGAATTTTTGGGGTTTGTTGGCCGAAGGGAAGGGTGTGCTTGGGCAAAGTCGATTTGGTGAAAACGGTGCGTTATTTACATGAAAGTTGAAAAAACACTAATAAAAGCAAAGCTAAAAAGCCACCTCATTACAAACAGAATGGCTTTAACTTAAACGAGGGCGAGATCTATTGCATTTTCAATGCTTGTTTACTTTGGTTCCATCAAGAAGGCATTCAGATGTGTCACACATTTGCCATAAATTCTGAATGTTAGCACTCTAGTTGCACATTAGATCACTGTAGTAAAGCTACTGCTCACCAGGGACGTCTGCTGCTGGTATTCAAAGTGCATGTTTCAGTCTGCATGTCAGAATTTTTTTAATGAAATAGAAGAGGATTTGAGAAGTCACTCAAAATGATCCCTAATTTTTCTTTCTGAAGCACTAATCATACTTTCTATGGCAAAATTAACCCCCTCATGTTGTTCCTTTTTAAATTGAGTGTTTTCAGACTTACCACTTCATTCCAATCAAGATGGCTTCTGGTGTGCCATACTTTTGTCATAAGTAAGACTGTTAGCGCTCTAGTTGTTCTTTAGAACACTCTGGGACATTCTGTCATTGGGCTATACTTGGGGTACATCTGGGTGATATTTGGGCTACATTTAGGCTCTTTTGTCTCTGGTGGCCATCTTGGGAGACTATGTCAGAATTTTTTAATGAAATTGAAGAGGGTTTGAGAAGTCACTCAAAATGTGCCCTAATTTTTCTTTCTGCAGCACTAATCATAATTCATATGGCAAAATATACCCCCTCATTTTGTTCCTTTTTAAATTAAATGTTTTAAGAGTTACCACTTTATTCCAATCAAGATGGCTTCAGGTGTACCATACCTTTGTAATAAGTAGGACTGTTAGCGCTCTAGTTGTTCTTTAGAACACTCTGGGACATTCTGTCATTGGGCTATACTTGGGCTACATCTGGGTGATATTTGGGCTACATTTGGGCTCTTTTGTCTCAGGTGGCCATTTTGGGAGACTGCATGTCAGAATTTTTTAATGAAATAGAAGAGGATTTGAAAAGTCACTCAAAATGTGCCCTAATTTTTCTTTCTGAAGCACTAATAATACCTTCTATTGCATAATATACCCCTCATTTTGTTCCTTTTTAAATTAAATGTCTTAAGAGTTACCACTTTATTCCCATCACGATGGCTCCAGGTGTGCTATACCTTTGTAATAAGTAGGACTGTTAGCGCTCTAGTTGTTCTTTAGAACACTCTGGGACATTTTGTCATTGGGCTATACTTGGGCTACATCTGGGTGATATTTGGGCTACATTTGGGCTCTTTTGTCTCTGGTGGCTATTTTGGGAGACTGCATGTCAGAATTTTTTAATGAAATAGAAGAGGATTTGAAAAGTCACTCAAAATGTGCCCTAATTTTTCTTTCTGAAGCACTAATAATACCTTCTATTGCATAATATACCCCCTCATTTTGTTCCTTTTTAAATTAAATGTCTTAAGAGTTACCACTTTATTCCCATCACGATGGCTCCAGGTGTGCTATACCTTTGTAATAAGTAGGACTGTTAGCGCTCTAGTTGTTCTTTAGAACACTCTGGGACATTCTGTCA